>NC_081824.1:110553327-111173049 GCF_030867095.1 Alligator mississippiensis | reverse complement strand
TATAAATGGGAATGTTAAAATCTGGAGCCAAGGAGGTTATATATATTAAATGGTTTGATTAGATTTTTTGCCATGTTAAGAAAATACAATTGACAAGATTTGTATTATGAAAGATTTGCAATATTCTAATGTTCCAATATTTACAACTCACCAAAAGCAAACATGAGTTTATGTATCTAGGCTTGGTACGTGTCTAGGATGGTATGTATTTAGAGTTTTTTATTTTGCTTTTAAATAAATTGTTACTTCCTGGGATACAGAAAAATCAACTCTAATGAAGAAAAACAATATGGGATACAAGATAAAAATACATTATGTAGAAGATTATAGATAGATATGAAAAAGCAGTATGAATCATGGCAGGATAATGTGAAAATACTGGTTTAACACAAGGTTTCCTAACTAGGGTGCCGCCAGTTCCTTCCAAGGGTCAGGGTTTAAGTGATCACTTCTTCTCTCTCCTGGTTCTGGGCACCCCAACATCCTGCAGACAGGTAGGGCCTACAGCTGCTCTTCATTGCCTGGCAGCTCCTGTGCCAGCCACCATAGTCCCACCATTATGCTGTGCTGTGCTTGTATGCACAGGCCAGTGAGCAGCCACGGGGCTGCAGGGTTGCACTTTTCTAGCTGGCTCATTTCCCATCCCTCCCTTACTCCTCCCATGTTCCCAGGGCTAGTGGGAGGAGCCATGGGTGCTCATGGCTCTTGTTGTTAGGCTAGGGACAGACATTCAAAAAGCCTGAGCCTGAATTGATTCAATCTTTGCAAGTTAGTCTAACCTGCAAAGCTTGAACCAATTTGGAGGTCAGTACGCATTCCCTTTTCATTCCAAGACCACAGGCACATGCCTGCAGTGGCTCAGGCTAGAAGCCAGGGGGGACACTAGAGCAGCCCTCCTTTCCCTTCCAAAGTGCTGAGCTGAGGGAGGCATGGTCAGGCCCTGGCAGGATGCATTGATTAGGGAGGGGTCCCTCCTCCCCAGCAGGGAGTTGGTAAGTGTTTATCACCCCTAACTCAGTGTTTATCATCCCATTAAGAAAACAAAAGGATCTCTCATTAGTTCAAGCTCTTCTTAAACAACTTTTTCCAAGGAAGGAAGGGAGAGACATTACCTGTTGATTAGCTCCAAAAACCCCTAAACTGTCACTGTCTTGTCTGCCTTTGTCCCATCTGCCACAGCATGGAGCATAGCCAGCATGTGGTATGCTAGCTAATGCTGAGAGGTAGGTGTCTGTGTAAGGCGGAGGGGAGGGGGGAAATCCCTGCTTCAGCAGGGAGTGGTGAGAGGGATAGGGGGAACAGGAAGAAGCCAGGCAGACACCCTGTGCCTCCATTCTCTGTCAGAGGTGTAGCCAAGGAGCAGGGAGGAGGGGCCAGCCCAGCTCCCTGTAGCCGAGAGCCCTGCCCTGTCCAAAGAGCATGCCGGGATGTTGGGGGACTCTGATATAACTTAAACCAGGAAGGCTCTGGGACAGACATTGCATAAACTGGTTTAAGCCAAATAGTTGAGTCTGATACTACATTCAACCAGGTATATCTTAAACTGGTTTCAGACATTTTCAGACTGGTACATGTGCACTAAAATATCTGTTCTGTTACAGGTTTAAACCAGTTTCTGATTACTTAAACCGATTTATGTATAATGTCTGTCCCTAGCCTTAGTGTTCAGGTCCTTGGAGAAGCAGTACTTACTGCCCCAGGTACAGACTAGGAGCTGAGAGGAGGCAGATGGTGAAAAAAGTGCAGAGTGGAGTGAGGGCCTGCCCCTCCCTTACTGGGCACAAGCTTGATTCTACCTCAGTGCTTCTCAGCTGGGATTCCCCTAAATCCTCAGGAATTATGAAGGGGTGCATTGAGGCTAGACTGGTTGAGAACCATTATTTTAACAGAACAGGACACTAGTGATGGAAAATAACCAAGGTCAGCAATTCCCAACCTTTTGGTCTCTCAGGTCAAATGAGTGATGCAGGGCCCACAGGCCAGATCCCTGATTGTGGCTGTGACCCACACCAAACTGATCCTACCATCCCAGCCCCACACATGCTAGATTGTGTCCGTTGTTCCACCCCTAGCCTTTTTAGGTGCCAGATCAGGCCCTACTGCCCCAGCACCAGGCATGCTGAATTGGGTCCTGCCACCCCAGCCTTGGCCCTGCACATGCTGGATCAGGCCTGCCACCCTGCCTCCAACCCTACCCATGCTGGATTAGGCTCTACCACCCCAGCTGTGAACATGCCAGTGGGTCCCATGTGCAGGACCATGTCAAATGACCTTCAGGGGTTGGCAATTAGGTGGTAGGGGATTGGTGGCTATGTTAATTGCTGTTGCTTCTGCCCGCCCACTCAGTTTCTGGACCCATAGAGGAGCCACATGGGCTGGATTTTAATGTTCCATGGTCCAGATGTGGCCCACAGGTTGGGGGTTAAGGATTCCTGAGCCAACCTGTCAAAACCCTGTCAAAATGGGAAAATACTTTGATTGTTATTTCTCAATTCATGAAAAAAGCATGTTAGCCATCAACTAAGTTAGTGCCCATTTACTGTTTGCTGGTAGACTATTATTGTCTTGTTCTTCTGATGTGGTGGGGTCTATTTCTTCCCACAACACTAACAATCTGATCCCAAAGTCAAGTAACTCAGCCCACAGAGGAACTGCTCTGATGGAAAAGGATATACACAGGGTAGGTTCATGGGAAAATAGGGCTAGAAAGTGAGGTGTAATTCAGGCCCCTGCTCATGGTAGGATCATACTGATTAAACCATCCCAGTCAAGTGTTTTCCAAACTGCTCTTGAAAATTTCCAGGGATAGAGTCTCTCTGAACATGTTGATTCTCAGTTGCTGTTTTAGCCCTTTGGATCATTAGTCGCCAATAGACTGCATTCCCAGGCAACTCATAAGCAACCCCTCTGATTGAGTTAAACAGCCCTAAGAATTTGTCAATTTTGCACTTCTGCATATACATCCATATTGATCTCTAATTAATACAGTTAATTCAGACCACAGACAGGATCTGGTACTGTGCATTTAGTAAGGCCTAAATTGTCATAATACTGTATGCATTCTTGCATAATTCTGTATTTGTTCTTATATACTGTATTTAGGCAGTGCAATGTGGTAATGACAGTCATTGTAGTGGCAGGTGGTGCCCCATGCACAGAAATGACCAGTTAAATAAGTAATTGGCCAATTGAATGTAGATAATTATTAAGATTTGTACCTGGGTTTCCTTTTTCATATGCTATTTTTGGTTATTTTCTATGAATGCATATTTTTTGTGTAGTAGAAAGAGAAAAAAAATAACAATTGATATAATAAAAAGAAAAGAAATTTAACACATAGAACATGACTGTGGGGCTCCTAATGGGCCAGACCTGACCTGGAGCCTGAGGTGGTGGTGGTGGCCACTGCAGCAGAAGTGGGCCAAGCTGCCACAGGCCAGAGAGCTGCAAGGTCAAACGACCCCAGCAAGGTGTTCATCTAGCCTCCTCTTAAAAACCCCCAGGGCAGGAGCCAGCACCACTTCTCTTGGAAGTTGTTTCCAGATCCTAGCTGCCCTGACTGTGAAGTAGCACCTCCTGATGTCTAGTCTAAATCTACCCTCTGCCAGGTTCTGACCGTTATTTCTAGGCGCTCCTGGTAGTGCTCGGGGGAACAGGGACTCCCCCAATGCCTGCTGGTCCCCCCTGACTAGTTTGTAACAGGCCACTAGATTCCCCCCCTCAGACTTCTCTTGTGGAGGCTGAACAGGTTCAGGTCCCTTAGCCTCTCCTTGTAGGGCCTGCTCTGCTGCCGCCTGATCATGCGGGTGGCCCTCCTCTGAACCTTCTCAATGCTGTCCACATCACTTCTGAAGTGCGGCACCCAGAATTGGATGCAGTATTCCAACTGCGGCCTGACCAGTGCCGCATAGAGGGGGAGGATCACCTCCTTGGACCTGCTTGAGATGCATCTGTGGATGCATGAAAAGGTGTGGTTGGCCTTCCTGACTGCATCCCCACACTGTCAGCCCACGTTCATTTTGGCATCAATAATGATTCCAAGATCCTTTTCTGCCTCTGCACTGACAAGAAGGGAGTTCCCCAGCCTGTAGGTATGCTGCTGGTTCTTCCTCCCCAGGTGCAGCACCTTGCACTTAGCAGTGTTGAAACCCATCCTGTTCTCATCTGCCCACCCCTGTAACCTGTCTAGGTCCAATTGCAGCCTATTCCTCCCTTCTAGCATGCCCACGTCCCCCCACATCTTAGTGTCATCAGCAAATTTGAATAGGGTGCTTTTTACCCCCTCATCCAAGTCACTGAAGAAGATGTTGAACAGCGCGGGTCTGAGGACCGAGCCCTGGGGGACCCCACTGCCCACATCCCTCCAGGTCGAAAATGACCCATCCACCACCACTCTCTGGGTGTGGCCCTCCAGCCAGTTAGCAAGCCATTTGACTGTGTAGGTGTTGATGCCACAGTCCCCTAGTTTTTTAATGAGAATGGGGTGAGAGACAGTGTTGAAGGCCTTCCTGAAGTCCAGAAAGACTACGTCCACTGCTACCCCTGCGTCTAAGGATTTTGGGACCTGGTCATAGAAGGCCACCAAGTTGGTCTGACAGGACCTGCCTCTAATGAACCCGTGTTGGTTGCCCCTAAGCATAACCTCCCCTGCTGGCCCCTCGTGGACATGCACCAGCATAATTCTCTCAAAAAGCTTACCCAGGACCAAGGTAAGACTAACTGGCCTATAGTTCCCTGGGTCCTCCTTTCTTCCTTTTTTGAAAATGGGAACCACATTGCCCCTTTTCCAGTCCTCTGGTACCACACCAGAGTACCACGAGTGCTCATAAAGCCATGCCAGGGGTCCCGCAATGACATCTGCTAATTCCCTCAGCACTCTGGAGTGGAGGTCATCAGGACCAGCTGATTTAAATACATCCAGACCCTCCAGAAGTTCCCTGAATAGATCCTCACTGACCCTAGGCCTGGGTGCACCTCCCCTGGGGCCTGAGGGGGTCCCGGCAGATGGGCTGATCTGGTCCCTGCTCAGGAAAATGGAGGCAAAGAAATAGTTAAATACGTTAGCCTTGTTGTCTGGTGCAACAACCAGATTTCCTAGCGTGTCTTGCAAGGCCCCATGTTACCGGGTACCTTCTTTTTGCCCCCTATGTATTTAAAAAAGGACTTCTTGTTGTCCTTAATCTGGGTAGCTAGTCCCAGTTCCATCTCTGCTTTTGCCTTCCTGACCTCCCCCCTGCAGGCCCGAGCAACCGAGGTATAGTCTTCCCTGGTGATGGCCCCTCCCTTCCATTGGGTGTACACCTCCCTTTTAGCTAGGAGTTGTTCCCATATGTTTTGGGGGGCTTTTGCACCCTCTTGCCCCCTTTGACCCTTGTTGGGATTACCTCCCCTTGGGCATGAAGGATCATCTCCTTAAGGAACGGCCACTCCTCTTGGACACCCGACTCCCCTCCCCTCCGGGACCTCAGTACTTCCCCAACTATTTTTCTTATTCCCCAACTCCTCTGTTGCATAGCCCTCACTCACCCACATGCCACAAAGGGCCATGTCTACTTCTGACCACACCTCCAACCTGTGTTAGCTCACTGGTAGCCTGGTGGGTCAGATGGAGCAGCTCTTCAGGCCATATGTTTTATAACCATGTTCTGTTGTATTCTACCACAATAAAAATAGGAGTAATGACAGCAGCAGACAATACATGTGTTCGGTCCATCCAATTATATTGTTTAAACTTGTGTGTCTAAGTGGGCATGGAAACAGATTTCTACCCACAGAACAGGTCCATTGCATCTACAGCTGTGTGTATTGTAGTAGAAAAGCACTGTAACATGCTTGGCATTTCAGCTGAGAAGGATGGTCCTTGGGTTTGAAGGACTCTGGGACTCCAGACGTATAGATTCTATTCCTGACTTCATCACAGGATTCTCATGTGAGGATCCATGCATAAGGATAAAGGGGAAAAGGTTGTTAGTGCGCTCATTCTAAATGAGACCACCACAGGCTTCATGTATGACTGTGGATGAATTGCTTAATGTTAGTACCTCTGTTCTCTGCAGGTCTATTCATAGTATCTGATGAAGTGGGCTGTTGCCTACAAAAGCTTATGCCTTTCTGAACAAGCCTGAGAAGTTCTATTCTGCCATGACTTACTGTCTCTTTACCAGTGTTCCTCATCACTGACTCGGAAATGTGTTTTGAGGGTAGATGCATTAAAAAATGGTTAGGAAATCAGATGCTGTGGAGATGAGACCACATAAGGGAGGCAGGAGTTTAGAAGAGCATTTAGGGAGAAGACAGGAGTGAGAGACCCCTACATTCAAAATCACAGATCAAAATAATTGCCCTGAAGATTGGAGATTTGATTACTTATTCAAGAAATCTATTTCCAACGCTTATAAAATATTTCTTTTGACATGTTTGTATAATAGAGTATAATATAAAAGCAAGATTAAGTTTGGATAGCTGGTTTAAACCGAGATTGCTAGTGTGTGGAAATTATGACATGGAACATACAGGATCTTGAATGCAGATCTTGAATGCTCATTTATAGGCACTGCTTTGGATTTTTAATACTTTTAAATAGTTGTTAAGAAGAACAAGCTTATGTATCTGGCAGGACTCCATTTAGCACCATTCTGCATTTGTTTAGAAATCCATGTGAATGCATGTATTGTGTGTGCTATAATTTACACATTTTATACACATGCACACATGCAGGGTCACACATTTCTGTGATGCATACATAGACACGTGTGTGTGTCATGTGGACATGCATGTAAGTACTATGCACATAGAAGGTGCCTTTATATGGAATTAAAAACAGACAAAATTGCCAGTAGGGAAATTACGGTTGACAAAAATTACTGTCTGTAGTCATTATATACTTTAAGTAACTTCTTTCTGGATTCATTTAGCAGCAGCAACAGAGGAACCAGAAGTGATTCCAGATCCAGCCAAGCAGACAGACCGAGTGGTGAAAATAGCAGGAATAAGTGCTGGAATTCTGGTATTCATCCTCCTCCTCCTAGTTGTCATACTAATTGTCAAAAAAAGGTAAGAATTTTAATCTGTCCTGACCCATCCTTTTTCCTTTAGATTGAGTAATCTAGGAAAAAACTAACTAAAATAAAAGCCATTCTTTCACAGGTCATTTCAATTTGTGAGGACCAGTAACTCAAAATATACTCTCAGCATTTAAGTGGTTTCTACATATTCCACCTTTATTGCTATGACGTTTTTATTTTAAATCTTGAGATATGTAATATATAATGTGAGTTTGGGGATCTAATAGCTGCATATTTTCTGACTGTTATTCCTTCCCAGGTAGTCATAATTGTAAAGCTGTAGAAGTATGCAGGAGTATATAAAAATGAAAGTAATTGAAATTCATGGATCCTTATTTACTTTCTGCACCTTCCATATTGCCAACTTCTATATGTACTTGATTTCACATACAGTTCTTATGAATTATTTGTATCCATATATTGCCCAACTTTTCTTTCCAAATAATGTAAATATTTTATACTTTTGGCTATGTTCATTTAAATCTAGAAAACATTTTTTTAAAAGACATTATAGCACTATTATATTATTTAGTGAGTTCTGAGTGCAGATTTTTAATGGATTAATCTGAATGAACTTCAGGGTGTTTTCTGTTTTATTTTGTTTTGTTTCTTTAAGTATTGTCTTCAGAAAATAACCAATAGTGCCATCTTCTGGAATTGTAAAAGGATAATGAAGCACAAAAATAATTTAATTTAATGTGTACTTCAAGTATTTACTTTTGCATTTTTTTAAACAGCGTTTAAATTTCCATTAGTTGCAACTCTTTTAACCTGGCATAAAATTACATAATCTAGTTCTGTAAAATCCTAGTTCTAACATTTTAGCTACTAATAAAAACAATGAGATCTGTCTTTTTCCTTACCCCTTTATTACTCCAGCCCCAACCCCTTTTAGAATGAGCAAGCCAGTTTGTTTTGTTCAAAATTGAGACCTTTGTCTTCCAAAGGTTTGTGCATTTCAGTCTTTTTCTTTCTTTTTTTAGTAGGATTCATACTAAAGAATATATTTGTAAATGTTGCATATGTTAAACTGAAATGAAGTTTTCTATTTTTTTTTAAAGTAGAAAAACCTTAAAATTGTTCCTAAGAGCATACTATATGTTATAATTACTGGTTTCCATTAGATTTTTTTTTAATTTATTGCCTCTTTACAATTACCCCCTGGAGATATATAACTTGGAGAAGAAACGTCTGCATTAGAAACATTAGGTATGCTTACAGTGTTCTGTGTTAGTTAGCTACATATGTGATTTTCCCAAAAGTGCTTTTAATTTTCTCTGTTGTCTGCCTCTGTGGTTGAGAACTAACACATATGCAAAAGACCAAGTCATAATATTTGAAAAATGAATAAAATCTGATTATTTTCTTTACACAAGTTTTAAAGTGATAAGCAATAATAGGTTTTTAGCTTTCATCAAGGAACTATGTCTGATCTAGCCATCATAAGATATATTGGGGTGGGGCGGGGACTCCTCTTTTCACCCTCTATTACAGTGGTCCCTTCATATTTGATACAAGATTGTTTGACTGGGTCCACGTAATATATCATCAGTCACTTCCAGATGGGATTGACTAATCTTGTGGGTAAGAAAAAACAACTTCAGGGGTGCGTGCAAATATTTATTAGCAAACTGGTTCAATTTTACATTGAGAATTCTCCTAAGATCATGCTTTTGTTAGTTGTCAAATTAAGCTTTAATTCCTGATACATCAATTTAATAATGTCAGTACAATTATATTTTTTTTAAACTCTCCTCCCCTCCATCACCCTCTGAAACCCTGCAGGCAGTAACTTGTTAGAAGTTCTACTTGATCATGTCTAGAAATACATAACACATCTAAACTCCTTTTCTATTTTGTATTCAAAATAGGTGGGAAAATTAACCTATTTAATGAATCTTTAATGTTTGGTAATTTTTCATGATGATAGTTTAATTGGTTGTCTACTGAATATATAATAGGTCTTTTCATTTTTCACCCTTAGGGAAAGTGGACAGTTTTTTAGATCATCCATTAGTCAAGGTCACATATGACAAATATATAAAACTTCGAGAGAATGGCATGACACATACCTAAATTAATTCAACCCCTCTGGTGAATCAGGGCTCCTTGTACAAGAAAAGCATGAAGAGATATAGCAATCCCAGCACTTACATATAAACACACTCCAGTTAGATTTGGTGGGACTGAAAACTGATACATTTTAATCATTTTCAGCATACATATCCAGTGATTCCATAATGTAGTATCCCTTTTGATACCTGAGGTTGATCATAACCTGTTATATAGAAGACTCAACAAAACAATGAATGTATTTATCCTTATAGGTTTAATAAGTCTCATGCACTGACGTAGATCCCTAAATTTGATTAAATGTAGCTTTATCTTTTTTTTTAAGAAATCAATGACTTAAGCAGTTTTGGTTTTGGTTTTACAAGCCTGAAAGATGTTTTATGCTTTTGCTTGATCATTTGTACAAATTGAGTTGAAGTTCAACTGGATGAGACTATTAGCTCTTATAGAGTTTTACAAAGTAATCAAATTACCCCAAAAAGGGATACTGCATCTTTTAAGTATCAATATCATTTTTAACCATTATTGGATGATTTCCAAATGTACTTCATTTCCTACCATTTGTTTACCTTCCATATTTTAGATGCTTAGCATGCATACATCAACATTTCCAATATTAAGATTTAAATATATAAAACATATGTTTGCATTCAGCAAAGGTGTGTGTGTGTGTGTGTGTGTATATATATATATATGTTAGTATGCACATATATATGTTAGTATGCACATACATCTACTGTAAAAATGTGCATTGTTGTATAGTATGTGTGTACACATGTATTTACATACAGTATGTTTACAAACATATGTACACCTGTGTACCAGTTAAGACTTTCAAACACATAAATGAAATCTAGCTGTTTTCTGATTATGAATGTATTTGTTAACATGATAATTATTTTTTCCATCTGAAAAGTAAAAAGGATACTTAGTACACAAGATATGTACACAGCTGTTCCATTTTCTCATGACATTTAGGTGGTAATCGATCATCATATTATGCTGAGCTGCATGTTGAAAATACATAATCCATTTACTTTTCAATTTTTTTGGCAATAAATGAAATGTCAGCATGTGATTTTTTTTTTCTCAAGTGATCTTTCTAAAAACCAAATCATTTTTATATGCGAGTGCATTTTTTTTAATTGCATGGCACAAAGTAAGGCTAATCAGTGCATGAGCAAGTTGAAATGCTAACTGAAGAAACACGAGTTGTTCAATTTTTTTTTTAACGCACATTTCTCTGCTTTATTGATTGTGACGGAGTCACGCTTTTCATTCACCATTGCTTCTCTTTTTCCACTGTCTGTGATTTGCTTGCCAGGAGGAGCTACTATTCATACTCCTACTACCTGTAAGTAGAACATGGGTGAATTACTCTTTTCATGTTTTAAAGATGCAGTATCCCTTTTAAAAAAAGAGAAAAAAGTCTATAATTTTGGTAAAGCTGGAATGATTTTTACATGTCCTTGGTTTTAAAGGGTTAAAAAATTCCCTCATCATTTTTCTGCTTTTACAGAATTTGTTTTTTTAAAGGGATATTGTATATATAATTGTATACTGAGATTTTTTATTTTTGCCTACTTTTTTTCCATAATTATCATTTTAGTTGGTATAGTCACAATTTAATTTGTATTGTAACTAAAAACAGAAATATCATGCTTACAACTGTCTTTGTGGTAGCTACCCCATTTACTAAGTTAGGAAGCATGGTCATGAATTACCAAGGGTTTTTTTTTAACTCAAGCGTATCACTGTAGAAAAAGTACATTTGCAACTAATCCTTAACAACACCTTTGTTGTTAAAATCGGATGTAGATACCAGACATGTATAACTAGGATCTTTGCATGGTACCTCGGGACCAAAATGTCTGCCTGCACTACTGATAGTAATTATGCAAAAGTGCTTGATCATGTGCTTCATTTTTAGTACATGGTTAAATCCTATTGATTTCAGAGCGGGACTTAAAAACCAAAGCCTGTGGTTCAGCCCTGTTGTGAAACAGTACCTAATAGTAATGCCTCCCCCATGATTTTTTTTTAAACAGGTTTGATATTTGACAACTTTAAATACACTAGAAGGCTAAGCAAGCAATATTAAACAAACATTTCCATCCTCTGGTTTATTATGATGAATTTTAATATTCATGTTAAATAACACTGGTTTCAGCAAAAGATAATTAACTGCACAGGTTCATACTATGATGGAGCACTTTTCCCCTCTAGCTCCTACTGAAACACCCACCTCATGGGTTCATGCAGTTGGAGCTTTTAATACATAATGAGAATCATTTACACTTCTGTCAGCCTCAAGTACTCGCATAATGAATTGCTTAAGTGTCCTGAAGCACAGATTGCATGTGCCTTTAGCTCACTAAGAGAGAGCATCAAACCTACGAGGAGTCAGGAGCTGTTGAACAATAAAAATGTCCTTACACTTGCCATCTGCAGATTCCAGTGCTGGAATACAATAGACTTTCTTTTTTTTTTAAAGAAGTAGTAGTTGGCACTTTATGTAAGAATTAGTAGCAAGCTTCAGTATTAGACACTAATAACTTGAAAGCTTTAATGGATGCTGATTTATTTAGCATAGCTAGCAAGTTTCCTGCTTCAGAAGGGAGTTTAATATGGTGAGATAGGAGACTTAATAGCCTTTTTTCCATTCCATTCCAGGGTTGGTCTCAAAAATAGAATCCTTCCAAATAAGAGCTTTAGTGTATGGAGAATATTTGAAAAGCTTTGACACTGGCAAACAGAACATGAACTAGAAATGCCAGTTTCATGAAAGCTTTGATAGAATTATAGAGCAGTCATAAATCAAAAGCATTTTCAGTTCCGGAGCTTCTATTTTTATACATTTAAAGGTTTGTTCAGCCACCGCATTGTGTAAACCTACTTTAAAACTTTCTGGAGGAGAAGGGAAATAAAAACACTTGTATCATAAAAGGCTTTAAAAAGACATGAAAATGTCCTTTGTTGTTGTTTAATATTTACCAACACAGTCACGTGTGCATGCTTAGTCTCGCCCATCTGAGTTCTCATTTTGACCTAAAGGTTTTAATTAAAATAGAATAGTCTCGAGGGACAACCTTCAAAATTTCCTTAATTAACTGGTAGTTTTTAAGATGAAAATGCTAAGGAGTGCAAAGTGTTTGATTAATGTAAGACTCTTGTTTGATCACTTGACTGCACTTAAGCAACAGTTCTTAAGTCAGCTTTGTCTTGTCCAGCAATGGCACTCTTGAGTGCACCGTAAATAGCTGAATTACATTTGTGTGTACCTGAAAGACAGCCCTCCCACAAATTGCCCCCAGGTGGCAAAGACAATAAAGGTAATGTATCCCCATTCCTATTCTCAGAGACCTAAGGAGATCACTTCCCCCTTCTGTTCTGTGGGAAATCTCAGCACACACCAAAGTTATAACATTATAAGTAACTTACAGGAGTGGTTAATCTCTTACCTCTTCTTCATGTGGAAGTACTGAATATTAGAATTTGGCAGCCCACCCAGAAGTAGCCAACAATGCTTATATGGTTGAAATATTAGATATATACATTGAAAATACATTTAACAAGTATTATAAACCTTGCTTTCTATAGGAAAAGCTCATGAAATTCAACAGGCAGACAAGCTTCTTTGGGCTACAACCTACACCCCTGAAATTCAACTGCACGTTAAACTTGAGATTTTTTAAAATACCATAGTTGTTATATTTATTATCTTTTTCATATCTGGTGCTCATCCAAGGAAAGCATGACAGATGGTTTCCTAGCATATGCAAGTATGGTTATCATGCTGCTTTGATCTATAGTTGTGACTGTTTAAAATTTTGAAGATTCGTATATTTGTTGGTATAATAAAATGCCTGTAGAGCATTCCTAAGGAACCAAAGAGCATATCTGTTACACCGATAGAGTGATTTTAAGTAGTATTAAAATGACTACCAGTATATGTTAGTTTTGGCCTCCAGTGTCAGTAAGCAACTTCTGATGCTGCATTCAAAAGGAAGGTGTATTAGAAAATTTAGCATGCAATTGAAAGGTAGTAGCAATAAAATTTTGGTTTTAGCAATACAATTCAGGGTGTTACAAACCTGATTGTGGTATGTAGAGTCCAAGGTGCTTAATGCCAAAAGTCTGTACTGCCCTCAAAACACATGAAGAACACGGATTTTCTTTCAGGAAAAAAAAAAGTAGTGTCAGGTACAATGAGGAAATATACACCCTTTTGGATTTCATTTATAAACAGAAGGAGCACTATTAAACACAGAAGGTAACATTAATTTGCATTGAATAATTATGCATGTTCTGTTATTTCATTGGATTTCTTGTCTATTAAAGTAATTTAATTGGTAAAATGATTTCTCCTGAACAGGAAAAACAAGGGGAATGAATTATCCATTTATAAAATCAAAACAATTTTAAATGAGATGGTTGATAACATTGCATACACAGATGCTCTTTATTTACAGTTTTAATTAAAAGTTAATTATATTTTAAGGAGTTTAGGTTGTAGCCGTGTTGGTCTAAGGATATATGGATATATAAGGATAAATGGAAACTGTACAACATGAAAACCCAAGGAACCTTGTCTGTCTAATTATATTTTAATGTATTTATAGTATAATTACTCTGGGAAAAATATTTTACTGCATAGAAAACTAGGAATTTTCATATCACTGTAGTTGTGCAGCATAACTATGCCTCTGACCATAATATCCGCAAGTATGCTTTTCCTATGGCTGTGAGTATAACTGTATAAATATCAAGTTGGACATTGCTGCAACTGCATCTTACTCGTGCTCTTTAAGCACCATCATTATTTTCTATTGCAGCTATTAATGCTTCTAGTATTAAGGGGTTTTTTTCATTGTTTTTTGCCTGGGCAGCAAGCTTGCTAAGAAACGAAAAGATGCCATGGGGAACACCAGGCAAGAGATGACACACATGGTGAATGCTATGGATAGGAGTTATGCTGATCAGAGCACCCTTCATGCAGAGGATCCTCTTTCAATCACATTCATGGACTCTCATAACTTTAGTCCAAGATGTAAGTAAAGCGATGTTACATATTGCAAGTAAAGATTTTAGCTGAATGTGAGGGAATAGAAAAGCACCTTATTTGCCATTTTAGGATGGTTGCATGTAGAACCATTGTAAGTGGATTTTACAGGGAAATACAAGGGTTTGGA
The DNA here is from genome assembly GCF_030867095.1 of Alligator mississippiensis. NCBI lineage: Eukaryota > Metazoa > Chordata > Crocodylia > Alligatoridae > Alligator > Alligator mississippiensis. The sequence continues at coordinate 111,158,720 of NC_081824.1, read as the reverse complement.
AAGGAATGCTCAGGTAATATGGATGAAAAGTATTGTTTTCCTAGAAATACATTGTTTAACATATTTGCAGTTAGTTTTGGTTACTACCATTTAGTACACATTCTGCATTTGCATTACCTCAAAAATGTGCTTTTTCTGTATTAGGCCATTTTTAGATCTACATTGAAAATAATCATTGAAATATTCATTCAAAAAAATTCATTGAAAATATTCAATCATTGCTATTGTACACCATGTTATAACTGTAACCAGTTAGTTTGTTTGCGAGAGCATGAGCCTCAAATACATTTCTGAGTAGATTATAATAGAAGGGGACAATGATTCTATAAGCTATCTGCTGCTGTATCTCCAGGTTTGTGATAAGCTTGTGTCTCTGTGTAGAAAGGAAAAAGGTTCGTACTGAAATGTTTAGTTTTATGCCAGCTTCATCATTCCACTTTATCATAACCCTGATTCCATAAAGCACTTAAGTACTTCTGAAATCAGCATTTCATGTACTTAAATTCTTTCCTGAATCCAGGCCTATATTACAATGTACCATTATTACATAACTTATTTCAGAACTGAATAGTGATCATAAAAGTGATTCTTTGGTTTGTTTCATTAGGTCCCCTTAATATTGTCAGAAGGGATAAAAACAGGCCATGGTGATATCAAAAGTTATACTTGGTTTTTCTGTCTGTCTTAGGGGTTTGCATGCTGAGCTCTGGGCCTGAAGGTTGAGAGTTCAAGGCTGTGTGTGGGCACAGAGCGTCCGTTAGCAGTGTGCATGTGGAAGTTCAAGAGGAGACTGTATGGTCACCTTGCTGGGGTCACCTGACCCCTGGTTATCTTTCCTGCTTGGTGCAGGGGGCTGGACCCGATGATCTTCTGAGGTCCCTTCTGGCCTTACAATTAATGACTCTATGACTCCTTTTTTCTTGGAACCCTCAGTTAGATCTCTGAGTAGAAACTGTCTTGGTTTGTGTTATGTAGGAAATGAGATTTGGGGGTACCTTGAGATCTTGATGTTCAGTGAAGATCATATGCTGTGGACATAAGAACATTCTCTTGAGGTTCAGTTGTAGCTTAACACTAGCCAGATATTGAATATGGAGTTAAAGTAGTCTAATAATAATGGTGTATCATGGTGGTTAGAGATGACAATTGCCAGTTTGTCAAGATTTTCCAAACATTTTACAGAAACAGTTCAATTTCTATGAAATTTCAGTGGAACCTAGACAGGCATGAACCTGCCTGGTTACCTGCCAGCCTCATCTCCTGGGCTTCCAGCTCTTTGGCAGCCCTCTTGATGGGCTGAGGTGGAGCGAAACATTTGGATGTCAGAGCTGTCAGCTCATAAGTTCCTCCAGGGCTCACCTAGTCAGTTGCCAGGGAAACTGGTAGCATTGGTTCTAAAGTTCCCAATACTTCAGCTCCTGCAGCTTCCAAGGTGCACAGCCCGCAAGCACCCCATCATGCAGGCTGGCCAGAAGCCTTTGGTCCCCTGCTCTGAAGAGCAATCTAGAGCTCCATGCTTTCTCACAGAGGAGTTCCAGCGTTTGTTTTTTTATGCCCAATTGGAGTGAAACCAAATTTTGAAATATCTGTTTCACAGAGGAACTTAATATCTTTCTCTGCATGCCTCTAATTGTGACCCCTAAAATCCTTCCAAATTTGCCTAAGGTGCCACTATTTTAGCATCTACAGAATCTCTGTTTTCCCCTGTATCTGCTGTAAAAAGTACCTTGAGTTCTGCAAATAATGATGCTATTAGCTACACATTCTAATGTATTTTTCTAAGTTAATTGGCAACCTTTCTAACACCATATTATTTTAGGATTGGGGAAGCTGGGTAATTGTATGTTAAAGGAAGGTGTGGGATAAAGTGGAAAGCCTAGTTCTGTATTAGTGAACCATTACTTCAGTGCTAATAGGCTAGGGACAGAAATTTCATACAAACTGGTATCAGTGATTGGAAACCAGTTCAAATATATAACATAACAGCAGTTCAGTGCACATAAACTGTTTTCAAAATGACCGAAATCAGTTTAAGATAAACCTGGACGGGCATAGTATCAGACTTCACTAATTGAGGTTAAATCGGTTTATTGAACTTCTCTCCCAGACCCCTCCAGTTTGAAGTGAACTCACAATCCCCTAGCATCCCAACATCTCCTCCACAAGCCCCCATTTGCAGGGCCTGGGGGCTAGCCTTGGCCCAGACTGTCTACTCTAGTTGAGCAGGGAGGTGGAGCTCTACCGCCCCCTGGCTTCTGGTCTGGGCCACTGCAGCCATGTGGCTGCATTTGTGAAATGAAAAGTGAATATCTGTTCACTTGCTTATCAGATCAATCTATGCAGCTTAGATTAACCTGTGAAGAGTAAATCGATTCAGCCTTGGTCATTTGACTGTCTGTACTTAGCCATAAAGATTAGTGAGGGAAAGCCCCCTCCAAGAATAAAACATTTGTTAAATTAAGTGTATGCAATATCTCTTGAACTTGATTACAAATAGGAATTTAATTTGTGTATGCTTATGAACTCCCAAATCACTGCCTATATTACTGCAAATGAAGTTTAGTTTGTTGTAGATATTAGTAAAAAAAATGTATTGCATAGAGCCAGGTAGCTTTTCACCTCACTTCTATGGGACATGTCCTGTAAAAGGGAACTGTGCATTTTTATTCTTCTTTTTAGTATTCTGTAACAAAATGAATGAGAGTTTCACTTTGTATTATTATTCTCTATGTGTTGTTTTGCTGATAAAAAAGATGCAAATTGAGGGTAATGTATTTCTTCATGAGCTTTGTTTTCCTACAGCGCCCAATGATCCGCTTGTGCCGACTGCTGTGTTAGGTGAGGACCTAGTCCTTCATCTGTGTTCCTGCATGGACTTCCATCTCCCTGCATGGTTTATATCTCTGTCAACAAATATGTTGTATGTAGTAGTGAAGCAGCTTGTTTTAGATAATAAAAAACTAGGCTCTTTTCAGACAATGCAGGTATATTCAACTCCATACCCAGTTTATTGATTCAGACTTAAAGTTGGCTTATATGCCATGCAAAAACAGTGCAGTTTTTAATTTCTGCATCTAAAATTATTCCCAGTGCAAACTAAATAGCAGCTAAATGAAACCACTGTTAAACATTACTGAGATTTACCACCCTCAAGCTCTAGAACTAATTCAGATGAATTACTCTATAAGGCCAGAATCCTCATTAAAAAATGTATTATGTTTAGATAGAACCCAAAGCTCCGTCTTCTGTCTAAACAGGAACAGTAATAATTAAGTAGAAAAAAGTTTAAAATACCTAACAGACAGGAAAGATTAAAAAAATCTTGATTTGTGCTTTCCAGACCTTGTGTAACTGCAAATGCCCCTGAGTGATAGCTACGTTGACTTCGGAGTAACTTTAAAAATTGAACAGGCATACGGGGGTTTTGCCTTACAAACAGCATTAAAGAAATTACTTTTTTTAGGGAAGGATTATAAAAAGTAGTGGAAAAAATTAGTTTATTCTTTTTCCTGGTGTGATAAAATCTAATGCATAGTATTATATTTCCGTCAGTTACCCTGGTTACATTAATAAGGACAATAAATGGCTATGTATTATGCATTAATACATTTAGACTGGAAATTAAAATAATAGAAATTTAGAGCTTTAAGGACCTATCAGGTAATATACTCCACCTTCACTCTGCTGAGGCACAATTAACTATGCCTAACCCTTTCCTATCCGATGTTTCTCTAACCTGTTCTTAAAAACCTCCAATAAGGGAGATTTCGCAGCCTTCTTCAGTAATCTTTTCAAGTGATTTACTACTGTTAGAGTTAGTTTTTCCCTGATACCTAACTTCAATCAACTTTCCTGCTAATTAAACTAATTTCTTCCTTCTCAATCCCCAGTAGACAGGGAGGATGTCAATTCATTACTGTCCTTTTTATAACAGCTCTTTCCATACGGGAAGGCCTCCAGTCCCCTTTGTCCACACTGCCTACCTTGTCTTCAATTTTCCAGTTTAAACAAGTCCAAATTATTTAACCTTTCCTCGTAGGTTATGTTTTTAGATTTTTAACATTCTTATTGCTCTCATTGGGACTCTGAACTAATATTAAGAATGTATCCCATCCCTTCTCTTATATATGACATTTTTGTTAATACATCCTCAAATGGGATATGTTTCTTTTTGTATCTGCATCATGCTGTTGACTCATGTTCAGTTTGTGATTCACTGTAAACCCCAATACTGTTGCCTAACTAGTAACTCCCTATTTTGTAACTGTACATTTGATTTCTCCTTTGGAAGTGTTAATACACTTTTTAGTTGTTTTTGTTAAATTTAATTTGGTTGATTTTGGCCTGTATCTCCAATTTAGCAAGATCATTTCAAATTCTGCTTCTGTCCTCCAAAGTGTTTGCTTGATGTTTTTTGCATTTTTTCTCACCACACTTTTATAATTCAAGTCATTACATGAAAATATTGGGTAGGGATAAAGCCCTGCAGATCCTAATGAAAAGTCTTCCTGGCTAACCATTGATAATTACTGTGAGTCGGGTTTTTCAACCACCTGTATACCCATTACTATAATGTTCTCTTTACCAGGATTGTCAAACATACAGCCTACAAGCCAGATGCAAGCCACAGAGCCATACTGTCTTGCCTGCAGGACTCCTAGAGGGGCTGGAAATTAGGAGGTGGGGCAAATAGGGACATAGTCTGCTACTTAAATCTGGGATGTGGAGCCCCATTGGAGATGTTGCCAGCTGAGGATGTGTAACAGCTGTATTAATGTACATGGCTCCCTGATGCTGTTTATCCCACCACTAGTGGTGGGTCCAATAATATTTTCAATGTCATCAGAGCTACTGAAACTTCAGATTCATTTACAGGAACCACATAGTTGATATTGAAAAGTTAATCTATTGAGACTATACTCTAACATACTACTATGAAGAACAAGGCTATGGGCTAATCAAAGGACAGTTTTGTAGTTTATGTATTATTCACATCACAGTAAACTTTTCACAGATGAGAAGCATTTTATGGGACCAAAACTATAGGAAATGAGTTTTATTTTATCTGAGTCTTCTATTAGATTGTAATGTACTGGGTGATCCTTTTCTTCATGTTTAGGATATTAATATCTCATTGCATTCTATGTACATTGGTAGCAAGTTACTTTGGTAATTTTGCTCTTAAGTCTTTATCATTTCACTTAATGGCATGAAAGCACTCATATATTGAAGAAACTACTTTAAATGTTGCATATTATGAAGCTTTCACAACTTTTAATGCTATTTTTCTTTTAGTCATTTTCTAATCTAATACAGACTTAAAATAAATGTCTTACATTCTGTTCACTCATTGTTTTTTACTGCTTCAATGGGTTAAAGTACCTATTACGGGTAAGTACACTGCAAGGAATTGTGGAGAACTGCAAATCAAGAGATTGTTTGAGATGTGTATGGTTTAATATGTATAATACCATATTAAAAAGTGACTGGTACATGTCACTCATGCTATTAGGTGATTCAATGAGACATAAATGTATTGAAATTAGCAACTCGTGTGACAGCTTAAGGAGCTAGGTTACTAACTTTAGTGTTTCTTTTGATAAAGACAGCAAGGATTTTGTACTTTTGGGAAACCTATAGAGAATTTTTAAGTCTCTCTCCAGACCTTAAAATGTTGTTGTTGGGGGAAGGGTTTGATTATTTGAGAGGAACAAGGAACAAAGCAACATGTTAGATCACTAGTGCAGTGATTTGAATGATAAGTGAACTCTTTCTTAATAAGAATGTAGGAAAGCAATAGCAACACATGTTGAATAATCTAATATCCAAATTTTGTTTTCTGCAATGATACTTTTCCTAAATAATTCCCCTATTTCAGTAAAAATCTTTCTTCCAAGACTAAGCAGTCAGTAGGATTTAAAAAACTGCACTATTTAAGCAACAGGTTGATTACATTTGAGCCTGTTACATCAGTTTAAGTTTGAGAAGTGCTTTGGAATCCTTTATGATAGAACAGTTGTTAAATACTAATACAAATTTTAAAAACTGGTTTCTTAAATAGCATCTCAGGGCACCTGTACACACCACAGGTTGTTATCCTCATTAAATTAAATAGGTTTATAAAATTTAAACTTCTTTATTTTGGAGCATTGCATCTGTGTTTGCATCCACTAGGTTTTAAAACAATTAAGCCTTAAAGCATTGCATCTGTGTTTACATGCACTAGGTTTTTGAAGTAATTAAGCTGGGTCCTTGGCTGGCACCACAGAAGACCAGGACAGTCCAGTGCTTCCCCCATGGCCCAGGGCCCCCACCCACCCCATACCCATGCCCTGCCGTGCAGCTGTGGAAGCAAGGAGCTGGCAAACCATACAAGAAAAAAAAGCAAAAGCAATTCAAAGGGGTGAACTACAAAAAAGTTGCAGCACTGTCTGATGGACAAAGAGGCTCATTACATGTCTTTGAGCACCTTTGTGCTTGCACACAATGAATCCATGGATGTGACACTAATTCCCAGCGAGCCAAACTAAACTATGTCCAAGGAGTTTTACTTTAATGCACAAAAAAGACTTTAAAGTGTTGGGAAATCCCGCTTGTGTAAAAGACACGCAGTTGCAGCACATGAAAGGGAAAAATTGTGGCATATACATGAGTCCCCATTATTTAAAGTAGAGACTGCCCCGCTGAAACTAGCACACTTGCTGGCTTATCTGTTCTGTTGAATACACAATGGCAGTACTAACACCTCCATTACTACTAGGATGATGAATTTGAAGTCAGACCGAAATAATGTTTATGATGAACAGTATGTGTTGGAATGTATGGTGTTTCTTCTTCTGTATGTTTCTCTCTTTGGGATCAGAACTCACTGATTCTGGATATAATGTCATGATATACTGGTAGCATTGGGAAAATAGCCTCATTTAATTGCTTATTGTATAGTATTACCATCTTTTTATATATGTTTGTAGGGTTTTTTTAATCAAGTTTAACTTCTACAATGGCACCAAAAGAATGGCATTTCTTAAAAAAAATAAAGGCCATTAGAAACAATAGTGTAACTTTTTTGAGAGAGTACCCCTAGACGTTTATTTTTACAGAAAAGAGAACTGCAAACTTCAATTTGAGCAATCCAATAAATAAATACATATATTAATTTAACACCTAGAATATGCTAGGTGCTAACTTGTACTTTCATAAGCTTGGGTGGAGGAGTTGAGCATAATATCTGTTTCAATAGCTGGTTTAAAATTCTACTGTAGCTGTTACATATTCAAGACATATACTATTGTTAGTCTAACTGATATCCAAGTCTCTGGTTTCTTATCACCACAGATGAGAATCACAGTGCGACAGCAGAATCTAGTCATCTGCTAGATGTTCCCCGCTACTTATGTGAAGGAACAGAGTCCCCATACCAGACTGGACAGCTGCACCCAGCTATCAGAGTAGCTGATTTGCTGCAACATATTAACCTAATGAAGACATCTGACAGTTATGGTTTTAAAGAGGAATATGAGGTAAAATTTCACTGGTTTACTAATTAATTATTTTGCCAGAAAAAGTACCTTATTAATATGGCATCATCTTTGACATGAGTGTTCTGGATTACTATACCAAGTGTAATGAGATTTAAAAAAAAAAAGAAAAAGAATTTGACAGTGATATTTCTTCAATAGTGGGAGAATCTCAAGAAAAGTAATGAGAGGATATTTGAAGACTACTGTCGTGTTCCCTTTTAAGCACCTTTTCCACAAGCTAAATATGCCTGTTTCCTTTAAGCTCTCCTCCTATGACTTGTCTTCCAAGGATGTTATCATTTTTGTTGCCAGACTGAACTTTCTCTAACTTCTCCACATCCTTTTTAAACTGTGGAGAGCACTGCACACAGTACTGTAGGCCTAACCAGTGCCAAGATGAGAAGCACCTCTTGTGTCTTGCACCTAATGCTTCTATTGATGTATTTGCCTTGTGTGCAGCTGTCACACTGCAGACCCATACTGAGTCTGTGATCTACCAAGACTCTCAGATCCTTTTCCATAGTGCTGCCATGTAGCCAAGTGTCACCCATTTTGAATGTGTAGTTATGATTATCCTTCCCAGGATGTATCACCTTGCATTTGTCAGCACTGGACTTCATCCTGTTAGCTCCAGCTCCCCTTTACAATCAGTCAAGATCCTTCTGAATCGCACTCCCATCCTACAGTGTATTTGCAGTCCTTTCCAATTTAGTGTCATATGCAAATTTGTTCAAGAAGCTTTCCGTGCTAGCATCAAATCATTAATAAACACATCGAACAACCAGATAAACTATATCCAAAGCATTCCCTTCATCCACCCATGTGGTTACTTTGTTAAGGCAGGAGATCAAGTTTGTTTGACATGATTTGTTTCTGGTAAATCCGTGCTGGGTGCTTGTGACCAGCCTTTCTTCCTGCAGATGCTCACAAATGGCCTTCCTTAGGATATGCTCCAGTAACTTCCTGGGCATTGAGGTGAGGGTAACTGGTTTACAGTTCTGCAGCTCCTTCTTTTTGCCTTTTTTGAGGAGGGGCATTTGTTGGCCCGTTTCCATTCTCTGGTACCTGGCGTGTTTCCCATGACTTCATGAAGATCACTGCCAAGGGCTCTGAGATCTCATGTGCCAGGTCCTTCGGTATCCTGGGATGAAGTTCATCAGGCCTTGCTGACTTGAATTCATTCAGACCCACCTATTCTCAAGTACTTGTGTAGAAAACATTGCTGGGCAATCAGTAAGACGAGAGTAAAAAGCCTAGAAGTACAAATATATTATAGGACATTTTATGAAGGCAGGTCAGATTCTCCATGCATCTTTGCTAGCAAAGATGCAAGTGTGTATCCAGACCTTCAAATGTGAGATTCTTTTATGGCAGAGAATTGTTGTACTGTGCAGAAAAAAATGTATTTAGCAATAGTTTTGCCAAATCTTGAGTAGTTTGTATTCTTGGTTTGTTTAGTTTAATGATTTCATTTTTAATACTTTCCATATCTGTGTAATTTTTTTAAATATAGAGTTTCTTTGAGGGGCAGTCAGCTTCTTGGGATGTTGCTAAAAAAGATCAAAACAGAACAAAGAACCGATATGGAAACATTATTGCATGTAAGTACACAGATAGCTGGTGAGAAATGTTTGGTAATATTCATAGAAATTCTTCTGCACTGCTGTATTTCTTGTATATATGTTTAAACTGAAAAGACATAATTCCATAATCCAGTTGTACATCCACTTATAAAATTAAATGCTTGCTATCATTCAGTACAGAATTACAGTGCTGTCTCTTGAATTTTTGTCATTGTCTTTCAACAGTTAAATTAATTCAAGATTTTCTCCTTCTAATGTGGGTAGAATTTTGTGTTTGTACCAAACTATATGCAAGTGGTGGTGATCATTTGAGAATGGCAAGCTAACAAAATTCTTTGGGTCTTACTTAAATGGTGGTTTTCTGCAACTAAAATTGTATTTTTGGTTAAAGTGTAGCAGGCTATTCGCACCTTATTTTTTGTTGCAGCTCAGGGGCCAACGTGTCAGAACTCTTGTTGTTTAGCACTGGTGTGTTTTACATTGGTGATTAGGACCAAGTAGCCCCACTGTAGTTCTCAGATTTAAAGCTTGTGAAAGCTTAGATTCATGCACAGGAGGAACACATTTGATTTCTATTGTACAAAGTGAGTTGCATGTGTAATTATAATGTCATTGGGGAAGTAGCTAAGTGAAAGTTGATAGGCACAGATTTAGCTGCTTAGCAATTTAAGTAACTGAAAGCTTGTTACCATGAAGCACTTGGAAGGTTTTTGAGGATATAGATATGACCTTTAGCAGTGGGGGAGTGCAGGAGTGGGAGCCAGGACTATCCTGGTTCTCTAGATGACGCTCCCTGCCACTAACTTAAATTCCTGAACAAGTCACTTAGATTAGTTGCCTGTTTACCATGTGTAACATTATGATACCTGCCACCTGCACAGAATTAACGAAGCTTAATTAAAGTTTGTAAAACATGTTGAGGGGTGTAGGCAGATTCACCCAAAGAACCTTGTCTGCCTGAAACATGTTGAGGCCCTTGAACAAAAGGGCTCCATGCAAATCCTTATCATTTAAAGTTCCTAAAATATCAAGCAGTGAGGCTAAATAAAAAAGTTTCCCAGAAGCCTTTCCATAAAATTATAAGATTTGTAATTCACATATATTGGAGCCATATGAAAGTAGACTTTTGGTCTGTTTCCTATAATAAATTTACAGATGACCACTCCAGAGTGATTTTGCAACCTGTTGAGGATGATCCTTCTTCAGATTACATTAATGCCAACTACATAGATGTAAGTGGATTGCAAGGCTTTCTCTCACTCTGCAGCTTCTGTATGCAAAACTTTTGCATGTTACAGATTTATTTGCATGCCTACAAATTTATTGAAAGCTTTTAAATTAAGAACAAAATGTACACTTTCCTTGTTTTACGTCCTAGTACTCACTGACATTATTGTGCTTTCTTTCACATCTGACTTTGGTTTGGGCTGTAGATTTGGCTGTACAGGGATGTAAGTACCACTATATGTGAATAACAGCATCCTATTATAAATATTTAACATGGACATTGTTCTTAATTACTTTACACTTCTATTTTTGTTGTTAGATATTTATGCATGCTTCATTTAATTTACTCATCTGTTTTTATCATTTCTTTGCTGTGAATATTTTTGTATGTACTTTATGAAAATATTAGTTTAGACTTTTGAGCTAGAGATAGAAGTTGCACATAAACCGGTATAAGTGGCCAGAAATGGGTTTATATCTCTACCACAGCAGAAGTTCACTGCACATAAACTGCTTGCAAAATGGCCCAAACCTGTTTCAGATAAACCTGGATGGATGTAGTATCAGACTTAATTGATTTAGGTTAAATCAGTTTACTGAAATTCTGTCCCAGATCCCCTACAGATTCAAGTTAGCTCACAGTCCCTCAGCATCCCAGGATGCTTTGCACCTCCCCTGAAATCCTCCCCTCACAGGGTGGGTGGGCGAACCTTGGGCCAAGCTGTCTGCTCCAGCCAAGCAGGGAGGCATGTTCTAGCACTGCTGGCTTCTGGCCTGGGCCACTACAGGCATGTAGCTGCATTTCCAGAATCAAAACTGAAAGTCTTCTCACTTGCTTATCGGTTCAGTCTAGGCAACTTAGACAGCCTGTGAATATTGAATCAATTCAGCCTTGGGGTTTTTGACTGTCTGTACTTAGCCCTGACATATCTCAGGCTATTGTTAGATAAACCAGGTGACCTTGTCTATTTAAGAAAAATTGATGTTCACATACATGTTATTTTATGATGGTTTGGGTTACTAGTTTTCCCCTGCCATTTGTATGTGAAAAGTTGGGTAATAAGCTGTATAGTAGTGGTTCTGAAAACATACTTAAGAGGCATTTCTTAGAGGTAAGATGAAAATAGATTTTCTGATTTCATCTGTAGAAAACTTTTCTTTTTCAAATTTCATTTTTGATTTCCACATTTTGCTAAGAAATAACTTAAAGGCGCTAGAAACTTGAATGATCTTTGCCATGTTTCTTGGTCAGCAAAATATGGCATTGTTTGGGATAAGAAAGCAAAGACACAGGAGATAATTTGGGTAAATAAAAGGCCTATAAAAAAAGTGTCATCCACAATATCTAGTGTATGTTTTAACAGGTGGGGGGGGGGGGCAGGAGGGTTTCATAACCTTTCAGGTATGTAGCACCAAGCTACATTTCTTCTTCCAGCAGTGCTTTATAAAATGTTTAAGATATTCTAGGGTGTAAAGTTTCTATAACATATGTAGCACTGGACCTTTTACCTCACCCTCTGTGATTTGTAGGCCCAATGATATTTTTCCAAGGGACTTCCACAAAAGTTCTACGACTTTATTATAAACCCTACTTCTCAAAGGTACTATTTTCTCATTAAAAATAAATGCCACCTCATCATAACCCAAGAGGAAGACTGCATATTTATAGTGGCACTTTGCTCAAAGCATTATTTCAGTATAAAGAAGCTAGGAATGCATTCTATTTCTGTTATTTGAAGGTGGTGCTGAATATTAAGACCTCATGGAAGTCTGTATTATCCTTCTGTGGGATTTTTTTGGAAATACCTAATATTCAGTATAATTCTATCCCCACTCTCAAGGCAAAAAATAAAACCCTCTTTAGAAGTCTTTTTTTGAGCCCCAAAGGATAGTATTTAATCCCTGGCCAAGTTGCTTAAGAAGTTCTCAGAAAGAGAGGATGAATCTTCATGATACATGGAAATTCTTCAGTTTCATGACTCACCGTACCAGTAATGGGTACTGGTATTTATATACTTTGTTAAACTATAATAAGAGTTATTTCTCTTATGTTTGTACAGCGTGATGTTTGATACTGTTTACATGCAACCTAGTGCTACTAAATTCCCATCTGCCGGACTTGATTTAGTACAAGTCAGGCAGGTCTATTTGTCTTGTTCGTATGCTAAGAATTGATAGTTAATGGTGGGCAGAACAGCAAGTTTCATAGTTGTTAGGGTCGGAAGGGACCTATTAGATCATCAAGTCCGACCCACTCTTCCGGGCAGGAATGAGTGCTGGGGTCAGATGATCCCAGCCAGGTGTCTGTCCAATCTCATTTTAAACACCTCCAAGGAAAGGGACAGCACCACTTCCTTTGGAAGCTTGTTCCATATTTTGGCCACCCTCACTGTAAAGTGATGGGATGTGTCCAACTAATTGGTTGGGATTGGCTGTGAATAGGTTTACTGCCATATATGTGTGTGTATATACTAGTGTGTGTATCATATCTAATATAATATGCACATATTTTGCATAGCATTGAACATATTCTGCAGAAAATTCTGTTGAAGCCAGTTACAGCAGGTCCTTGATTCTGTACACGCACACATTGTCCAGCTCTACCATTGTTCTTATTTATTTATGGCTCTTCTATACATCTTTCATACATTAATAATAATTATTTTTTTAAGAAAATGTGAAGTATATACTTGTTTCATGGCATATAAATTAGGAACAATGCCTGGTTCTTTAGATACTGTGAAGGCAAAGGCCATTTTCGCTACCAATTTTTAAATAAGCCATCCAGTACACTCAGCAGGGGAAGACATGTCAAAACAAGACCAATTTAAAGGGCCAGTGACCTGATTAAAATAATATTTACTGTTACAGTACAATGTACGTTCAAGTCAGATGTTAATTTTTCCATTCTATCTGTAACCATTTGAACCTTTTCAGTCTGAATAGACTTGTTTCAGTTATGAGCGCATACAGCTCTTAACCACTAATCTGTTCTGAAAAGGTTGTCTCTATAACTAACATGTCTGCAATCCATTATGCCTTCATTTCCCTCTCCTTTCCTCCCTCCTACCCTCCCTGCCTCCAGTGCTTTTGTCAGTATTACAGTACTCATATGAACCTGTTTTGACTTTTTAGGGATATCAGAGACCAAGTCACTATATTGCAACCCAAGGTAAGACTTTGCTAGAGTAAATGTCAGCCAACAAACCTGTTCCATAATAGTCTATCTGTATTGTTGCATAACAAAATGGTACCAGATTTGGTATGATTTATAGTGTGCAACAGTTGCTGTTTATTTTTCTCTGTTACAGCAGTTTTGCATAATTTACCCAGGTGTACGTTGCATAAATGAAAACTTGCACTAATATGTCACACTAATTAGATATTGACTAACTCCTCATATTAATGTTTCTCCTATAAGTTCAGTCAATAATGCCACTAGTTACCACAGTAATTTCCAATTGTGAAGTGAGCCTGGGAAAAGCACATGGGCTAGAAAAACAGAAAACATTCATCTTGGCTGAGGGGGTTTTCTTCTCATAATTCAACATACTATCCTACTCATGGTGTCCATCCAAGACCAGTATTGCTGGGATAAATAATGCAAATAAAATAATGTTGCAGCAGGTTTTTTTAGATAAGCCAAAACTAGAGAAGAGGAGATGGTCTTTGAAATTCAATATTCTGCAAGTAAAAGAAGAATTAGAAGAAAAGGTGTCAATTTCTGCATAAATGGGTCCCTTGACATCTGAAATTAAGCTATGCAAGTTATAAAAATAAACAAGTAGGCTGAATAGTTTTTATTTCATACTATATGGATACATTTTGAAGATTGCCTCTAATTTTGCATTTGCGATCAATTACAGGCATAAATCTGATAGGTTTGCAGCATATAGCTAAATGTTTATGCTCTCAATCCAGGTAATGAAATGCCTCCATCTGATCATTTCTTAATCATTATATTTGATTGCACCTGCAAAGTTATAATTTAAATGGATGCCTGTTTTAAAAAAAATGGCCCGTAAAATGTTGTTCTTTTGTTTTTCCCTATCCAGAGTCTTTTATACTCTGTCTAATATATATATACACCTACTTGCATAGCTTTTATCTAGATTGGAATTTTAGTTGTGTTTTAGCAAGCTAATTGATACAGTCATAAACTCTAATGCAGAGGTTCTCAAACTTTTTCTTATTGAGTACCCCCTTCCAGATTTACCAGCTGCCCACATATCCTACCAGCATACATTTTATATTTTAATAACTTAAATGCCAATTATTATTATAATGAAAATTAAGTCTGTCATTACACAATTTCTCCAGCATACCTCCCAGAAAAGTCTTGTGAACCCTCAGGTTGTGGGGTTGCATATTGGACACACCTTTTGTTGCAAGTTGTATTTAATCTTACTTGGCAGCCTACAGTGAAAGGTTTGGGTCTTTTGTCAAGTGTTTGCGAGGTGCCTAAACTGGAATTTATGATTAATTTAATTTACAAGTTTTAAAAATAAAACAAAAATAGGGACATATACACACATGATTCCATATATCAGATATCCAGATATCTCAGATCTAGCATAGTGATCAAATACTTACCTTCTTTCAAGTTGTAATTTGATTAAATTGAGATACTCCTGGGCTCATTCAAAATAACATTACAGTTTAAGAGTTGTGATCAGTATGGTGATGCAAGGACTATTAGACCCCTCCAAATATGAACAAATAACTTATTGTGCAAAGAGATTTTGGTTCTCCTATTTACTTCTATTGTTGTTTTATTATATAATATTGAAGTATTGGTTTTCTTTCAGGTCCAGTCCATGAAACAGTATATGATTTCTGGAGGATGATATGGCAGGAGCAATCGGCTTGTGTTGTGATGGTTACAAATTTAGTTGAAGTTGGGCGGGTAAGTAACTTGATTTTAAAACCAGTACAACCTAATAAAAGAGTTACTAATAATCCATGACTTTTCACAGTCAGAGAAGGAACAACAGGGTCTTGACAAATGGACCCCTGCTTTTGGAAATGGAGAGACTAGATAGTATATTGCTATGTTCATATATCCTTGCAGCTTAAAATAACAAATTAAAATGTGACAGCTCTATAAAGAAGAGCTAGTGCAGCAGATGATGGTGTATTGTTTTTATGAGATCGATGCTGCCTAAATCCAGAAGTCGTAACACAATCTAGTACATAAGCATCATTTGTATATTCCCCTACTCAAATGGTCATAACTACCTGGCTAAAGAACAAGCACACAGTATCTTTAGTACAAGGTAGAAATCAGATTTTAAATCACCTATCTCAGAAGTTAAGGAATTCAGTTTCACTATTTCAGAAATCTAATTGGGCATTTAGGGCACCTATACACACGACAGAGCTCTGCATTTAAGGCACATAGGTGCTCTCAGAGCTACTCTAATTAAACCCCACCCCTCCCACCCACCCCAGAGCATGTGTATAGACACCCTTAAAAAGCAGTATAATGTGTTGTAAATTCCTTCAAATTATGGGAAAACCTGATTGGTATTCAGTGTATGTGAGCCCCAATGGAGATCAGGTTATGGCAGTGTCATTTCAGAAGTAAATAAATCATAGCATATTTAGTTACCATTTATCATGCTTTCATTTTCTCATGCTTTAATTTTCACCTTTTAATTTTGTATTTAGGTCAAGTGCTACAAGTACTGGCCTGATGACACTGAAGTTTATGGTGACTTCAAAGTTACTTGTATAGAAATGGAACCACTTGCAGAATACGTAGTCAGGACATTCACCCTTGAAAGGGTAGGTACTTTGAAAGATGTCTTCAAAATATTGTTTCCCAGCAGTTCAGTATGCTAAGCAGAGGCTTGCACCTGTTCAAATAGAATAACAAATCATCCTGCCTAATTAACAATTCCATAAAGCAGTAAATATTATTTTGCCTTAAGAGGAATATGCCAGCATCAGTGGTTCCTTGTCATGCATATTACCATAACCCTTGTACCTTAGTATATTTTGTTAATAGTATTTCTTCTTTTCCCTTTCCTTCATCGATAGTCAACATCTGTTCTGGGACCAAATATATTGCTGTTAACTACCTGCCATTCCTTGGGGTAGAAACCGACCATTTTAGGCATTATTACTTTTTTTACGTGGAAGGCAGTTAACCTGTGGTATAGCCAGGTTAAAAAAAAGGATTTGAC
This sequence comes from Alligator mississippiensis, assembly GCF_030867095.1. NCBI lineage: Eukaryota > Metazoa > Chordata > Crocodylia > Alligatoridae > Alligator > Alligator mississippiensis. The sequence goes on along the minus strand of NC_081824.1, from coordinate 111,142,202 downwards.
AAATTCATAGATAATAGCTCTATCAATAACTGTTAAACAGAACAGGAGAGATGTATCTACTGGTATCTCTAAACCAATGATGGTGAATGCCAGGGTGGGTAATGAACTGGGGATAGGTCACTCTAGATATACCCTGTTCCCTCCTGGTGTAAACAATAGGTTGCATGCAGCAGAGTCATCTCCATGCACTGGGCCAGTGCAGAGAGATCCACCCACTGCTGCCTGGCATAATCCAGGAGGTCCCCGATGAAGATGATGTTGGCCAGGATGATTCTCCAGTATATCCAAGGCACCTCAGTTGCTGGCACTACCAGCTGCAGGGTTTTTAGAAGGTCTCAGCTAGGAGGTCTGTGCTTTGGGCAACCGTGTCTGGGGATCTAGAGGTGGACAGGAGGCTGGAGCTTTGGCTGGCATCAGGGGATAAACATGGAGAGACACATGAGGGAGGAGGGAAACACCCTGCTGGCTTACTTAGCTGGTCACAAACACCAGGGAGTAGAACACAGGACTTGCCACATCAAAGGTGTTGTCGGAACAGCTAGAGGTGGAGTGGAGGGTTTTTTCTGGCTGGAGTGGGGACTGACTGGGGTAGGGCAGCATGGGTCCAAGCCCAGGTGGGGACCAGGATCCTGTGGCAGGTCAGTGGGCAACAGCCACTGACTGGTGGCAGGTCAGTGACTCCAGCAGAAGGAAGGCTGTCCCCTGCTGGGGACAGAATACTGGACTAGATGGACCATTGGTCTGACCCAGTATGGCAGTTCTTATGTTTCTAATATCCTGCTGCATCAGGTAAGAGACGGGACTAACTTCAGTAACATTCTGCTGCTTGTATGGATGCTCAAAATTAATGGGACTTTTAATCTACAGTAGATGGAACTGGTATCATTTTATAAATATGGGTTTCAGACTTACAGTATGTTCTCAAGGAAACATATTATGTCATCTTTATGAGCCTCTTGTGATAAGATGCCAAAATATTTGAAATCGTATCTGTTCTCGTTAATATTCTAAGGAGGTCCAGGAGTTGTCATGGTTCTTAATAAATATACTATATTTAAATAAGTCTTTAATGAAGGAATGCTATGGGGTTTTTGCTTAAAATATTTTATGAAAACCACATATAGTTTTTAACAGTTTTGTTTAACAGTTTTGTTGTTGTTTGATTCAGAGAAAATATTGAGCGCTATACCCTCTTCTGAAAAAACGATTGTTGTCTTGACAGAGAGGTTACAATGAAATCCGTGAAGTTAAGCAGTTCCACTTCACTGGATGGCCAGATCATGGAGTGCCTTACAATGCTACAGGCCTTCTTTCATTTATACGCCGAGTCAAATTATCTAATCCTCCTAGTGCTGGGCCTATTGTTGTACATTGCAGGTGCGTAAAGCAGAGGTAGATGAATTTTCAGCAGCTTTATATGAAACTATGCCTAGGTGTTATCTTTGAATATTTCATCGTTGTAGAGTAGTTGTTGTCTAACTTCTTGAATGGCTCAGGTTCTTCAAGTCCTTGTTTGGACTGGAAGCAAGACTAATCTAGCCACAAATGTAGCTGGATTCTAGTAGAATTTCCCTAGGTATTATGGACAGAAAACCCTTTCCCCCTCCCTCCTCTGAAAACAGTATCAGATTGTACTGGTACAGTAAGCTATCGTTCAAGTTGATGTAGAGCAAAATTTGTGACATATTTTGTTGCAGCTTCTTTGAGATTTAAAATGAACTTTAAGGAAATATAAGTTTAAGTGAATTAAATGCAAGTAAAAGTGAAGCAATATTTTCAAGTGAGTCTGGATACTGGATGTCATGGCAATAACTACAAAGAGGTTTTTTTCTGTGATGTTCCCTCTACAAATATTGCAGTTTGAAGTATGGGGAACATTTCATTGAAATATAATTTCCCCCAAACATTATGAGATGTTTTAATGACATTCTGCAGATTCTGTACAGATTGCATGAAATCTCTTTGCAAATACCTGCAACAGATTTTGTTTTTTTCTAAAGCAGGGAAGAATCCTATGTATGCTTAAAAAGCACAAACGAGTTGTAATTGACAAACCAGAGTTTGAAGAGTTTGAGAAAATGGCTGTAAAATACATCCATAACTCTCTTGTTTTAAAACTTTTATGCGGGGGAAGTCACGTTTGATCTTCCTTAGGGAAGCTGACAAATATTACTCTATAAAGAGTTTACTTTTTAACAGACTCTATAAAAAGTCTGCTAAAATGTACTTACTATTCCTAGGCCGCAAAGAAACCTTTTGAGATAATAAAAAGGAACCTCACTACTATTGTTTTTATTTAACATATGAGTTCCAATGAGAAGTGTTTGCTTTTGCTTTTATATATATTTCATAAGTATCTAAATGTCAGTATACAGAGAAAAGGGGAAACTGAAAAGAAAAGAAATATATGAGAACTTCTGCATTTCATCAAAGTGTTTCAGGCACTTTGTTGTAAATGTCAATGAAAGTTGGTAAAGTTTGTGAAATGGACTTTTTGGGTTGGAAATTATTTCCTACTTCTTTATAGTGCTGGCGCTGGACGAACAGGCTGTTACATTGTGATCGATATCATGTTAGACATGGCAGAAAGGGAAGGTGTTGTGGACATCTACAATTGTGTCAAAGCATTACGGTCACGTCGCATCAATATGGTCCAGACAGAGGTATGGTATTGACCTAAAATAGAACAAATAATTTCCTAGATGCAATAGGGCAGATTTGAATCCTATAATCAATAGAGTAGAATCCTTCATCTATACCTCTGGGAGAGTAACCATTTACCTTCAATAAGAGGAAGTCCTAGGTAAGAAAAATACCATGGAACTAGGAGTCTGGAGAATCTGTTGGGAGGCAGGAAAAGGGTTTAACAAAAAGTAGTTTCCAAATACCCCAGTCCATGTGGGAGGATTTTGGGGAAAGGATATGACTTTAATCCTTTCTTCTTGTCCCTCTGGACGTCCCAATTATAGTAGCAGTAATTCCAAGAAGCTAGCATTCATATAGTCCCTATACATTGTCTTCAGTGCTGGTTACTTTAGACTTTAGCATTATTCAGTCTGTGCACAGCATGCTACCATTATGACTGCCTGATCTCACAAGACCTGCCACTTACCCAGCTCATCCCTCTCTGCTTCATATTTGCATCCTCTCTCTTTCCCTCCATCTTAACATCCTTTCTTCCCCATTTGCTACATCACCTCATCATCTTCACAGTTCTACCAGTTCCCTTAATATTTTTTCAGCAGTCTAGCCCAAAAAACACCACTCTAATAACTAAGCTATAATCAGAACCCCCATGAGAAAGTCATTGTGGTTGAGCAGGGTGGCAAGTTACACCCCTGGCAGATGTGAAATTAAAGGCATGGTGGAGTCTGATATGTGACCCCCACAATTGTACCTCCTGCCATGTAACACACATGGCAAAGAGGCATGATTATGGGATTGAGCATCAGAGCCCATCACATATTACTGCCAGTGCAGGGAAAACCCAGAATCAAGCAAGCTCCAGCAGCTAGGAGCCCCATCAATTGATGGATCGTCCAGCCCTAGTACACCATTTGCTTCTGAGGCTGGTAGCCATCAGCTGATTCAGAATCCCAACCATGGGGGTGCACTACATGCTCTCATGCCTGGAAGCCCCATCAGCTGATCTGGGCTCCCAGCCATGGGGGCAAATCAGATGATGGGGCTGCCAGCCCTGGGGGAAGACAGTGTTCAATTAGTGATGTGATAGGAACCAGCCAGAAAGTTATTACAAATATTTTCTATAATAACTTTTTGGCTTATTCCTTATTTCATCATGCCATTAACTGCACTAACGTGTTGCCAGGTAACTATTTTAGAAGCAATTAACTAGGTAATCGCATCTTAAGTGTAACGTGTGTTAGGGGCCCTAGAGAATAAGTGGTGCAGAGAGGAATGAGCTTTCATAGACAACAACATACTTCATCAGATACAAAAATTAACAAAATTGTTTTGCCTATAAAATCTCATGCCTCTCTGAATGAGTTGTCTCTAAGATGCTGCCCTGCCCTACCTTCTGCTTGACTTTACACTAACATGGCTTACCACCTCTCTGCCAAGTCATCATGTAATCTTACTGTCATCTTTGTTGTCCCTTCCTCTTGTTCTCCCAATTTCCCATTACTCTCTTTCTTTTCTTTTTAAGCTCCTTGGGTCAGAGAATTTGGGCACCAGTAGGTCAGGACAGGTAAGCATAGCAGTGAAGAGGCAGCGGCATGAACTTGAACAAGTAGGAAGCTGTGTGCTAGGAATGTATGCTTAGGAACCAGAATACAATCTCTCCAGGGACCCTGATGATATGCACTGATTGCTAGTATCTGCCAGCACCCATGATGCACTTTCCCACCATTGCCACTTGTGCTGGTGAAATTAAGCTAGCATGGATAGCACTTGCTACAATCACCCCTTTGTTTTGCTGTGTAGACATACTACTTTTGTTTATTACCAGTTTTGTGTTGCTACTACCTCTCTATAGAAGTTGTAAAATAATCAAAAGAAGATGCTGATGGAAGAATAATTAATTGTCTAGGTCTCAAATCAGCACTGGACAGGACAACAGAATTAAAGGGAAGCATCATCTGCATTGGAATAGTGCAAAAGCTATTACTAGCTCAGCGCCCACTTATTAGAGATAAGGTGCATGCCAAGTAATTGTCAGGAGCAGGCAATGCTTGAATTAATTTATGCATTTTTGTAGGTATCGTAGGGCTTAAAGCTGCTGTTAAGGAAGCAAATAAGCAGCACTAGCATAACACTGATATACACACAGACCCAAGCACCACAAAATCACCTGAAAAGTCCCCCATTAAGCAAATTACCGTACATAAGCTTTTAAGTTTCACTGGGCTTAAATTGGTTCTGAGGGAAACATCTTGATTTAACTGTATTCCAGTTATAAAGAATGTACTCTACTAAAGGTGCAAAAGCAATATCAAAAGGATTGATGGAAGCTGCTTTGAATAAGATTTATAGAGAAAGGAAGATATGCTCATCATAAATGAAGGAAAGATATTATTTTGTTTTTAAATTGCTGGAACTTTTTTTCCTTTTCCTCATTTGGTTAGGAGCAGTACATCTTTATTCATGATGCCATTCTAGAAGCCTGCTTGTGTGGAGAAACTGCCATCCCTGTCTGTGAATTCAAAGCTGCATATTTTGATATGATTAGAATAGACTCTCAAACAAACTCTTCACATCTCAAAGATGAATTCCAGGTATTTGCAGTTACTGCTAGCTCTTCATGTAATGGCAGCTTCCTTGCCTCTAGGTACATTTAATACCTTTTAAGGAAAAGGGCTTTCTTATCAAGATCATAACCTTTGTCCCTTTCATATATTCAACAAAATACAGCACCCATGTCTTTCATTATGTACTTTACAGAGGCGCTTTTAAATATAAAATAACTTTCTTTGATTGTAATTGCAATAGACTGGGAACTATAATGAATAGTTTCATAGTTTCATAACACTGACCTTGAACTAGATGGGGCATCATATTGCATTTTAAACAATTGAGGCACAATTCATATGGGATGCATAGGGTTCTTCCTTATTTCCTTCCTTTATTCAACCTCCTTTTTGGGGAGGATGTAGGTGGAAGGAAGCATTCAACAGTTTGTACTTCTCTTCACACTTAAGTTCTCATTGACTTTAACTGAAAAACTCCAGCAAGATTCCCAATATGATACATGCCTTTCTTTGCCTGAGATTTGTTGTGTTTTCTACAGTGCACATTTTTAATAAAGCAGTAAATTTCCAGGTCATTATGTTCAAGATGCATTATAATGTGACATTATTTCCCCTATGTCTTTTAGACTCTGAATTCTGTGACCCCTCGGCTGCAAGCTGAAGACTGCAGTATAGCCTGCTTGCCAAGGAATCATGACAAGAATCGCTTCATGGATACGCTGCCACCTGACAGATGTCTGCCTTTCTTAATTACTATTGATGGAGAGAGCAGCAACTATATCAATGCTGCTCTTATGGACGTAAGAGACTATCTCCTTTGTCTACGTAAAGTGCCATGAAAAGCTGTGTAATATGAGAGAGAGCACTTGCTGGTTAAAGAAAGGGTAATTCTTTCTTACTGTAGTGTTCAGCAAAACAGTCTTAAAGAAGGGAGGGAGAAATCTTGGTAGTATTTTCAAAATCTGCTAACTTTTTTGTCATTACTTTACAAAGTCTGATATCTCAGACTTGTGGCCTCATGAGAACCACCAGAAAGCTAGAAATCTTATCTTTTTAATAGTATTACTAAAGTACTAAATGCCAATTTCCACAAGATACCAAACCTTAAAAATCTGTCTCTGGTTCAGAGAGCAATATTGTTCATCTGAGCTTTGCCTGTTTTTTGAGAGAAATTCTGCATTTGTTTTGGAAGGGAAAAAAGGAAGTATTTCTGTCAAGGGGTATGTGGGTTGTTTGTTTGTTTGTTTGTTTACTTGGTTTTTTGGAAGAGGAGCTTTTCCATTTCGAATTGCAGCTGTGTAAAGCTAGTTGGAGTTTTTGAATGATTGCAGTATTCCCCAGGGTAAAAAATGATTTAGCAGGCAGAAGGGAAGAGTTGAGACAATTAAAAGTATATGGGTGATAATGCAGCTTATCGTATGCCTATGTGTGTTTGCTCACATATCACTAAAATGTTCAAATTTAGCCATCTCCTAAAGTGAAGCATCTAAATACGAATTTACAGTAAGCTTCTAGATAAGTCGCCTAATTTCTAAGTATGTACAGCTCTTTTTTTTCCTTAAAAAATGAATTACTGTTAAAAACTGAAGTGTCAGGGAAAGATACTGGAACAAACTGATAAATAGCAGGATATCATGTTGTTAATCCAAGAGCTTTAACTAAGTTTATATATGAAATATCTGAAATGACAAAATAAAATTGCTCAATATAATCAGCTATTATGCCAGAAAAATGGAAGGTTTGTACCTGGCTTTCATAAGGTCATTGAGGCTGTATGTGGGAATTTGAAACTAGCTATTGCAATATAGCGTATACTGTTTGTGAGAGAGAGAGAGAGTGTTTATCTTTGGAATGATAGTTTTATTAAATGCCTGGGTGAAAATGATGTTATGGGATCTGTCCAGCACAGCTTTGGGAAATGAGTTTAATTTTGGAAAATTGAGTGATGGTATGAGTAGAATATGGCTATGTGCACACATTCATTTGTATAGCTGCAAAAATAGAAGTCTATGGGAATGTACACACATTGTGAGCTCCCTGGCTAGTGTGCTACAAAATCCTCACTAAGTTGTGCTCTCCAGCCAGGGGGCAATAGGGGGCTTTTCCGTAGTTACCCCCTTCCCCCGCACCCTCACAGGAGCCTGTCAGTGAGCCCAGTCAGCTGTTGCTGTCACAGCTCCCCTATCAGCTGCTTGCTGCCCCAAAAGCAACATTTCAGCCAGCCTGTGGGACTCCTGCAGATGCCAGAAATTCAGGGGTGAAGTGAGCAGGCTGCGGTAACCCCCTTGCTGCTGCTTGCCCATCACTGGGGCTAAGTACAGGCAGTCAGAAAGCCCAAGTCTGAATCAGTTCAGTCTTTGCAGGTTAGTCTAAGCTGCATAGATTGAACCAATAAGCAAGTGAAGAGACATTCACTTTTGATTCCGGAAATGCAGCCTTACACTTTCGGTGGCCTAGGCCAGAAGTTGGGACGGGGGGGAGGGGGAGGCACTAGAACATGCCTACCTGCTCAGCTGATGAAGACAGCTTGACAAAGGCTAGCCCACCCACCCTGTGGTAGGGAGGGGAAGAGTTGTGGGGGAGGTGCAAAGCATCTTGGGATGTGGGGGACAGACAATGAGTTAACTTGAAGCTGAAGGGGATCTGGAACAGAAGTTCAATAATGTTATTTAACCTAAATCAGTTAAGTCTGATACTACACCCATCTTAAACCAGTTTTGGCCATTTTTAAAGTTGTTTTAGTGCATTAAACTACTGTTGTGTTACAGATTTGAACTAGTGTCCAATCACTTATACCATTTTCTGTGTAATATCTGTCCCTAGCCTGGAAGTGGGTCTTGATTCAGCCTGCAAAGCTCAATGCAGTCTATATCAAGCCCATAAGGAGCTCTGCGGACAGGATCCAACCCAGGTTTGACACCTGTGATTTTAAATTAGTGTATCAGTTGATGTGTAGCAGTATTCTTCCGGATTTGTAATTGCGTGGTGCTGCTGCCTGATGGTACCCTGTCAACTTCTTCCACAGGCGAAAATATTACAATGCTCACAGCCTGGCTCCAACTCCAACCAAGAGAGAAAAAAAAGTTTCCAAAAAAACTATTGAAAAGTTACTAAGCAACTTGTAAATCTTCCTGGTGTCAGATCAAGGAAATGCCTTTAAAAAACAGAAAAATGAGTAAGATCAGGTAGTAGAGGAAAGATGGTCTTGTGATTTGAGCTGTGACGCTAGTACTAAAGATCTGGGTAACTCAGTCAGAGACCTTCCTGGCTCCAGTAAATCAGTTAATTTTTCTCCACCTTAGTATTCCCCTCTGAAATAGGATAATATCTCTTTTGAATATCATGAAGTAATCCAAAACTCTGATGAATGGATGTCATATATGCCTCAGTTCAGCAAAGTCTTTAAAAAGGTCCTCAAATTGGTGTGAAAACTTTAAGCTTAACAGGGCATATGCCTAAAATAAAATTTAAAGCATGAATACAGTGATCAATACATTCTTACTTTAAAATATGTTGCTTTCTAAGTGGTTTGTTTTGGTTGTCTAATATATTTCTGTTTCAGAGTTTGCATGAAAGTTATTCTGTGCTTTCTTTAATAATACTGATAAAGTATTTTTTCTTTACAGAGCTACAGGCAACCAGCTGCTTTCATAGTTACACAACATCCTTTGCCAAACACTGTGAAAGATTTCTGGAGATTAGTGTATGACTATGGCTGCACCTCTCTTGTGATGCTGAATGAAGTTGACTTAGCACAGGTTAGCTTGGTGCATGGGGTGGGTGGCGTTTGGTATACAAATTAATAAATCAATGTGATTTCACTAGGTAATAGAGTGCATGTAATTACGATGTCATTACATTCTATATATACCATGACGAAGGTTTTTATTAGCTAATTACAACTAATGACTATATTACTGCTGTTCTGTCAAGACCAAGTATTACAATTGCAGGCAAATACGATAATATAACTCAAATTTTAATTATGTCTACTTTATCCTTGTACAGGGCTGCCCACAATATTGGCCTGAAGAAGGAATGCTGAGATATGGTCCTATTCAAGTAGAATGCATGTCTTGTACAATGGATTGTGATGTGATAAACAGAATTTTCAGGATATGCAATCTAACAAGAGTAAGCATTATTTTAATAGTAATTAACTAGTTAACACTATTAGGTGAATATATGGATTTGTATTTTAAATAGTATTTAAGATACAGTAGTGATGTTTTTAAGACATTCTGAGCATTTTAAATGTGTTCCGGGGATAGAGGGGGAGCCATTCTAATTAAAGGGCCCGCAGCATCTCATGTATCCCCATTAAATGAGCTTTAGTTAAAGTGGCCCTGCCACCAATTTGAAGCCCAGGGATGCTAATACATGGAGGCTGGCTGGAGCACGCTAATTAGCACACTCCCACAGACTTGATTAAAGGTTTATTGCAGTTCCAAATAGAATTTCTCACCACTTGTAAGGGTGCAGGGGATGGGGGGGATGGGTGTAGAGGGGGCAGGTATGGGGGATGCAAAGGTCTGGAGGGGCAGGTTGCAGGGAGGTGCAGGCACTGGTGGGGGTCACAGACAGCAGGGGACAGACAGAGGGGGAAAGGTAGCAGGGGGAAGGCACAGGCAGCAAGCTTCCAACATGGCAAGAAGCAAATGGCAGGGCAGCCAGGTGCAAGGGGGAGAGGCAAAGAGGGCAAGGAGGAGGTGTCTGGGCCTGGCTGCTTTTCTAGCCATAGCTGTGGGAGGACAAATTTAAGATGACCCTCAACTAATTAGATTCTATCCATGGAAAAGTATAGATTTCATAATAATCCCATGGAATTATTATAAATAAATCCATGGAAAATTATAAATTAGATAGAATCTAATTATTGGTGTTCAGGGAGGGTGGGGTTCATCTTAAATTCAGTGTTGCCTTGGATTTGTGTAAATATAGTATATAGTTACCACCTCTGAGGTGTATGGGCTACAAAATGAAGCAGACAAATTGACAGTCTGCAAAGCCTGTGTGAAAAGCCTTTTCAGATTAGGCTGGCTTAAAGGTTTGCACCACTTTTCCCTGATCTTCGTTTTTATTGTTCCTTACAGCTCCACTAACAATGCAGTTTCATTTCCTTCACCCAGTCAAGCATTTTGCTATGCTAGCCTCTCCTCTGTTGTTTTGACGTCCTCTCAAACCCTTTTAGCTAGCTACCAGCTCCTCCTTGAGATCACTGAAAGCTCACTTCTGCCATTTTGCGGACAAGAACTAAGTAAAAAAAAATGTTGTATTCACCAACGGGTTTTGTACCTTTGTAACTATCCCTGGTTGATTCCCCTCACTTGTTCTGTCTTGTATTTAACAATCAAGCTCTGAATACAGTGAGCTGTGTCTCTAGCATATCTCTTCACCTTTCTTAAATATTAAAACATTGAAGGGAAATATGTTATGTTATTGTTTTTCCAAATACTTTTTTATTGCGTTTTTTTTTTAAACCCTGAACTCAGAGCTAGTTTAGATTTTGGCCATTTTTTATCCAAACCCCCACACTCAGATTGTGATGAATCTTAAGTAAAATGTTTTCATCCCCATTTCTTATTCTCCTTCAGGGAAATACAGTACTGTTAAGCAAAAGAACACCTACAAACAATTATAATCCTCTGTCTTCTAGTGTCCTTCTTTCTTTCATTCAGTTCTCATTTTAGTCTCCTTTTCTTCTTTCTGCTTCTGTGTTTTGGCTTTTAACATGTTTTGTTCCTTTCTGTTCCCTTATTTCCTTTAGGTCTTGCTTTTGACACTTTCTTTCTCACATCTCTTTTCTTCTAAGCCTGCCCCTGCTACAGGAAGCCGGACAGAGTAGGTTATTTATTCTTCAGGGCAGCAAGGCAGAGCAGAGCTGCTTGTGATATTTTAAGCCCATCCCAGCACTCTTCCTATCTCAAGTCTAGTGTGGAAATGGGTCAGAGAGTTATACCAGGACCATCCAAATGTGATGGGCTGGCAAAATGGGAAAAGGCTGTGACCATTCATATTTGAGCCAAAAGAATGTATTCATAATTTATAACACAAAATAGTTTATTTGGGTAAGAACTACAGATGGAAGTGTGTGGCCACTTCTGTTTTTCTATAAGGTCCAGAAATTCCATGATTTGACTGCAGAGGGCCATTCAGAATTAATTAAAAAAAAACGATTTTTCTTTTAGAATCCATAGATATACCTCTATAACAACTGTGGCACTGAAAAAAATAATGGCCCAATAAACTTTGTCTCATTCTGACAGAAATTACTCCAGAACATTTTCTTCTGTAACCTGCTTCTGCCACAGTGGGACCCTTACACTTTTGCTTTTTAGGCATACTCAGCTCTGCACATGTGTGGAATGGCATTTGCCATAATGTGTACTGTTTCTCATTGGGTTCCACATTATTTGGTCTGTTTGGTTTCCTGAACTCAGTTCTATAGATGCCTTGTTAACATGAAGTTGTTTGTCTTCTCTTAGCCCCAGGAAGGCTATCTGATGGTGCAGCAATTCCAATATTTGGGATGGACTTCTCACAGAGATGTACCAGCTTCCAAACGTTCATTCTTGAAGCTAATTCTCCAGGTTGAAAAATGGCAAGAGGAATGTGAAGAAGGGGAGGGCCGGATGATCATTCACTGTCTGTGAGTAATTTCTTTAAAGCCAGCTGGGTACATGGCACCAACTCTAACTGTTGTTTAGCATCCAGTTTTTTAATTTAAATTCAACCCCACACTTCCTTCTGCACATGTCGTTTTTCTTACTCTTCCTTCATTTTGTCACTTTTATTACTTTTCACTCACACCCAGGTTTTTCTAGACAAGAGCCTTGGTATCATGGTAAGGAGTGACCTTGGTATCATGGTAGTTTGAATCTTATCTGTTAGATGCATATTCTTTTCCTAGAGCTTCTCGGAGTTGCTTATATTCTCCATTTACATGTAATGGCAGTTTTTTTCTAGGCGACTATAAGAGTATTCCTGTGTCTTCTGATCCAGTGCCATTGCATTGTTGAATTATTCCAGAAGGAAACTCCTTTGTACCAAGTGGCAATAGAGTATTTATAGCTTTTCATATATACATGGCATAGTTCTCCAACATGATTGCAGGATTTGGTATCATCATGGACAAAGAATATGCGTTTGTGAAGTTGGAGGACTTCGTAGAGCGTATCTGTCATAATGATGCAGGAATATGATGTAGGAAAAAGTACCTTCATTTCTTAGTGCTACAATTTAAAAAGGGGATAAAACTCCTAAGTTCATCACATACATAAGAGTAAGAAATTCATTTAAAAAAAAGAGATGTAAGAATTCAGTGTCACCAATCTTTTATTGGACCCAACTACTTGGTTGAGATAGGCAAGCTTTCAGGTATTTCAGGTACTGTGTCTATTCCCAACCATGCAGTTTGCCCAGTAAAAGATATGACCCACAAGAATTCACGTCTCAGATTTCCTGGACCATCACAGTAAAAATAGCACCTCAACACCACCATTAAAAAGTTATTTTCAGGGGAAAAAGTCAATATAATCGTTCTTTTTGTACATTTAGGGTGCATCTATATGTGCACTTTACTGCAGCATTGACTAATTAGCCCCTCAGTAAAGTGTTACTGTCTACATGTGCACCCATAATAGGGTACAGCAAATTAATTAACTCCACCATAACATAGTATTATCAGTCATAGTACTCTCTTATGGCGCTGTTATTTACTGCACCAAAACACGTGTGTAGACGGTGACAGGGGTTGGCTGGGGCATGAGTACTAATGTTCGGGGCCTGCCTTCTGCGTGGCTTCACACTTTAGCACTTTCATGCCCCAGACAGCCCCTCTGCCGCATAACATCTCAGCTCAGAGCCAGGGGCTAACCTAAGCTTGCTGCTAGCCCAGGGCTGCTCCAACCCAACTCAAACTGCTGTTGTCCTGAGAGGACATGCAGACACTGCACCCAGGAGCACTTGACTCTGAGTAGCACAGATAGTTTTGGAGTTTATCACATCGCATTATTTACATGTGTAGATGCACCCTCTGTGACTAGAAAATGATTAATCTATTTTGTACCATGTTTCAAATTAAAGCTTAAATTTTAACTTTTATTAAAAGCTATATTATTTTAAATGTTATAAAATGCATACAAAGAGATTTCTAATTAGATGCTCAAAGAGATACTTTTTGATGCTTAACTGTAACAGCATTGTGGGTCACCAGTACAGTGTCCATAGAATTTTGGAATTTTGTGTAATTTAAATTTAAGCGAAAAATAGCACATCTACAAAACTTTTGAAATCATATTAAATCAAATTAGTGGTTTATCTGAAGGTTAACCAGAGATCAAATCAAAGATACATCACACTTTATTCCTGTTAGATGAGACAAATGGAAAAATGTTGTACTTTATATTCATAGCACTTGCTTTTCATTTCTACTGCCCATTTAAGCTGTATTATAACAGAGCTAGGCTACATAATGGGTTATAAAGCACCAACATGCAGAGGAAATGATTAGGAGGAGCATCATTGTATCAGTAAAGTTGAATGTTTCACATCACATCCACTGGAGTGCAAAAGAATTGGGACTCACCCTACACAAAACCTGACAAAATTAAAGAAGTTCAGATTAGTGTGACTGATAAATGTGTATGTACCAGAGGCATTAGCTCTGTTGTTTTATCTGCTTTCAGGAACGGTGGTGGTCGAAGTGGGATGTTCTGTGCCATAGGCATAGTTGTTGAAATGGTCAAAAGGCAAAGTGTGGTTGATGTTTTCCACGCAGTAAAGACTTTACGGAACAGTAAGCCAAACATGGTAGAAACCCCGGTAAGTTAGAGCATGTTGAACTGCATTCAGGCAGCTAGAGAACAAGGTGAAAAATATGCAGTCTGTGTGGATATGCTCACTTGGGATCACTCACTCTCACTTGTGATTCAGGGGATTGTTCATTGTTTCAATGGTGTTATCTAAGTGTGAGATCCTTTCTGCTGTGCTCACAGTGCAACACAATTCATATCAGAATTCATCTGTGAGAGCAAGCAAAGCTTTCTTCATTTTATCTGACCACCCATCTGGAGCCATACTGAGGTGGGTCTATGCAGAGGCATAACTAGGGAGGGGGACCTGTCTTCACCTGCCTCAGGGACTGAAAGTCCCTGGCTGCTGCTGGGGGATGTGCGCACCCTGTCATTGCTGCTAAAGAAATGGCACAGTGTCCCTGCATTTAGCTCCTGTTGCTGTAGCTGTAGCACAGGGCTCCTGCATCACCACAGACTCCCCAAGGAGCTGTCATACTGGATCCCTCCCTGGATATGTTACTGGGTCTATGAACAGCCAGCTCTATCTGCCACAGTGGAATTCTACCACTGAGTTCAACATCCTGGATTAGTGGAGCATTAGGAAATGATACATCCTGGACTTGGGAAGCTTATTGTTTGCTCTCATTGCATCATAAAAGGCTGGGTTGTATATTTCGGAAGGCCACTGCTCTCCTAGCATTATTACCTAATACTTTTAAAGGCAAATATTCTGTACAATATGGGTGTACTGTAATCTCTCAAAATAACACAGTATATTTAGAGAAAATTTCATTTTATTTCACTCACACAGGCTATTCCAAAAGTTAATAAATAGGAAAAAAAAACATATAAATACAAAACACTGTATTTTTTAATTGTAGCTGCTGTATCTGGGTCTCAGCTGCCCAGTGAGATATGCTCATCTGTGACACTGGCTCCTGAGAGGAGTCAAATGATATTGTAATGATTATTTCCTTTTGCTGTTTGAATTATTATTAGCAGAGAGAGGTAGCTAGTCATGTTAACTGGAAATCAAGCAGAAAGGAAGGTAATGACGCACCTTATAGGCTAATGCCTAACTTAAAGATCAGTCTTTTGTTTTCCCAGTGCAGCTTTAACATTATTCCTTCTACCCTTAAAATTAAAAGCTGGATGTGAAATCCTTTGGAAAAACAAATCAGTCCTTCATGATTATTTTTTTCTTAAGGAGGGCTAAATATGAAAGCAGGTTAGAAATTAGTTTGGCATTTCTGCCATTAGACTCCGATGCTGCCAACAGTGTCACAAATACCATCACTTTTCTCAGCCAGATGGCTGCCTACAGCACTACGCTCAGATATCTCAATTGAAATTAAAAACATTCAGAGTTTATGCATAGTAAAAATTGCTTTTGACCCTGTGAACCTGCATATAAACAAAGTAGGTGCAGTTTTCCTTTCCATGAGTGCCCTTTTTACAGGTGTCAGCATTAACAAAACCACCATACTGTAAGCATGCCATATTTCTGTGGCATGATTTACATAATGATTGTTTGTGACTTTTGTCCACTGGTACCAGGCGAATGAAACAATGGCTAGAATCTTAACAGGTGTTATCAAGTAATCCTGCAGAAATGTCTACAACCCTATCTTTTTTTCATTTGCCACGTAGTAGACTTTTGAGAGAGAGGCTTGTATTGCTGCACGGATTCTAGGTCACTGCTGTGAGTAAAAGCACCTTAGATCACATGGAAAATTACATGTGCTACTGTAAAAAGAGACCCCAGTGTATATTGTGTGTGATTCTGGAAATGATCTGAATATTTATTGTTAGGTTTAAGATAGCCCCGAATTCCAGTGCAGTTTCAATTTGCAGGTTACTGAATTTCCGTAGGTATGTGTTTCTGTGGTGTTGTGCCGTGGGGGTTTTTATTCAGAACTCTTGAACAAAGGTAGCAGCTGTTGAGTCGTTAGTAAGAAAACAAACCAGGAAAACCAATGTAACATTGTCATCTGCCCTACATTCAGCAAGATGATCAGATAACAAAAATGAGCAGCAGAACTGAACCTTAAAGTTATCCCCACCACTTCCTGCTAATGGATTGTATTGACTTACTTTGCAAACTACAGTAAACCGTGCGCGCAGGTTCATTTTTTTTAGCTTTAAAGGGTTATGGAATGGAATCTACTTCCTTCCCTTTTATTGACCCCCCGCCCTCAAAGTATTGACATTGAACAGTAACCTAGTTAAAGGATAAACACTTGGTACAGTCAGTTTGCATAGCTGTACTTGCTTATCTCCTCATTTAAATGAGCCTTCTGATCTATTTGACATTATATTATCACAATTGCAAAAACTGGCTTTAGGCCTGATGCAGTTCAGCATCACAGTTAAATATTTCCTTGCTGTGGTAATAAGATGTTGATGCTGGTTAACTGCTAAATACCATCAGACTTAAAAACGTAAGCTGTCAGTTGTTTAGTGGATGAAGTTCTGCACCACAGAAATGCTCTGACAGATCATGAAAACTACATGTTTTGTCACTAACTCAGAAGCTGAACAAACCACATTGGGAAATGAATAGTTTATTGCTGTCTGTGGCCAGTTCCCTTGTTTGTAGGCTGAGATTTTCAGTCAGAGCTGGCAGCATACTCCTGAGTTTAAAAAAAAAAAACAAAAAAAAACCATGTGAGACTTGTATTAAGTAAAATGGCACAACAGTAGGAAATTAATATAATTGCTCATAGATCTGTCGCCTCTTTAATATTTTAGACTGTTTAATTTTCTCTCTTTTCAGGAGCAATATCGTTTCTGCTATGATGTCGCTTTGGAGTATCTTGAATCATCTTAGTTGGAACAGATGCAACAAAGTGCACCAAGTGTACGAAGCCCAATAAACTGTTTAAACAACAGTTCTTGAACCTGTGAAGAAACATTTTAGTGAGAGGGACTTTTAAATTTTAAATGCAAAAGTATTTTTCTTATGAAGTTGTGTATCTTATTAGAAGAACTCAGTCTGTTTCTATGCCTATATACAGTATCAACATTTAGTGCCACATAAATAAATTCAATGAAAACCAGAGTCAGAAGAGATTTGCTTAAATTTTGACTTTTCCGTGTTTGTATATGTGGCAGTCTCACTTACAGTAGAGCCACCATCTGTTGCATGTATGAATATATAGTATTAATTTTCCCTTTCTTTCTTTTGATAAATTGTTAAAGTAAAATCACAGTGCAGAATGGTAGTAAAATTCATTCTTTATACGTTTCAAGTGTTGCAAATATATATATAAATGGCTTATTTTGTTTGAATGTGCAATGATGGCTGGATCACAAAGTTCTTTATAGAGAAATTTAAACATAAGCCAAAGACTCAAGTGTAAATATGTCTATATGGAGAAAGCACATTGTATTTATTGTTTACTTGCATTCCTTTTTCGATGGCTGGAAAAACAATAATTTTTCTTGGAGAAAGCTTTTTTTTGCTGAAATCAAGTGTAAACGATTTTTGTAGTTTATTTTTTGTATGTTTTAGTGCAAGTAGAAGGCATACTTTTTATGCATAGATCAGGAAACATTGGTATAGTGGTTTTGTTGTGTACATGCTTGTGAATTAAATCCATGTAAACAACTCTGTTATAGAAGGTCTTTAAGTACAGGACCAAAATCAGAACGTTTTGCTGAAGATGTATAGTTTTTCACAGTTGCATTAGTTAAATACTGATCAAATGAATATATAAGGAAACTGCACATGTGCAAATGGCCTTGCTTATAACTTGCACAATGTTGGAAGTAGTTTTTAAGCACCATTACAGTTTTAAGGGAACACATTGTTCACCAAATCTTGAAGTACAGGTCAAGACAAGAAGGCAGCAAATATCCTTTCAGGGTAAGAAATATTTGTTTGTAAAATGTTTATTTTGATGTTTACAGACGTGTAAGCTTTGGCCTCAACAAAGCAACATTGGAATAAATCAATGCCAGATTCTGGTTATGGTGTTGGTGTACAAAATATCCATGTGTTTTACTTAGTTCTTGATCCATATGTTCATAAGTCTTGACATATTTTGTTAACTGAGTCAATTCCAGTGTCTATTGTTTTTTAGAATTGACAGTAAATGACAAGGTGCTTATAAATACTTATGTAAAGTACGAATGAATTAAACTTTTATAAAAAAAAAAAAAGATTCTAGATTATTTCCTATTTGAATAGCAGCTCTTTTATTATCATTGGCAAAATACAAGTCTTTCACAGAGTAGATCATCCATATTTGTGCAACACATTCTGTAGAAGAAAAAATGCATGCTCTTTTCACTTTGGTGTTTCAAGACAGATATGAAAAAGTATCTCCATGCAAAAACAGGAACTTGGCATTTCTTTTTATACAACAGAAGAAATGTCATACTGGGTCAAACCACAGGGCCATCTAGCCCTATCTCTGTCTCTGCGCCAGAGGGTGGATGCTAAAGGAAAGAGTATTTATACAGGGCCTATCCAGACTGATCCATCTCTTGCTCCTCTCTCCCTACAGCTTCTAGAGGAAACTCAGAGGCTTAGGAAGTTGTAATTTTGAAGTTGCACCCCTACTATCATATTTAATACTCACCGATGGATCTGTCATCCACAAATTTGTTCAGTCCTCTTTTGAACCTGGTTAAATTTTCAGCCTCCACAACATTTTATGGCAATGAGTTCCAAAAGTTAATTACTTAGGGAGTGTGTAGATGAAATGGGGGCCTTAAATTGAAGTGGTGGGTTTTAAAAATACCGCTTCAATTTAGGGCTGATTAAACCCCCGTGTTGTGCACACACCCCATTGACTTATCTGCCTCTGTGGTGGGGAGGGGAGGACAAGCTGCCAGTGGACGGAGCGGTCCCTGGGCTGTGGAGGGGGAGACTGGTGCACCCAACTCTGACGGTCCTGGGGGGCACTGCGGAGGGAAGCATTGGGTACCCGCACAGCTCAGGCGGGCAGGCAGGTCCCAATGGGTGGAGATCAGGCTCACTGCTTTTCTTGTGCAGAGCCTGCTTTCCCAGGCTGCTGCTAGGCTGCCTGCAGGGCTTCCTGCAGAGCCAGAGAGCTGCACGGAGCCTGGTGCTTCGCTCCGCGGCTATAGGGTCAGCAAACTAAAACTCCTCGAAGGAGTTTTAGTTTGCTGCACCCCGAGTCATTTAAGGTGCATTACACTACTGAATTTCCTACAGCGGCTGAAATTCATGCTCAATACTCCACCGAGGTGTGCAAATACCAACACCATTAAAGCAGTGCAAAAGCATTTAGCCCGCTTTAAAGTGTCATGCACACACGCCTCTCGTTTCGTCTACACACGGCCCTCAATTCACCTTCCAAATACGTTGGTGCCATGAAAACATCAATAAAAATATTCAGAGAGTTTTAAAATGTCTCTCCTGCTTCACAGTACATAGAACCCCACATCGGCTTGCTCCAGATTTCTCATCTAATTCAAGCTCCTGCCCATAAAAATTCTGGATGGCCAAGGCTGTTGAGGTTTACCTCATTAAAAATAATGTGTGCCGCTCCACTTGCAATACAGACAATGAAATCTAACTTGAATGAAAAGGTTCAGATTGCAATAACCATTATCCTTGGTAGGGAAGAATATTACAGAGACTGTAGAACATGAGATCCAAAGCAGTCTTGACCTGAGCAACCTCTGACTCTTATCTTATTTCTCATCCCAACAAAACAAATATCAGGTGACTCATGCTTCAGTATAGTTTTCCTGAATGAGTGATTAATTAACAGTGACATTTTTTCCTTGAAATTTAAATATGTTGACATGGGTATGTAGTTTTTGTATGCTCTTACTTTTTTACAGTGACAGTGATTTTTATGCATACTTAATGGTGCAAGAGTCAGTCATGGGAAATTGCTCCATGATGGTCTGGTGAGAGAGATGCCTCAGAAATTTCATCCTGCACTAAAGATGCATATGTACCATATTTTCTCACATACACATGCCCATAATCAAACATGCATCTTGTTCTTAGAAGACAGAATATAGAAAAAAAGTTCTTGAGTTATAGCCAACTGCGATATAAAGTCCTCCTGGGAACAGTGTCCAGAAAGTGTGGCATCCACATCCCAGGACATAGCCTGGGTGAAGCAGCAGACAGCAGGAACTCCCTGATGTGGCAGGGATAGGATTATTCTATGTTACACAAGATTAGGCCTCAGACTTCTGCAAAACTGTTAATTCTTTACTGTAAGTAGGTCTCTATATATGTTCCTATAAATGTGGTTTCCACATCACAAGTCTTATCAAGATACTACCAGCAGGGCACCCGCTGCTTCACACACAAGCTACAGTGCTTAGGCAATATCTATGGCTGTCAAAGGGTTAATATGGGACTCCACCCCTTCAGCTTGCCGGGCCAGACAAAAGCAACAGCCATCCTGGCAGCTGTATAGCATCCACACTATCTCCATGCTTATTCTTTTCCAGTGAAGGAAACCACTTCCTCGCTTAAAACATGCACCACAATTGTGTGTGTTTGGGGCTTAGTGGGGGGAAGGTGTATATTATACACAAGAAAATACAGTAGTGAGGTCCTGAAGGCTGCATATTAGAAATGGGGACTGCAAAATGATGCAAAATGTAATATCAGAATTGGCTAGTGGTAGTACATACTGAGGGGGAGCATTTTCTATCATTACACCAGCTCCCTGCCCTTCCTTTCCTCACCCAGTGGCTATATCTGCCAGGCTTACTTGGTTCCCCCCCACCCGAGGCAGAAGCCACTACATGGTCCCTTTTCATCCCCATATAAGACAAAAAGAGGGGAAACAGATGGAAAAGCATGCATTTGCTGTCCCACTGGGGACAGAAAAGACACTTCAAATTATTGAAGTGGTCAGCTACTGGGCTGAAGGAGAGGTGGATGCCAGGGGCCCTTTGGAAAGAAAATAGTTTCTCCTTGTAGCTGTGGAAAAGCTACCAGATCCAGCAGCACTTCCTGTCAGCAACTCATACCCCAGAAGTCCATAGCTTTCAAGGTTTCATATCAATATTTGTCTCTTATGTCAGTTCCCATCCCTTGTTAGTTCCTCGTTAGTTCGCTCATTAGCCGGGGGGTCACCTGTGAGCTCCTATTGGTACTGCTTTGATCTGCTTCAGTTATCAACAAAGCACAACCTCCAAGCTTCCTTTTCAAGGAAGCAAGGTAGGAGTGAATTAAAGTCAAATTAAGGTTAGGACTGAATTAAAGTTAAAAAGGAGGGAGATCAAATAGCTGAAAAAATAAGAAAATACAAAGAAATTGCAGTAAAGGAATTAGTGGATGATGGGCCAAATGTAATACATCCCACAGAACCAAGGACCAGTAGAAGATGATAAAGCCAGATGTATTGTGCCATCTTTTTTTCTTTGTTCTGAAATAGAAGCGACTGACCTGGGGCTCCAGAGTTGCTCAGAGGGCAAAATGTAACTTACTTCGGTGTCCTGTGATGCAATACCAATGCAGGTCACTTAGTTGACTCCAAGCTCTGGGCTCAAGCTCATATCCTCAGCATATGTAACCAGTTACTAGGATATACTACACTCAAGAGAGTGCTGAGATAACAGGCCAACTTAGGTAATGGTGTGTCCTCATTTTGCGCAGAGTATTATGTTAACAAACACAATGTTTCTTAGTGAAACTTGAAAATAAAAGCCACTGCATGAATTCACGTAGGTGCGGTTACAGATGGCTTAATGATTTCCAAAATGCAAGCTCTAAAATAACAAAGAGAAGGGGCAATAATAGGAAAATGCTGTCACAAAGCCTCTAAACTCCTAAATGAATTGAACTTTAAAATTACAAGAAAATGGGCTGCCCAAAAAGAAATATTGTTACAGAGTCAGTGCTTAGACACCTGGACAGGCAAAAGCTTTTTAAATTTTCATTCTGCTGCTGTTTCAAAAGAAAGCCTGAGATCCTGGACTAAATGTAAAAGCTGCTTTTATATTGCCCTGCTCTGCACTGAAAAGAAAAGTAACTCAATTTTACTGTACTTTTCAGTGGCATGTAGAAAGGTCTGTATTGTGTTAAGTGATCTCAATCTCACAAAAGCGCCTGTGTGGCTGTTTATGAGAACTGCTATCCCTTCATACAAAAAAAAAAAAAAAAAAATGTGCAACCTTTGCAGATCCAGAATAGTCCAAGATACTTGGGAATATGCACTGATGCCTTTACTGTCCCAAAGTGGAGGATCTGTTGATAACTGCTGCTGCATTCTCAGGATGAGATTCTGAATGCCAAGTAAAGAGGTCT
The DNA here is from genome assembly GCF_030867095.1 of Alligator mississippiensis. Taxonomy (NCBI): domain Eukaryota; kingdom Metazoa; phylum Chordata; order Crocodylia; family Alligatoridae; genus Alligator; species Alligator mississippiensis. Next base: position 111,119,943 of record NC_081824.1, on the reverse strand, counting down.
AAACTAGGCAATTTCCACTTAATTCAACAGAACTTTTTGCAGCAAAATCCTGCACTTGCTTTGAAAATCTCTGTCTTTCAGTCCTATTCTTGGACCCAGTTTTGGAAATGCAAAAAGAAATAATGCTAGATTGTTTCCCATCAGTTGGATACTTATTCTGTAGTTTAGATTTGAGATGTGTGCGAGAGTGTGTTTGAAATAATTAACCAATAAAAATATTACTTTTGTAACTGAATTATTTTCCCAGTATTGAGTTCTGGTTCCAGTTTATGCAGCAGATGACTTGTACAGTTCTGTGCATATAAGTTTCTTATCTAATAATAATGCTTATTGTTTTTGCCTTAGCCAGAAAACAACAGATGTTTTCATGCCTTCTTGACATAGAAAAGACTTTCAAAGGCCTTTTGTAAACCTCTCTAAAATTCTACCTTCCATCTGAATCAGAACATAGTCCTGACTCTGCAAATGATAAAAGCTAAATTTGAAGCCCCATATGCTAAGAGATTTTTCACATCCCACCCGGTAAACATAAGAAATAAAGACTCTCTCTCTCTCTCTCTCTCTCTCTCTCTCTCTCTATATATATATATATATATATATATATATATATAAACATTACTCTTCTGGATGTTACAATACTGAGCACCAAAACAAAATCTTTTTGCAAGCTTTGGAGTATCTTGCAGCTTTTTGGTAGCAAGCACAAAGCAGCATCTGGCAAAACACAGCACCTCCAGATTGTGATAACACATACATATTTTCATGCCAGGTGCAAAACAGTGTGAGATCTTTCCAGCTGATGGTAGAAAGCTTGCCTCTTTCTTCTCTGAATTTAATAATCTACAGAACAATAACTAGAATGAAGTTCAATTTAATTTTGAACTTTTTGCCACAGTCCTAACATTTTAAAGGTGGCTTCAGTTGGAGAAAGCAATTACCCAGTCATATTACAGTGGACAAACTTAACCTCTTTCCAGTTTTGTGATGATTACAGATACTAGGAGAGTTCCTCAGTAATAAGGAAATGCCTGAAATCTCAGCTTCCTCTCTTGATGACAAAAGCAAGTTATTTTTTTGTAAGTGAAAAGTAGATTTATGGAGTGCAAGAAATTTCAAAAGAAATGTTCTTTGTTAGAGACTAAAACTGTGCTAATCAAGTACAGCAGGTGAAATCCTGGCCCCCATTGAAGTCAAGAGCAAATGAACTATTAACTTCAGTAGGGGTAGGATTTTACACAGTACCTCTGAACTGTTTGTTCATCTACATAGCCAACAAAATTGAGGTTAATCCCCTGATCCAGGTCAGCACTATTTGGTTTACACTCCAGGGTTGCAGCCTCCTACCTACTCCTCCAACTTTAGGTTGCCAAACTGGCCCTTGATAGAAATGAACAATCCCAAAGTCATCTCTGTATGTTCTGAAAATGTATTTAATTTTACTGCAATGTGTATGTGTCCATTATGGAGCATATATACATTGTAGAGATTTTAAAAGTTATTGGTGTGACATCACAGTAACTTTGTGCATAGCACCTAGTGGCATCCTAGATTGATACAGTTCAAACTTAAATAATCAACTGCTATTTTGTTTCACCTGTCAAAAGAGTGAAGCTTCCAACTTACCTTGTTTTAAGAAATAAGTATCAGAACAGTAGTTCTCACAGGTCAGGCATCTTCAGAGATGAGTAGAAATAAGTGGAGCAAAGAAGTATGTAGGTATAGAATAAGTTAGTTTCCTCTTCAGTGAGATGTGTTTGTTCATTTAGTGGGGAAAAACAATTAATACAACTCTGAGAAAATAATTTTGTGGTTTTGTTTGTGGCAGGGTTTTTTCATTTCTTTAAAAAAAACTTTGCCGGCTTTGTTTCTAGTTTATTGTGCCTTTAGGGAGCCTGCTTTGCACATACCTGTTGACTGCAATTACTTAGTGAAGTTTCATAAAGACATTTTGGGCATGGTGCTCCTTTGAAACATCATGTTTAATCTACAACATCTGTGCATTCAAATATAAATAATCTATCACTATGTAAAGTACAAGGAGTAAGTATGGATGTGATAGAAGATAGATATTTTAGGCACATTTCAGGAAGTGAGGAACTGATCATTACCAAAATAGTGTAAAGTCTGGAGAATGCGGTTTGCTTGTGCTTTCAGAGGTGGAGCTAACTGCTTTGAATAAGAAAACTAAACCTTTTGAGTGTCCTTGAAACAGGAACAGCATGAGAAAAGGGTTTAGGAGCTACTGAGTGCATCTACAAGTGCATATTAATGCACAGCAATAAACTAGTGCATATTGCACCAGAGTTAATTGCTCCTAGGTGCTGTGTTTACACATGTGCCTGGGACCACAGCATATTAAGCCAGGTTGGAGCAGCCCTGGCTGGCAGGGAGCCCAGGGGTTCAGCCTCCCAGCCCAGAGTTCCTCCAACCTGGCTCAATGTGCTGCAGAGGGACTGGGTGGGGCACAAGGTGCTTCAGTGTGCTGTTAGCCGGTAAGCAGCCCCCTCACTGAAGCACCCTCATGCCCCAGCAAACCCTGTCAGCATCTATACATGTACTGCTATGCATGAAAAAACTCTGCAACAGGGTAAGTGCTTGTATTTACAAGTACTAACCCTGCTGCAGAGTTGATTTGTTTCCTGTGGCCTAATAGTCACACATGTAGATGCTGAAACATTTACAGTTAATTAGGCAACTCCATAGTAAATGTCTTGTGTAAACATGCCAACCATGAATAGACTAGGAAAAAGGCAGGAAAAGTAATGATATTTGGAGATTGTAAAAGAGAATCCACATTAGTCAAAAGGAGCACAGCTAGTCAATGGATCATCTGGAAGTTGTGGTTTAAAGCAGAGGACGGCAAGCCTCTGCCCCTATGGTCCTGAAGGTGCAATCTGGCTAGTAGTATAGCTAGGGGTGGGTGAGAGGGGAGGGCACCTGTCCTGCGCCAAGTTAGGAGGGGTGCCAGAATTGCCCCCCACCCCAATGGAGTTTCTGCCCTGGTACTATAGTCATGTCAGGAAATCCAAAACAATCCTTGGCAGTGGTGGGTGCTGCTGCTGCTACTGCTTTAGTAGTAACAGCCATGGCATGCAGAACATGTGATGGTAGCAGCAATAACTCAGTCAAAGACTACTTAGAAGTTCCTGGCATGAGTAAGACTGGTGCCTCCTCCTGCCCCACTCTCAGAATCCACACATGCCCCCACCCAACTCTTGCGACCATGCAATGTCCTTCCTCCAAGGTTTACCTGGGCACCAACTCTGCTTGTTACTCTACTGAACCAGGCCTCGAGCTGGAAAACTCCACCCCTCCTCTCCTTCCCCCCAGGAGGTCAAGCCACTTACAATTGCTTTTGCTGGCCTCTCTGCAGCAAGCACAAACACAGATAAAGAAAGCAGTAGGGAACACTGCAGGGGAGGCTACTGAGGAAGGGATGGGCAGCTCAGTGAAGCTGTCCCAGAATGGGTTGGACCTTTTTAAGTCAAATCCAACCTCTATGTGTTGAACAGGTTAGGGACTACCTGCCTACAAAAACCAACAGGGAGTTGGTTGATGTGATTGCAGAGCCACTGGCCATCATCTTTGAAAACTCATGGTGATCAGGAGAGGTCCTGGATGATTGAAAAAGGGCAAATATAGTGCCCCTATTTAAGAAAGGGAAAAAGAAGGATCCAGGGAACTACAGACCAGTCAGCCTCGCCTCAGTCACTGGAAAAATCATGGAGCAAATCCTCAAGGAATTCATGTCTAAGCACTTGGAGGAGAAGGTGATTAGGAACAGTAAGCATGGATTCACCAGGGGCAAGTCCTGCCTGACCAACCTGATTGCCTTCTGTGATGAGGTGACTGCCTCTGTGGGTCCCAGGAGACCGTTGGATGTGATATACCTTTATTTTAGCAAGGCTTTTGATACGGTTTCCCACAACATTCTCCTAGGTAAGCTTAAGGAAGTATGGGCTGGATGAATGGACTGTAAGGTGGACAGAAAACTAGCTGGAGCTTCGGGCACAGAGAGTGGTAATCAATGGCTCATTGTCTAGTTGGCAGCCAGTATCAAGTGGAGTGCTGCAGTGGTCAGTCCTGGAGCTGGTTTTGTTCAATGTCTTCATCAATGACCTGGAAAATGACATAGAGTGTACCCTCAGCAAGTTTGCAGATGGGGTACACCAAGCTGTGGGGGGATGAGGGGAGGCAGGGGAACAGTACATACCCTGGAGGATAGAGCTAGGATGCAGAGTGACCTAAACAAATTGGAGGGTTGGGCCAAAAGGAATCTCATGAGGTTCAACAAGGACAAGTGCAAAGTCCCGCACTTAGGACAGAATAATCCCACGCACCAGTACAGGCTGGGGGCTGACTGGCTGGGCAGCATCTCTACAAAAAAGGACCTGGGGTTACAGTGGGCAATAAGCTGAATATGAGCCAGCAGTGTGCCCTTGTTGCCAAGAAGGCTAACAGCATACTGGGCTGCATTGGTAGGAGTTGCCAGCAGGTCGAGGGGAGTGATTATTCCCCTCTATTCAGCACTGGTGAAGCCACATCTGGAGTACTGTGGGTGCCCCACTACAGAAAGGATGTGCACAAATTGGAGAAAGTCCAGTGGAGGGCAGCAAAAATGGTGAGGGGGCTGGGGGACATAACTTAGGAGGAAAGACTGAGGGAACTGGGCTTATTTAGTCTACAGAAAAGGAGACTGGGAGGGGACTTAATAGCAGCCTTCAACTAGCTGAAGGGAGGTTCAAAAGAGGATGGAGCTAGACTGTTCTCAGTGGTGGCAGATGACAGAACAAGGAGCAGCAAGTTGCAGCAAGTGAAATTAGGTTAGATATTAGAAAGAATTTTCTTATGAGGAAGGTAGTAAAGCACTGGAACAGGTTACCCAGAGAGGTGGTGGAATCTCCATCCTTGGAGGTTTTTAAGATCCAGCTAGACAAAGCTTTTGCTAGAATGATCTAGTTGGGGCTGGTCCTGCCTTGAGCAGGGGGTTGGACTAGATGACCTTCTGAGGTCCCTTCCAACCCTCATTTTCTATGATTCTATGATCTGTAAGTTTTTTACTGCCAGCCAAACTTTTTTGTTGATGTGTTTTTTACAGTATGTTTTACTTAATATAAATGTAACTTTTCAGCCCAGTTGCCAGGCCCCAGTTAGGACTGAGTTCAAATTTAGAGGGTCAACATTAACCATAGTAAAAAAGTAAAAAAAAAAAAAAAAAAAAAAAAAAAAATTTGCAGGAAAAAAATAAAAATAAAATTTGGGGTTGCTTAACTGAAGCAATGATTGTACACTGTTGTGCCCCTCTCCCCTGGCCAGGGGCTCCTCCCTCACCATACCATGATGTCCCCTGTACCATGTGTTCCCCACCTAGCCCACCTCCCACTCTTACTCCTACTTGCCCTGCTTTCCCTGTCCTAGCAAAGAACCCCCTCCAAAGAAGCCTATCTGCAACCCAGCAATATTATGGGCATCCTGGGATGTAGCAGAAGCAGCACGTGGCTAAGAAAACACTCCCTGGAGGGAGGCTGCTGTGCTTCCACTCAGGCACCAGGTGGTGCTCCTGTGCTCTGTCTGACCTTCAATCAAGCTACAGCTGCTTGATGTTTTTACTGACAGCTAAAGTTGTTTTATGGACTTTACTGATTTTAGCTGGAAATATTAGCTGGATTTTTTTAATTAATTTTAGTTATAGTTCGCAACCCTGATTAAGAACTTGATGAAGCTTTAAGAGAAAGGGGGTGCTATGATTATTTCTAGGTCAAGGTGAAGCAATGGTTTAAAACAGTGCTTCTCAACCCATGGGTCATGACCCAAAAGTGGCTTGCAAGAATATATGAAAGGGACGCTAACAAACTTTTAAAATAGATCAAGAAACTTTAAAAATGGATTCTTCTTTAAAGGATAAAACTGTGGGAAACAGTGGCTTTTCCCTTGCAGGCTAGGAGAGTTCTAGCCTGTAAGGGGCTGCTTGGGTCCCCCTGTGCCTCACACACATACCCCTCACCCAGGTGATCCCATACAGTTCTATATCCCACATTAATGGTATCTGGTGAGCTTAAGATAAAGTTGCTTTGCAGAGGCAGTGGTTGGGAGGTCCATCAGACCAACTTAGGTTGTAACAGGTAAGTTTCACCTCATTTCTTTCTTTGTGAGGATAAATTCACTGATGTTCAGTTAACATAGTGCCAAGGACTCTGGATGTGTAATATCTGTAGGAATGTATCTGTCTATCTACATACATTACATATATATATATATAGCGAGAGAGAGAGAGAATGGGTATAATATATAATTTGCAATTCCTGGTAAGAAATAGTTGGAAAGGGTGTATCAGGTCAGGAAAAAAAATACAATTATTTTCGGAGCCAGGATCTGAGCATCTTGACATAAGCAGAAAAGTGAGAATTATGAGCAAGTTCTGCGCTAAACCAGCAATCAACCCCCTGAAACTTGATTTGGCCTTGGACTCTCCTGGAAAAAAAAAGAGGGGAGGGGGTGTAAAGAAAGGGGAAAAACAGAGACTGAGAGTGACTGCAGTGACCTCCACTGAAAGTTTTCTGAGTTGCAGCATTATGGCTGAGGTCTTGAAGGAATGAAGAAAAATGAAGTAATGGCTACTACGAAGGTAGGGTTTTCTTAATAAGCTTTGACTGTGTTGAACATAAAAGTCAACATATTAAAGAAAACAGCTATTTATATTTAAATGATGTGCTCACCTACATCTCTGGAGTATTTTGGGACAATCTAACAGGGATCTATGTTTTTCCCTAAATTAGTATATATGCTTCACAGTCCAATGTCAGACAAAGTGAAAAGTGAGTAGGCAGGTGGCACTGAGAAGAGAAGAGAAATGATACAGACACTACAAAACATTCATTCTTCTATATCTTCAGTCATAAGTGATCTATTTGCTCATTTGCTGGCATCGGCCCAGTCACTGTAGCATGATCTAGTGCTCTTATTCATTAACCCAAGTTTTCAGATCAGCTACAGACATTAGAGTTGGCAGAAGTGACGCAAGTGTTTAAGAAGGGTAAATCTTAAAATCTGCTTTCAGGCTTGAATGCTTTTCAAAATAGGAGGCTGATCATAGGCTGAGCTGTACAATGGCTGTTCTCCTACGCTCCTTTCCTGTTGTTAAAGTGGCTTTTGCATGAGGAAGGTAACTGAGAACAGGGCTTTTCTTGTCCATTCTGAGCTGGTTTAAAGTTGCATGACTTCACCATTATTTTTTTTTCTCTGCTGCTAGTCAGTTTCTGGCTTATTAGCTGGTTCAAAATTGAGCAGGCAGGTGAGAGGTCTGTGGCATGGTGACTTCCATAATGCATATTATTCAATTTCCTTCCGGAAACAAAGGTTTTCATATAGTTAGCTCAAATTTGGGCTGAAGTTTGACTGCAGTTTGGCTCAGAATTCCCCTCCTGCTCTCATAAATCATCCAAGGTCACATGGCATGTATTGGAGCAATTTCCCTGTTGCCTCCTATTTATAGTTAGGGTGGTAGCATCAAGCAGAGTAACAATAAACTCATTTTAAAACTGCAGGGGAGGTTCAGTTCCCAGCAACTAGCAGTCCCCTACTGCTTCCTCTGGGTTGGGAAGTGGAAGAAAGCTGGCTTCATTCTAGCTACTTAAAAATCAGGGTCAAAGCCTTCAAAAGCAATCCTAAACTGTATTGTAAATGATTTTAATGCAGTCCTAAATAGTATAGTAAATGAATTTGGCATATTGCAGCTGGAAAAAAATGGCTGGCCAGAAACAAATGGGAGAGGTTTTTATGCTCATTGAAGATGGCAGGTGCAAGGAAAGGATGAATTTTAAATCTCTGTAGGTCGCACATTCAGCTTTACCATGGGTGCGGTGCTAAATAAAGGGGTGAAGCGGAGCAAACCTCAGAACACAAATGAGCAAAATGCATTACTGTAAAATGGACCTTGATATATAGGGTCATATTTCATCCTCCAGAAGCCAGTTTGGATATGCTGGTTGACAAGTCTCTGAATGTGTTTACAAGTATATTCCTCAAGGAGATGTGGAGGGGATTGCAGACTCATTTGTCAAGGTATACTTCACTATTTGTGTTCTCTCAAACCCTACAAGGTGCTCAGGACCTGCAGCTCTCTGTGAAGGGGAGGGGAGTTCAGGTTGCTCACAAAAGGCACTCAGCACCATGCAGATTAGGGCTTCTGAAGAATTAGTCGCAGGGGGGAGAAGTGTCCGACTGCTGCGCTGTATGCTTCACCCACTGGGACATGTGCTATGAACACATTGAGGAAGTTGCCTCAGGGCCACAAATGTTCTCTGATGTCAAGTAAATGTAGATGCAACAAAGTGAAAATGAGATGAAGCGTTGGCAGTCAAAACTTAAACTCTGAAGTAAGAGCCCCAGGGATGTTTCCTTTCAAACAGTTTAAAATCTCAGATAGTTTAAATGGAGTCTATGAAAAAGGACATGAAAGGACTTAGGTTGGATCCTAACATATGTCCCACTTTGCTGTGCTATTTCGAACAATCAGAAATAGACAAATTGTTTGCATTCCCATGCTGCTAATCCAGATACCTGATTGAATATGGCTTTAACGAGGCGCTTTCAGAAAAGCAAGTGAGAGAAATGAGGCCCTGGATGGTGAATTTTCTTAACATAGTATTTTTACAAGGCATTACCAAAATACTTAAAGGCAAGATCGAGAAAATACCACAGATGGTCCCAGAAGGCAGACGCTCTGTAGTCAGCCAAGGGATCGGTTAGCTGCATTCTGTCACTGAACAGACGGTGGGATTACTGCCTCCTCCTTGGTCAGCCAGACAAACTTATTGACCAATAACACTAAAAATGTGTTCACCATTACACAGCTCTGTCCATAATATTTGATCTTGGTCTTCATCATCCAAAAGTTCCCTTTATGTCTAAAGGAAGTGTGTGACATGCTAGCGGGCTCTCTGCTAATGGCTATCCACCTGGCTGACAGAGATGGCTGTGGCTGAATATTGCTGTTCTTACCCTGAAAAAGGCAGGGTAGGTTTGCACCTTATAAACTAAGTCGGAGATTTATAGCATAAGCATATCGCTCTGACTTAGTCTATAAGGTGCATATCTACCCTGCTGTCTTCCTGACTTCAGACTGCCAACATTGGTTGCCAATAGTTGTTTGCCAAGAGTTATACAGTAATGTCTATCAAAAACACTACTTTATTTAGAATAGGAAATAACAGTGATACATATAGAGGAGGTGCCATCCACTGGCAAATGTTACACTAGTCACCAGTGAATCTCCTGCTAATGGTAGAGATTCAGTGCACGCTGGGGAAGAGAACATAGCTCCCTCCAGAAAAGAGGATTTCTTTGTACTTGGCAAAGATCCTGTGATATTCCCAGATCTTGGCAAAAAGCTCTGTAATAGGACCCAGTGATTGACTATATGCCTCATTCTGATTCTGCATTCTTTCTGCAATTAAAATTTCCCATTGACTTCAGCAGGAAACCAACTGTAAACAGGAAAAAAAATAAGAAGTCCCCTATCAAACTCAGCAGATCCAGAGAGGAACACATATATGTGACTATATTCAGGCTTAAAGACACCAACTGGGAATTCTCCCATTAATAAGGCCAGATACAGAAGCACCCTTCAGTTTATATTCCCTGCAATAGCTGGCATTTTGATGATTTCCAGATTTTATCCCTCACCATCTCCATCAATTAATCGTAAGCCTCTCTATTTTGAATCACATTTTTCAAAACATTTATTAGACTTTTTCATCCTTGTGCAACTTTGCCAACCCCATGCTATTTTAAATAAATACTAATGCATTCCACCAATTATTTTAATCTGCATACTGCTCATTCCTATGAAAGAAGGTGAAAACTTGGATTGTGGCCATGGATAGATATCACTTAAGTAACAAAAACAACTTTAACTTTTTTATGTTAAAATAAATATATATATGCAGGAAGTCTTGCAGCAGGTAGGAAATTATTATGATCAACTTAAACAATATATTGGTGAATGTCACCGCATTTTGTATGGAATCAATTCTTCTGATGACTACCCCCTCTTAGGTTTTGAAATTAAATAATATGAAACTTTTAGATTACGTTTTATCAGTGGAAGAAATTGTAATAAAAAAATTCTCCCCTCCCTTTCAAAAGCTCCTTTCAAAATCAGCTAATAAGATTGTGTGTACAATGTACTGTGTTTTTGCAGGAACTTATAATTCCTGTTAATGTTAAAAAAACAAAAACCAACTTGTTTTGTTGTAGGTATAACTAAATAGCAGATGATATTTCATTTTCAATAAGAATGGGTGAATTGTAAGAGTTTTTCATCACTGTATAGCTAATCTGCAATTCAGATAACAAACTGGACATTTAAGATAAATATTGTAGATGACAAAAAACCAAGGTGAATGTTATCAAAATAGATACATTTATTGAGTGTTCCTCTACTGTTCCGTCTAAATATTCTTGGCTATAAAGTTCACTTAAGAATGGATTATTATTGTTCTTCTGTTCTTCTTTCTCTCTGAAACTTAGACATTAGAGAAGATAAAGGAAGTGACACACCAGTTTTCATTAAAGCTCTTTGCTGTCAAGGAAAGCCAAGCTGTTTTGCTTGCTTTCTGTAGAAAATTGTCAGTTGATAGGCAAAACTTCACAAATAATTAGAGAAAGTAGATGTGTAAATCCCACTGGGAAAATCAATCTTTCACAAATATATTTAAATTAATTCAGTGTCCTTTCCTTTTAACAGTGTCTGGGTGCAAGCATTTATTTTGGATTTCTTTGATGGCATGCAAGAACCTATGTTGCCTCTTTAAAAATAAATTACAGTGTGCAACACACAGGAAACCACAGAGGGAGAAAGCAATATTTAAAATTAATTCAAAAATTTTCTCCAACATGTCTCCAGCTGTCATAAATGCACTGAAGATCTGCCAAACATAGTTCAGAACACTTTTTGTAATTTAAAGATCTCTCAAGTAATTTTTCCTCCCAAAGTAAACCTTTAATGGACTGTACTTCTGTGTATAACTGAGTGATGTCTTTTTAAAAAAAAAAAACCATGATTATCTTCCAAGAGCTCTACATATTTAATTTCTTCTACATTCATGACTCTACGTCTTTCTACAAGGGCAGAAGTGCAGATTTGTGATGATGGCACTTGAGTGAGACACAAAAGGGTTGGCTTCAGTTCCTGAGTTTGCTGTTAACTTCCTGTGTGGCTTAAGTGTGTCACCATCTCTCTCTTCTTCAATGTTATGTCTGTAGAATTGGGACAAGGCTTCCCTGTCTTTAGCTCGGTGCTGAGGGAGAGGATTTAATTGACTCTGGGCTCAAGAGTCTTAGTTGCAGACTTTCATTCTTGAAAAGGAGGGGTACGGTAGATAGCGGGCCAAAGCAGTCACCAGACAAGTGGTCACTTTGCGCTACATAGTCAAAGGTAACTGTACCCCTGCCTCTGGATCCATCCCTGTACATAAATGTTTATGACTGAAGGTGTTCAGGTGCTGTGGTGATGAGCCCCATGTACCTTTTCTAGAGAGATTGTACAATAGAATAAGTTCAACTCCTGAAGTCATTCAATAAAAAGTGATTACAATACTTGGTGGGCTAATTCTATATACCTGCGTTGTGTTGTGTTATATGGCAGGATAGTTACAGCACTAGAAAAGCCCAGAACTAACATCAGAATTAATATTTAGCATTTACATAAGTTAACCCCTCCCCCCCGCCCCAAACCTTTTGAAACTTTAACTAATCATCCCCTCAGTACACTTGTAAAAGTATGAAGGATTAATCAGCATTTTATGAACAGGGAAACAAGCAGAAAGTTTGAATGAGTTGCTTGAGACAAGGGCATGGACAGGGAATTCCTGGCTAATAGTCCACATCTCAAAGCATGCCTCTTTCTGCAGGTGTGGCAGGGAGGTGTAAGTTTGGACTGAAGCACTGACATTGCTGCCTGTACTCGGTACCATTAATTGTTCAGTTTTTGAGAGTCAGATTCATTTGTAATCTTCACCTCTCCTGGGAGGCAGTGGTGCTCCATCCCCACCTGCCCGCATGTATCCCCTAGGACCAATCGAATTACCCCCAGGGGTACACATACCCCTGGTTGGCAACCCCTGGGTTAGTACACTGGAAAGAGATTTCATAGAAATATTTCGCTCATTCAAAATTTTCAATAGTCTTTAGAAACAATAGAGGCTTTGGAAAAGAGTACATTAAAATTCTTCACCAGGTGGTAATTTAAAATAGCAATATCAGCCCTAGTGTAGGGTTTGTCTGGGAAACCAATGGCAACTCAGAGATACAACAGGGTGGCTTGTCACCCTGGACAGTGGCAGTGCATAGAGCAGTGGCAGCTCCTGGCTGTTGATAGCACAGCTGACTGATTGTGGCAGCAACTGGTATTTTTTTCTGCGCACTCTCTTCCACCCCAAAGTTTGGCACCCAAGCTTGCTGCCCCACTTGCCCTGTCTTAGTTGCATTGCTGGCCAATTTGAACTCTCAAATCTTTCTCATTACAAACCCAATCCAGTTCCCTTTAAAGTCAATTTGGTGAGCCTTCAAAGCAATGGATATGCCCTTAGTTTATTGTTACTCAAATGACAAAGAAGGCAGAATAGATTTGTACCTTACAGATTAACTAAATCAGTGATATATAGCATAAGCTTTTGTGAGCATGAGTTCACTTCAAGGCTGTGCAAGGACCTGAACAGAGCAGCATATACAAAAGAAATGGAAGAGAGGAGAGGAAAGGGAGTGTGGGAAGGGAAAGCAGCACTGAGAGAGGCAAACTCCTCTGGTGACTGCTCTGGCCTGTGTCACCACAGGAACAAAGCAGTCACAAAAGCATATCCAGGTAATGGGATAAGAATCTGTAGTCCCTGTTTAGGCCATACTTAACACAGTCCAGTCTGTGGATGATTTCGTGTTCTGAAATTTCATGTTTGGGTTGGTTTTTAAAGTTTTGAGATGGGGGGGTGGCAGGGGTCTGTAAACCAGGACAAGTTTGTTCACCATGGCTACCTCGAGACTGCTGTCCTTTTCCAAGAGGGGTTTGAGATCATTAATAATGTATCTCATGTGTTTAAGCTGGGAATTGCAGGTGACAGGCAGAGGAATTGTATTGTCCTTGTCTCAGGATTGGTATTGTCATAGGTCTTGCTTTCCCATCTCCTATTGTCGTTGTAAGGTCTCAATGTACTGAGATCCTTGCAGCAGACTCTTCCTCCATTTGGGGCTGTCCTGGATGCTAATCTCCCATGAGTTGCTGCTAATATTACATTTTTTCAAGGTGGCCTTGGGAACATCCTCGAAGCACTTTCTCTGACCTCCTCTTGAGTGTATGCCTTGACTGAGCTGGGAGAGTAAAACTTGCTTTGGAAGTTTGGAGTCAGACATTTGAATCATGCAGACAGTGAAGTTGATTTTGGATGATCATTACCTCAGTGCTTGTGGTATTTGCTTGTGAGGGGATGCTAATGTTGGTGTGTCTGTCTTCCCTCTGGGTTTGGAAAATCTTCCACAGGCAGCATTGATGTTACCCCTCCAGCAACTTGAGGTGTCTCTTGTACATTGTCCACATCTTAGCTCCTTACAGTAAGATAGGGATCATGATTGCTTGCTAAACCATGAATTTGGTTTTGAAACTGATGTTGCAATCTTCAAACACCTGTTTCCTCAGGTGTCCGAAGGCTGCATTTGCATTTTTAAGGTTGGATGTTGGAGCAGTAGAAAAGTGGGAGTGACAGAAATAGTGTGTCGTGGACAGAAGCAAGAATCCAGAGCCACTCACTCTCTACAAAAATATTTGCCCAAGTTGCAGCAGTCTGTTGATCCCAGATGGGTCTCATCAGCCACTTTCAGACCCACAGATATAGCAGTTATGGAAGATAATCATCTTCGACTAGGGGGGGATTGCCCAGTAGGTAGTAGGTCAGAGCTGGGTCTGAGTATGGTTTTGTTGATTTGAATAGCAACAGTTTTGGGGTTGTATTGTAATTCTAGGAATCCACATCAGAGCAGATACAGTTGTAATTTCAAGCTTAGCTGTAGCTGATGGTTCTAGTAGTGTGCTTAGGATAAAAGCTGGTGTCAAAAAGGTAGCTGTAGCGATCAGTGGGTGTCTGATATATTGTGGTGCTGATGTGGCCATGGCAAAACTTCATCATAGTGTCTAGAAAATGAATTTGTTGGGTGGATTATTCTGGAATCTTATTCTGGAGGCTGGCTTCAGACTAGCACAGCTAAATACCTCTCTCAAGTAATAAAAACAGTCTGCCAAAAAAAACATTGCTACATTTTAAAGTATACTGTTTAAAAATAAATATGCACTGGAGAAGGATTCTTAGTGCCTTGGTAGACTGTTCACTATAGTCAAACACTGACAATCTACCCTCTGGGCTGAAAGTCTTAGCTGCAGAGTTTTACCTGATCCTACTAAACCATTTAGATTTAATATGAAGAGCACGTCCAAAGTTCTCTCTGCTGAGCAGTAAGAAAATGTCAAACAAGCTTCATAATGTAAGTGTTGAAAACATACAGGGAAATTCACAATACTGCTGCCTCATAATTCTAGATTTTAAGACCAAAAGAAGCCATTACAATTGGCTAGTCTGACTTGTCTAAGAGGCCAGAGCATTTCACCCAATAATCCCTGCTTCACACCCAGCAGCCGGGACTGAGCATAGATAGAAGTACTTTCATGCCTGATTTAAGACTACAAGTGATGAAGAATTTCCTAATTTCTTGAGCATTCCAATGGTTAATTGCTTTAATTGTTAAAAATGGACATCTTATTTTTCGTCTGAATTTGTCTAGTTTCATCTTCCAGTACATCTTGCTGTGCCTTTATCTTCTAGATTCAAAAGCACCTTACCAAACACAGATATTCCTGAGATGAATGGAAATAGAGGTAATATAGAAGCAGGAAGAAATGTGAATAAAAAGCTCACAGCATACTGAAACAATTTTCACTGCTGAAACATATCATTCTTCTGAAATGGTAATTTTCACTAGCAATTTAAATATATTGTATTGAAATTAGAAACAATTTACTGGTCACAAAGCTGTTTGAGGATAAAATATGTCAATGATGGGTTAACTAAACTAATCTCCTGTGGAATTGATTTTGGTGCTTTGGAAGGTGACCAGATGACACGACTGAAGAACTGATTCCCTTTATCCACAGAACAGCTAGAGTATAACTAGCTAAATAACATGCTCTCTCTCATTGCCTCGTTAGCATGCCTTAACTCTGCTAGCAGCTCAATCTTCATATCCATTCAGTGCTAACTTTTTCTGGGACTGCCAAGAAGGTAAGTATACCAATGGTGAAAGTGGTTTTCATGATGCTGGGCACATGCCATAGCTGGTGGACTGAGACCGTCCATTCATTTCACAAAGACCAGTGATAAGATGTTAACTCTGGATGTTAGTCGCTTCCAACATGGTGTTCATAGGACCATATTGGAGCATTTTTCAGTCCTGATAACAGGGCAGCATCCCAGCCATCTTCAATGCTGCTTTCTCTTCTGCTTTCTGAGGCTGGGTCCTCCTCTTCAGGCATGGGCACTGATGCCTCCTGATACTGCGGGGGCACCAGCGCCTGATCACCGACTGGGGGGGGGATCAAAACCAGAAGTGGGGGGTTTAGCCAGAAGTGCCCCCACAATCTCAGGGGTGGCGCTAGCTATTGCCCCCCACTGCCCAGCCAGTAAGGGCCAGTCTCATGTGCCTTCCCACACCTCTCCTACATGTTGCCTATGTCTTCAGGTATCTCACAAGTACTAGTCAGCCCCACTTGGCTATGGAGACAATCGAATGTTAGAAATTAGAGGTGAAATACACCTGTGAGATCAACTATTCCTTCTCCATTTTCTTGATAAGAATTGTTTTTTATGGCACTCTTATAATATTTTACTTAGTCTAGACTTAAATGTCTCAAGTGTTCACTAGTTCCCTTAGGAGATTATTTCACAGCTGAATGCACATGTGTCAGGAACATTTTCTTGCAATTTAGGCTAACTTTATCTTTTCTGACAAGCGGAGTTTCCACCTTGCTCTGAAAAGAAAACACACACTTTCTAACACATTCTCTTCTTTGGATTTGTCTTGGTTGGTCAGATAAAAATGCAGACTTAAACTTTAAATATTGTCGTAATGTAGCCGTTCCAAGAGTGTCCCTGGAGAGAACAAACCCACCTACCCCTCTCTGACCCATCCCATTTATAGTTTCATCATCCCAAATACTGCACCATCTCCTTTACATTAGAAGATATTAAACTGCCCTTTCAGTATAAATTGGCATTACCCAGTCAATGTCTCCCTACAGACTTCCAATAGGGTAGGGTAGACAAGGCAAGGGATCCTTATCTCTGGTTATTTATCTATAGATTCCCCCTACAACTCTAGTACACAAGAAGTATGTGGTCATCATTAACATTTTTCATTAAAAGTTTTTGAAATTTTGCAATTGATTGTATCAGCTTCTTTTAAAAAGCAGCCATGAAGAAATTCATGGTTCTTGTAGTGATAGATATTATAATTTAGAGATGCTCCCTAATAGGAGGTCAAGGGAGTTGGGAAATGGGAGATGGTTCTTCAGTTGGGAGCAGCTAGAGAGTTAGTCAGTTAGAGACACAAGGACATCAGAGGCTTGTCAAATAAAACTGCTCCACAAATAAAACTTGCTTTTTAGTTCTTCTCATCCACATATGCCTGTTCATTGTACCCAGTGATCAGTACCTGATGTCAGAAGTTGTGAATGAGACTGAGCCTGAAAGAATTTGAGATTCAGACTAAAGAAGTTGGAACCTGAGAGCAAATGGAGCAACATAGGCATGTGGAAGAACAGGGGCCTCTGTAAGTGATCAGCCTGCACATTTAAGTACATGGACAGTCATGGAAGCTTTGCAACATCCACCTGCCCTTCTCTTGTCAAGCAAAATACTAGAGAATTGGAGGGAGAGACAACGGCTTGAGTGGTACCGAGCAGTAACGGGGGCAGAATAGAAAAATGACAAAATCCAATCTTTAATCTTCTTGCATAGTGTGGGGGAGGAACCCCTGGCCGTTTATATATTTTACGAAAGTAAATTTGTAGACAAATTTACATTTGTAGACAAATGCAGAGGGACAAAACATGCAGGTAAGTGTGCTACTGTCCAAATTTGGAGAGTACCACATGGGAAAAAAAAAGGGGACCCTTGAAAGACAGATCTTTTCATGTGCAGACAAGCATCAAGACAAAGTATATAGCTCAGAATGTTACTGAACTAAAGAGACGAAGAACTGTGCTTTTGGGAACCTGACAGAGTCGCTGATAGGAAATAGGATTATTTGTGGTATGCAGATACTGCACTACAAGAAAGGCTACTGCACGAGGGAGGTCTGTCCCTACAAAAGACTGTCCAAATGTACAGGGCAGCAGAACCTCTGAAGGTCCAGGATGCAGATGTGAATACACCACAAGGCGCTGTCCATGCAGTGGGTGTAAAAGTATGTGGCTAGAAAAAAATCACATCATGGGGTGGAATTTTCTGCTGGTAAAAGGGCACCTCAGAGTGGAATTTTCCATTGGCAAGGAGCAAGCTAAGGGAGAGAGAGCAAGGCAGCAGACATGCACCAAGTGTGGAAAGCAACATGCCCTCCCCTCCACACCCCCGTACAAACCTCTCTCTTAACTGTAATAAGAGGAACTGTTTTGCCAGCAGCTGCAGATCCCCAGCACAAACACCTCAAGTGCATACAGCTGAGAGGATACCAGAACAACTATATATAAATATGGCAAAATCAAGCAAAATCCGTGAGAGGAACTGTATTTTGGATCACTATAGTTCTGTCTGAAAAAAATGGTAGTAAACCTTTTCATTGAAATTCTGAAAATGTGAACATTATTTTAAATTGGCTCTAGGAATCGTGTCCGTTTCCTCAGTTACTGCTAGTAAATGAACCCATACGCATTTAAGAGAGTCTTATTTGTTATGCCATGGGTTCCTTTCAGTTTTCTGTGTGTTTTCTTGTGCAGTAGACTGATGAAAAGGTGTTCCCATTTCCCAGATCCTGTGGTAGTAGACTCCTGCAGTGATGCTGCTGGCTGAATGGCAGGCTCGGGGCCCAGTTTGATGTGTTGGTTTGAGACGCATCAACTAGCTAATACATTCAGTTGCTTGGGTCCAAATGCTTTTGGAGCAATTTCTTATTTTGCATAAATTCTCTCTTCATTATGAATCACTGCTTGGGTGCTATAGGACCACAGCACCTGCTATCCAATGAAACCATAAAGTGATTGATTAAGGAAAAAACAAATGTGAGTGCATTCTGTGATATTGAGAGCTGACCTTTAAAGAATACATTCTGTTTTTCACCCACAAAGTTGGTACAATATGGACAGGCTTCTTCCACTGTTGTCAGACCTGGAACGATGGTCTAAGAGCACGAGGAGAATTAATCCACCTTCCATGCCCATTCTGATCTTGGAAGACTGTTGAGATTTATGAGCTTAGTGCAAAAGGGGCCAAGGCCTTTGATTTAGTATTGCAAAGGACTTGCTGCTTCTTAGTAATTCTCATGGAAGTTATTGGAACTATTTCAGTGCCTTATGTAGTTGGTTGGATTGAAACTAGGCTGTTCAGCCCCTTGCAAGATCCAGTCTTTTTTAGATGATCAGAGACTTGCGTGGAAAGCTATACGAGGAAAGGCTGAGGGACCTGGGACTCTTCAGCCCAAAAAAGAGAAGGCTGAGAGGGTACTTGATAGCAACTTACCACTACATCAGGGGCGTACATCAAGGGGTTGGTGCTCACTGGGGCGCCCTTGGGAATAAGCAGTAGCAATGGTCATAAACTCCTGGAAGACCATTTCAGGCTCAACATTAGGAAAAAACTTATGGACACCCTAGCTGTGAAGACTGTGCAGTAAGCTCCCTCCAGCAATGGTGCAATCACTTACCCTGGAAATCTTCAAGAGGAAACTGGACTGTCACCTCACTGGGGTTACCTGACCCCAAGTTATCTTTCCTGCCTGGTGCAGGGGGCGGGACACAATGATCTTCTGTAGTCCCTTCTGGCCTTACAATCTATGTTTCTATGAATCCCTTCAACCAACCATTTGTATAAACCAGATACTATATACCTGGAACTGGCTTTTACTTCTGTGAAGTCTGGGGACACTTGGCAAAATGTCCTGTCTTGTATAACAGAGAACATATGCAATGCAATTAAGGAACTATTAGTGAAAGTGAAAAGACAAACACCACCAAGTATTGCAGTAGATGGGAGTCATACTCTTCTTCTGACTGCACAGCTAGCTTTATGCATTATTCTAACACACTAGCAAAACGCGATGTTGGCACTGCAGTGCATGCAACAGTTTTAGCAACATGTGTGCGAGGACCTAGTGCTATTTTAGTCTTTTAGACTATAGGACATCCTGTCTTTTAAGCAGGATGTCAGTGGCATCCTGAAATCAGTGGCATACCACAATGTGGAGAATAGCAGATTCAGGTTCATGCATAACATGAATAATGGCATAGGGTTCTCAAAAGTGGCTAGTGATTTTGGGTGCCAAACGTGAGACATTGTAAGAAACATTGTCTGATTTTTCAGAACATGCTGGCACCTGCCTTATGAAATCCTATCCCAATTAAAGTGTTTCACAGTAGCCGCCCCATCCCCCCAATAAAAAACTATCTTGAAAATCATAGCCATTCTGCCTGACTATAGTTTTAAAGCACAGATCCAGACAAGCCTGTATTTTGTACCTTCTCAAGCACACATCAGTTCTAAAGGTAGCAAAAGCAACAAAATGCAAGTGTTTCATTTTGTCTCCTCAGAGAAAGGTTGTGGTTTCTGAAAAGAGCAAATACAAAACTATTTTCCTGTCCTCCAAAAGTAAATGAAATAATTTTTCCTGCTTCAGATACGCTTGACATTCAACATCTACTTTTCCCAAGGCCAGATGAATTATTTCTATTCTTTAAGGTACCAAACCATTTGTGGCTGAATAATACAGGAAGTCCTCATCCTTCCTGTGAAGTTTGTTACCCCTGACACCCGACATAAACAGCATTTCCTGTAGCCTAAAGTGGCACGTGCACAAATGCAGCAATGGGAGTTCTTGTGGTTCATTCACTATATAGTTCCCTCCCACCCCTGCCCTCAACCTTGGGCTGCAGGGGTGGGAGGAAGGGGCCATCCCACAGAAGCAGCAAAAGCTCCTCCCTTCTTTTCTCCTCCCCACCCCTTTCCTCCAGCAGAGAAAAGTATCTCAGAGCTGTCCTGGACTGTATTCCTATGCAATTGTGAGCGCTGCCATGGGGATTCTCCTAGGAACTGCTGGCTTTTAAACAACAAACCCACATGCTGCCTTGCTACAGACCATGGCCTGTACGCTGGAGAAATTCATCCATTCCTTGGATCCCAGAAGCCTCCCCAGGGTCCTCCAAATCCAGTCAGGCATTTACTTCCAAGGTGAGCTGTAAACTGTTTCTGATGAGGGTTGTGCAGTCTCTGCTATTTCTCCAGACTGATACCATGGAGGATGGAGGGAAGATGGTAGATAACCAGTAGTTCTGAATATGGCCAGTTTCTCCTCTGCTGGAAGGAGGTGCTTGCTTGGAATGAGACACATAGCTGCAGACAGCTAAAGAATAACTTCTGGGTTTCGGTACATCCATTTTCCTTGTGGGCACGGAGAAGGGAAGGTTCTGAAATTATTTGGGACAGCCAAGGTTGTTTCCCTGCCAGCCTGGGATGGTAATAGGAGTGTCCTGTTTTTGCTTAATGTTGATGGACAACATATAACCAAAGGCTCTTGCGTCACTTTTCAAGCGTTCACATATTAAGCCTCATGCTTTTATTCTGAGGTGGTGGTAATAGTAGTAGCAGTAATTTCCATAGGGAAATGAAAGAACAGGTTAAGAGGTAGAAGTATATTTGGTCATCTTGAAAGAAGGAAGGAGAGGCACTTTCTCACAAATACTGGAGAAGATTCATAGATACGTACGAATTGGTGTGATTCTGACTTTAACATTAGAGTTGCAATTTTTTGTTGGGTTTTCCTTGACTATTCCTAGCTATTCATGGTTTTTTTTTTACCTCTGAACCTTGTTGCTACATGAAGCCCCAGTGAAGGGGATGCATGGTAAAGGGTCCAAAAGGCTTCCACTTGAGGACAAAGTTCGCTATTGCAATTTCAACACTCACTCCCTTTTGTTACTGCTGGAAATTGTGTGTGACAAACCAATCAAGAATGTGGACCAATTCAAGAAAGGAATGTGCTCCTCAGATTCAAATGCATTGCAGTGCAGAGGGCTGAGATAAAGCTTCTAGTGTCACTGTGCAAAGGAGAGAGTCGTGATCAAATGGTCACATTGTCCTTTGCATTCCCCATGCAAGGGTGGCAGGAGGGACTCTGGAGCAATCCCATCTGCAATGAGAGTAGGCTTCAGGGACTGGCTTTAGGAAATGGGCTATGACAGTACTTACAAGCCATAAACTTCTGCATAGGCAGAGGAGAGATGACGTAGTCACTATTACCTCTGGCTATGGAAAGGTTTAGCTGCAGTCTCTTATCCAGTGTGTGGATGGTGGATGGTTGAGGTGGATGGGTTCACAGAGGGAAAAGGTGAATTTCAACCTTTAAGACAAAATTTCCACTGAAATCATGGTCTACTGCACAACATTTTCTCAAACTCTAAGGCCTTGGCTGCTTTAAAACAAGTATGCAAAACTGCCTACTTCACACAGTGGCCATTAGCTTGGGTAAAAAACATGTCAGATGTTTGCAAAATACTTTTTTTGCCCATTCTTTAATTTGTAATACAACCGATCAAATTGACAGCTAAAGCTTTGCATTTAAAAACCTTTTTATCTCCGGGCTGAGAACCCATAGGTCAAATTCCAGGTTGAGGTGAATTAAAATTTCAATTTCCAGCAGTGTTAGGAAAAATTACGTAGAAGGTGTGTAATTTATTTAAAATGAAAACTGCAATCAAAGCTCTTGAATAAGACGAGAACAAATCATTGTATCTCTAGTTTTGTCTGTACAGCAGAACGGGAAGTTAACAACAGCAGTGAGGCATACAAATCACCTAGTAACTCTGTGTATGTACTCTATTGCCGGCATATCCTAAAGTCCACGCTACAACCTTTTCACTAGCTAGCTGAGCCTTGCTAGCACATGCTGCGATCAAGCTTTTGCCGTGTAGACGTACCCTACTGTAGTGCGCTAGCGAGTGTCATTGTTCCTGGCTGGACTTACTCACTTGGCCGTTCCACCAGGGTTTAATGGACTTCTTGACTTTTGATTCCCTTCTGAGAGGAGAGAGCTACTAGGTGACGAAGGATAGATATCAAAATGCCACGGGTCCTGGGGGAGCTGCGCAGGGATACAGTAGTACAGACCAAAATGTCTGCACGTAGGACTAGGCTTGCTGTCTTGCCCCTCATGCTTTGGTAGCATAGGCCTATCACAAGCTCTTCTACCAATGGCTTCCTTCGTGCTCCTTAGAACTCCCCACTTCAATAGCTGTGTAAGTGCAGAATATGAGACAACGCTGAGAACAACAGTGTTTACCTATATGCAAATATGTTCTGCTTTTGGAAGGGAGCTTAGTGTTGAGAGCAGCTGCCCCTTCCCACTCCTTGTCTTGATCACCATGTCTGAAAAATGCAGGACTCCCAAAACTATGATGCTCAATCATCGCCAAGATGTGGAGGAAACGGGACATCTACATTATAAGTTGGATCGAATTCTGCAAGGGGCTCAGCACATTCATCTAGCTACATTGGAAGGTCAGGGAGCTTGGCACCTTCGTGGTTTGGATTGTATGGAGACGGAAAAGATGGTTTCAAGTCAGCTAGACTAGTTCTGTGCTGAACTAGTAAATTACTCCACTTAGGATCACAAGGCCATCTAATCCAGCCCCCTACATGAGGCCTATTCTTTAATTTGAAATACGACCAAAATATCCCTGACTAAACTATGTCAGCCAGCTGTCTGTCCAACAATTTTACCTCTCCCTGAAACTTTTGACTGCTTGAGGTTCTTTTCTGAATGCTTTAACTGTCACATACTATCCTTCAGGCCTAACAGTAGAAGCAAGGAAGTCACCCAGTGGCTGTGCTATGCTTTCAGCCACTTTACTTGGAGTGAGAGAGCACAGATTTAAAGAAAATGTAATGTAGTTACTGTGTTATGGCTAAACAGGGGAGTAGACCACTTTGTCCAGTTTGTATTTCCAGAGGGACCACACCTATTTGATTCTTCACTGATACATTTCTTTCTCAAAATCTCTTCGATATCACTTACTGCATCTAATTGTGTATGCTGGCATGTGGGAGAAGTATGAGCTGATTGCTATGATCTTGAGGATCAAATCAGTATATATGTGTACTGATTTCAGCAGCATAGCAACTGTGTGGTTGTGAAGGAGGCCTGGGCAATTCATTCCTGATGAGATTTGCTTTTCTCTGGATTTTTGGTTTTGTTACTGAAGTACTTAGAAAAAAATGATGACCAGTCAGGGATTCAATTTTAGTTGAAGAACACGTATAAGATCCTGGGGATTTTTTGCAATCAGTAAATTGTAGAAAAACTCAAAAGTCTATGAAGGAAAGTTACAGTGGCGGGGAAAAGTAACTCCTGCCATTTCATTTATGCTAGAATAGCACCATGTGTATTGTCTTAAAAGAATACAGGGTTTTCTAATGCCCTTTTGAACTGCTGTGTCTCGTGAGAAATGGTGTGGGTAAGAATATTCTAAGTCCATCAAAGAGGTGTCAGCTCTAAGTGACAGCAATGGAAGAACAAGCTTATGTCTTCAGCTGTGTTGTGAAAGCAGCAAGACTTGATTCTTTGTTATTCTTATGCCTTTTTTAGTTAGTTACACCTGTAGGCTGTAAGCATGAAATACTACTGGATCAGAATTCTCTGCTCACTTACACTGGGAGTGGGATTGCACACACGCAGGGCGTTCACTAGTGCAGTGATATCCCCCTTTGGTTCTTGGTCCACCCGAAGTTGAAAGCCTGGCAGTGGCAGCAGCATTTCTATTCAGGCAACAGTAAGAGAATGAAATGACTTCATGGATCATTATAATCTACCTGGTTCCTTCTAAACTTTTCATTCCACAGGTGTTAATAATTTTCGCTCCTTCTTAATGATCTTGCTGTTCCACTAATCAAGCTATCCTTTCTTCTGCAATTCTGCTGATAGCTGCTTCTGGTAATATAGGTTGTATTTCACAGCCCTGCAGACTGTATTTAACTCTAGCGAAAACATTAACTTAGGTGTGGAAATAACTTTCAATAAAGCACTGGAAGCACTTCTAAGATGCTCAAAAAGGCTAGATTTTGTTTTATAATAATGAAAGAGATGTACTTTTAACTTTAATGACTATAGGACTAATGAAACAGAATCTTTTAATTATTTTTGCCTAGTTTGCTGTGCTTTTTTATACATAATATATAATATAGCAAATTAATGAGCATTCCAGTAAAGTTGTATTTTTTTCTGTTTCAATCTTAAACTGAATAACCCTAGTTTTCTAGCATATTAATAAAGCATCTTCACCCCCACATTTTAAAATCCTATATCCACTCATGGACATGTCTCCCTATTAACTCAGGAGTGAGTAAACATACAAGATCTAAGATCCTCCCTGTTCTGGAGTTCCAAGCCCTTAGGAGAACATAACCACCATGAATGGATGCACCAGGCATGTCCACACATGCAGACACGTGCACTTGCAGCAGCTCAAATAAAAGAAGTACAAATTTGAGCCAGGTCTTTTTGCCTCAGTGCACGTGCCTGGACATGCATTTTGCTGTAGGGCAAGTTCTGCCATTTGGGGCAAAATAACCCTGCCCTGTTCCTCCCAGATCTGCATCCAGGGGGAGCTAGAGGCTGGGGCTAGCAGCTGTGCTGGCCCCAGCAGTATAAAAAGCTGCCCTAGCAAGCAGCTCAGAAGTGCTTGCTCTCAGGAGCTTCTGGGGCCCAGCCAATTGGTATCTGGGGACACTACCCTTGTGCCAGCTGGACTGTTGCAGCAGCCCTGAGAGTTCCCTGCACCCTTTACCCACTGCAGCAGTCTGGCAGTGGGGGCTGCTGCCTGGCTGTAACCTGCTGCCACCTGCAGTAGCATGTGGCCCGAAGGCCGCGTGCCTGCCAGACCCGGATGGGGACTGCATGACCAGTAGAGGCACCTGCCCCTCTGGGCCAGCTGCCAGTGGGCTGTGGCAGGACCGTTGGCTTTTGTATGGCGCCACTGCCCTGCCATCTGGGCAGCTAAAGATGTTCTCAGTGTGGTGGTCTGCTTTGAACTGTCAAACCATGTCCTCCTGACCCCAAGTGGCCAGGAGGTCAGCCACCACCAGCTGGGTCCTAGGTGCCAGCTTTGAGCAGGTTTCTTTGCCTGGGGTCTGCCACTTGCCTCACTAGCAGGAATTCTGAAGTGCCCTATTTAAAAACTGCAAAATCTCTGATAAAAAACATCTGAAATTCACTCTTTAAAATAGCCCAAAATTCAAGTCCTTCCACAATTAAAACAAAAGGCCACTATAGAGAAAGAGAGAGAGATCAGTTGGGTAATGTTTTATTGATATATTTACAATTTTAAAGCAGAGATTGGAAGCCTACCAGTGCCTCTGTCATCATAATAAAATGGATTCTAAATATCTATACAGTTTGGCATTTACGTTTGGCTTTTTTGTCATAGAAAAGTCAGAGCTGCCTGCCCCTACCCCCTTCACTCACCGGGATGTGCAGTGCTGAGTAGCACTGATATGCCAGTACCCTACCCCTGCCCTTGCCCCTCACTCTCAACCCACAGCCTATCCCCCACCCAATTCCTCTCTTGCCCCACAGCGCCAGGTATGTGGGTGAGGGGTTTGTGGGGGTGGCTTGGGGGTGTAGGGTTTGGGGGTCAATTGTGGGGGGACTGTGGGTGTGGGGGAGCTTAGGGGAGGGCTTCTCAGGAGAGTGGTTCCCCTGCCCCCCACAGGTCAAAGCCCCCCCCCGCACAGCTCACGGACTGCCCCCCCAACAGAGGCCACTGTTGGGCCCACAGGGCCCACAGCCCCCCAGCAGGGGCTACAAGCACCCCTGCAGGGGCTACTGCCCCCCCACAGGGCCCATATGCCCTCTGGCCCCAGCCCCCCCTCACCTGCCCCCCACCCTGCCCTGGCACCCCACATGGCCTGCAGTCACCGGCAGCAACAACGGCTGTCAGCGCCACTCAAGGCCTCATGGCACAGCCCCCTCATGGGGCAGCAGGGAGTAGTGGGGCTTGGCCCTGGCCACCTGGCACCCGCGCTGCTGCTGTTGCATCATGCAGGTACAGCCCGCCTTGTCTGGACGTGCCCACCATGTGTTTGTTTTACATCTGGAACTGGTTCTACTGGCTGTTGCAGAGATGGTCACCTGCGCAAGGACTCAGCACATGCTTGCCTCTGAGCAAAATTATGAAGGTAGCGATGCTCCCTGAGGCTTAACTCGTTACCTGCCGGCCTTTTACACCTGTACAGCACCGAGTACAATCTAGACCTTAGCTTTCTGGGCACAACCTTGCCTTTGGGATCTCTCAATTCAAGTAAATTATTCATCCATCAGGTGGCATCAGCCCCTTCAATTTATACAAAAATAATGATGCAGCTAACAAAACACATTAAATTAACATGAGCATTAATTTGATTTGGTAATTCACTTATATATATATATATATTTTTTTTTTTTTTTACAAAAATGGCAGTTGGGCTGTGTTACTCTGGCCTTGCTCCAATTCAGTTGACTTTGAGAAGGATAGATACTTTAGCTAACAGTAATTAAATTCAAACATTAGGTATATTTTCCCCCCACTGGTAATTACTGGGGCCTAAAAATCCTTAGGTACAATTCCTTCCCATGCTTCTGCCTTGCTCAGGGATGTAATGCTTTCCTATTGACTCATACCAGCAGCCAAATTCTGATTTTTTTCATGCGGCTACCAGGTTCTTTGTGGGGAGGTGGGGATATAGCCAAATGTCTGCTCTAACTGTCAAGGCTAAGAGAGAAGTAGTTATACTGCCAAGATCTTAAATAGCTTGTGCACATTGGGTTACTTCCCTCCCATTTGAGAGCCTAGTTTATATCCATAGTCCAAATTGGAGTCTATAGTTACAGTCTTAAATTTGTAGTAACAATATATTAGCCTTGCACAAGCCTGAAAATGAGGACAGTCTTTACCTCAAACAGCTTATCTTTTTTAGAATGAACATGGTCATGCTTAATAATCCTAAAAGTTCGATATTACAATGTAATTTTAATCCATTATAAGAGGGGAAACACTATCACTAGTCCATTTTAGAACTTCGGAAACTGAGGCACAAAAAAGGTGGCCTAAATAGGTCATGCAGTCATGATTCACGGCTGCATTTCAATTTGTGTTTGTAGCACAGTTCTCTTCCCTCCCCGTAATGTTTAATGTCACAGACGCTAGGTTGTTGGATCGCTGAAAAATTGGGAAGGAGGAGCAGCAGATTATAGAATGAGAGGCACACATATCTCAGTAATCAGCACTGATTAGAAAGGAACTAGAGACTGAAGTACATGACAGTTTAATAGTTCATTAAAATATGCTGTTACAAAATTAAACTACTGAAGCTCCATTGGAAACTGATTTGATTTATTAAACGTCTGTCTTTGGCTATTTTAGTAAATATTGATGTTCAGCGAGCTAAGCATTATATAGACATTGATTTTTACCGATAGGATACAAGCATGAGCTTTCATCTTTATGTAGCAAAAATTATGTCTGCTTTAACACTGATATAATTATTTTATGGGTAATTGAATTTAATTTTCTGCAGGCTTAATTTAACCAGTGGCAGGGCAGTAAAATGTGTCAGACCTTTATCTTGAAAAATGCAAAGCTGTCCAGGGTGGCTCATTCCTCTTTGTGCTACTTGGACCCTTAATGGGATCTGTAAATGTACCCCTTGTAATGGCAATAAAATGTATTATCCTTGTCTCACATTAAGTGGAATGGGGATTTTACATGTTTCCTTCTAGTTCTTACTTTTGGGCTGGGCTTGCCTGCAACCTCTGGCTGACACACATGTCAATGACAGGGATCTGAAGCCCACAAAAATTCTGATCCCTGAAGATCTGCTGCAAACAGGGGAAGTCTTTGTGGCTGCTCTCGTAGTTCAGTTCTGTGAGCTTTTTAGGGCTCTTTATCTGTATAACTGCTGCATGATCCAGGGTGCTAGAAGTGCTCCTGGTCTGACTGCTGTCCAAAACCTGCAGCTTTGCCTTTTCTAGTGTCACAGGGAAGATAAATCCAGAAGCTGAGGAGCCCCATCCTCACAGGCTTGGAAGAGAATCGAGGGAGCCCAGTAGAAGTATAATGCTCCAAGTTCCACACTTCCCCACAGCTGCATGGTCTTTCTACTGTTGAAAATGGTGGAGAAATGCAGCATCTTGAGGGAATTCCCCCCACCAATCTCATCCCACACATATAGAGTTTAATGCCTTTTGCAGCGGTGATGCATAGGGGGAGTGTGGGGGTGCACATGCACCCCCTGAGAGAGCTGGTGCACTGCATGACTGGCCATGTTCTCCGCTTAGGCGATGGGCGGGGGGGCCAGTGGGAGTACCAGTGCCCCACTTGTGAGCACCGGCCAGGGAGTGGGAGCACCATGACCACTTCCCGAAGTGCCGTGGCCACTTGCGGAAGCTGGTGAGTGAGATCAGCTGTGGGGATCCCCGCCCTGTCAATGAGATAGGGACCAGGGGGAGGTCCCCTTGCAGCCAGACTGGTCACTGGGGAGGGATGTGCCCCCCCTGAATAAGGTGGCACCAGTCACCCATGGTCTTTTGAGCCTGAGCCTGCTAGGTGCTTTGTTGAGAGAGTTGAGGATTGTGGTCATTTTCAGGATCAGGCTCTCTGTTAGCTGTGATCCTGAAAGCTGCTCC
This sequence comes from Alligator mississippiensis, assembly GCF_030867095.1. Taxonomy (NCBI): domain Eukaryota; kingdom Metazoa; phylum Chordata; order Crocodylia; family Alligatoridae; genus Alligator; species Alligator mississippiensis. Next base: position 111,090,984 of record NC_081824.1, on the reverse strand, counting down.
ATACTTGAGCTAGGCTCCCAGTACTGGATGGGGCATATAAGGATGTGGTTAAGTTTCAAGACTGTGGGTATCTCCATTTTAAAGATCTTTCAAGATGCATAGAACAACACCTGTGAATACGCATCGGTTTGTTGCTGTTTCCTCCTCCTCTGTATACCCACACCTGCCTGCTATCTCTACGGTTTCGGTTTCATCTTTGCTGTGGTTCTTACTGGTAACCTTCACCTTCCAGAGCCCACAGAAGATTATGCACATGATCTTTTCCCAGAGTCAAGCATGGGACCAATACAACTGACCATCAGAAAAATAATAGGAAAAAAAAACCTGACTGAAGAACGTTTTGCTGAACAAATAAGCCAACTGAATAAAACGGGTACATTTGTATTAGACTTTTCATTTGTTCTGTCACTAGTCTAGGAGTGATAACTAGCAGCATCAGTTAGAAAATAAGTAGAAGGAAAAGCTTTTCTGCACTTGAGAGTGACTTTTTAAGGTAATTTGTATGTTAGAAAGGGTTGGCCCAAAATAGGCCAGCAATAAAATAAGGAGGAAGCTTATGCGTGGTTATTTAAACCATATATTTGCTTTTTAAAAACACAAGCTAAACACTGAACAAAGCAAGAAAGACTCTGATGATAGTAATTAGGGATATATTTTATTGTGTGGTAGAGTAATAAAGATGGCTAGAGCATTTATTTAGTTGAAGGCTTGGTTACTCATGCCAAAAAAATAATTGCACATTTTCAATATAATGATATTGCTGAAATGTACTACATAGCATTTGCACTTGCAAATTTGTGTTACTAATACACTGATTAATGACAAATTTGTCAGTGGAAACAATAAGGATTTTTTTCTTTGGTGAGGGTCCAGTCCTCTGAACATGCACAGCTCCTTTTGATTCAGCACGTGAAAAGAACAAGTCCCGTAGGAAGAGCACAGAATAACAAATCACTTTGTCATGTGGATTTCCTTGTGTGATCAGTATTCAGGGGCTGTTAATAAATTTTCTCTGCCTATCAGCGTGTACCACTATAAACTCTGCTCTCAAGTGTTTAAGCAGATTTAAAGACCATTTTATTCTCAATAAAATCCTGCAAGGAAAACACACTTTGGAGGTTACAACTGTGTGATAGCAACAGCTGACATTAATGGGTCAAATATTACTCATGGCATTGATTTCAATGAGATGACTCAAGCAAAGAAGGCAAGGAGGATTTAACTCTGTGTAACTTCCTTTGGTGCAGTTTAGACTCTGTGGAAAGAACCTGCATTGACAGGACCTTGGGGCAAGAAATCCTGGGGAATCATCCTGACCTCCCCCTAAACAACGTTCTCTTGGAGAGCCAGATGCAAGCTAATTTATCAAGTACACCTGAGAACCTGCCCAGATACTCTGGCAGTGTCCAGGACCATCCACACCCACAGGCACTGAATCTTCACAGGGGCCTTGGCTGCCTCTGTTCCTGCCCCTTGGTCCTGTTGAAATAGGATTATTCCAGGGAAGGGCACAAAACTCTCAGGAGGGCTAGTGACCTTTGTGGAAAGGAGAGTAACACCCTTTGTTACCTCTTTCTGTGATATCCATGGGGCCAGAGAAGCAAATGTATTTAACCACATCTCTCTTTAGATTTGATCCTTTAAAGGCCTGAACTCTCTGGCCTGACCCAGCAATACACTTAATTTTAAGCCGCCTACTAAACCCAAGCTATGAGACTTCTGTGCTGTCATTCCTGCTTTGTGGTTCAGAAATGTGGACTACATATGCTAGGCACATCAAAAGCCTGAACAGCTTCCATATGAGATGTTTGCATAAGATCCTGAAAATACAGTGGGAAGACAGAATACCAAACACAGAGGTACTACAGTGTGCAGGACTGACACATTTAGAAACCACAATCCAAAAGAGGTGGTTGTGATGGATCAGGCATATCAGGAGAATGGGAGGAAACTGTATCCCCAAGAATATTTTGTATAGCAAGATTTGAGAAGGCTGTAGAAAGTGGGGTCACCTTCTAAGACAATGTCCAGACACGCAGGGGCACAAATTGCAGCAGCACAAATTGCTGCAGTGCACGCCTCTGCACACGTGCTTTGGTGCAGGACAGATTGTCTCACAATGGGCAAACTGCCCTTGCTCAGCTCCTCCCAGCTCTTGAGAGGAGCTGGAGGCTGGGAGCAGCCACAGTGCTAGTCCCATCAGTCTTAATTGGTGGCCTGGAGCAGCAGCACTCAGGTCGGGCAGCATGGAGACCTGGCTGGAAGCCAGAGTGTTGCTCTGGATGGCCCAGCCTCTGTGTGTGCTGGCACGTGATTGTTGAGTGCGCACTGAGCCACTTTTGCTCTATTTTTTTACCAGGAAACCTCGGTAGCAAATTTTGGCCTCGCACCACAAATTTGCATCACGAGGCATGTTTGAATGTTTGCTACAAACTGCATGTGCCTGCATGTGGGGACTCGCCCTCTGGTGGTACCACAATGTGCACAAAAATGATATGAAGTAATTTAACATCAACATAGAAAGCTGGGAGGAGTATGCAGAATCCCGTCTGATCCGGAGGGAACATCTGGCCCTGGGTGCAGTTCAACATGAAGTGGCTTTGATCCAGAGGATGGAAGCAAAGTGAGAAAGAAGAAAGCAGTGTGCTGTAAACTTGGACTCCAACTCAGACAACATATGTGAAACTTATAACAAGCTGTGCCACAAACAGACTCATCAGGCATATGACTAGACTCTTACGTGTACACCATGATCCAAAAGATTGTCAGTTGCCTGCTGCTAAACCCAATACAACTATTCACACACTTAAACAGATGCTTACATGCCTTTAAAACCTAGGTAGGTCTATTGATTTTAGCAGGGCAACTCTTGAGGCTTAAAGTTATGTACATGCCTAGGCCTTGCTTTAGCAAGTGGCCTAGTGCACTCTTCCCTTGCCCACTCAGTCTTTCCCCTTCATTAGACATGTACTCTGGACCCATAGACTGTTGACTGTGTAATCTGGAGTAACAGGGTTGATTTAGTGCCAAGGTGGTGAATGGATCTCCTTTCTGAATTGGAGTGGTCTGTCTGTTCTTGAAGGCCCCTTCCTTGCTCAAATCTATAGAAAAGAACCATTACACCCTTAGGAATTAAAAAAAAAAAAAAGACTAAAAAACAGTTAAACCACCTGGGACCCACAGTCTACAAGACGAGCCCTCATTCTGCAACCAGCTACCTTATATTTATAGTTCTGTTAGTTCTGACTCTTAGCGTTAAAACCAACAAAAAGTTTTAAGTGTTGCATTTGGAGCTGTGGTTTTGGTTGTTCTTTCCTATATCATGGGTACTGTGTGCATCAAGCTTTGCAGCTGCATGTGAAGTTTGAGCCCTCTAGAAAGATGAGAAATAGTAAAAAGGGTTATAAAGTCGTCAGGAAAGAAATAAATCAGAAAATGCTGGAGTAATTTTTAAAGAATTCCATTAAAATCGAAATGGCTTAAAGCACTTGACATTTAAAGTTTTACTTGCTATGTAGAAGGATAAATCTATGCTCTTTGTTTTCTAACGGTTCAGTGCTTGCAAAATCAGGCCCTCCTCAGCACAGGTAAGATGGACGTGATCTACTGGTGAGGCTGTTTTTGTAGCAGGGTTCCTTTTGAGTTGATTTCCATGGCAGTTAGGTACCTAATACCTCTTGAAGATATGGGTCTTGGTCTGAACAAATTTGCACTCAGTCATTATCATTAATAGGGGAACCTTGGAAGCTTACTGTCAAGCTTACTGAGATGGAAAGTCACTGCATCTGGGAAGGTGGCTGAAAGGAACTAGATGCTAAATTCACTGCAGTGAATAATGTCATAAAAATAGTGATCCTATTACCTAGGGGAGACATAACTGAGGAGTGAATGTACAAGGAAACTCAATGTACATAGTACATGGAAAGCTGAGGAGCTGAGCTCTAGGTCAGATTTGCATGTGAAAGGTGGGGGAAGAAGTAGGAACATGCCTGGTAAAATCTAGATTAGCCCATACTTGTGGCTGATCGTTTGTGACTACTTTGCAGCTCAGGGTTGTAACAGTCTGTGGGAGGCTGTTGGGCACCTCCATGCATTGCTTCTTAGTTTGGAGCTGAATTCTATTTTCTCTGTGCACTTCCCCACACAAAGCTACTTTATTTGAATTTATGCTGCAACTGCAGAGCCTGAATTTCAGTCTGGAGGCTCATGAAACAAGTGACTGTAAACAAAAAACCCCCAAAAAACAAAACAAAACAAAAAAGTGCCTGTTTCAGTGTGGCATCTCTTCCCTCCTGCTTAGTCAGAAGAATCAGACTGCTGTAAAATGCTTAGTCTCACCACCCAGCTTTAAAACAGACAGCCCGACACTGCAAAAAATTGGCCTCTACAGATGGTTAAACACTAGTTGTAGACAATACCCATAAGGAATTGGTTCTGCTTTATTGATACTAATTAGGAATACATTGTGCCCTTTGTATTGCTACAAAAGAGCCTTACAACACCTTTATTAAAATTATGATGTCAGTTAAGCTGCTTTGTATTCTGGGTACTATCTTGTAACTCTGACTGAGCAGATACCCCAGGAGGTCAGGGCTTCATACAGACAAGAGCCACTTCACCATTCACTGAAATACAGTCACCTATGGCCTGGAACAAGAGGATTCACTGTACTGGTAGTGTACAACAAAATAATGGGGGGAAGGGAAATATGGAAAAAGACACAGAGGCAAGACCCTGTAGTTATACAACTTGCCAGGGAATTATTAGTAACTGTGTAAAGCAGCTAGGACCTTGGTTTTTAAGATCTCCTTTAAAAAAACTCATCAGCTGCCAATAACTAACTGGATGCTTTTAAAAGGTAAAAACCTGATTTTGACCCATCACAGATTCAAGCCCAAGGAATCAAAATCTTGTGTTTCACCTGCTAAAGCAAACTTTCTAACTCTATTAGGAAAATAAAGATACTAGTGGTACTATGAAACCCATTGCATCCTTAAAGGTGTGGTTTAGCAGAGGCTCATGAAATGGACCGGGCTGGGAGTTTGGAGACCTGGGCTTTATTTCCAGCTCAGACAGTGATTTTTCTTTGACCTGTAATAAGTCACTCTTATCCCTATTATATAGGAAGGAATCATGTGCCTTTCAGGCTGCAGGCACAGAGGAGAGCCCTGGCTCCTTCTAAGGGTATATAGGAAGTCCAACTAAAGAGCTAGGCAGATGAATGGGAGATGGTGAAGGAAATGTCTTCAGGCAATCTTTTTCTGTCTGCTACCCTAGACTGCATAGTTCTGCTACTGAAAACAGTTCTTCCCTCTGTGTAGATGGGCACCTACTGGCCTAGGTGCACAGAATTGCTTGCTTCTACTCTCACCTCTTAATACAATCCTCACATAAAAGATAGCCACCACCGGTGAGTTACAGAAACATATCCAAATGCTTTAGTAAAAATTTGAAAAAGAGTGGGTTTGATAGTAGCCTTTAACTAAGAGGATGGAGCTAGACTGTTTTTAGTAGTGACAGATGATAGAACAAGGAGCAATGGTCTCAAGTTGCAGCAAGGGAGGTTTAGGTTGGATAGTAGGAAAAACTCTCTCACTAGGAGGATGGTGAAGGACTGGAACAAGTTATCTAGGGAGATGGTGGAATCTGCATCCTTGGAGGTTTTTAACCTTGACCAAGCCCTGGCTGGACTGATTTAGTTGGGGATGGTCTTGCTTTGACCAGGGGGTTGGACTAGATGACCTCCTGAGGTGTCTTTCCACCCTAATTTTCTACGATTCTGTGGTCTGGAGGCAGGAGCTCTGCCAGGAGAAAAAAAGGGGATCACTAAGACCTGGGGAGAAGAACAATTGTACCCTTATGAAGTAAAAAAAAAAGAATTGAAAACAGTTAAAACACCTGGGTCATTTTGTGGGTGAGCCAAGCCCTAGAGATTGAGTTGCAGATGGGTCAAGCCCAGAAATATTATTGGGCATGGAGTTGGTGTTGAAATTGAGAGTAGACCTTGAGGGGAGGCATGAAGACAGTCATGCACATGAGTGACTGGAGTGAGGCTAGCTTCCAGTTGGTTGTGTGGGACCTACTGTTAATGCCCTGGGATGCACAAAGAGAAAACATGCCCAAGAATGGCATTCCATTCAGGAAGAGCACACACCAACTGCTGAAACTTCCTTAGCCTGACAAAGACTTTTTGAACCTGAAAGCTTGCTTAATAACTATTCTCCAACTATTTGGGCTGGTCTAATAAAAGATATCAGATTCACCCAAGTAACCTTGTCTGCATAATGAACTAAAACACTAAGATGTGGCTGGAGAGAATGCAAGCCACTGGGTGGTTGAGGGAAGCAGACTGTGCTAATCCTGAAAAAGGAAGTGATACTGTGCCTTAAGGGGCACAGCACGAGAGTGATCACAGACCTTAGTCAAACATCTGCACTTTTCTGTGATTTGGTTGTCCTGTTTGTAAAGTGCCTGCCTTTGGATAGTGCTTTGAAATTTATGGGTGAAAAGTGTTCTATAAGAACTAAGTACTATTATAACTTAATGGAGCACCTCATTTTGAGACACTGAGTGTGCACAGTTTCCATTGAAGTCAATGGAAGTTTCACTCTGAGTAGCTACCAAGTTGGACCCTATGCTAGGGGAAAAAACAGTAATCCTATCTTAATGCCTTCCATTTTAGCATATATTATAAAATACAGATTTCAGTCATATAGGCCAAGTACGGAAGTTACATTTATTGCACGGGAAACGCACAGAAAGTGCTCTATAACCATAACTGTACAGATGCACATAAAGGCACATAAAGCACTGTAAAAATGGCAGATCCCCCTCTAAGATGACCCTGGATGGATGTAGTATCAGACTTCAGCACTGTAGGTTAGAGTATCATAATGAACATCTGTATCAGTTCCCATTACATCTTACATTAGGTCATATTCTGCCAGCAACCCATGGGGCTTTGCGGCATCCCGCGCCTTCCCCCACTGTACTGTTTCCACCGTACTGCCCCCACCTCCACCGCAGGGTGGTGCTACAGCTTTAGCAAGAGCTTGTCTTATCTGCCTGAATATCGGGCTGGTCCTTCCCCAGTGGTGATGCATGGGGGATGCACGGAGGTGCACATGCACCCTCTGGGAGCACTGGTGCACCCCCTGACCGCCAGTGTTCCCTGCTTAGGTGATGGGCAGGGAGGCAGGTGGGAGCACTGGTGCCCCCCCAAGAGCACCAGCTGGGGAGTGGGGGTGCCAGGAGAAGTGCCCCTGGCTCTTCTGGGAGTGCCGCTGTCACTTCTGGGTCAGCGCAATCAGCTGTGGGGGGGATTGACTGAGGGGGAGGGGATGGGGACTCCCTCCAGTCTCTGACTGGCCCCTGGGTGGAGGGGGGGGGGGGGGAGCAAGTGCCTCACCTGACTCAGGAGGCACCAGTCACCCATGGCTCCTGTAGCTTGGAGCCTGGCCGGCAGTTGGCGATGGCTTCAGTTGGCCAGGCTCTGGTTTTGGGTGGCACGCAATGTCCCTGCATATGCCACCCCACTTTTTTTCTGCCTGCGTTTTTTGACCCCTGGATCTCCAGGGACGTGGCCAGGATCACCAGATATTTGGTACTATGTCAGTAGTCCATCAGCTCTTTTTTAATTGCCTAATTAGCTGGCACCCTAATATTACCAGTCAATAAGAAGCTGTGTGTTTCTGAAGGACAGCAAGTGGAGCGGCCACCTGCAGGGCCAGGACAATACAGTTTCTCAAGAAATTCTTCAAAGGTTTGGAAAGGCTTTATTTGTTTGCACTCAGGACAGTCACACTCCCATTGTATGTTTGCTGAAGTGGTCTAATGGATAGTGTAGTGAACTTTGGGATTGTTTGTTTTTTAAAGTTTATCACACAGTCCCTCAGTCACGTGTAAATTGTCGAAACATAGTAATACCTGCATCTAAAATTGAGATAATGTCCCCTTGATTTCAAGTGGAGTAGGATTGGGTCCTTATACTATACTGCTTAGTCTGTAAGGTACATCTCTAGCCTGTCCTTGTTTTTCTTCTAACAATGAATTAGAGAAATTGCCTGAGCTGGGGAAAACCACATCCTCAACTGGGTAATCAGTAAGAGCAGTTAAAATATTCAAAGGCTGCTTACAGAGGTGAAAAAAATGGGTGCTTTACTTTCGGCGTGGTATGCCCCTGTGCCAAGCACAGTGCATGCCCAGAAAATGTATTACCTTAGTTTGCCCTCGCTCACGCAACGTCTGTATAGATCAGGTAGTTCAGTGGGGCTTTTTGGTGCTTCTGTCTAATATCAGCTATTAGATAAAAGTGCCAAAAAGCCCCATTGAAGTACCCAGCCTATACAGACGCTGGGCAGCTGGGTTGAACTAATGTGCTTGTCCTTCCAGTTAAGTATTGGTTTGGGGTTTTTCTCATGCCTGTCAGTGGCCAAACAGTTTTTTCAGTCTGGGGGACAGAGGAGAGAGAGTACAGGACATTCAGGGTGAATGAAGCCAACTAAGGCTTATCAGGTAAAGCCCTGAGCATTATACACCTGTAAGAAAATAGGAATAAGAGCCAGTTATGTGTGCGTGGTGTTGATTATGAAGCAAAATCTTGCCTGAAATACATTAATAGAACTCTATTTTTTTACTCCATCTGAAGGCTTTTGTGTGGAAAAAAATAACAAAAAAGTAAACTATTTCTTGCTTTCAGTACCTACAGTCCATAATATCTGTTCTCTCCATCATGCATTTTCCAAAGTGATTTCAGAGTCATCTGATGCAGTAAGTGGCTACTCACACTCAGAATTATTTTGTAATGTTCTGTTGCAAACAGTGCCGTGTTAAAACCAAATTTGTATTTGCCCGAGACCTAAGTTATTTCTCAATTCTGAACCTAAAACTCTCTGTGCTTGCATAGTTCATTCAAAAGCCACTTTCACATACAGGAGGGATAAAGCCTTAGATATGAAATTTCAATTTAGGTGCATGGGGAAGTTTTTGCATTACAGTCTTGGATCTGGACCAGGCATATGGTTTTCCATATGTTCCATAGGGTCCAACACTAGAATAGTTTTGCTTATGTCTGTTCTTGAAGGTTTACAGCTCTGGATGATGGACAGTAATGAGAGGAGATGATTTCTTTTCATCTCTGCCTCAAACCTCCATAATCTCCATCTTTTTTTAAATGAATTAGTAATAATGCAAAACAGCCATTTGACACTGTGGTGCCTTGTGCCTTCTCACTTGTACCATCTATATTTATACTGGCATCTCTTTCAAACAGGGACTTTTTACAGTGCCAGTAAAGGACAGGGAAAGAAAAGGTGAGAATGAAAAACTGAAATCTAATAACATTTGGCAGGGTACTATTTGGGGTTGAAACTCATACCATGCCAGTAATAGAATCCCCTACACTGAAGTCTTCCATGTTATAAGGGTGTGAAGTAAGAGTTCTGAGTTGGGCCCAAAATATTTGCCATATTGAGCATAAACAGCTTCCCCTCCCCCTCAAAGTATTCACAGAAAGGCATCGATAGCGTTTACTTGAGCTCAGCAAGCAAAAGAATAAACAGCAGTGTTGGCAGAGCACACCCCTAGGTCAGGGACAGGAGCTATGACACAGCTATGTCTGACAACCACTGAAGGAACAAGGAAAAAATGTCCCTTTGCCAAAAAACTGCCAGATCTCTCTCCCTCCCTCCCTCCCACTCTTGGAAAGAGTTGCAAGTTCCCGCATGGGAACCCTCATCTCAGCTGCTTGGCTCTCATTGCCAGGGTAACTCCCTGGTTCTGCACCTGGCAAGTAGCCCAGCAGCACTTTTTCCCTTCCCCGATCTAATCTGTGGGTGAAGGCCAGTGGGCTGATTCCAATTCTCATGGTGCAGGCACTCATTGTATTGACACCTCAGTGCAATCCCCACACCTCCTCTCATGATTGTGGGCCCATCCCAGCCCCAGACCTGCCCACTCCTGTAAGCTAAGCAACCCCTTCCCCTTGTCTGCAGGCTCCACATCTGTGCATGGAAGGCCAGCTGGTGAGTCGGGCATGGCCAGCTGAACACCTGCTGAGTGAATGAAAGATGTGCATACAAGGTGCTGGCGAAATGAAGAAGAGACATTACAAGCTGTGGTGGCAGCCTCTGAGCTCAGGCCATGCACTGCTGACTCCTGTCACCAGGGGCTGCAAGACTTGCAGGGGGAATGAATTGGGCTGTGTATGGGGGAAATGGACCTCCTACTTTCAGGCTGTGGGTGCTTATATCCAGGTTGCTGAGTTGCATGACCGGGGGCTCCAGATGGCCACCCACTGTTTGGAAGAGACACCCTATGGCACAGCAAAGCTAAGAGAGTCACAACATCAGGACAGGAAGTGAATGCACTCAGTTCTGGACCACTGGCAGCTGCCTTGTAGGTACAGGCCCCCCAAGTGGGTCCATGCCACTCTTGAAGGGCTGCAGGAGTACTCAGAGTGGGCAGGAGAGCACAGCGTACCAGACCACTGTGGCAGGTTGTTGCTGGGGTAGCTTCTGGCACCAGAGCCCAGCGGTCCTAGCCTATCCACACCCCTTGCCAGGAGGCCCATGGAGGAGCCCCCCCATGGCCCCACTTGTGGTCCAGGTCCCACTACAGAGAAGTAGCTTAGCCTTGCAAGGAATAGATGTCCCCCTAGCTTGGGCTGGATGCCTGACATGAGCCCCAGGCATCAGTGAAGGCTGCAGGTCTGTGGTCCTCAAAGGGGAAGGCATGGCCATGGAAGCCAAGGGGCCAGTGATCCCATGTGGAAGGGCCAGCAGTCTTTGGTGTCCTGTGTGGCAATGTTTCCAAGGCTGCAGCTCTCTCAGATGTCTAGTGGATTCAGGATCATATAACTGTCCAGCTTCTACATGGAGAAGTCTCTGGTTTTAATTTTGTAACCCTGAAAGTAGGATGCCAGGTAAGAAGTTCCCTACCCTGCATCTCCCCTGCAAGATTTCTCTCTGTCTCTCTCTCTGTCTCTCTCTCACACACACACATAGAGCAGGTGCAGGGCATGCGGGGTGGGAATGCATGGGACAGCTGGCTCATGGCCATGACAAGGCACTACTGCATCAGATCCAGGTAGGCAGCTATGATCAGTGGTGGTTTGGCTATTCAGAACCACTTGGGAGTCTTTGGCAGCCAGGGAGCCCAGGGGGCCTGTTAGGAGGTATGCAAGAGCTCCCCCTACCTGCTGGGCTTGGGCCATGTAGGCAAGCTCCCAGCCCCCACCCCTACCCCCACCCCATTCTCCACCCATGAGGGCTAATGTGTGCTCTGTTTCCTCCTGACGTAACTGCGGGTGCTTAGAGTACAGTTTGAAAAATCACTTCTACTGTGGGTTTCTTGAATGCGTGTACTTTGCTGTGTACTGTCATGTCTTTCATGATATAAGGCAACTTGATTTATTTCATGCATGTATTGTATTTATAATTCATATTGTTATTTTTTTAACGAAAGAAGAAACTGTATTGTTCATGTAATGAAAGGGAAATCAAATAAAAAAGAATTCATACTAGAATTTTTTTCAGATGCTTAACATTTTAGGCAAGACAGGGGAAAAAGCTATTGATCCAATTGTTTTGGTTGCTTTGATGTGATCACAGCAGCTGCTAATATGGATTGTCAAACCAGAGATGAGTTTATAAAAGGATATAAATGTAGTTTTTATTGAACAAAGTAGCAATCCAAAAAAGGTGGTTTCAAAGGCAACCAGCACTTTAATTACAGCCTTCAGGGGCATTGTTTGATCACTGTAAATAGGCTGCTTTATTTGAGCTTTCACTAAGATGGTTTTGCATTCTATTTCATACATCTTTCTGCAGTTGAAAAGAATCAATCCTTGAGGTTAATTGACTTAAGCTTTCAATGTATGCTATGTTTTCTTTGTGGTTAAGAGGGGGAAAACAGGAAATTTGCATGCTGACAATGAATAGTGCACTAAAAATGCCATTTTTCTTTCTTTTTTTTTTTCATTTCATAATGCACAATATATTTTATGCAGGGTTCCACAGTGCAGAACTTAAATAAGGTTTTCATGATTCACATAGGCTCCCTGCAGTGTCCCTGACAATGTTATAAGACTAACCGTGTAGAGATTAATGGAAAAAGATTTTGTTATTGTCCCTCTGGAAGCCTTTTGGTTTCACTCCTCATCAGCACAAATGTTTGGTGTAAATGCCTAGATGACAAATCACTCTGGACTTAATTTCGGATGAGAAAAGGGTTATCTTATTGTACTATTCCAGGTAAGCTGCCAAGCAAGGACTAAAGTCAGGGTTTGAGCAATTTAGCTTCAGACCAATACAGAATTACAATCAATGCTCCCAATACAATTGGACCCAAAGAGGTACCAGCGCCATCAAGGTCTGGTGGTGTTGGTAGCTTGGTTATGGCATGCAGTAAGCCAAATACAGTGGGGCAAGAAGGACATCAGCTCTGGGCGCTGATTTAAAGCAGTGCCAGCAGTACTCAGCATCCCTGCTCTCTGGCATTCAGCATTCCATGCCGTCCCACCATCCTCGCGCTCCATCATGTGGCCCAAAGTTGGCAGGCCCAAGGCACCCAAGTTATTATTTCATGTTTCTGATGGCAAGGCTTTTGTTGTGTTTGCTCTGTCTAAATTCTGCATGTTGGGTCTGTTACACTGACAAAAATCTGTAGCAACTCCTTTGAAGGCCAATAATCACCCAAAGTTACCCTAGGTATATATCAATAAAACCAAGATCTCAAACTGGAATACAGCCTCCTACTTACTACTGTTTCATTATTGGGATTCAGGTGGAGCAACTGGTAACTACTGACTTGGTGAACTGTTCACTGAAGCCACTTACTTATTTTGGTGTATGATACAGAAAATGGTGGCGTGGTGAAAAAAAGCAGTACCATAAAGGCAATCCAGATTCCCCGAGGACTGTAGGACCTGAAAGATTCAAAGACTGGGCACGGTGCAGAAGCGATACCCTTAGGATATGTCTATACTTTGGTGTGTTGTAGAGCTACTTAATCAGGCTTTAAGACAGCTAGCTTGGATAGGAGTAGCCTATATGTGGCAGAATGAAGATTGGCATGGACTACCTGGCTTGATGAGATGGGCTCTGGCCATAAAACAGAGGGAGCCCTGAGCTCTGGTCCTTGCATCTGCTCCCATTGGTGTCTGTCCATTTCACCACTGATTATTAATGGAAAAAAAACTCCACAGAGATGGGAACAGGGGCCAGTGCCCACCTCAGTGAGCCACAGGGTCAGGCTTTCTCTTTTAGGCTGCCTAAGGCATAAGATCCAACAATGGGAGAGAAAGCATTCTTAGTCCTGCTTAGCTTGTCTCATTATTTGGAAACTTTGCTAGGAAGTGATAGATGCAGTGGAGGGGTCCTATAGCCACTCTTTAGGCAAATGCTATAACCAGTCAGCTATCTGGACTAAAGAATAGGAACACCCACCACCACAAGCACCACCACTTTTTTTCCCCCCCCACTTACACAGAGTTTGTGCCTTCCTAGATGGAGTAGTCTTGCAACAGAGAGTAAATGGCTGGAGCAGATCCCTTCTGAGTATATTCAGAAGGGCAAGGTGAATTATGCAGGGAGAAGTAGGACCTAAAAATTCATGTGGCTAAAGTTATCTGCTATTTACCAACCTAAAGGGAAGTTGGATTTGAGCCTTAGTGTCCAGAAGGATGAATGCAGGTCAGTGTGTGCGCATATTGGTTGGAATGATGCTGTAATAATGATGGTCCAGGAAATAGGCGAGAGGCAAGTATTTTTGTGAGTTTTATTTTATTGCACCAACTGCACAATTAGAATAGTCTGTGTAAACAGGCCCTGAAGAAGAACGTACTGTTTTGTAAAAGTTTATTTAAATATATCCCAACCATGCAGTTGGTCCAATAAAAGATATCACACATACAAAAGACTTTGCCTTTGTGTATATTACAGGCTTTTTCGTACACAAAGAATAAACATGTAAGCTTTTTCTGAATTTGTATTTTAGAATGGGGGTGGGATAGAGGAAGACCCAAAAAGAACTTATGTGTGAGAGCAAATTGTGCCTCCTTTCTGTAACGTGCTGCAGATGGAACACAAAATTGCATTCAGTAAATACCGTATTGCTAGAAAAATGTTGCACATCAACCAAAGTTGTAACTTACCTAGCTAGATGTACAACAACCCGGAACCTGCCTTTTGAGGATTGTAGGGTTTATCAATGATAGCAGTTGAGGAAAACATTGAAGAGTTGCAACCAACAACAAAATCAAGAGAGGGCACACATTTAGTGTGCTGTAAAATAAGATAGACAATCATGGAAGACAGTCATCCTCAACTGCAAAGGGATTGCTGAAGGAAGGGGCTATAAAATTCAGTAACAAGTATTGCAATATGAAACCACGCAGTGTGTTACCATAAATAATGGGGCAGGGCATTCAAGCAGAAAGAGTTGTGATGAAGGCCAGTTGTGATGTCTTGTTCTAACACAGCATAATTGGCAGGATTGGAGGCCCAGCTTGAAGCTTTCATTAAAAGAAATCAGTGGAGACCACCCACATCAGGGAACTGGAAAAAGAAAACTGAAATTTGAATCTCACTGTTTTAAAGGTATTCTCCTGGTCCCAGTCATGTATATGCCACTGACTTTGGCTGTGCATTTCATGCTTCTAGAGGAAAGAAAGAGAAAGAAAAGAAACATGTTGTAAATACAGGTAGTCATCTCAATCTATAAATGATTATCGACTAGTAGAAAAGGCTAAGAGTCAAAGTTTCTCATGGTCTGGACTGCCAGCATAGGAAATCGGCTGAATCTCTTGAGCTGAATCTCCTTATTGTAAGGGTACTGGGAGTTTTATAGAGATGTCATAAAATCACCCATCTTTTACCATTGCTGACATGGATGATTTATTAAGAAATCACTTGCTGCCAAGGAAACTGACAGAGATTGACTTCATTTTCTGCCTGGGTTCTAATGGGTCAGCATTGTGCAGTAAGGAATCTGATCCCAAACGTGCAATTAAATGAAATGTAAAGGTGTAGTAAGCAACACACTTTCCTTTCTAGCACATTTGGGAAAGATACATTTTGTGAACAGGATAGTGGCATTCTCTGTTCATATATCCATGTAAATTGTAAACCAGAATCCATCATGCCAAGTCCTCTGGGATTCACCTTATCTGGCACTCTCATCATTATTTTTGATCTGTGTGCAGTTTATGGAGGGTGGTGAGGTTTCTCATCTGCTAAAGAGTATTGCCCTCTTCTGCTGCTGCTTAATCACTCTCTAACATGAAATAAATATTGCACACACACTTTCAAGGTATCATAAAATCTGCCATAGAGTGCAACTAAAGGAACAAGAACTATAATAATACTTCACCTGTGTGTTGGAGCAGCAGTCAGTACATCACACAAAGGTTCAGCAGGGCAGTTGTGTTAGAATAGAATCGCTTAGGGACTAAAGGAATATTATGTAATTATAGGATTGAGTTTCTGCCTTACGAAAGACAGATTGGTCCTGTATAGTTATTCAGGGCAGTGACTCTCCTACTCTTACATAAAGGGCCAGATTAATTGAAGGTCACTCAGAGAGGCATAAATTACACAATCTTGTGTAATGATTGTTGCTGTTTGTATTATATAAGCACGTAGAGATCACAATTCTAGATTAGGGCTGCATTGTGCTAAGCAAAGTATCAATGTATTGCAAAAAGACATTTCCTTTTTCAGAAGCTTACAGTCCAAATGGATGGTGGGAAGGGATTCCCTGTGAAGCAGATCAGGCAGTGTGTATGTAGTGGGGGACAAGGATGGTTGTAATCCTCAGTGCTCAGGGTATGTGATAAGTGTCTGCCATGTGCTTTCCTGAACTGCAGGAGCAAAAATGCTGCTCTGAAGTACTTCCCCTTATAGGGACCTGAAAATTGGGAGTGGAAAGGTGTTTTGGGTAGGTTTTCACTGCAGTGTTCATTCGTCTCTCAGGCATTATCTTAACCATCCTCCCATTCACGCACTTGCACACAATCTTCAGGCTTTATTTTGGCGATGCTTTCAATTGATGTGGCTGAAGTGAATCTTTCATCTAAGCTCTTAACCCACCTACTTTGCAACAAATACAAAAGTGAAATCATTCAATTCCAAGAATACTCTGTAGAGACCTAACTAGCAGTTACAGACAGGGGACTTGTACCTGATCGGATTTGTGCCCTTCTGGTGCTGAAATGGGCATTGTTCTACTTCTTGCGGCTGGAGGCTCCCTGCCTCCATTCTGGTACCCCCCTTTACTGAGCACCTGAGTCTCATGTGCCAGTTGTCCACCCTTAGTTATGCTACTGGTCCTCCAATGCTTTCCAACAATCCTCACCTTCCTTCTCTCCATACACACCCCAGTGCCCAGGACAGGTACATTCTCATACACTGCATTGAATTATGCAACATCTCAGCTCCCTGCAGTGCAAAGGATGTTGCCAATTCAATCATTATTTCATTTTATTTTTGTTTGTATTATTGTTATCTTACTGGGTTTAGCTAGAGTTCTCTTAGATGAAAATGTATAGTCTCTCTCACCCTGAAACACTTAAGATCAGCAATACCATTTTAAGGAAAAAAAATAGTAGATCATTTTAAAAGCTAAGTTAGAAGTGCTATATAGATCTGGTAAAATCAAAGCTTACCAAAACATAAGAGCGATACATCACCTTAATAAAGTACAGTTAAAAGTCAGAGGCATAGCAAGGCAGCTCTGTACCAGGGACAATTGTGACATATGGCACTGTGCTTGTTGCCACAGTGCCTATTGTAGCAGCATAGTCAACTACCAATATGTGGCACCTATTTTGTGCCTCCTTGTAACGGGTACACGATCTGGGCCACCCTTAACGTGGCCCACACACCTGTCTCTGGGACAACCGCCCGCTTACTCGCCTGCCATGCCTTGTTGTTAATTAATTGGTGTTAATTAGCGGGAGGCTGCCCTGGTACTGCCCTGCTGCCAGGGGGCGCTATCTGCAGCTCCATTTCCTCCCCAATACCACAGCCCAAGCCTCGCAGATGTTAACTCAGGTCTATCCCTATCTTGGCCCCTTCCTGTTCTCTCTGGGCCTTCTCTGTGATGCTAACGCTCTCTCCTGGGGCTCCCCATGCCCAACTTGGGGTTCCTAAATTATGCTGCCCCCCTATCTGGGGCTCGCCATGCCCACACTTGAGCTTCCTGAATTATGCTGCCCCCGCTATCCGGGGCTCGCCATGCCCAACTTGGGCTTCCGAGTAATGTTGCCCCCTATCTGGGCTCGCTGGGCCCACACTTGGGCTTCTTAATAGTGTTGCCCCCTATCTGGGGCTTGCCATGCCCACACTTGGGCTTCCGAGTAATGTTGCCCTCTATCTGGGGCTCACCGTGTCCAACTTGGACTCCTCAATCACACTGCCCTATCCTGGGGCTCACAGTGCCCAACTTGGGCTCCTCAATCATGCTGCCCTCTCCTGGGGCTCGCCATGCCTGCACTGGGGCTTCTCAGTGGCCCCCCCCTCTGGGGCTGGGTCTCTGTACTCACTATGCTGCGCCTGCACTGGCGCTGGGGTCCTCACACTCTGCTGTGAGTCCCCTATGAGGCCTCCTCCAACCCCTAATAGCCTCACCCAAACCACCGGTTTTATAACAACAACAAAACACAAGCCCCTGGGCTGTAACATAAATTGAAGCCGCCTGGCTAAAACAACATTGCTCAAGCCTCAAGAGCTGCCATAAGCCGTACCTGCAGTCAGGCTTCTTCCCATATCCTAGCTTAGGGAGCTGCTGGCAGAGAACCCCCTCAGGCTTCTGCTCCTGGGCTTTATAAGGGTCAAGCCCTGCCCCTTCTGGTCAGCTGACCTTCTTTGGTTGCCCTGGCAACCCACAGCTGTGCTCCTTAGTCACTGCTAGGGCTCCTTCCTTAGCAGTTTTCCCCTCTTCAGGCACAGGGCACCTCAGTGCTCTGTGACACTCCTCTATCAAGGTGGCACCCAGGAGTGCTATCCTGGCTGTTCCCCCTCAGTTACACCACTATTAAACTAATGTTGTTCTTAAACACTTCAGCCTTTTTTTATCATTATATGTCGAAGGACTCCCTCTCCCTCCCAGGTCAGTTCTAAGCTTTTCAGTGTCTTAAAACCCAGATTGTCTCCTTGTATAATTTCAGACCTGCTTGTCTCTTAGTTAAACTAACTCCTTAGCTTTATTGAAATCTATATGCTAGAAATAAATAATTTATTTTTCTCAGAACTTTTTAGGACACTAGGAATCATTATCCAAGTCCCAGAAGCACACATAGTGAGTACAGCACCAATGAAGACCTGGTGAATTTGGCTGCATCTTTGCTCACTTAAGAATCCTGGTACCAATCATCTGAGTTAACTTAGCACTGAAGGTCTATCCAACTGCAGGAAAGTAGGAGGGAGTTATTTCCTCTCTTCCCACCTTCTCGTCAAACATATTCAAAAAGTCATATGGAGGATTTCATTTCTGGAAATGACTGCAGGCAACATCCCACTCATCTCTGTGGGTTTTCACTTCCCTAGAGAGAAGTGACATGCTTCTCTAAAGAAAGACTGGTTATAGTTGTAATTATGAAGTGACAGCTAGTTCTCTGGCATATCTTATTTTAGCTCAATTTTTTTCTTTCAGGATCAACAGTTATGGCAAGTTATAGGACTTATTATTAGCAAGAAGGCCTACTCAAGATAGTAAGTGTGTAAACGATGACTTTTGGGTGTTCCCTATACACAAATTATGAACAATACTCTGCACTGAGTGAAAGGAAATGGTTTTGACCTAGAAGCAACCTTGATTTACTAATAGGAGAATCTTTAATAGATGAACCTTTATGATATATAATTGGACAAAGAAGTAATGTATAACTCTAAGAAAAACTGTCAGGGTGACAAGTCATTTTGTATGAAGGACTATTAGGAAGGTGTGTTCGGAGGGCAGCAGCAATATTGGAAGATAGACATTTGCAACTTGCCTATCTGTTGAAAAGTAGAATAATATCATGAGTCAGGAGTTGTGCAATATTCCTAACCTTCAGATTGCTTCAGAATATTCCACTTTAATATAAGAGCGTTAAAGCCTTCATCTCTAGCCTTCATCTCTTCAGCTTATTTTCTCTCCTTGACGGTTCTATGAGATAGATGTTCCTGGGCATGTGCATAGTTTGGGAGGTGGGAGTGGATTTAGATAGCATTGGAATAAGAAAGATTGATTCTTATTGAGTTCAATAGCTTTTGAAGACTGTGTAGGGAGAACTCCAATGTTTTTTTTTGGTTTTCCATATTCCATATATTATAAGAAATATGGTGATCCTACCACAGGTAGCAGGATGAATAGATCTGAATTCCAAGAGTGCTCTTTATGTGTTATTTACACCCAGAACAAATAAGTGAAAAACTGAATTTGGTGTCTGTGATATTGAGAAAGTAAATACCAAGTTAGATATTGAAAATAATATAAATTTTACATTAGCTGTTCATATGGTTTTGGCAGGAGGATATCTTCCAATAAAAGTGATAAAAATATGTTAAACAGTTCTAAAACATATGCAATATCTTTCTTTTCTTATGTATTTTTTCTCAGGCTCCATCTATGAAATGTTTGGAAATGAATGCTGTCTGCCAACAGGAGAAGTGATTAAAGTTATTGGGTTCAAAATTAATAAGCTTATAGCAAGTATCTGTGAGAATAATGAAGAAGGTCGATGTTCATCTAAAACTGAACTCTCTCTGAATTTTCCAGGTACAGTATTTTATGAATACATGTTACTGAGGAATTATAATCAACATAATCACCTTTATCTGTTTTGTTGATTCGTTAGACTTAACTGATGTGTATCCTAAGTACCTACTCAGTTGTCAAGAATATAATCTTAGGAGATGGCATTAGACAAAAGCAACTAATTTTTAATCTTATGTAGCTTTTTATTGTTTGGCTAAGAATTATTATTATTATTATTATAGGCAGAGTTATACCTAAGGTGGTCCAAGGTGAGGCCCATTATAAAAACCTGTTTTCAGTTACTTATGACTTTGCTAACTTCAACTGTTTAGGCTGAAATTTTCCATACTGGATGCTTGAGTTGGGCTAAACTATTTTTAAGAGCTGCAGCAAAAACGGCTGAGTCATTTCTGGAAACAAGATTAGGGGAAAGATGTTGTTTTGCCTGTAAGAAAATTCTTACCAACTATTTTATGGAGAAATTCTGGCAACTCCATGCTTTAGAGAGCAGACTTAAAATTTCCTTGGTACAACATTGCCTTACTGTGTCGATATGAGAAAAACAGCCAACTTTGCCCAACGAGGATCCAAAAGCCCTTAATTTGGTGGTATCTGCAGGGCCAGAGAAGGGTTACCCTGGCTGTTGGCAGTGAACACACTGCTTCCTTTATGGTAACAGTGTCTCCCATGGGAGAAGTGGGGCTGGCAGGTTATGAAGGGAGTCCTGAACCCCTCTATTGTGTAGGGCTGGAGCCCCAAGCTTCACTGCCTCCATCCTTCCCCCTGCCTCCATGGTGGTTCCCCCTGTTACTGAGCTGAGTACAGCTGGCCAAGAACCAAGCTTTCCAAGTTCACCAGAAATTTCATTCACATGAAATGTAATTTTTGTGTCTGTCTTGGAATGAAGCCAGTTTTTATTTTCAGCTTCTAGTGAGCTCTTTGCTTAGTTGTGGATCTAATGAAGAATGTTACTTTCCCTCTGTAGCTGCAAGGATCCATAGCCCTCAGGCAGACATGTCAGGGGCATCTGCCACATGGGGGAGAGACGCTGTCTTCCAGCGTGCCTGTCCAAGAGACAGCCATGTGAGAAATCCAGACAGGTTCCCTCAGACCCTGCCTTGGAGTCAGCGAAAGTTCATTGAACCTGAGATCTTTTAAATGAAACATTTCAAGCTCAGTGAACTGGCATTTTTCAATTAAACTTGGTTTTGTCAGAAAATTGCCAACCAGCAATAGTTATAAGTCTTTGAAAAATGTCATCCATGCTCAATAGAGACTTGTTAGGTTTTGGCAGCTAATCAATACTGAGCATACTCTGCCCATCATCGCTCCTACACATGCCCGTTGGTCTTTGCATGTGACATCTGCCCTAGAGTAATTGAGCATGTTCCAGCCCAAAGGTTCAGGGGCTCACACAATTTTCCCTACAGACACGATCCCAGGTGCTGTGGGCTGCCATTATATCAGGTACCATCAGGCTGAGGATTTTTATCCTTGCAGTGCTCTCAATACTTTTACTAGAGTGGCCCGGGCAGCATCAAGGAGAATAAAGCATGCCTCAGATAGACCAGAGAGAAGAGCGAGATCCACAAAGGGCAGTGAAGAGAGTAGTTTGGGACTGAAAACAGGTTGGAGGGGGTTGAAACCAAGTTTGGAAGTTTGGGAGGAAGACCAAGACTGCATAAACAAGCCGGGGAAACAGAAGTTGATGTGCAGACTAGGAACCAATGTGAAGAACAGACTAAAAGGTGCCAAGGGGCCTAGGTTTGGGTAGGTTCCGAGACCGAGAAACAGAATTGTCTGGGGAAAAAGACTGGAAGGAAAGGGCACCTGCACTGTCCTCACGTGGAAACAGAGCAAAGGCCTGAAGTGTTTCACCCCACTTGCTCCTGCTCCATGTGTGCCAGCTGCTGAAAATGAGGCAATGTAGCCATCCCAGAACAGTACTGAGTATGCCTTCAGTGCTCTTCTTACGTTCTGTGCCCCGGGCATATTTAGTGGCACATGCTCTGTAGTGGTAACATTCGCCTTATCTCTGGGATATGAAGCTCATGGAGCAAGAGCAAATGTATAGGGCATGCTTCAGTATAGTGTTCTCTGTCACAGCACGGGTGGTGTAGACAATCTTTTAGATGCACAAAGGAAAACAGGCCCCCTTTCCAGAAGAAATGCAACCTAAAATCATTTAGGTTGCATTCAGCCCCTGGGCTGTGGGGGCTCCTGGTCCTTCTTTCCATGGCAGCAGTATGCCTTGGGCCCTCCCAGGTGGGCTACTAGCCTGCCAGGTGCTGCCCCTGGTCAGGGGCAGGTCACAGCCAGCTCCAGGCTTGGCAGGGAACTGTCCCCATGCAGGGAGCTCCCAGCCCGTGTTTTGCGACTGCAACTGCACAATTTTGATCGTGGAGTGGGGGTTGATGAAGCACATGCAGCCTGGAGGTGGCTGGGGACTGTCCTGTTTCTGTCAGACGTCAGCCAGATCTGGGTTGCATATGCAGACTTTCCTGTGTGGCCTGTGGCCAGTCCCAGGGTGGCCTGTGGCCAGGAACTGTCATGGCCAGGGGCAGGTCCCAGACCCATGCCCTGATTGAGTGGTCAAGGCATTGGGGCTTAGAAAGAGCTACAGGTGCATGGCAGGTCCCAGCCCCCTGCCCTGATCCACTGATGGGACCTCCCCTGAAGGTCTTCCCAAGCCCTGTGCCCCTGATCAGAGAGCCAGGGCCAGGAGCTCCTTGCTGCCAGAGCAGGGAGACATTTCCCCTCCCCGCCCCCTGCAGCAGCAGGAGACAGCTGTCTCCCAGCCCAGTGCTCCCAGCCAGTCTTTGGGCTAGCACCCAGGGGGAGCCTGGAGCTGCCACCAGTGGCCACAGGGGTGAATTGTAGGGCTGCAAGGAATTGGGAGCAAATCTGCTCCCTCTTCCTAGTATGTGTATATACCTACCCAAAAACCCTTACAAGGTATATCTACCCATGCATTTAAGTGTGACTAAATTTAATAGGCATTAAGCTAATGCTCATTAAGTGGTTATTGGCAGGTGTCTACACATGCAGGGACTTGGCATTAAAGTTAGTGCCAAGTCCCTGCTGCCTTGCCATGTGCCCCTAGAGGCTGGGTAGACTTGGCATTAAAGTTAGTGCCAGGTCACATTTACACGTGTGCTAATGTGCTTTAACTAAGCATGCCTAAATTAGATGCCTGCATTTGCAGGTATCAAGTCTAGGCACTATTAGCCTAATTTTGCCACTTTTAATGCACATTAAGTGCACACACGTGTAAATGCATCACTGTAATATGCATTAAATTAGGCTAATGCGAATGAATGTGTCTCATGTAGACAAGTAAATCTAGGCTGGAGTAAATACGTGTACAGACATGCCCGCTGGGTACAAAATGAGCAGGAAAGAAGAACTAGATCTATTGGCTTTATAGTTTTTACCTCTGAGTGCATATCTGCTGTATGTGTGCAGAGCACCACAGAATTCCTAACTTCTATTCTAGCAAAATGGATTCTTGAAAAGCCTCTATTCTGACCCACATATTAGTGAAAACTAGTACAAATATGAGTTAGCTCTCTGCATTATTTCATTTTATCCTAAATCTAATTTGTTCACTTTTTTTCTTGAGTGAATCAGTGTACTCCTTCTGCACTCACACAGACTGGAGAAAAAAAATCTGCTTTTTAGATGCTTCCCTAACTGCATCGAACAAATATTTTGACCTATTGTTTTCATCAAGACCAAGTTGGTAAAAATGACAGCTTTTGTACACATGAACTGGGGCCTTGAGTGAACGGGGTTTTTTAAAAATATTTTCCTGTCTGCATAAATATTTGCTCACAAGTTCTGTAATAGTTTCTTCTGATAACCATAGCACAACCATAAAGACAGGCTAATACAGGGCTGTCCAACTGGTGGCCTTTGGGCAGCATCTGGTAACATCTAGCCCCTGGGCTCTTGTCCAGCCTCTCCACCCTGATAGTTCCAGCTGTTGCAGCAACCAGGGTCTCCAGGCTCCTACCCTTCTCCAGCTTCTGGCTCCTACTTCTGATCCTACAGGTGGGGCAGTAGAACGGTGCTGCATACATCTCATGGGGTGAGATGGGCTGCCTGCATGGCAAGAGAGGGGCTGGGTTGCCCATATGTCACATATGCCCATGTAGGAAGTTACACTGCTCATGGTGTGTGTGTGGCACCCTGAAGTGCCATATACAGACTATGTGGTTTGTGCCCCCTCACTGTGAAGAAGTTCGACAGCCCCATTTAAACTGTGACACTGTGGGAGGCATGTAGAAATGAGTTCCCCAAGGTTACATAGCATATCAATAGAAGAGTTATGATTAGAATCTAGAAGCTTAATTGCAGTTTTAATTGTAAGTTCGTAGTTATATCAGTGTGAATAAGAAGTAACTCTTTCACAGTTAGGGTGACTTAAATGTAAAAGTGGAACAAGGCCCTGTTGGAGCTACTCCTATTGACACCATCCTAGTGGTGACCAGCTCCTCCATCACTTTATTCTCCTGTTTCATTTTTGGATGTAGAGTTTGCCAGAATACATTACTCTAGCATTCTGGATGCTTAATATCCAATTTTGCTTATAAAACTTTCTGGCTTTCTAGGTGAATCTGGCTTGAGTAACACTGGCTTTCCCCTCAATGAGAAAGAAGGTAGTGAGAGATGCTCCATTGCTATAGGAGAGGTGGCCATTTAAGGACATAGGATAATAAATAAGATTGGAAATAAAGCTTCTAAATTAGATGGTTTCACACTTCATTATCTCTTTAGATCAAGCTGTATATCCAACAGAAGAGAAAAACATATAAGATGGCAGAGCTCTAATATGCATAGGCTGCGGTAGTAGGTTCAAGGGAGATTCTTCTGTTACAGCATTAAAAGGGCACAATTTTCCTCTTGTACTAAGCTCTTCTGGTTCTCTGATTTGTACCAAAATCAATAGCACTCTGCACAGTGATAATTAAACCATTCCCTGAAATTAAGGAATTTATTGGAGGGAGAGTTCTAAAATTAACAGAAAGAGAGGCATGCACCCAAGTCATTAGATTTGAGTGTAGTACCCTTGCTTCATTTATCCAAGTTTGCAAATTTATTCTCTATCTTTGTTTCTGTGCATTTTAACTTTCTCCCAAGTATGAAAAAATAATCCCTATTATGCAATTTGAATGCTTTGATTACAGCCCAGATTTGATTTAGAGAATGCAGTTGTGTGAATGACAGGGATTTTCAATTCAGCATACAAACTGAAAATGATTTTAAAATGGAGTGGTGCAGATCAAACTGCATTTGATAGATTTTATTTTTTTCTTGTTGAAATGAAAAACCCAAGTAATTCATTTTGTTTGACACACAATGTTCAATTTGATTGAAAGTGAAGCACATCATGTTGGGAACTTGTAAGAAAAACAAAGGAATTGAAAGTCTAGATTGTAACATCTGCCAGAGTACAAGATGGATGCACTTGATTTATAAATCTAGTAGCTCAAGGGTTACAGCACTCACCCAGACTGTGGGAGACTCTGGGCTAAATGTCTTCCTCTGCTTGAAGGGTACCCAGACACTTAGCTACTGTGTACTCCCATAACATCCACTATTGTGACAAAGATGCATCTAGTCATGTAAGGTAAGCTTAAACCATTTTATGTTCAATAATAAGTCACTTGAGCACATAAGACATCTGACTAGCCCATATTTCTGAAAGACCCTCTCTTACCATTATCTGTCTTGACCCCCAGTATTTGCAATGTTAAAACAGTCTTATTGGTTTCTTTGTCTTGGTTTTTCAACGTATCTGTGTAAGAATGTCCATACTGTTTGCGTTGTCCTGTATGTTTCTAGGGATTTCTCTGCACTTTGTATTTCTGAGGTTATCACAGACTGAATTCTTATATAAGTAAATTCAGTTTGGTAATGTATGGTAAGGCCTTTATCCTTGCATCTAGAAATAATTAATGGTAAAATAACCTATTTAGCTAACAATTTTGGCCATTTTTTTGCCTTATTCCTTATTAATTGTGACGTGTGAAGAAATAAGGTACTTTCTTACCCTCATATTAGAATATTCACACAGTTGTGTTTGTGACTAACAATGCCATAATGCCTTAGCATGTGTTAAAAATGCAGGAGAGTTCAGGAAAAAGGCTGCTCAGGTTTCCAAGGGAGATATCCAAAGAGATCTTGTGCACAACATATTAACTGCTTCAGAGGAAGGAATATATGGTGGCCAATAACTTGGTCTGAATATCCTTAAACATTATATTTAAGATAAAGTATGTCTCCATTTGCAATCAACAACAACCACTCCTGTGAGCCATTTGACAGCAGCAATCATTATAGTGAGTTAGCAATGTATAGGAAATTCCTGTTCAAGTTTGTACCTTGAGGGGAATTTCTGAACAAATTAAAAGAATTTCAGGGAGAGGTGGAATAAAGAACAATTGAGTGAATTGTATTAGCTGGTATGAGAAACAAAATGAAAATATATCTCACCTATCAATAGTTTATGCAGTTTACACAGTTTTCAATTTATATGTATATATATAAATATATACAGGGAATTAATATGTTCAGTGTTTAATATCTACATAACCCTTTTCATTTCAAACTCAGATG
The DNA here is from genome assembly GCF_030867095.1 of Alligator mississippiensis. Lineage (NCBI taxonomy): Eukaryota > Metazoa > Chordata > Crocodylia > Alligatoridae > Alligator > Alligator mississippiensis. Next base: position 111,064,626 of record NC_081824.1, on the reverse strand, counting down.
AGGGAATCCTGAAATGATGAATAAAACAATTAGCAGGGGGGAAATACACAGTAAGCTGGCTGAATGAGTAAAATGTAGCAACAAAGAAGCTAATAAAAGAACTGCATTTCACAGTAGGAAAAAAGGAGAGAGCTCAGGGCTTGCAGCTGAAACCTGCGTTTGTTTAATGATAGTGACATGCAAAGTGTATAAAATGAAAAGGGGCTGGGTTGTCTTACATCCTGTTCATTGGAGAATGTCGCAGAATCCCAAAGTATCAACAACACGCAAGTCAGAGTTGCAAAGAGCTGCATAAATGCTGCCTTAAATCCAGGAAAGGGATCGCAGAACCACCCCTCTTCTGAAATTCCTGTTTGCTAGGCCCCTGATACACTTTACATGTATTGTGCTGCTGACTGATTAATTAGCCAATCAACTGATTGTCAGCCTCAGCCCTGGACAGCTCAGGGTCTCAAACCAGACTGGGATTGTCCAGGTCCAAGTCCAACAACCAGCTTATTGTCAGGCTGAGTGCATGTCTGGAACCTGTTGGGGCCTGGGGGCAGCCCTGGGCCTGGGACAGAGGCAATTTGTACCCAATCTGCAGGATCAGTCTGGGAGCAGCTCTATCACGGTGCATTTGGGATCAGAGGAATTTTCTGCTTTATCTCAAATTTTGTGCCTCCTACCATGCACATCTGGAATAGCAGGAGGCATGATGGTTGAGATGGGGCAGAAAATTTTTCCAATCCCAATCATGTCAATGTTTTAACATTTGCCAGAGGTCCTGGTATACACATCTTCTTGCATAACATGCCAGCTACTGTGAATCCCAAACAAAATGCATAAAACCTCAATCAAAATGTACTACATTCAAGGAATTGTGAACTTGGACAACCAATTATTCTTTTTGAATTTTCCTAAGTGCATACGTGCCTATATTTAAGGACAGTGGTGCTCAACCTATGGTCTGGCTTATAGAGCTGTCATCCAGGCTGCAGCGCTCTTCACAGATGTGGAAATTCGGTGGGGGAATGATGGCTGCAGTATGGATGACATGGGTCTGCACCACATTGGCGTACAGAATTAGGCTGGAGCCTAATCCACTAAAACCTTTGTTGTGCTTTAGTTCAAAAGTGTGCAGCCACCATTTTCTCAGTGCTGATACACATTTCCCCATTTATACAAATGTATGTGCTGCAGTGCTGGGCGCTTTTCAAAGTGCCCACCGCTGTGGTGCAAGCATGTATACAAGTGCCCCGGAAGTTTAGAATCTTTAACTTGGTATATGTCTCCTGCTCAGTGAGGAAGCATTGTTATACATGGTTTAAAAAAACTTTTGACTTATGATTTAATTTATTAAGATTTTAATAGGATTCCAAGTAACCAGGGAAAATAGATTTTTTTCACATTTCCTAGTAAAAAAACAAACATATCTTAGCAAACAGAGCATTATGAAAAATCACCACAGCATATGATGATACTTAGATAAGGATTATTGCTGATTTCATTCTCTACACAAGAATAAGTTTTTTAATATTCAGCGCCTATCTGTTGAAAGAGAGCCATATGGAACTTTACATAATGAAAAGCATAAACAGGTGGCCACTAGAAGCATTTAATTCATAGGCATCCCAATATAGGAGCAAAGTATGCAAGTCCACATGGTCCTTTAGCTGTCTGCTCTACCATTCTGTTACCAAAATTAAGGAAACCATCAGAATGTAAGATTAAGATTTTCCTTCTCTCAACCCTGATGGTGCCAGTCTGTATCAATCCAGAGGGAAAAGCAGACATCCAGTTTTGTCTGATTCTTCTTAATTACATTTTCATCTGAAACCTGCTTTCCAGAGTGGGGGGAGCGCATTAATCAGCTTCTTGGAGACATAACTGACTTCCGAGTAGCTTGGTAATTCTAGGAAAGCCAATAAAGCATTGAATTCAGTCACATACGACACATGAATCTCATAGATTTGTCCCCATCCCTGGAAAAATTCCTGTCTTCCTACCTGTATGTTGTCAAAGCATTCTCAACCAGGGGTGATTTTTAACCTTTTGGAGGTTGTGTCTTTGCTAACTGACACAGCAATGAAACCAATGTGTTTTGGTATGTGCTGGCTGCTGGGTAGTAGTCAGCTTGAGGTACACTCTGCTTATTCATAACCATGTTAAAAATGGCCACATTTAGCCAAATAGCAAAGGCTCCTTCATGTTGCTTGATCCCATTGGAGTCGAGGCATTTAAGGATGGTGTATAGCTTCCCCACATCGCTTCAGCCAGGAACACTGTGCCCAGAGGTCGTATGCGCAAGAAGGAGCTAGTTACACGTGGGCAGTTAAGTCTATTACATGGACAGCTGTGAGAAAGTGGGATTGTAAAAACCAGTTAACGCAGGCACAGTTAACTCTCTCTCCATTAAACACATGGTTCTTTTCCATTTAGGCTGCTGGCAACTGTACAGAACTATTAGTTGCCACAGTTACTAATGGAATATTTATCATACAATGTCTGAATATCATCAATATTTAGAACCAGCCACATCCCAGCCTGGTTATAAACTCAGTCAAAAGCTGTTGTGTATTGTGGATCTTACTGCAATGCCCTGTACAGTGAAAAAAAGAAAAAAAACCCAACACCGTATATGCACATTGTTCCTGCTACAGTGAAGGAATGATCACTGTGATGCTGTCACCAAAATGGCCTTCTTATTATACTAGAATCTTTGCTCAGTATGATGGCTACATCTTGCTTACTATCCACTTGTAGCAATGCAAACTATGTGCTGTGACTGATCCCAGAGATGGTCAATCTGGTGTCTCCAGGGGGACAGAAAAGAATCACATCTCTTCCGTAGTAAGATTGCACAGAATATCACACAAGGGATGCAGAACTAATGTAAAGTAGCTCTCAAACAGCACAATGTGACACTGTCCTATCCTTTCTCCACCACAGCTAGGAAGGGGGAGCTCCCTTGGGCTGGGAAGCTTTTGCCTATTTCTGGAATTGCAGTCTTTCTTGTACAGTCCCGACAAAAAATAAGGTTGAGAAATGGTGAAACAGAGTCCTAAGCTTTTTGTCGGTTGGACACATTTCTGTTGGGGAAGGATAGCCTGACTGTAATGGTGGGAACTGCATATTTTTTTTGCAATTAGCAGGTGCTTTGCAGACAACCATGGTGCTTGCTTTTGACAGTTTGGCCTAGAATTGCCTCTTAAACGTTATTGTTTCCTGGGAAATTGGACATTTGCTATGAGTATTCAAGAAGGCTTGAGTGTTGGTATCCCATTGTACAAGTGCCTGTATCGAATTCTTAAAGCTTGTGAGCAGGTAACTTAATCACACAGCTCAGCTAAACCCCATTGTACAGTCCCCTAAATTGTCATCTTCATCTAGGAAAGCCCACACAAAAATATATAAATGTGCAAATTTTTCTTGAAATAACAACACCCCTAGGTCTTAGAGAATCTCAGATGCAGCTTCTGCCTTGCTGTAATTCAGAGTTGTAATTACCTCAAGATAACCATACTGCTTCAGTGCCCAAGTACTGAATGCATCCATCTGGTGGCCTGTCTTACTAAGGCAAATTCTTTTCACTTGCTCTTATGATTCTGCAGGCAATTGGCTTCCTTTAAACACTTGGTTGAAGAATCACTGAACTCCATGTAAAAACGCATTGAATGTGAATATTTAAGGATAAACTTGGATCTTATCTCAGTGTGCAGACCTCCACTGTGACAAGAACACGGTTTGGGTTTGCTTGCAATGGATCTTTATTTTTCAATGAAAAATTAGTTTTCTCTAGAATGTGTGTATGTGTGCGTGTGCATGCACGTTAATTAGCCTTTTTGATGTTGCCTTCTTTGATGCTGCAAAGAAACTAAATGTGTTTTTTTCCTGTAAGAATTGGAGAGGGATGCTAAAACAACAGGTATATTATGTGGGCGTTGGAAGTAGAAATGACTAATATCCTGAGAGGCATCATCTATTGTTTGTGCTGGCCACTTCCAGGTTGGAGGAGATGTGGCAGGGTGTAGCAGGAAGCAAGACTTCTGTTACTTAAAAGGAAACTGAAGCAAAGCGAGCTGACTTAGTTACACTTGCTAGCTGCGGTGTAGCCAAAAGCCAGCAGCAGCATACACAAGGGACAGACCCAAGCTACTCAGCAGCTAAGAGCTGCCAAGAGCAGCTAAATGGCCACAGATTAAGCAGGCAGGTCCTCAGGTCAGGATGAACACACCTGTGATGGCTGCTGAGTCACCTGACTGGAAGGAGGCAGGGCTTAGATGTATATAAGCTCAGAGCCTCAGCTGACACAGGCAGTCTAGCCCTGGAGGCTGCAGGGGATGGACCTCCAGAGCAGGAGGGGCCAGGAGAGCTCCTAGCTGGCACCAGTACTACCTTGGGGGAGGCAAACCGAATGCTGTGGCCTTGGAGAGGAATGTGACCCCAGATAAGGGGAAGCCTTATTGCACTGACAGGTAGCCACTGTTTATGTTTGGACCCAAAGTGGGTTACTTGGTGTTACAGCCAGAAAGGCATATTCCTTTGTTACGGTTTATACTGGTGGTTTGGGATTGGGACTAGCAGAGGTGGTATGAAGGCCCTAGCCAGGCCCTCAGGCATGAGAGGGCCAGAGGCTAGGAGCTCAAGACATAGACCAGGCTTGAGCCTAGGGAAGGATTGCAGCTGAGTGCAACTCAAGCCAAATGGGGCCAGGGGGTCCCAGAGAAGGTAGGGCCAGGGTCCCAGACAGAGCCAAAGAAGGCTCTGTGCCCAGAGCAGGGTGAAGACAGGGCTAGGGGGCCCAAGACTAAAGCAATCAAGATAATTGCTGGTACCCACAAGCCAGGTCCAGTACAGTGGACTTGGGCTAGAAGGCCCAGATAGTGAAAAGGGGCGGAGGCCAAGAAAGCCAAAGCCCATACAAGGGAATGATTGTACAGTAATACCTGAGAGGCATAGGCATGGCTGTAGGGGAGGTTTGGAGACAATGAATAGTTCTTAAGGCTGTCAGTACTGGTCACAAAGTAGGATTAAGACCAACAAAGTCTGGGTGGGACCCACTGCTGGTCATAAGAACTGAGGGCTTACTCTAGGACCCTTAGGCAGCCTCCATTTTCTAATATTCAGTAGTTACATCAAGGTGTAGCAGGTGAGAAGAAGGGAAGAGTACCTTAGAGTCAGAGCAGCATAAGAGTTGGCCACCCCTGGAACCTGAACTTTGCCACAAGGGGGTAGATTGTTATCATGTTTTATTAGATAATCTGAATAACTTCAGATCTACTTGAAAAATATTTTTGTTGACCCAACTGAACGTGGTATATTATCAGTTTGCAAAACTGATTGAAATATTGACTTTTCAACATGCTTCTAGGTGAGAAATAATATTGACTGTTAAACTCATGTAGGACAGAAAGATTGTTTTTCACTGAGTTCTACTGAGAATTTTAGTTATCCTTCCATACGCTTTGTACAGTTTACCAAGGCAAGTCTATCTTTTATTGAATCAAGGTTGTTCACCCTCTTGTGGTACTTGGTGGCTTGCACTGCCTATAGCAATAGGCTGTGATAACATTTCAGTGGTCCACAAAGAAAAACAGTGATGAAAGAGAATAAAGTCATTGGTTCCAATGTATAAAAGTTATGAAAGAGAAATTCTAAATCTTTAATATCTCAGAAACCTGCACAGGTTTAAGTCACCAATTTTAATGCGATTCCTCATCTGTGTTATGTTACTTTTGCATGTAGTGTATTGATGTAGCAGTGGTCAAAAAGTAACAACGTGGAAATGTTTGTATTTAAACTTTTTTGTGTCTTTTTGCCCTTGAGTCATATCTGCTCATTTTACCAAAGAAAAAATAGTGTTACTGCTGCTCTCACTCCAGTTCTGGTGGAGCAGGATTCTACTCAACTTCCTAGATAATTAAAAAACAAAACAAGAAATCAAACAAAAACTTTATCTAAATTCCAGCTACAAAATCTTCATGAAAAGAAAAGTTGCAAAGAGCATAGCCATATTACTGAAAGGAGATGTTGTAGATTTCTGTTTCTAGAAGACTCTCCATGTACATTGCTGGATCAGCTGGAAGGCAGCTGACATCTTGTTTTGCATTTCAGATAGAGCTGCTGTAATCTCTCTCTCTCAAGCTGTCTACATACAAACATTACTTTTAGAATAACAGAATTCAGTTATTGTAGTACAAACTCTAAAGTATGCAATGTTTTGCAACGCTTAGTCTGAGCAGTTTGTAACTCTAGACCAGTAGGGGTTAGACTGGTTTAACAAATTCTTGTACAGTTTCCCTACTGATAGAAGTTACCTGCTGTCCTCCAGCATCCCAGTGTTCATTGATTTTTCTCTCCCCATCCCCACCTTGCACTTTGGACTGTGGGGAGATGTGGGGGGCCAAAACAGCTGTGTCCTCTGGTCATGAATCATACTTCTGGGCACCTGACCCTGGGCCTTCCCACACCCTGTCTCAAAGCACCCCAAGACCCACATGCAGACCCAAACACACAGAATAAAAGACCCCAAGACTCAGATGTGGACCCAAAAACCCAAGATCCCAAGAGTCAGGCACAGAGCCAAAATCACACAATAGAAGTTCCAAACTCTAGTATGCTACTACCCAGACCCCAGAACAACCCCACCTCTAGCCTGTGGGAGCTGGTGCTGGAGCTTGGTGTCCAGGGTGGGAGACAGAGAGATTGGAGTTGGCAGGCAGACAGTAACCCTGATGAAATCAGGGCTTGGGTGGGCATGGCTAGACTGGCCACTGCCAGCACATACCTGAACCATGGCAGTTCAGGGCATGGGCAGATGTTGCTGGAACAGTTGTTGCCTGCAGGTGGATTCCCTCGGGAAGGTAAGGCCTTGGGAAGGCATGGCTGACTGAGCTAGGACTGGTAGGTGATTACCGGCACTCATAAAGTTCATGGTTGGTGGCGCATGGCTAAACATCTTGGGGTCAGTAGTAGAAGCCTCTGGGAAGTTCAGAGATACAAGGAGTATGGCCAGCCATCTTGGGGCAGCAAATAGAACCCCCTGGAAAGTTGGGGACTTGGGAGGGCATTGCCAGTTGAGCTGATGTTGGCATATGGATGTCCCTGGAAAGGTAAGAGTTTGGGAGAGGGGCATGGCTAGTAAAGCCGCACACCCTCAACCAGCTTCAGAACTGGTCAGAGTGAAAGAGAGCCATGTACCAATACCCCAATGATGCACCCCTACCTATATCTTTAAGCCCAGTGGCCAACCCTGGCCCTCACTTACCTGGTGACATCTGGATCCCCGGGGTGCCATCCAACACCATAGCAGATCTTAGCCTGTCTTTCATTTCTGTGTACAACTGAGGACAGAATTGGGATGTTTAAGAGGTGATGAATCTTGTTACCAGCTTGAACAAGGAGGAAACCCAAGAAGCAACTTTGCAGTGGGCACTGCAACAAGGAAGTTTTCCAAGAGATTGCCAAAGAGATGAGAGTGCAGGGCCATGACTGGGAGTGGATATACTGCAGGGCTAGAACCAAATGGATGAAGACCCAATTCAGGCAGAATCATGATGCCAACTGGACCTCCAGAGGCACAAAGCATACCATGCTCTTCTGTGAGGAGATGCCCCATTTTCTGCAGAATGATAGGGCAGTTTTCACCCCCCAACACCTATGTCACCACTGGGGATGGAGTTGCAGCCAAGGCAGAGTCCATTACACAGGAAGGTAGGAGTCAACACTGTGCTGCACAGATGTGATGGGGATCCAAGTATAGAGGAAACCCTGAACACCATGGGGCAATGACTGAGCATGGACTACAACCACAGATAGGAGAGTGGAGTGGTAGTCAGCTGTTGGGTCTCTACAGCCCGTAGCCTTCAATCCAAGACTGTCACCTGAAGGTGCTTGTGGAAACCCTTCCTGTTCCCTTCTTGTGGTGCTGTGTGGCTGCTACTGAGAATCCCCTTGCTCAGAACCCCAGACTAGCCCATCACGGTGCAAACCTCCAAAGAGAATATCTCTGTGCATGAAGAGAGAGGGGTGGGCAGCAGTATTATGCATCCATCCTGGCTGGACAAAACACAAAACCAGACAGCTATTTGACCAGCCTTTTATTCAATACTGGCTAGATCACAGCCCCACTTCCCCCCTTTCCTGCAGTGAGGACATGAGGCACCCAATCCGTGACCCTGAGCAATTGGCACCTCATCAATCAACAAGTGTTGAAATAAATCTGGCTTAATCACACCACCTTGAGTTTCTCTCAAGGCATTCTTCTGTTGCTCAGAAGAGATGACTAATATCTCTCCCACCCCACCTCCCAATCCACCACAGAGGAACTGGCAGCTGCCCACAAACTTTAGCAAGGGTTATAAACAACCTTTGCTCTCCACCCCAACCTCCCATGCAACAAGTTGCTCCCTGGACCATAATAATAAGGTTGGTCCATTGAAGCACCCTTGCTACAGGCAGGCAACCACTGAACTCTGTACCCACTACTGTAGCCCATGAAAGATCATGAAAACAATTTATTTAATTGCCAGGAAAAGACATTTGACCAGTCCAGTTCCACTACCAAGTCTGTGGCTGCAAGGTGTCTCCAAGTCTCAGAGCAGAAGTAGTCACTGTATTGAACATTCAAGATCCCATGTAGCCCTGGTCCATTCCTAGAAAGAATGTGCCCTCTTCCTCCCCTCCATTACTTGGGATATTATTTAAAAAGTTTGATACATTTCATAAAGCCACAGAATCTCATGGGGACCCATGGAGGGACATGTCTGGGCCCTGGGCCTTAGTCCTATTGCTACAGAAAACTCTAGTCACAGTTGAGAGGTACCTAAGACCCCCTGGTCTTAGGGGGTGAGGCATCCCTTGAGCGTGGTCAAAGTTTGCATGGTCAGGGTCTCTGCAGAGAGAGGGGGGATCCAGTGCCAATGGACAAGGACAGACTATTCCCTTGGACGTCTCTGGGGAACCCACAGCCCCAGTGGTGGAGCTGGCTCCTGCAATGAACCTGCCTGCACCCCTGCAACCCTTCTCAGGGGACCATTGGGTTGGGGATCAGTTTTAGTTATCTCACCCCTTCCCATACTCCCTTTTCATTGTCTTTCATCAAAGTGAAGAGGAACTAATTTATACCATGGTTAGTATTCCATTGCTTTTATTAAAAAATACTTTTGACACCTGAGAACAGGTACACTGAGCCATGTCTCTTTCCTGTGCCATATAACCCCACATTCAGGTGCTTGCCCCTCCTAAGGCTGGTGTCAATCCAGGTAGGGTCTTCCTTAACTCTTGCCACCTCATAAAGCCCCCAGGAAATGAGAGGTTTCATGAACTGCAGAGATGGAGAAATTGAGGTAGAAACTTCAAGGTGGACAAGTTCCTCACTCAAGGCTGGGGTTCAGCTGCTCAGGGCTTTCAGCCTTCTGATGTCCACAGGCTCTACTTCTCTAGGGACTGCCTCCCCCATCCCAGTGGCCCAGAAAGTAATCCGCTATGACTTCCTGACCTGGACTGTCCTGAGCACATGCATTCTGACAGTGGCATGCTGTGGCTTGCTCCTAAATGCTATGCTTCCTTGGTGCTTCATTGGTATACTGCATGTGTACCTTCTCTCCTGCTTAGGCTTTGCTGAAGACTCAGGTCCTTAGTCTCACTGATGTTGTGTAGGATGCAGGTAATGGCAATCAGGTGTGGCAAGTACACCTCAGCCATGTCAAGGTGAATACTTGGAGCCCTCCAGTGTGCCTTGAGGCAGCCAATGGTGCACTTGAAGATCATGTGGAACTTGCTGAGGCAGTGGTTGAAGTGTTCCTTCCTGCGGTCCAGCTGCCTTGTGTAGGGCTTCATAAGCAAAGGGAGAAGGGTAGGCTGGGTCCCCAGCGATGATGAGGGGTGGGACAGTGACTCTGCTGACTTCTGTGCTGGGGGGCCCTGTTCTCCACCATCTAGGGGAGGGTGGAGTTCTGGAAGACCCATTCATCGTGGATGCTACCTGCCCAGCTGGCCAAGAAGTGCATGAAGCATGCATGGTGTTTGATAATGCGCTGCAGCATGGCAGAGAAGAAACTCTTCTACTTGATGAACTCTATGGTGTCTTGGGGAGGGCAGAGGCTGGGGATGGGAGTGTCATTGATGGGGGACCCCATTCAGCAGAGGCCAGAGATGATCTGCAGTGAGTTGGTGAGGTGGATGAAGTGGTTTTCCAGTACATCCTGGATGACCTTGTATACCTCTTGAATTGCTGCTCCAACCATGGCGGTTTTCATTCCAAACTGGTTGCTAATGGAGCAGAAACTGTTGCAGATGGTAAGCTTACAGGTGGCAATGGTGACTTGCTTCTCCAGTTACAGGTGGTCTTATGCTGATGTTTTGTTGCTCAGTTCAGGGGACCAGCTTGGCATTATGTCCCTGAAGGTGGCCTGCCACATGTAGTAGTTCTGCAGCTACTGTTTATTGTCTCAAATGCCCAGGATGTCCCACTCCAACAAACTTCTGCTAGTCTTATGGGTCCCTAACCACTACTCGACAGTCTGGAGGTGCTTCCACAGCACTCCAGAGTCAATGGCCTTAAAGAGGGCTTTAGCTTCCTCTGCCCGGTGGAAGTAGCCAATTCTAAGACACTTGGTGGCTGTAGGGTTTGGTAAGTGGCTCTACATGGGACACTAAACTTCTGGGTCCTAGGCTCCTGGGTAGCAAAGTGCATGCCAGCATGAGCATCTGCTAGGTCTTCTGCAGGCAGGCTTGTGTAATGTCCCACAGCCTCTAGCAAGAGTTGTGCAGGGTGACAAGGACACACCAAAGCTCCTGGGTCTGTGAGCACGTGTGCAGTAGGGATCCATGGCATGGTCTGGGCACAGAAAATAACATGCTTGCAATTCAGAGAGGGGACTTGCACTATTTCTCTTCTGGAAGCCTCTGGGCAGGATGTGAGAGAGGGGTCACTGTGAGGGGTAGTTCCTTGTGGCGCTGTGGTCCCCTGTGGTGGCCAGCCATTTAGGACTGCCCTGCTGAACTCTGCAATCTCCAACAGCCTAGGCAACCTGAAGGGCACTTTCAAATATATGCTGAGGGGCCCCCTATCTGCAGGCTGTTTCCAGTGCTGCCTGCCAATGCGTCTCCTCTCCCAAACACTGAATGGGGAGCTCTTGCAGTATGCTCTATCCACAGGGATTTAGACTGCGTTATCTAGATGGTACAGCTTAAATTAGTGCCTTTGAATGCTTGCATGCACACTTTTTCTCCCCTGCAGACTGTACATTTATTCTTTCTATTTTAGCTGTTTTCCTTAATCTGAACTGAAAGTAATGTGGGCTGAAAGCTACTGTTTTGTCTATTTGATACCATATCAGAGAACTGCTTTGAGGTTCAGATCCCAAGATGTTTTTGCTGGTTGGGCAGTAAGAAAAAATAACTTTACTACTATTGCATTTATTATGAAACTATTAAGGATAGGAGTCCCCTATAGCAGAGTGGGCTGTACATCATTTAAGTCCTAATTAATCCCCCCCAAAATAGGGTTTAACTGGGGGCCTAAGAAGATTGAAAGGGCTTGTGCTGACTAGTCTTATGCACAGGCAAAATGACCATCCTTAGAGCAAGAATATGAGAACTTCATGATGCTATTTTATAGAGCCACTTCCCTGGCAATATACCTATTTTTATGTTCTGTTTTGATTTTTATTGATACTCCCCTATAGGTTCCCGATCTAAAATTTGGCATGAGTTTTATTTCCATATTGCTAAAGTACCTTTGTATAACACAAGCTTCTTATTCTTAGGTCTTTATAAGATCGTGGTTGATAAAATTCCATACCTCAGCATTGAAGAGATTACAAGAAAGGTGTCTATTGGGTCAACACGACTGGGCCACCCCTGCTTCTGTTGCCAGGAGGATATAAAACTGGCAAGCCTCACCATCAAACAGGGTGAGCAGATTATGTTCAACTCCGTGGAAGAGGTCAATGGGACAATGACTGTGAACTGTGGGGTGGTAAGAAATAACCAGTCTCATTCCTTCACTTTGCCAATTTCACAACAAGGAAAGTTCTATGAATGTGAAGATGACCAGATTTATACCCTAAAAGAAATTGCTGAATGGAAAATCCCAAAGACCAGGAATCGGACTGTGAAACTTTTCAGTATTTTACATAGTTGGGACTCCTCTAATCCGTTTCCTGAAAATTTTGATGGCAGTCTGATTCTGGCACCAGTTTATGAAGTTCAGGCAGTGATGAAATGTAAGTAAGAATCAAAGTTAACCATTTGTCCTCTGTTCATGTCAGAAATATCTTTACCACATTCAAACTGCTCAAAATATCTACTACAAATTGTTTGATTGGGACTGGTATGGATGGTACTCATATATTTGCAATACTGCAGAACTAAAAATGGAAAAAGAAAGGAAAGAATGTTTTTTTCCTTGCACTTTCATCCCCACCAATTTAGTCATTAATGTCAAGTCCTTTCCTATTGGAATGTAGTATTACTATTTTTACTGACACTGCTATTCTCAAATTTTCTTTGAAAAGGAAAAAATATTTTAAGTAGAGTAGGGAAGTTCAGGGTTCACTTTCCAGGATCTCTTATTTAACTGGGTGATGAAAGGAAAACCATGCAATCATTTGTGGTTCAGTTTACCCATGAGTGACTGGTGCCTTCTGAATCTGGGAGACACCCGCAGAAGTTGTCGGCAGTGGCCCTCTCCGGGGGGCTCCAGCTCTACCAACAGCATCAGTGTTGGCCATCAGGTGGGGCACTATCCCTGTCGGGGGGGCACGTGCACCCCCATGCACTCCCTACCAGTCACCTATGAGTTTACCCATCTGTTAAATGGATATAAAGATGAGTATCTTTGGGTGCATCTACACAAGATGCTTTACTCAGTAGACTAATCTACTGCACAGTAGAGCATCACCATCTACATGTGTGTGCCATTTATTGCACAGTAAATTAGTCTGCTGCACAGTTAGCTAGTACCTGTAAAAGAAGTATTAGATTAACTGTGCAGGAGTGCTCATGTAAATGCTGACCAAGAGCAAATTTATTCCTGGCCAGCTACACCAGCAGGGTGCCAGAGGGGATGGGGCAGTTCTCTGTCCCCAGTCCTGGAGCCAGGAGCTAACAGTGCCAGGTCTGGGGAGCTCTCTGCTTCCCCCACCACTCCTGTTTCTTGGTAGCTGCTTCAGGAGCAGGACAGCTCCCAGTGAGCCCCCTGCTGGGCAGGGAATTGCTGCTCAGCATGGGACTTGCTAGCAGCTGCCCTACAAGTGGGACAATTTCCGGTGAGCTCCCTGCTGGGTGAGGAAGCTCAGCTAGACATGGAGCTTGCTGGCAGCTGTGTGTCTCAATATGTATGGGGCCAGGAGAGCTCTGCTGGCTGCAGAGACAGCTGTCTCCTGGCCCTGTGCAAGAGGCCAAGAGACAGCTGCTCTCCTGGCTCTGTGCACACTGAGAATAGACCCTGTACCACCTACCAGCCCCAAAGCTAGCACCCCAGGGGAGCCTGGAGCTCTTTCTGGCTGCTGTGGGAGGGGGGTGGGGGGGCAGAGCAGAACAGGAGCAGTCCTTTACTAGGTTGCTCCCATTGCTTCCAAGAGGGTGCATGTGTAAATAAACTCCTGGGGAAGGCTTACTGCACAGTATTTTACTGCATAGTAAGCCTATATCATATTAATAGCACATGTAGATGCACTTTTTGACACCAAACCCATTATCCAGATAAGGTTATCTGTTTGGAAATGTTAGCATATTTTTCACATATTATACACCCTTGTTATTAAATTATGGCAAGATTCCTTCCTTAAGCCCCAGACCTGCATTTAGACTCACTTAGGGGTATTCCTATATCCACTTAGATCCAACAGTATGATTAAGCCCCAGTAAAAATCAGTTTAGTGTTCCTAAAAACGACCAGATGGTATTGAGATAACATGGAGGCACTTGTCTCACAACCACATAACCTGATGTATACTTTACTTGTTGCTTTTATTTGTATTTGCATTCATATGCTTAACAGTACAATCAACATTTAAACTGCACTAAATGTCTCTAAATTACGTTTAAGCATCGTCTTGAGAAGTAAACTTCATTGCATATGATTAGCTACTCACTTATGAACTGAGAAATGGCTTTTTTCTTGGAAGCCATAATTTCTTAGAAAAACTATATGTAGTTATAGAAAAGAAACACAAATATACTCTGTTCTCAGTGAAATAAAGATGAGGTTTTTGATTAAATGTTCAGATGCTGTTTCCAGGAATTAAATATGTATAGCTCTTTTAATAATAACCAGGTAAGTTTATGAAATTCCCTTGATAGTGCTTTCACACAAAGTATTCATTTGTCATATTAGTGTAATTTATGCTTAATTCTTACTAAACATCCTAAGTTTGGAAACATTTCTTCATAGAGCTCAAAATGTTTGGCTCCTGATGCTGGTAATATGACAAAAGCTGAGTGGAAATAAACAGATGCTGAGCAGCTGTCAAAAAATATTTTTATAAAAATACACGTTCTGTGTTAGGTTTAGTGAAGAAAGCATTCATATATTGTAATATGAGATAAACCTGTAGAATATAATATGCAGCCCAAACAGATATATATAAATCAAGAGAGTTAATGTAGAAAGCCCTTAAATAATGTACTTTTGTTAAACTGTACTTATATAAATATTGCTTTGTGATATAATATCCAGAGCCAAATTTTCTAATCAGCTTCACCCATGTCCTCAAGTTGGAATATGTAGTAATGAATACATACAATTTGGTAAATAGGAATTATTATTGGGTTTAGGAATTAGTAACAGATCAAATAATCTAGTTCAGTGACCTGTCGATATAGTGAACCGTCACATGCTTCAACTGCAAAAACGCTGTGGTGGGCAGTTATGATATAGTCTTCCAGTAGGTGATGATCCGTTTCCTAACCCTTATCAATTAGTGGTTGAGTTATACTCAGCAATATGAAGTATAACGTCTCATCTTTAATGCAAATATTATTTGTATCCTAATTGTAGATTTTTTCATTTATCCTTAGAGATGTCAACACTTTTTAATGCTACTAGTTATTGCCTTCACTAATATCCTGTGATAATAGGTTCAACAGATTAGTTATGTAATATTCATTCCCTGTAAATTTGCATTATTAACAAGATTAGCTAGAGCACCTCCATTGCCTTTTTCCTTATGTTGTATTATTTCTTGTACCTCTGTCTTGTCTCATTTCCTGTTCTATAAGATATCTTGCTCCAGCATATCTGATCAATGTTTTCAATTAAAATGTTTGTGCTGGCAAAATTATGGGCCCAAATACAAATTTTACAATATTTCATAGTTTTACAGCATCTTAAAGATGTCTTTAGTTCGGGCCATGGAAAAAGTACATTTTACTTCAATGACAGTATGTCTCTTTCTTTTTAGTTCGAAAGGATATAGTTCATATCCTCTCTGATCTAGACATTGAAGTCAAGGATGTAACAGACTTTTATGATATTAACTGTTTTCTTCAACCGTTATCTTTGGAAGATGTGTTTGAAAAGACAGGCAAAGAATTTCCTATGGTTGCTGAGATTATAGAGGGGCCTGTACAAAGTAATCTACTTTATAATTTATTCTACCCTGGGAAAGAGATCATCATTCACAAAAAGTATCAGGCATCAAGAGTCCTTGCATCTGAGATCAGGAGTGATTCTCCTAAAAGACATTTTTTAATTCCTGCCAGCTATAAAGGAAAATTTAAGCGAAGACCTCGGGAATTGCCAACTGCCTATGACCTGGAGATAGCAAGAAGTGGAAAGGAGCAACTTCATGTGGTAGCAACAAAAGCCTTTGACTCTCCACACGAGGAGCTGTTTTCTGTTTCTGTTGGAGACCAATTCATAGTACAGCAGTGTCAGACTAGTGAAGTTGTATATGAAGGAAGAAAAAAAGTGGTAGATGTCTTGGCCTGTGAACAAATACTAAACAATGCCTATG
This sequence comes from Alligator mississippiensis, assembly GCF_030867095.1. Taxonomy (NCBI): domain Eukaryota; kingdom Metazoa; phylum Chordata; order Crocodylia; family Alligatoridae; genus Alligator; species Alligator mississippiensis. Next base: position 111,048,679 of record NC_081824.1, on the reverse strand, counting down.
AGGAAGTGCTGCTTCCTATGTATATGGAAGGGGGCTTTGTAGAAGTGATTCATGACAAAAGGCAGTACCAGCTTTTAGAGATTTGCAAAGAGTTCCGCTTGCCCTTTAATGTCAAGGTGTCAGTGAGGGATCTTTCCATTGGAGAGGACATCTTGGCTGCTGTGCCTGGCTTGCAGCTTGAAGAAGAAATCACAGACTCTTACTTGCTAATCAGCACTGTCAGCAATCCCACAGACAGTTGGGAAATTCCTGTGTATCGTTTAAATATGTCTATTCATCTGCTCAGCAAACCTGTTAAAGAAACTGCATCCTCACCCACTAGGACTATTGTGGAAGAAATTAGTGAAGAACAATATTATATGGTAAGGAGATACGAAAATCAATCCCTACATCCACCACCTAGACCTCCCAAAAAGCCAGCAGCACTGGGTCCCAAATGTCTTCTTGCTGAACCAAGCCAAAGTGCATCTGATACTTCTCTGAAGGTAAGAGAGATGTATTATGTATTCTAGTGGAGGGATGTCACTGTTTTTATTGATTTTATATTGGCTTCTGTTTTTTAATTTAACTGGTTTATCTTCATGCAGCATTTTGGATGTTGGAATTGAATAATCTCTTGCATCAGTCTGTAGGTGAAGGAACAGTTTGGGAGTGATAGTAGCTAAATGTTTAAAAATGAAGTGTATTTTGATACACAAGAATAAAATTGTTCTGGTAAAAATCACAGACTCAATCTCTCTCACACACACACTCATTATTGATATATTTCTTAGGAATATATCATACTGATCTCAACAACAAATAGAGTTTGAATAGAAAGCACAGATTTTTACAAAGCTATAGAAGTGCCAATACTTTACTAATGGGAGAAAAGCATATACAAAAATGCCCATTGTAGAGTAAATATTACATTTGCTTAGAAGCAGCAAACCCACAACAATCACACTTGTCATTTGTTTTCATTATTGTTTTTAAATAGAATGAGTGTCTTAGTAGACCCCAGTTAGGACATGAGCACAGTACCTTTCCAGACTATATGTAGTTTATGGAACAGCAAATATTCCTCTCTTTCTTTCCTAAACATATACAACTCCATCATGTCATTAAAAATACACATCTAAATAGCAATTTTTAATCAATTAAAGAGAATATGGAAAGAGGCTACCCCTGTTTCTTGTTTTCCCTCTCTGAAGCTTTGCTTTCCAGTTCTTTCTTGAGGGGTAGAGGTCAAGACCAGCAGCTGCTGGAGAAGGCAAGGCTAATGGCAAGGCTTCAGTAAGGCATGTTGGCAGGGAGTGGAAGAAAGGCAAGGCCCAGGTTTCAGAAGGAGTCTGTGTCAGACTAGGGATGTATGTGGTCTGTGTGCATTTTGTATTGCAAACTCCAGGAATGGGGGTCTACTTAACTCCCTGTCTTCTGCTTCAGAGACAACTGGACTGTCAATCAGAAGAAGGCAGAATGCTCACTGTTACCACTGCGTATGTGGTCTGAACTAATAGTGGGTAATGCAAGATGTTATTTTTCTTTGACTAGAAGGGAGCAATTAGTATAAGAGTGAGATAAATGATGGTGCCTTTGCACATTCATGAGTGATAGTGGTGACCTTAGGCTTCAGCTGCCAGGCACAGAGGCACATTTAAGGAGAATGTTCCAAAGGATGTTTCTATAAATGCTTGTAATAAATACATAATACATTACAGTCAGAATGCTCAACCCATGCAGCTTGGTAAATCCTCCTTTCCTGGAAAGGTGAAATAAGTAAAACATCTTTTATTCAGAAGATTAAATGCTCTGAGACCCAATGTAATAGATTTAGAGTCACACAGAATGTATTATCTCTTCCTCCTGAACAGACAGTTCTTTGAAAGGACCTGGAACTAAGCCAGTATTTTTTTTGCTGTGGCCCTCATTTCACCACAGTTACAGAGGAGGCTACAGCTTTTTCTAAACATACCTGTTAAATCTGAAGGTTCAGAAGAAACTGGAGATTAAGCCTAAATGACAAATAGCCTTCTTTGCATATTTTCTGACTATGCTTGCCTCATTAGCATACACAATAGCCAGGGTCCTGATGAACAGAAGAGCCTGACAAGACTGTAACATGGGGTGAGCTTTACAATCATAGGAACTGCTAATGCTTCTAGCTGGCTCTGGCATCTTGCCATTGATGATCAGGTAGCTTTGGCAGTTCCTGGAAATGATGTTCATATTTGTTCCTTGTTGTGGACTGGTAGGGGGAGAGGTTTGTGTTTGCTAAATAAAAGTCATACTATGCTTTTGGATATTTGGGTTCATGGCCTTGGTGCTGTGTCCTGCTGCCCTTGGCTGGCAGGAAGACTTAGCTACCCCATGTCATCACTTGAGGACTTGCTGACTGGGTTAAATGCCTCCAACATGATTTAGCTCTGGAGACCCTTTCATCCTCTTCCCCTATCATGGCTGTGGAGTAAATATGGATTGTAATACTGAGTGGCGGGTGCTCTGTGTGTCCCTGCCCACTGCACAGAGGCATAAACGGGCACAAACCCCAGTGACATAACTCCTCTCCAGAAGACCTCACTGCTGTACAGGCACTGAAAATGCTGTTCTTCCCCTTTTTTGAGTCCCAAAGTGCTCAGAAGTGTTGCTCTGTAACAGCTGCCACATTTCACCTATGAGGGGGCTGTATTGTTGCACCAATGCAAGCCCTTTAGGTACAGTATACTGAGATCAGGTGAAAGAGACTGAATACATGCAATATATTTTAGGGGCACTAAAAGGTTGCAAATTGCAGGGCAGCATTTGTCTCATCATTAAAAAGATTTGCTTTTTCCTTCTTCCCAAATTTTTACCCTGTGAAGAACAGGTAAGAATAATGATAATGATCATCATTTCGCCATCAGAATCTCAAATTCCAGTCCTCTTTCTGCTGGTGCAGCAGCAACTGCTAAGCAAATTGCTATCTTTTGTCATCCAAAGGGTTGTGGCTGAGGAGGGACATAGCACAGCTGAAGAAGGAGACTCAGGAGTATGACATCCATAAGACTGACTTGATGATAAGTCCTCAAATCCAAAAACAACATCCCCTCACTGTGTCAACTATCTGTCAGATGCATGTGGGTGGCAGAGATACAGATGTTTTCAGGCTGTCGGGATTTTATATCTGCCTATGATTTCTGAATCGCATGAGAGCATCCTCCAAAAACATCAAAAGGTCCCTCAGCAGGAAGTAAAATACATCCTAGTGTGAAAAAGAAGTTATTTCAGTCCCTTCAGACAGTTACTCTTTGAAGCAGCAGGGAACTGTGTAGCCCTATAAATCACTTTACGCTGTTTGTCCCTTTAAAATCAAGCATAGAGGACTTTGCTTCAGCTTTCCAAATGGATAGAAAATGATGTCAGCCACGAATACACAAGGGAGGTATCAGAGCTAAGAGCGTTGAATATGCCCTAAGACAGGGAGAAGAAATTTCTTGGGATAGGAGATTGTTCAACTAGTATGATGGGGTATAATTGCAAAGGGCAAACGGGAAAGTGTGTTATATGTTGCTTCCTCTGAGGCAAAGGTCGTCTTGTTTGTGGTGTCACAAAGCCATTTCTGATTGATTTTGTCATACTGACTTCTGATTGATTTTGCTATTTCATAGTTTCTGTTCAGTCTTCTACAGTGCAAAGTTTTCCCTTTTAGATTTAAACTTCATGTTTCAAAGTCTGCAAATGCCATGGATCTTTTACTGTTGATTGTTAAGATAATCACTACCCATAGTTATATCATAAAAAGCACACCTTCCTTATTCTATAATCATCAGTTTCAGGAGACCAGGGAGGTCATTTTTCCTAGTATTTTCCTAAGTCAATCACCTAATGTTTGTGGATATAACAAATTTCAGACTGTATCATTCTTTCTTGACTTGTTCCTTCCTCACTCACTATGATCAGTTTTTTTTTCATTGAGCAAGCCCATAGTAATCCATCTGAAACCATGGGCTGTAGCAGCAGAGATCAGAATTTGAGATGCAGAAGGAACCTAAACCCTTCTCAGCACTGGTTGGTCATCTCCTGCCTTGTTATTCACTTTGGATATAGCTATGGCATGTCAGGTTTTTTCCTTACATAGTGATTGTCCCCAACCTGATTGAATTAGTCGCTTCGGTGATATTAACATTGACAACCAAAATTTGTAGCTTTTCCCCATAATATGCTGTGAGAATGTGTCTCAAATCGTGTCCTAGAACAGGAATTCACAAATATTAGCTGATTCAATGGAAGTGAATCTATTTTTGTTTCTAGCTTCTTCAGCCTTTGCCAAACACAGCCTTGAAAGAAAGATTTAATAAGTTTATATGAACAGCTAGAAAAAAAAGGAGGAAAACAAGTCCTGTTTGAGGCAATCTTTCTATTAAGACCACGAGCACCATGAACAGAATTATTCTGAGACACCCACAGGCAAACAACTGGAGGTAACTGCTTTGAGGCAACTGCATGCAAATGAATAGGTGTCTTGGGAAATAGCTGCCCAGATATGAAGCAGGATAACATTTCTTGGGTTAGGAACTTAGGGCCTTGGTCTGACCAGAACAGTTGTTCATCCTGGCCTTGCATCCTACAGCAGGTCACCCAGGCTGGTTAAAGCTGTCCTGAGGCCTCCAGCAGGGCCTAGCTCTCCACCTACTCAGCTGGCGTTATACTTCTCCCCTATAAACGCTTGACATGGAGCAGGAAGTGCGTGGGCAATGGGGCTTAACCTGATTCCAAACTGTTTTACTGTTTCCTCTGGCTTGTGCTCTGACTCTGCTCTCTGCTTGATCTCCAGGCTTCTTTCATTGGCTTTTTCCCTTTCTCTGCTCTCTGCCTTGCTTCCTAAAGTGGCTTGTTCTGAGACCTGGTTCTTGGACTAAGGTCCTGACTTCATGACACAACTTATCCCTGAATTCTGCTCTCTTTTTCTGACCCGAGTTTGTACCTCAGTAGACCCAGACCTGGGCGCCCAACACCTTGCATGACACAGATTTACCTGACTTTGGTGTGAAGTTACTGCAGCTCCCCACCCCCAGTCTGGCAACAGGGAAGGTTTCCCAAAAGATCCTATTGGCAACAGTGGGCATTGGATCAGACCTTTTAACCTTGCATATTTCATAGTGAGACAGTTTTATTAGGGTGATATATTTTATTGAACAAACTATGTAGTAGACTTAGATATGCAAGGCATTCTTTGTTAGGCTGATAATGTCAGGTAGTCAAGTTGACCTATGCTTAGTCATCTAGTAGAGATACTGTACACATTCGAGAATCAAAAGACTTAAAAAACCTAACTATCAAGTATCTGGCTATTCCTACATATGATTTTTTTTTAAATGCACCTCTGATATTAAAAGTTTCTTAGTGATCAGCTAAGGAAAAGTAGCATGTCCAAGTGCACAACTCACTATGACTGCTGTCATCATTGGCAATCCCTTGATTTGAGGATGATCACTACCACAGCTCATTGATGGGTCTTGAGATGATTTAAGAATCCAATTCTTGAGCCACAGATCAGTCTACAGAAATTGCAGGTCTTTCCATAGGGGAGAGTAGGCTGCAGGCTGGAATTCCTCTCCTTTTCTTTCCTCTGCTCTCTCTTGTCTGCTTTGAGGGCAAGATGCTTTACCTCAAAATGGTCTGCTGCTTGGTTGATGTTGCAGTATCACTGAAGTTGGTCATCAGCCAGCTCCTCCCAACTCTTGATGTTGGCATCTGTTTTCTTGAGGCATGCCTTCAATGCCTCAGAAAGAATTCCCTTCTTGCTTTTTGTCAGGCCACTGTGAGATCTCAGCCCATCAGTCAGCTGGGAGAAGAACCCTTGTTTTGGGAGCTGAGAGCCAGGCATTTGCATACAGTATTTAGTCCAGTAAGGTTGGTGCTTAAGGATCACCAACTTGATGCTGGTAATGTTGCCTTTAGCAAGGTTGCTGGCATTTGTGTGGTTATCTTCCCATTTTCTGAAGGCACTGTTGGTGATACCTCTCCAGACTCTGGAGATGATGATGGTAGGTCACCCACGTTTTACATCCATTAAGGACAGTGGGGATGTTGACTGCTTTGCAGACCTGGATCTTGGTGTCTTTCTGGAGATAGCAATAGATAAAGATATACCAAAACAATTTCCAAAAGGAAGTACTTGCCTGCTGGATCCTGTGCTGGATCTCCTCATCAATGTTCACTTTCTGCCCAGAGTTTGATAGGCTTCTCCAAAAAGACCCAATGCAATCTCAAGGTTTTCCCTCAGCATGTGTACGAATAGTGCAGTCATCAGCATATTAAAGGTCCAGGATGGTTATTTTGAATACTTTGGTCTTTGAGTGAAAATGACCCAGATTGAAGAACCCTTCATTCATTCAGCATCCAGTGTCAATTCTGGAAGGAAGGCAGTTCTGAATAAGAACCAGGAAGACTCCCAGAAAAATGGAGAAGAGAGCTGGGGTGATGATGATCCTTGCTTGACCCCAGTTCAGATGACAAATAGATCTGTTTCCGGTGCACTGCATAGAATAGTCACAGTCATGTGGGCCCATTTTGGATCTTACAAACAAAATACAATAAAGATAGCTGAGAATGTGTTTGCTGCTATTCTCATTACAGAATTGCCTGAAATGGTATCAAGGAAACATGTGATGCAAACTGTCTTCAGGGAATTCATAAGCATTATAGAACTTGTTGGTAGAGTGAATGAAATTAAGGCAGGCATAAATGAACATTTAGATATGCTAACTGATGTAAATAAATGCTTTAGGTGGATGAAAACAAATGCTAACAACATTTTATGGATTGGAGAAGAGGGAAAGAAGAAACAGCAAAATTAAAAAGATGTCCAGAAGTAAAAGCACAGAAAAATGAGCCCCTTTATTATAATGAAATACTTAAAAAAAGAACTAACATGCAAGTAGACTGTGACTAAAAGTCGTTTGAAGTCATTAGGAGTAGAACTTTTTGGAAAACAGAATTTATCTCCTTTAAAAAAATGGGGGGGGGGGGGGGCGGAAATATAATACAACATCCTGACAAATTTTGACATGTTGCTGGAGGAAAATAGTCAACAAAATTCATTTTAGAAGAACCGAAAGAGTAATTTTAGTAGGCTACTCATAGTGTCCATCTTCCCAAGCAGATATCTCTCTAGGTAGTCTGAGCTCTCAGAGACGTATCTCCCTAGGCTGCCCAACTCTCCTTTTGATGTCCTTGCTCTTATCCTCATGACAAGTATAGCTGGATAATCCCATGTGTAGCAGGATACCCAACAGCTGGCTGTGAAACAGGGCATGAAAATGTGCTGATTTGATCCTAAGTCCATTGAAGTCACTGGAAAAAACCTTGAAATTAGACTTAGTTAAACATTTTCCATCTCAATGATTTTCCAGTGAAGTGCAGTTTTTGCAAAATCAGGGTGCCTAGCTCTATGCCCCCTGGCTCCTTGAGGCTCCCTTCAGAGCTTGGCTAACTGAATTCCCAAGTGTCTGACTTCTTGGCATGCTGCTTACAGGGTGGATAATCCAAGGATCCTGCGAGTCAGCATCCCAAACTGACTTTTGTAGAAACTGCATTTTCTGTTGAATAATTATTGAGGTGGAAAATGCCTGCCCAGATCCAAGCGGGAGTCTTTTCCGTGTCTTCAGTGGGCTTTGGATCAGATCAGCCAACTGGGCATAACATGCAATGTTGCAATTGCCAACTGTAGAATCTCCTTCCAAGGATGTGATTCCGGATGCACTACCATGAAGACAAGGTAAACATAATGAAAATCCTTAGAGAGCAATGTAGGGACAAATAAATACAGTGAAAAATAATGGCTGTTTTTCAGGACTTTTTTTTGCCCATTTTAAAGGGGGGAAAACAGAGCTGAGCAGAACCACTGCAGCAAGCAGAGACCATGTGATTATTTAAAAATAAAGTCTATAAAAGTTTCTCATTTTACTTTTGTTTTCCTATTTTAAAATCATTATTATTAGAAGCATATGGACTGTCTTAGTATGTATTATTATAACACCTAATATGATGGCTGATACGATGCCATGACATTTTGTTGTCAACTTTTCACCTTGTAGTTAAGGTATACAAAGACGGGTTCTCTCTGATAAACCTCCTTTTGCCTAAAATATATGGTTATGGACTGGGCAGATGATAGGTGTTATAGATGCTTATCATTGCATTCATGATGCATTAACTCTCAAAGCTACGTGTGGCATCATTGAGTAATTTGCACCATATCTTGCATGTATGTATTTTTTGTTCCCACCTCTGGACAGCAACATTGCATAGCTTCAGAGGTTGTTTCAAAATAGTACTGTGCTTCTTTTCCATAGTCCACCATGTCAACATTTAGCAGTGTACAGATTTCCATACAGGATTATTTTAAGGATGCAAATATTAGACATCCTAACTACCTGATGTCTGATCCAGACAGGGTTTTTGCCTTCCCCTGTTGCAGGGTGTGTGCCCCTCTTCCTGGGATCTGTTGAGCATGTATTAACAACACTTTTGCCACCAGGATGTTGGTCACTGTGGTCCTCCTGCTTTACCTATGCCAGGTTAGGGTATTATGTGTTGTGCTGGCCAAACCACACAGTCAACCCTAAGTGGATTTGTGTAGGCTGGTTCAGATGGATAGGTTGGGATGATCCTGTTTTTGGCTAGAAGTCTAGATGACCGCTTGAGAACTCTTCCAGCCCTATTTCTCTATGATTAACCTATCTTGTTTGTGCCTCTGTAATAATAGTACCTGCACTTTGCATATTCTCTTGCCAAAGGATTTCAATACAGCAATTTTATCTTGCCACCTTATTTTCATTAGCTTTCCCAGACAGCTTAGATGACAACTTTTTTACTTTTTATATGTAGGCTTTAAGGTTTCTATGATTCACCAGGATAGAATTAGGAGGACAGGACTTTCTAGACTTCAAAGATCACTCCTCTACCCTTCATAGTGCTGTTAAATAATTCCCACAAGTTATGTGCAACTTAGCTGGAATAATATATGTTGCTGTGTGAGATCACATAACGTGATCACCTTTTTATTTGCTAAGAAAGTAAGGTATGGAAGTAAAAATTTCCTTGATGAAATCCTAAATTAGTTGATCAATAGGCTCACTGCTGTTGTAGGATTCTTTGTTGAACAGATTTTTAAAGCAGTCATGACACTTTTTAGAACTTAGTCCTTTTCCATCAGAAAGGTGTTTCAATTTGAATTCATGGAACAACATGGGTATTTTAAGAGCATTTTAAAACATCTTTATGTCACTTAGGTCTAATTGTGCTTCAGCTTAACTGCTTTCTCAGGTGTCCTTTGTAGCTCTTACCTTAGATTGAAAGGTGTCATGCATGTTGAAAAGTTTTCTTAGATGTATTTTTTCCAGTTATTCCACATAAATATAGATGAAGTTACCCATCAAGAAATCTCTTTATGTCCTCTGTGTTGTCATTAAACTAACCTTGATGTTTCTGAACCTAGGATGTTCAAAGCAGCTATGTAGACATTGTCCTTGAAGTACTTCCAGTCAGCTTCAAAGTTGCAGATTGTTATGTTCAAAGGAGTACATTTCATCTTATGGTTTCACTATCTTTCCAAAAGTGCTATGTCAATAGGTGAGGCAATAGGAGAAGCAAAACAGCAGGTGTGACTATATTCTGCTATAGTGGAATAATTGCCAGATATGGTAGAATAACTGTGAAACAGGCAATGTTTAGGGCACTTTCTCCTTCTTCAAACTTTAGAGTGGATCCTATGACCCCAGCTGACTTCCTGCCCTTTGGGTGGGGGGCTGGACTCGATGATCTTCCGAGGTCCCTTCCAGCCCTAATGTCTATGAAGTCTATGAAATCCCATAAAGGTCTGCCCAATCAGTGTGGAGGTTGTCAAATTCCACTGCTGCTTTAAAACCGTTAAAAATCAACCTCCATCCTGAGCTGCTCATGTGCAAATTTCAACTTCAGCTTCCCATATATTGCAACAGAGACTGGCCCCAGGGGTCCCTGAGCCAGATCTCATCCACTCATAAGCTAGTCATTTGTCACCTTTTGGGCTAATTCATGGCCTCCTCATTTCCCTTTTTAGCCATGCCCAAGCCTCACAGATATTACCAATCAATCAATCAATCAATCATCACCAATCAGTCTAATGGGCACTTAGCCCTCTCTGTCCTTCCTCTGCCCTTTTCCCAGGCTCTGGCCTTATTCCCAGGCCTCTTATCCTGCTCTTGGACCTGTTGGGACCTTCTCCTCCGTATAGTCCCCCATAATCACCAATTGCTAGGACCTCCACCTCCCCGTAATCTCTTCCTAAGCCACTTGTGTTACCTTAGCCCTAAGACTATATTACCCACAGGCATTCTTGGTGTCCATCAGGAGCTCCTCTCACATCAGCCTCTAGGGCCAGACAGCATACTCAGCTCAGGATCTGGGTTTATATACACCCTAAGCCCAGCCCCTTTCTGGTCAAGTATCTCTCTTGATTGCTGCTTAGGCTTTCTCAGCAGCCTTTCCTCTTCTTAAAGTAACAAGTGCTCGAAGCACCCTGTTACAATATCCACACCTGTAGTATATCACCTATTGCCACAGGACTTTTAGAAGGGTAGTGGAGGCACTAAGTGAAATGAGGTTAAATGCATCTATGATTTACTTGGTTTATAGAAGAGCAGATTCATGTGGAATTAACTTTGCTCTCTTGGTCTTGCACATCAAAATCCAGTGGCAAAACAATATGGAGATAAACAGAGATGAAGCTGATTTCTGTGGATGCCCTGCAGCCTCTAAAGCAATGATGATCTATGTCAGTGTTTCTCAACCTTTTAGACTCAAGACATCCCTGGGAAACTGCCAGCTCTTAGTTTTCACCTTTTTTCTTGACTGTAGAAAAAAATAACAGTTTTTTTCTTGCAAACAACTCAGAAAGACCACAACTATGGATATCTATTTCAAATCTCTGGGTTTACCTCGTGAACCATGGTTGCAAGCCTCATAGTGCTAACAGTGTGTGGCATCCTGCGGCACCCATGACAGGATTTCAAGGCACCCCAGAGTGCTATGATACCCTGGGTGGGAATAATTAATCTATGTTATCCAGAAAACTCTACTACAATGTCTTCTAGCAGGACAAATTTAGCATATCTTTTGAGTCTATGTCTACCATTTACCATGGCAGGTTTTATGCACTAAAAGCACAATCAGAAGATATCCACCCAAAAGTTCCTCAAAGCCTCGTTTGGCCTGCAGGTATCTGCAGCATAGCTGTTGCCGAGTACAAGTGACTACTTTCAGTCAGAGGCAAGAGTCTGAGTGCAACTGTGGTAGGGGCCAGTGATAGGAGACCATGTATAAAATGCAGCTGACTCCTAAATAAAGTCCTATTACTACAGACTATGCTGCAATATCACAGTATAAATGGAATACTGGACTTCTATTAAATTTTAACTCCACTTACATTTTTTTTTACTTGACAATAACTATACAAAGGCACTACAAATAGAAGGTAGTTATAAACTAACCATAGCCCAGAAGAGTTGAAATCTGCAGTTGTGAAGATCAACAAAAAAGGTGTGAACTTGTACCATTTCATATAACTAAGTGTTAACTTTGAAGCCTACGAAGAGGTCAATGAATGATATTCTGTTAACCACTTCACAGTTGACTGTTATATTGTTATATCACTGATCTGCTTTTCCATGGGGTGATGCTGTTCTATTTCTAGTAGCATCAGCTAAATTGTTGCATTTTCATTTTGCATATAATAAATCTTTGAGTTACCTGCAGGATTTTGGATTCCTATACATTAAAAAAGCTGATACATGCATTTAAGGATAATTAGGAAGTAAATGAGGGAATGCATAGACAAGCATGGGCATTATTGCAATTGGACTGTATATGCACATCCTTCTTGTAGACAGATCAGCTTAGGATAAAAACTGGTTATTGTTTAGGTATTTAATGGTAGTAGGTCTAGATGATATGAAAAAGATATCTTGTTGAGAAGGATGGAGTTTTTCTGAGATGACCCTACCATTCAAGTTGCTTCCGTCAGTGGAGCTGCACCAGCTGTGGAAGAATCTCAGAACATCTTTAGCAGGCCACGATGCCTATCAGGTCTTCACTGAACTATGGGTAGACTATAGCTTGCAAGGAGGTTTGAAGGAAGACCTTGAGAGTTAAATGAAGTCAGGGATCAGGAAATCCAGTTCTCCTCTCTCCAATCTGAAGTTCTCTCCTCCGTCTTGTATATTAGAAGAGAAGCAGTGGGTTAAGGCAGTGTCATGCACATAAGAAGGCAATTAGTTTCCCTTATTTTTGGAAGAAATTTTCTTCAAAAAGTAGATGATTATTTTGAGAAAAATCAGTTTTACTTTACATGTAGGCCAGGCCCCTACTTTGTGACTTTCTAGCTTCTGCTCTCTCTCCCTTAAAGGTAAATTATTTTTCTTAATGTCAGGTTCTTTCAGCTTAGACCCATCATCGTTGGCAGTCTCTCAATGTAAGGATGACAGTCTTCCAGTAAATAGGGAAATCATCGGTGAGTCCAGACATGAGTGAAGAGGCTGATCCAATTGGATCAGCAGTTTGGACCAAACATTATAGTTCACATGAAATATCCAAAGCTTAGCTTACTCCCATAAAAAGATTCCTGGACAGTGGGCAACCAGGACTGTATTTCTTTTGTCCCTTGCAATATTTTGGCCATAACCTTAACTTGCTAGAACTCTAGTTTACGTTCTACACATTTAATAGCTGCTGCCCTACTAGGCCACAAGGATCTATCCTAGTGATGAATTTCCCTAACTTATCTTCAGAGTTCAAGCAGCAAGGAAGATGCAATGAAGCAGACATAGACATAGAAAATAGGGACAAAAATAGAAGTTAGCCTCGTATTTTAAGGGTGAGATGGTATACTAGGTTTTTCATTAGTTAGTAACTGTGGGAAACTCAGAAATTAAATTTCCTCATGAAATAATAGAAATTTCTTCTGTCCTGTATGAAAACTTGTGTATAAGGATAGAAATTCTTGTATCCTCCAAAATGGAAAGTAAATCTCTTTGGTGTGTGTTATAAGTTATGGAACAATAATCTTCCAGCAGTTGAAATCTGCTATTGTTGAGCTGTAAGTGAAAAACCTTATTAACAATGGATTTGACATCCTGTTCTTTTATAATACTGTTTCCTGTCTCTCTAAGCCTCATTATAATTGGATTTTATTTAAGAAGAAGATGTTTCATTGACTGCTGTGATGCAGGCAAATGCTGGTTTGAAATGAAAATGTCAGCTCTATGTTTCTGGGAAGCAGGCCTATAAATGCACATGCTGGATGGCATCTTACAAGTTTTAACTCCATGCAGCAGTAATCCTGGGTCAGTTTTAGATGTAGCCATGACAGCATTCATAGCATCTGAATCTCATCTCCAGTGTTAGGATGCAGCATAGGACAGCCAGAAAAGAGTCGAACAAAACTTTTTACCAGTGGTGTTAAGGTTCATTAACCAGCAGAACAGGCTGAGTTGAACCGAAATAGATTGGAGGCAGATTACAGCAAGCTGAAATGTGAGTTTCTCTGCGCTGCTTCCCCATGTGGATATCTTAGAGGCTCAATAAATGCAGGATAGCAAATGCTTTCATAATAAATTTCTTCACACAATGGCACCTAATTTTCAGTGCACTAACTTCCCCATATGGACAAGCCCAGAGAGAGGAAATGTTGCTGATGTATGGTGCAAAGAGCTGTGAAGTCACAAAAGGTTTCAGTCTGTAGTTGGAAGCCCTGAAAGAAAAGCATGCTGAGTTGAGGAAAGTAAACTTCATTCAAAATAAGCTCTGCAAGCCAAAAACAGATATGCTGTAGCAAGGAGGCTCAGAAATAGAAAGGGCAAAGGGGCATTTCCACAGGAACCAAAGTTTCATTAAAGGCATCGAAGCATTAGGATTAAATGAAAAAGAGACAGAGAGAGAGTTTGTAAAGGAACAGAAGTTATTTCTCAAGGGTAACAGAGATGATAATTCCCATAACATTTTTCAATTTACTGATAAGTCACCATGGCTAAAATGGATAGGCCATTTGGAGCAGTTTCATGATGGATAAGAACTTAAAAATAAGAGTGGTGAGGCCTCATCTATAGCACTTCATCTATACTAGAGAGGATAAGGCAAATGACAAAATGAGGACATCAGGGCTACATGCACCTTCAAGCTGTGGGCACTGCAGCAGCTGTTGCATAGTCTGAGGCTCTGTGCTGCAGTCACAAGTGGTTGAACCAGTGGTATAGCCCCACTTCTTCATTAGTTCCTTGGAGTGTCCGACTCTGGTATGTAGGTGGTTGAGACATTGCCACCTTTGCCATGGTTTGTCAGCCCTTGGTGGTAAGGACTCAGTTGCTGGAACATCCATTTTTCCACTGTCAGGTATTTTCTTCCACCTCTTGCCCCACATCTGTAGTGGTGTTTTTTTGGGTGTGCCATCGAGAGGTTGGGTGCTGGTGAGGAAGCTCTTGCATGACTACAGACATTTGTGTGCTGCAGGATGGCAACACAGTGGGTGTCTTACAACTTCAGTTTATCTCAGTTGTTCTGTCCTGCTGGCCACTGCTCTTCTAACGTCAGGCAGAGTGATGCCAGCCAGCAGGTACACATTGTTTAGGTTGGTAAGGTTCAGACATCCTGTGATGCATCAGCAGCTATTATTCAGAATGGTGTCACGGTGCTTAGCATGTACAGATCTCTCCCATAAAGGGCATGCATACTCAGTGAAGGAGAAGCTGGGAGCCAGAGCAGTGGTTTGGATGGTTGAGGGGCCATCTCTCCATTTCAAGAATGTTGCTCCTAGTGCTTACCTTTGCTTTTTTCTTCATTATGTTTTCTTTGTATGAGAGGGCTTGTTCGAGGGTGACTCCAAGGTAAACTGGATTTGGACAGTGGGACAGTGGGGTCCTCGACCATGTAATGTCCATTGAGCTGGCGATTAGTCTCATTGTTTTTCTGATGGAAGGCACATGATTTTTGCTGGTTTTCAGTATGTAAATGGTTTTCAGTATAGTATGAGGTTAGGCCAATTAGTGCCTTACTCAGGGACTTTTCAGCATGGTCAAAGACAGTGTTTTGGGCTGTTATGTACAGGTCAGCAGCATAGATGAAACATTTTGTTCCAAAGCAATTGGTTAGTCATTTGTATAGATGTTATATAACAGCAGCACAAGCACGCTTCCTCGGGGAAGACCATTAATCTGTCACTTCCATATGCTTTACTTCCCATCCAGTCTGACAAAAAAAGCCTGCTTTTGAGCAGGGTTCATATCAGCTGTGTAAGGTGTAGATCTTTTGTCATTTCCAGGGTTTTGCGGAGGAGTTGTCGGTGGTTAACTGTATCATAGGTGGCTGTTAGTTAGACAAACACACCTCTGGTGATTTGGCCTCTTTCAAAACTGTCCTCAATATGTCGAGTTAGATTGAGCAAATGCTGCCCTGTTCAGGGATTAGGTGTTTATCCATGTATGAGGCAAACTGGTTCAGTATCAGTCATTTATACAATGTGTATCTGTGGTATAGCAGAGATAGGTCTAAAGCTTTTTGGGTCAGATGGATCTCTCCCTGGCTTTGGAAGTGCCACTACCTGAGCATGTTGCCATATCTTTGGAATTTTTTGATGGGCTGTGCATGACTTCTACAGGCAGAGGAGCCATTCTTGAGTCTGAGTCCAAATTATTTGATTTGTTCAGTTAGTATATTGTCAAGGCTAGTTGCTTTCCCAGTCTTCAGTGCATTAATACCAGCATTCAGACCTGTCATTAAGAAGGGTCTTGTAAAACTCAGGTCTTTGGGGTACTTGTCCTTTCCATAAGTTCATAGATGTAGGGTTGGAAAGGACCTGAGCAGATCATCAAGTCTGACCCCCTGCCCCGGGCAGAAGTGAATACTGGGCTTATATGACCCCTGGTAAATTTAAGCTCATATGACCCCAGCTAGGTAATTATCAAGCCTCCTTTTAAAGACCCCTAAGGTAGGAGCCAGCACCACTTCCCTTGGAAACTGGTTCCAGATCCTGGCCATCCTGACTGTGAAGTAACGCCTCCTGATGTCTAGCCTGAACCTACTCTCAATCAACATGTGGCCGTTATTCCTTGTTACTCCGGGAGGTGCTCGGGGGAACAGGGTCTCACCCATTCCCCTCTGATTCCCCCTGGTAAGTTTATAGACAGTCACTAGATCCCCTCTCAGCCTTCTCTTCTGAAGGCTGAACAGGTCCAGGTCCCTTAGCCTCTCCTCTTGGCTCTGCTGCCTTCCAGTCAGAGGGGGGGGGGGTTGTTGTTTTTGTTTTTGGGGCTTTTTCCATGGAGAAGCATCTGGTGAGCAATTTTGTTAGTGCTGACATTATGACATTGATTTACCTTCCATGGGTTGTTGCTTAGTTTACATATGGTCACCCATGCCTTTTTACTATTATGCATCACATCACTTAACTCAATCAGGGTTTTATTTCCTACATTTTTTATGATGGCTAATATGACCTCCTTACCTGAAGCGATGGTGTTGGTGGAAAAAGGGTCTAGTTTATGCTGTTGCTAGAGGTGCACCGCTATATCATTTTAGCTTGAGCTTAAATTCAAGGACCACCACCACCACCACCTTAACACACAGGGATGCTTTTACCTGGAGTCAAGCCAAGTGGGGTGAGGGCAGATGCAGGCTCCCACTGTGGGCTTGGGGCTCTTGCCTCTGCTGCCTTTCCCTCAGGAGCCCCCTGCCGGCCGCTCACCTCCTGCCCACCCAGCAGTGGGAGGCACAACTCGCCAGCGAGAGACTCCCAAGGGAAAGGCAGCAGAGTGGTGAGCCCTGAACCCACAGTGAGCAGCTTGCATCTGCCCTGTGTGCAAATCTGGTGGGGGAGGGGGCACATGCCCCTCCATGCCTCTCCTGGGGTGTACGCACAGTGGCAGGGAGCCACCCCCCCTCCCTACCCCTCTTCGCCCCCTGGATGAGCCATCCATGGCTCCATCCTGGTCCCTGCCCCGGGTCCCATTTGCCACCCTAGCTGGGCAGTGCCCCCATCCCTAGCCCCAAACCTACTCCCTCCCTCACTGTGGGGGCCTCAATCTTCTTCCCCCAGGACCCTTCTCCTCCACAAACTTACCTGCAGGGAGCTGCTCTCCATACTGCCTGGCTGCATGCCTGTGTGTAGCTGTGTGCATGCATATGGCATTCAGGGGCCACAACCAGAAGCCATATTGTATTTATCATAGACATTACCAGCTACACAGGCCAAAAGCCAATGATGTTAATTTTCCTTTCATAGGTGTTGATCCGATGTACAGCTTTTTTGAATTGGTCATAATTCTTTGATGGTTTTGACTGTGGCATCAAAGTATTCTGAAAGGGCTTTCCAGTTTGCCTTTCTAAGGTTGAAACATCAGTGGTCTGTAAGGTGCAGCTCAACCTTGCCTTCTGTCTTCTATGTATAGTATGATTTAGTGCATCTCCTATGTCCTTTACTTTGGTGTGCTTAATGTTGGCACTGGATTTAAGACCCAGATACTTACCCAGTGGGGTGAGTGAGACAGGTTGGTGGTATGCCTTCTGTCAATGGTGGCTTCGAGTTCTCCTCTCAGGGATACTTTGCTGCTCTGAAATCCCTTCTTTTGTATTCCTTCTCCCCCCCAGTGATTCTTCATCTTATCTCTGGGGCCTCACTGATTGGCCATCCTGTGGTCATCATACTATCCACATTCTGTTCTGTCAGCATATTCCTTTGTTTCACAAACCCATCACATGCACACATCCTAATTTGGTTGTTTCCAGTGTTGTCCTAATTTGGTCTGTTCCCCAAAACCGGAAATCTCAAGGGCCCTGCCGTTGGGCACTGTGACCTGACCAATGCGGCGGAGTCCCTTATGTCTGTTATGGAACAGTGTGGTATATGTCTTCAATTTCCCACCCAGTGTGTCTGCTTACTGCTTGCCTGTGTTAGAGTGGACCTTGAAGGAAACTGTCACAAGCAGGCTTTTAGAAATCAGTTAAGCCTTGCTGTTGCCCTGGACCATTGTTCTAATACATATCTACTTTACCTACAAGCCAGTTCCCAGAAGCAAACCTCTAAATATCACTTTCTAGCCCTCAGTAGCTGCAGTTTTGTGTTAAATGAGGCAGGTGGTCTGGAGGAATGAGCACAGAACAAGAAAATGAAAGTGCTGTAAAGTGGATAACTATTTTGTAAAACTATTTATTTAATTTGCACAAATGATTTACTAATTCCTAAATAGTGGGTGAGTAAAAGCAAGGATATATTAACAGGTAAATCAAAAAAGGATTGTTTTTGTTCACAAAATGTGTAGCTCATCCAATCAGAGAACCTGCCTAGAACAATCAATCATAGAGTGAACAGTGAATGTTCAGAGCAGCCAGTTTTATGCATTGGTTTGTGAAACCATTACAAATACCAAACAAAATTGCAAAAACAATTGTGTGATTGGATAATTTATATGCAGGAAAAAAAGCTTTAAACATTAAACATCTTTTTTTGACAATAAAATTTGATCAGAAGCTCTTGTACTATGTGTGGGGCTGCCATTGATATTAATCGACAGGAGATCTGTGAAAGGGGTCTAGTAACAAATGGACTTCCATTTATGTTTTCTGATGGCAGGTGGAAGCACTATCAAGTCATATATGATTTCAATAGAACGCATGTGATGTTTCTCAATTCTGGGAGCTATGGATTGAATTTGTATAGCTGCTTATTTTGTGTAGGCATCTAAATATTTTTTTTTGCTGATTATGGTTTCATATGTATTCACAAAGTAAAGCTCATTTTATTTAATAATATGTACCTGTATGCTTATGAATTCCCATTAAGGGGACTCCTCTGAGATAATATGTTAGCAGACCATACATTCATATGTTTTAAAACCCACAGGCAAATTAGAACTAGGTTATCACAAAAAAAGATCTTTGGTATTATTTTCATGACTATTTGAATTCTTGTTTCAGTTCTATTTCATTCAAAAGGGCTGAAGTGGTTTGCCCTTCCTGGTCAAAATGTCTTGCCTGAAATTTTGTGAAATTTCAGTTGTTGCCACCAATAAGTCTCTGCTCCAACACCAAGGTGCTTGTCAGAATGTCTCTTCGGGGTTTTTTTATTTTAGTGTTTATGAGATTATACCAAACTTTTTCCTTTCCAAAGACCATGTTAGAGTGCTCTTTCATTAATTCCACAGTGCTTCTAGCAGCTCAGCTATAAGTGCCTTTAGCTTCTGCATTCTGTTTTAGGCTGCTGATATTCAGACAATTCAGCAGGTAATGGATGTACCTATTGGGACACATTCAAACCTGGAGTATGTGGGCAAACATGACTTTATTTACTCCAGTTACTGAAATTATGCCTGCTTCTACCAGGTGTTGATTTGCCCATTGTTTTTAATGCTGAAAGGTGACACATGAGTAATTTCAGTAATGGTTTAACATATTTTTTAGGGACATATATGGTAGTTATTAACTATAAAGTAGTTATTAACAAGAACTGTATTTTTTTCATCTGCACTTGGCAATAGAGCTGCAATTCCAGCCATTCTCATATGTGCATCTAGAATGATATTCACCCCTGTACGTGTTTTTTGTCAGCATAAGGGACAAGCACCATTTAATTCCAATGGAGGTTCTTAAAATAAAGCTTTGGGAGCCCATCCCATCCTCTATGTGCTTTAGTAACTCTGATGTAGGCTGCTGGATGTTTTTAATATGAACATGGAGGTATGGGCATTGAACCTTCCACTGGACAAACCTGAGATACTTATACTATCTACATGTTTTATAATAATAATAATACCAGTCTCAATAGTTCTTGGTACTTTTGTTGTGGCAAAGAAAACTTTAATTGACTCCTGTATGATGGTGCTTCAGCAAGTAAAGGCAATTTCAAAATAAAACCATTTTGTGTGTAATAAATGGGAAGCTACACAGCAGTAGGGAACACTGAAGGCAGCATTGTCAAACTCAACCATCATTTACGACCACGTACAGAAGTCTGTGGTCCCAGAAATGACCATTGCACAGAAAGTGGTTTTATTTTGAATGGTTTTACTTTTTTTCCCTGAAACATCCTCATACACTGTGAAGAGACATTATGGGTTACATTCCCCCTATGACTTTTGATGCATCTGTTTTGAAACTTTTTTTATGAAACCCACCAACATGCACAGGCTGCTTCCATTTCAAATATAAAAGATTTATGTTTTTTTATCAAAGTTTTATGTGTTTCACCAATCCCTAAATTTTGACAGCTGTCCTTGCTAAATTTTTCCTGCATTAGCAGCATTGCAGCCACAGCACTGGGATCTTTCCTTGCTGTGCCTTGCCTTGCCTTGCCTTTGTTCTTTCTCAAGTATCAGATGCTGACAGACATAGAAGGCTGATGTGAAACCTTAAACCTCTGATCTAATGTAAAAATCATATACTCTCTGTTTTTGTATCAACATTGTATTATATAAATGCTATCCCATTTTCAGGTATCCAGATATCACCTCAACCACAAGCCCTGATTGCTTTATCCCATTTTCAGTTATTCACAGTCAACACACAACCATGTTGATATGTCAATCTCCTGTACAAGATATTTTTAAATCGTGGATAAAAAAAATCCAAAGTATAATTTCTCCCTGAATTTTCTTTTATTTTACCATTTAATAGCTCCTCAGCTTATAATCACATGACATTCATATTTACATTAAGTATATTAAAATATATTTCTATTAATTTCTTTGTACAATCAGATCTTATACCTTACATTTATACCAATCATAGAAATAAATGTACAGAATTAATTTGAATTCACTTGAATTTACAGAAACCTACACAGTATGGAAAAACTGACATTTTTAATCTCCATATTAATGCACCTAAAATAACTGTGCCTATATGCTGTAATTAACTTGAAATATTTTTTTAGATTATGGAAGAATTATATTGCTATTCAGTGCCACTGTATCTGCCTGATATTTGTCAAGGTTTCATATATTGGTAAGTTTTGACTTCACTGGAATTCAGTAGGTTAAAAGGACAAAAATAATGCTAAATAATCCCTATACTGCTACTTTTTCAACTGTAGTATCTAGATAACACCATTTAATTGGAAAATTAACACTCTGACTTCTCCCTAATGAGAATAAATATTCCTGATTATAGCATTGTTTTTAAAAACAAGCTGAAATAATAGACCTAATGAAGATGGAGGTCAAAGAACCCAAGCATCACAAAATCTAGGGGAGCTTAGAGCTTGAATCCCTTTTATGTATAGCAGCAAAATGCTTCCTCTTATTGAAATCAGTCAGTTTTTCTATAGATTTCTGGGAGTGGATAGATTGATATTTGCTGACTAGACTGATATTTGGAACTTCTAAAATATCCTAATGGATAAGCAGTCCTTGTATGTCTGTATTATTACAAAAATACCTGTCAGGTCATAGTGTATAAAAGATCATCTTGATTATATAAAACAATGCTTTTGCTGGAGACAGATTCCAAGGGCCACAAAGACATTTTTATTTCTTTTAGAATATGATTCAGCTCAGCATACCATGATGATAAACACACCCATACTCAGCCTGTGTACTAAATTCTAAAATGTGTTTTAGTTTGTAGAATCACAACAACCAAACTGGGATTTCCCAGGCCTCTGAATGCCAGAAGCTATAAGGGGAAATGGGCAAGGGATGGATCAGTTTGGATTGGTCCTGCTTAAATTTTCTTCACCTGAGCATCTACTCTCTGCCACTGTGAAATACTGGATATTAGGTTAAATGGACCTGTGATCTGAGCCAGTATGGCATTGCTTATATTTTTATGTAGATCTAATTGTTTTCTATAACGATTACATTCTGCCTGCCAGATACCTAAATCATAGCAGCTGCTTGCCCCAGAAATATGCTTCTATGCTCAGAAGAGTGATCTTATTCCTCTCTCCATCCTAATTAAGCTGAGCTACTGGTTTGGCCCCCATGCCTAATGTAGTTTATGCATTTTACATTAAAAAATCACTGCATAAAGATCAATAACCCATGCCTTCTTCCATCCCAGGATCAAGCCTTCCTCACTGGGTTAGTCAGGCACTTTCACTTGTTTTCCTTCTGGCCTCAAGGACCATTCCTGTCCCATCGGGGTTTTTGTTCATTCCTGTCCAGTTGGGGTCCAACTTCAGAAATAAGGAAGGGCCCGCATGTTCATGGCCTTTATGGTTGATCACGGCCTGGTCAGCTAATAGCCTGTTAGTAAAGGCACTTTCCTGGGAAGTGAAAGATATGGCACTGGCTAGATTGGGCCCATGGAACCCTGCCTCACCTGCTAGATCCATCACCTCTCCCTCATGCTGGTCTGGGACTGTGCTGCACTTAGTGTCCTCTCTGGCGAGATTGGGATAGGAGTCACATGTGGCACTGCTCTAGGTAGTCCCAGAGCAGGCACTGAATCTGGCATACAGGGGACTCATAGAGCCCATCCCCTGCATGCATGTTGGATCCAGTACCTGCTCTGGCCATCCTAGGACTGCACATGATACTTGCTGTGGACTGGCTCGAGCAGGGTCACATGTGGCTTGCACCTCAAACCAGCCAAAGCAGATTTCATGGGCAATAAATCTTGCTTTTAGGACGGGGGGGGGGGGGGGGGTATTTCCAGTCTGGCCCATGTGCACTATGGATGACATGGCTCCAAGGGTTGGATCCAGCCCATGGGTACCTTTGATACCCTTGTAATGGACCATAAACTGTGTATAAGCTAAGAGTGTCCTCTTGATGCAAATAAGTAAAAAAAAAAAAAATAAATAAAAATAAAAAAAAAAAAATACGCTGAGCAGTATTAACAGGAGTGTCACTTACCCGTCAAGGGAAGTGATTCTTCCATTCTGTTTGGCACTGGAGACACCTCACCTGGAGTACTGTGTCTAGTTTTCAGCCTCTTACTTCAACAAAGATGTGGACAGATTGGAAAGAGTCTAGCAGAGCATAATAAAAATTATTTGAGTTCTGGGAAACACGACTTATGAGGAAAGATTGAAAGTACTAGGATTGTTTAGTTTGGAGAAGAAAAGATTTTGGGCAGGGGGTAGATCTGATAACAGTCTTCAAGTATCTGAAGTGTGATTATAAAGAGGATGGAGAAAGACTACTGTGGCTGTAGGGGACAGGACTATGAGCAATGGCCTCAAACTGGAGCAGAGGAAATTTAGGTTGGAGATCAGCAGGAACTTTCTGTCTCTGAAGACAGTTAAGAATTGGAATAGGCTACTTAGAAGGGTTGTGGAATCTCCATCACTGGACATTTTCAAGAGCGGATTAGAGAGACCCTTGACTGGGATGGTTTACTCAGGGAAGATTATGCTCTGAGCAGGGGGCTGGACTAAGTTATTTAGAGGCATAGACTCATAGAAAAAGTAGGGCTGGGACCTCTTGAAGTCCTTTAGTCCAATCTCTTGCATGAGGCAGGATCACCCCTATCCAAACTATCCTATAGAAATACACTGTCTAACCTATTAGCAACACAGTCAACCCTGACACAACACAAAATATAATACCCTAACCTGTCACAGGTAAAGCAGGGGGCTAACATCCTGCTGCTGCAAAGACTTGAAACATGCCTGTCACAGAGCACTTAGGTGCACTGCTCCTAAGAAGGGAGAAAACTGCTAGGGAAAGAGCCCTAGCAGTGAGTGACGAGCCCAGCTGCTGGTTGCCAAGGCAACCAGAGGAGGTCAGCTGACCAGAAGGGGCAGGGCCTGGCTCCCTTATAAAGCCCAGGGGCTGAGGCCAGGCTAGCAGTTCCCTGCCAGCAATCAAGGGGGAAGGAGCTCTCTCAGGGAAGATAGGGGAAGCCTGATTGCAAGAGCAGTGTTTAATGCTGCGGGGGGATGGAGTTTTCTCCAGTAGGCATGGATGATGTTTTAGCCGGGCGGCTTTAATTTATGTTACAGCCCAGAGGCTTGTGTTTTGTTACTGTTTAATACCGGTGGTTTGGGTGAGGCTATTAGGGGTTGGAGGAGGCCTCATGGGGAACCCACAGCAGTGTGGGGACCCCAGTGCTAGTGAGGGTGCAGCATTTGGGGTGCACTGACCCCAGCCCCAGAAAGGGGGCAGTTGAGAGGCCCTGGAGAAGGGGGCAGCATTGTGGGAAGCCCTGGAGAGGGGGCACAGAGTGAGACAGGGCCGTGGAGAGTCCTAGCGCCAGAGAGGGTGCACATTGAAAGAGGCAGGGCCCCGAGAGGACAAGGGGGCCAGAATATAAACAAGGCCCAGACCAAACAACATCTATTCCACCTGTGAGGCTTGGGGCATGGTAAAGGGGTGGTTGGAGCCATACATAGCCCATAAGGCTAGGGTGCCCCTGAAGCACCCATTGCAGAGCGGGACCCACAAGGGGTCTGGGAGTCCATGGGGTCAAATATTACAGCAAACCGTGTCCAAGAGGACATAAGGCAGCCTCCCATATATTTAATCTCCATCAAAGACATGGTGGGCGAGAAGTGAGGGTGCCCTCTGGGCCAACTTGGCACGGGAAGGGGGCCTTGGGGAGATCACAGCCATCCCGCAGGACCCTGCGCCATGACAATGCCCAAGAGATCCAAGGTCCCTTCCAGCCCGACTTCCCCATAATTCTAAACACTTCTTTGCTGCATACGGAAGGCCTATAACCCAGGTCTCCCACTTCTTTGGCAAGTGCCTTAACCAGTAGACTGTTGTCCAAAGGGGGGCAAGGCGGTTCTTCACCTATTCCCCTTTTGTAACATGGGCAGCTGAGGCTACAATGAATACATGTTTCAAAAGTAGGTGATGTTTTTGATGGACTTGATCAAAGTGGAATAGGATCACACTCACCTAAACAACTAAAATGTAAGTGCCACCTAGACATTTTATCTGCTCCATAAAAACTGGATCATTGTAAATAAACTTTTCCCCCATAAAGTATATTCCATAAAACTAAGGGGCAAAAGGTTTATTACTACTAGAAAGGCATCAGGTCCCAGATCATGCCCAATATTTTGCTTATTGTAGATGATTTAAAAATGAATACCTTATACAAAGTTTATTGTTAACAGCATCACTTAGGTGCTGTTTAATGGGGAAATGTTGCATCACTGCTTCCCATAAAAAAAAATAGAATGCCTGGTTTTTAACTTCAGAATAATTGTTTCTTCACTTGTACAACACTGACAATGAATACGTGGACTTGCTGTAATGGCACTTCAGCAAAGTTGCCATCACTTCCAAAGATTTTGGAGAAAAAAAGGAACAGCAATATCATATCACCTTGCTGGACTTCAGATGGATCATTACAATGTGAATAGCCCAATTGTAAGTCCTCTGCCTGATGAAAGCGTAACTGATTGCAATAAAATACAAGTGGTTTGGCTCTGGGCATCCCTGAGTACACATCATTCAATTTTCATCTTGATCTTGATGGAGAACATCTTGCATTTGTCCTCCTATTTAAGAGTTCAGGGACATGATTCCTTCTGGCTGTACTGCTTTTTTTTTTATAATGGGGCTTTACATTTAATTACTGCACAAATTAATTTTTGATCACTTTTTGTGACTTGGCCGATTCCCATGAAAGCAGTAGGTTACATTTTATTTATAGACACTAGTGGACAGGGAGCACCCAGGCACTGGTTATCTGAATGGAGTGTTTGTGCCTTTTTTCTGTTGCTTGTTGCATTCTTCAAAACGATTTGAACTTTTGTGCCTCCAGCAAGAAGCACAAAGGTTCAGCACGGGTTGCTTTTTGTGCTGATAACTAATAAATATAGCAGAGGAATGGCTTCTTTTATAAATGTTTTCAAGACACTTTCCCTTGTGGCAATAGTGGACTAGAAAGTCAAAATAGTAGATGTATTGTGTGAGCACTGTAAAAACCTAGATCTGCTCTACACTGCACTTTGTCCTACATTCCTTATCTGTCTGGGAGCTGTGAGGCTAATTGCACCATGGAAGTTGAGAGGCATCTGAATATTGTGAAATCACTGAATCAAAAGAAATGCTCTTAGAAAATTAGTAATTAAGTAAAAGTAATCATAAGTCTACATCTTTTACAGTTGAGGACTACTACTCTCTTGCTATACTGGGAAGATCCTTAGCTGGTTCAAATCGGTATAATTCCACTGAAGTTAGTAGAAGTAGGCCAGCTTACACCAAGAATGGATCTGGCCCCCAAAAGACTAATTTAGATGGAAATTGTGGAGACCAGGGATCTTCTATTATTTTATTTGCACGTAGAACATCATTCACTCTAATAATGCAATAACCCCTGCTAAAATAAATGGCTCTTTCGGTTGGTGACCCATGAGTTTCAATGCAAAGTTTTGTCTACGATGAAAGGCCTTTGAGAAATCTTAATAGTAAGTTGAAAAGTGAAAAGGATGGGTCTTGATGACTCAGCAATTCATGTCATTCTTATGATATGCATGCAATATTCCTAGGCTACTAAGTCTGATGTCCATTTTTTTCATTCCAGCTTGTGATGCTCAAGCTGTCAGGCTGTGGGAACTAATGGGTAAAGAATCTAGAAGTGAAATCCTTACCTCTACTCTTCCTGTAGCCTGCTAGCACTAGATAATAATGTCAAGCAGCATTAAGGGGCCTTAAGCTTTCACTTCCGGGAGAGTGAGGTTTCTTCCATGGCAGATGTAGCACTCATAACGTATTACATGTTAGTACAAATGTAGACTGTTTTCCAGTGCAAAAACTGGATGAGGTACCAGACTGCATTTTCCTATCAGAGGGATACAGCTGTGGTGAGCTGTGTGCTGGTGGCAGTGGTCTGGTGTGCCTGGCAAGCTCTCCAGTACTGGAGCTTATGCAGGTTTTATTTATTAGTATGTATACATGATTTTGAGAAAAAAAAATCCTAATATAATAAATGGCTTAGTCCATCTGTCTGTCCATAATACTCCTGGAGCATTCTGATTGGTTACTGAAACAGCCAATCAGAGTGCTCCAAGAACATTCTGGACAGGTGGTGGCGGTGGCAGCATGGGGGAGCACTGCCATGATGGTGGGGATGGACTGGATGGAGAGGGGAGGTAGGCAGCGAGGTGGCAGTGGGAGTTAGGTGGGAGCATGGGCGGGGGGTGAGGCCTGCCTCCCTCTAATTTTGCTTCCTGGAGGCAGTGGCAGTGCAGAGTGCTGGCCAAAGGGGACAGAGGGGATGACAAAACAAGCTTTCCCCCTCCTCCCAACCCCTCCACTTCTGGGAGGCAGCAGCAGAGCTCAGTCCCCACCCCTCGTCATTCCTGATGGGCAATTGGCTAGTATTTAAATAAAATGCTCTAAGAGCACACACCAACTGCTGAAGCTTCCTTAGCCTGACAAAGGGTTTTTGAACCCGAAAACTTGCTTAATAACCATTCTCCAACCATTTGGGTTGGTCTAATAAAACATATCAAATTCACCCAAGGAACCTTGTCTGCCTATGTCCTTAGACCAACACGGCTACAACCTAAATCCCTGCTTTGAAGTGACACCCTCGTCTAAGCTAACTTGGAAATCTGCTCTACACTGCACAATGCAGTGTAGACATGCCCAGAGTTCACAGTAAAGTCCCCCTTTGTGAACTTTAGCATGGACAGTAGGCTGAGGGTAGAAGGAGTGTCTGAAAGGTGGGACTTCAGGAATGCAGCACTACAGAAATTGCAAGCAGTGTTGGAGCCCATAAGCAACCAGAAGATATTGTGATAACAAAAACAGGTCCCACAAAGTTGTCTTTTTGCTTGGAGCCATTACAGTCCCTGAAACAACTCAATATTAGGAAAGTACACCATTATTTTAAGTCTTTGAAGTCCCTTCTTCCTTTGCTTAGAGGTGTGGCACAAACCTCACAGAGAGAATACGCCTCTGGGAGTTTTGCAAATAACCCACTGTGGACACAATATTTCAGAGTAGCCCAGGGACTTAGAGAAGCCAATAATTTGCCTTTTTTTTACTCCCATCTTATTTGTGAGAGCCTGTGTTCAGTTTACATCTCCCAGTCATCACCTCTGATGTTGTCTACTTTTATAAGCTCTCTCTCTAGCTTCCACAATATGTCAGCATACTTTGGGGACACCTGGAAATTGGCTAACTTACCATCATAAGATCTTCCTCTGTCACTTTTAGATTTACTGGATAGTTCTTATGATTTAATTAGCTGAAGTTAATTAGAAGTCAACTGGAATGTTGAATAAACACAGGCCACTCAATGTCAGAGAAGGCTGTGGAGAAATTTATGGTGAGAAAAGGCATTTCCCAAACAATGAAGATGGGGCCTGCATCTAAGGATTGTAGGGCATCTTGGAGCCACTCTAATTAAAGTGCCTTCTTGCCCCAGAGGGGGTGTATATCAGGGACACACACATCAGTGTCCTTGCACTTCAAAATTGTGGTGGCGGGACTTTAAAGCATTCCTGCTGCCATTTTGAAGCATGGAGATGCTGATACACGAGACGTGGAGGCTGCTGGAGTGCACTAATTTGCACATTCCAGCAGACACCATTAATTGAGTCTGCTCTGATGCGCTGTACTTACAGCACATTAGAGCAGTATCCCCACGCATCTGCAGTCACCCTTAATGACCAAAATAGAGAAGGTAACAATTTTAAAAATGAAAGTAAAGTTGTGATACATCACTGTAACTGTAGTCTGGAAATACTTTCTTGGGCAGAGGGGAGAATAAAACTTGATCCTGCTTACAGGTATTTTGATAGAGTGGCTGCCATCAAATCTTGGTATTTTCCAACAATTATCTGTCTTACAAAGCTGGTGGTAAATAGAATACTGTATTTTATTTTTCCTTCCAAGCAACCTCTATTAAATCAGACGCTACTGTGTGTCAGTAGGGCTAGGTACAGACATTCAAAAAGCCCAAGGCAGAATCCATTTAAGTTATGTGGTTTTCTGTAAGCAGCATAGTTTAGATCAGTAGCAAACAAACACATATTTGCCTTGGGGGGAGGGAGGGGAGGCACAAGTCTTAGACCGACTGAGTTCTCCCATTTTTAAATTAATCTGTGTGTGTCAGCCTTCTGCTGTGTTATGGGTATAGACTGGATTCTGATCACTTGTACTAGTAAATGTGTAATGTCTGTACGGGCCCCTGCTGATTGCTGTAAGGGTGACCCACTGCATGTAGTGAAACCCTTGTTATTGGTCACCTCCCATTGCACAACTCTTTGGTTTAAGGGATCACTTTTAAGTATTCTCATAGTTTACAACAGAATGGTGCTCAGTTGAATTGCATTTCTATTAGGTCATTGTTTTGGGGGAATTTTTTGCTTTGTTGGTTGTTTAAGACAGGCGTCACACAACTGTGCATATAAAAGTCAAATATCACAGTCTTCTTTATTGGCTGACTATATTAACAAACTGCATCTGTTTAAATGGTAGAAAGAGATATAATTTTACCTGACTGGAAGCTTCTTGAATTGCATCTTACTTTGTAGCAACAAATTGCACTTGATTTCGAAGCTTTACAGCATTCTTGCTGAAGAAAAGATATTTTCCTAGATCCAGAGTCTAATATCTCTGCTCATATCAGAGTCATATTGAACATTTCATGTTATGATGATATTGTATAAACAGAAGAAAACAGAACTTTGGCACTAACTCTCAGGCTTCCTGATTGGGGCCCATTCACATCTGGGATTTTGATTTTTGCTGGAATAAAAGATAAAGATATTGTGAGAAAAGTGAAATGCAAACAAGGGAAAGCTGTGACGGTAAAAACATTGTATTCCCATCTATAGAGATATTTGCACCATTAGGCCCTATTAAAATAGAGGGCATACAAATACTGTATAGCTAGTGAGAGAGAGCTCCTCAAATTTTCATACTATAAATCAATGGTTCTCAACCTTTTTAGACTCAAGGCACCCCTTGTTAGGTTTGAGGCACCCCTCACAAAATACCAGCACTCAGTCATCTTTTGACTATGGAAAAATAATACAGTATATTTTTCTATCGCAAAGAACTCAGAAAGACCACAACAGGTCAGAATTTTTTAAACATTATGAATTCTCATTTGAAGTCATTTGGTTTATATTGTGAATCGTGTTTGCGCACCTAGCAGTGCTAACATTATGTGGCACACCTGGAAAGATCTCAAGGCAAATCAGAGTGCTGCAGTACCATAACCAAGAATTACAGGTCTAAATAAATAAGATGAGGAAAGAGTGGGAAAGATAGCAGATCAAAATGACTTGTCTAAGGTCACATTGTTGCTGTGTGGTCTGGCTAGTGGATAAATCGTGCTGCTTCCAAACCAACCTCTGGACATGAATATCTTTTTGTCTCTGGAAAGGATGATTTAGATCAGGATGGAGAAACTGCAGCTCCCATCTGCTTAGAAACTGGATCTACAACAACTATAGTATAGTTGAGCCCTCTGGAAGTTGAATAAATTATGTCTTTGGAAGCATGCATAATGCGTGAGGGTACAATCTATTTCTAGTAAAGTTCAGGTAATATGTTAATGAGAGCAGTATAAAAGCTTAGAGAGGGTAGGTATTTGATAGGCTGTAACTGGAACAGCCATGTGAAATATGAATCATTGAACTATTTATTATACTAGTGCAACTTTTACCATAAAGTGGTTGGTGATTGCCAGTCTTGTTGAATGACAGCTGTTTGTGTAAGCTCTTGATACCTCCCCTGCCAGAATGTTCTCGGCTTGAGTAGGAAGTCAGGTCAAAGGACATGGTGGAGGAAAACTCGGCTATGTTCAGTTCTCACTGGCTTAAGTTTCTTGAGTGACCTTTCAGTGTGGAATAAGGTAACACTTACCCCTCCAAACTTTAACTTGCACCAAACAAACATGCATGTGGGATTTGAAGCTCACCTCCTGAGTGCACATTGAGCCAAAAGAGTTTAATGAGACAGCTGAAATGAATGTGCTGATGAGGAAGAAACAAAAAAATTTAGACTGGATGAAATGGAAAGAAAATGTTACAGAGGAGGACAGTGCGTAACTCAGCAAAGAGTAGGCAGTTCTTTCCTGCAATGATGTTAACAGATTTGCTCCAGTTACTTACTGAATTAGCATTTATTCAATATGATTATTATCTCAAATCTGACATGCAGCAACCTCAAAGACCTTTAAAACTGGCAAAACCTAAATGGTGGTCATTGGAGGTAATTTTAGCATTATAGTGAGGAAACCCTAAAACTGTGAGATTATTATCTCCATGTCTGTGGTGTCATTCACCTGTAACTTTTTCCATGACATATTTTGAGAGCAAAGAGAATCATTTTACAGATAGGGAAACTGAGGCATGAAAGAGATCAGTGATTATCCAGAGTCTCATAGCCAATTGCTGGTACTGCTGGAAATAAACACCATGTTTTCCAATTTCAAGTCCACTATTTTATCTGCTCACTTGTCTTTTACCTATGGGAAATAGCACAAAAAAAGCCAATTTTTCTCCCTTTCAGCACAAGACTGGTCTTGGAAGCAGGCATTTTCATGCCTCTAAATAAAATCCTTTTGGCTCTTCATAATCCTTGTTGCTGGGGCTAAGAGTTGAGTAATTCTGACTAAAGTATGTGGACTGACTCAGTCTGAAAATTACATGCCAAAGGCACATGATCTACAATGGAGTGTTCTCGTGGCTTGTTTCATCATGGTGTTAATTCAGTTTTTATAGTAGTGTTGATGTCACTGAAATCACACCAGCCTAAAACTGGAGGTGTACTATACTGCACCAGGCCCCCTGACTTGTTCTTTTTTATCATCCAGTTAAACAGTAGTGACCTGATAGCTAGCAAACTGAAGCAAAAGAATATTGTACGATGAGCAGAGATTCTGGTTTTCTCTGTTTAAAAAATCACAAATTCTCTTATACAAACCACAAATTCTCTGATTAAACTCCCCCAAATCTCATGGCTCTGTCCCACTCCCTGCATGGGCCTTGCATTCTGGCACTGGACCTCAAGCCCCACCCAGGCTGGGCAGAAGTCCCAGCCCTAGCCCTGCCCAACTCCCTTCTTCATGATGGGGGCCTCAATTCCCTCTGCACACCCCACACCAGATTTAACCGAGTGAGCTGGTCTCCAGGCTGCCAGGCAACCATGTGTGTGCCTACGTGCACACATGCACATGGCACCTCCTGCCTGACTGCCCTTCCTCTGCTCCTTCCAGCCTCTTTCAGACTGGAACTCTGCCAGCCTGCAAGGGGAAACCCACCATTTCCCTTGTTTTTCTCCTTTTAAATAGAAAGCTGGGCTTTTTACCTTAAAATGGGAAAATCTGCATTTTATTGCATTTTACCATGGCAAACAGAACACCCAGATCCCTGATGATGAAGTAAAATGGCAGCCCTATACATTTCTAATAAATAAAATGTTTTTTTTAATTTATTTTTGTAATTGTGAGAATCCAGAAGCAGAAGGATATTGCTGCTTCCAGGTCTATTTGGTGCACTGATTGGGTCTGCAACTGTTTCTTTATTTTTACCACTGGCAAAACAAAAGTAGCCATCCAAAGCAAAGATGTGTAACATTCTGGAAGAAAACAGAGTTTATTAATGAAAAGTACTTGGCAGAGAGCCTATTACAGTAACCATCTTCTCTCCTGTGCTACTGCAGAGCTAAAAGTGATTGATAATAACTATATAGTTACCGTACAATTTGCCTATGATTTTATAGTTGTAGTCATGACATTGATCTATAGTTAAATGAGAAAATGCTTGCATGCACCCTTTCCAATCTGCCAAGAGCAATGTACAATTGTATTTGTGAAGTTACACAAAAAACAAGTACCTGTGTGAATGCAGATTTTGATAGAGAGCTTTTAGCTGGTTGTATACACTGTTCCAGAGAATGCTGTTAATTTTGAGAGAGAGAGAGAGAGATAATGACCAAATACAGATATTATACTTTTACCAGTATAAGTGATTGGAAATTCATCTATACCTATAACAGAACAGAAATTCAGCATACAAAATCCATCTATGCTAATAACAGAACAGAAGTTCAGCATACATAGACTGATTTTAAAATGACAGAACTTGTTCTGTTGTGTCTGTTCTGTTGCCACTGTGTAGACATAAGTAGAAAATCAGGTTATGTAAAGATGTGGCCATGTGCATAACTTTACTGATATGAGTAATACCATTGAATCTAGTCAATTAATCACTGGGGGCTTTGTTACATGGTAATTTTAGGTGGCTCCTTGACCTCTTAATACCTTTTAAGTGGATTAAAGAACTTGTTATGTGGCTTAAAGTTACGCCACTCCAGGGCAGGATTATCTCTGATCTGCATAAACTTACTCATGTTCCATTAAGGTGTGCCCAGCCCACACCTGTGCTACTCAAGTTGCAGTCCTCCTGTATCCCAGGATGCAGTGGCCCCGCCCTCATGTAGTGTTCCCTTGGTGAAGCACAAGAGAAAGAGGTACCACCAAGGATGTGGAGGGTGCTGCACAGAGCACTATGACATGGTGGGTGGAAGCATGTAACAGGCCTGGTGGTGGTGGTGAGGGGAGGAAAAGGAGAGGAAAGCACTGTCTTGTCATGGTGAGCCAGCATGCTGCCTACGCCGGGCTCTGGGTGAGGCAGTTGACATTCACAGTTACATGTCCCCTTCCCCATCCATCTTTCATATGCCTGCCTGTAAAGCAGAGATAAGAGCCTGTCCTGGCTCACCAGCTCTGACTAGGCCTCTGGTGGTGACAAGTCAAAGTTGTGAAGGTGGAAGACAGTCAGAGAAGGTTTCTAGCCTTAAGGTATGACTGTTCCAAACTCCAAGCTAGCACTAAGCTGATCAACATTTGTGTATGGTATAACAAGGCCCTGGAACTAGTCAGATTTTTTTGGCAAACTTTTTTTTTGTCTCATTACTTTTGTGAATCCGTATGTTTTGACAAACCTTTTTTTTTTCTTTTCAAGCAATTTGCAAAAGTGCATCAACCATCTTGTTTTCTTTTGATTCTGTGGTTTCATTTCATTTCAGCTTTCCTGTTTAATTTTGGTTTGATATTGGAAAAGTCCAATTCTCTTACATTTTGCCTTGTGTATTCATTCATTGGAGGCATTCACATTGTCCCCAGTTCATTTAATGTATCCTGAAGTTTAACCTTCCTTGGGACTGAAGGCACATAGGTTGGTTAGTTGGATTGTTTGTGTTTAAGTCCTAGACCAGAGCAGATGCCTTCTGTAGTGAAAATAAAGTAAAAAACAGCAACTTTTGAAGTGGACTTTTCCAGCATCAGTGGACATTTAGGTATTTTCTTTCTCTGACCTCCTTCCCCACCCCACTCTTGTGCTGGCTGAAGTGTTTTGCAAGGTAGAAGTTATTTATTTCACCTAACATTCAGTCTTGCCTCTTGCTCCTCAGGTTTGCAAGTTAAAAAATAGGATTGGAAATCATCATTTGTCTCAGTCGCTAAAACTTACCCATTTCTGATGATGCTGTCAGTTCAAGCAGCAGTGTCGGCCTTTCAAAGCTGCAACCTAAGAACTGCATGTGTAGAGCTGGAAGACCATAAGTGGTATTCTTTTATGGAGCACTTTAGAGCAGGGGAAAGACAATAGCCTCCTTCTTCTGGCGGCTTGCTAAGTGGAGATGTCACTGGAGAAGTTTTAACTCAGCACTTTGTGAGGCTGCTTCTCTTGAACTGTAACTACACATTTCTGTCCAAAGACAGTAATCTTGGTTTTAAATTGTACTTGTCCTTTCCATTCTGAAAAAGATGCATTTCTTAGTTACAGCTACTAGGCTCTACCACTGCTGGACATTAGGCCTGTGTGAAGCGGCTAGTATTCACTTTGGATTTGGCCAATTCGGGAGACAGTGATTCAATTTGGTGATTTGAATCATGGCCCCAAATTCATTTGGCTGAATCTGATTTGGAGATTTGGCTGCTGCCGAATCTCTGAATCAGCCAGGCCCATCCCCCACAGCCTGGCAATGGCTGCCCCTCCCACCCCAGCTCCTGGCACTTAAAAAAAAAAAAAAAAAGCCCCAACTCAGTGGGTGCTGCTGGGCAGGGGGTGATCCCTGCTGCAGCCGCACAGCTGCATGGGGGCTCTGCGTGAGCCCCTCAACCCTCCATCTCAGCCCCCCCCCCATGGCTGCCTTGCTCACTGTGGCTCCGGCCCTTTAAGAACCCCCCCAAACCCCTGGACTCGCTGCTTCTGCCAGTGGGGGGCAATCCCTGCTGCCCCCTGCTGCTCTGCATCACATGGGGGGCTGTGCATGAGTCCCCCCTCCCCCCCCCAAGTCCTGAGGCCACTACAGGAGCCATGAGTACCAGGGATTTTCTCTGTTTTTTGTTTTTTTTTTCTTAAAGGGCTGGAGCCACAGCGGGTAGGGCAGCCGTAGCAGGGCTGGGGGAGTGGAGAGGGGAGGGGGGCTTGTTGAAGAGCCCCCCATGCAGCTTGGGGCAGTGGGGGCCAGCGGGGATTGCCCCCCCCACCTGGCAGCACCCGGTGAGTGGGGCTTTTTTTTTTTTTTAAACACCAGGAGCTGGGGTGGGCAGGGCAGCCATGGTGGGGCTGGGGGAGTGGACAGGGGTTGGGGGGGCTGGGAGAGTGGGCAGGGGATGGAGCTGGCAGGGGTCTCCCCATGGTCCCCTTTCCTCTCCCTCAGCTCCCCCCCTCCCCCCAGTAGCTCTGAGTTTGGCACCTTGCTGCAGCCACCGGGGACTGCCCGAATCATCAAAGCTCTCCAAATCTTTCCCGGAGATTTGGAGAGCTTTGAATCAATTTACACCTTTTAATTGGTCCCCTGATTTGATTCAGATTCAGTGATTCAACCACCAAATTGGGCCTAATCTCCTCCAAATTAAATCACCACCCAAAGCTTCTCACAGCCCTACCATTTCCCCCATGGTTAAGGGGGAAAAGATAAGAGAGATCAGGCAGTATTCCCACAATGTATTTAATGCATAAACTACTATCATGAGTTGCAGCCCCCAAACGCAGAGAAATTGCAAAATCTAACGATAAGCAACAAAGATAAAGATGTTGAAATATAAGGTACACAAGGAAGACTAGATATGTTTAATCTGGAGAAAAGGAGGTGAACGGTTGGAGTCATAGTAGAAGTTATTGTGTTTGAAAAGCTGTCGTAAAGAGGAGGGAGAACAAGGGTAGAATCCTGTTTTACTTACATGTCCATCTGACAGTTTTGCATGTAACTGCCAGTTGTGGCACTTATGCACAGTCTGCAGTCCTAATTCATGTACAGTGTGGACAGGTAAGTGACCACTGCTTGACTCCATCGAAGAGGAGTCTAGATCCTGTGTCCGGGTTTCTTTCCACCTCTGATTCTAAGTTCCTAAGAATTGAAGTTAGTGTGTCGGTGTATGTATGTGCATATGTGTTAGAGAGTGTACTGTCTTGTAGGCATTAGGGGTGTGCAAAGTGGACCGTCTTCAATTCAGATTTGGATTTGGTCCGAATCAGAGACCATGATTCGAGTAGTTGATTTGAATCACTGCCCTGATTCGATTCAACTGAATCCAAATCTGAAGATTCGATGCTGATTCAGAGAATCAGCGATTCAGCCGCAGACACAGCTTTAAATGTTTTTTCTACATACCTCGAGGTACCAGCCCAGTTTGAGAATGTTGCAATGCTGGGGTAGATGGAGTGTCCTACAGGAATGTGGGGGGGGGGGCCCACGCGGTCAGCGGAGAACCTGGAAGTGGACTGGAAGTACTTCTGGTCCACTTCCAGGTCCACTGGGGAGCACGTTGGGGGCGGGGGGCCCTGGTGCCCCTCTGGCTTGGCGATCAGTCATGGGAGGGGACCCCGGGTGTCTCCCCAGACCCAGCAGGCACCAGTCGCCAAGCTGGGAGAGCATGTGCTCCCCGGTGGACCCGGAAGTGGTTATGGTCCACTTCTAGGTCTACTGCCGAGCACACTGGGGAGCCCCCTGCACTTCTGTGGGACGCTCCACATGCCCCAGCATTGCAGCATTCATGAGCCACCTGCTACCTAGAGGTATGTAGAAAAAACATTTAAAGCTGTGTCTATGTTTGAATCTCCGAATCTTTCTGAATCTCTCCGAATCGATTTGGTGGGTTCTGATTCGATTCAGAGAGATTAAAGGGTTCTCTGATTCAGTTTGGATTCAGAGATTCAGCCAATGAATTGGGCCAAATCTCCGAATCAAATCGGGGACCGAAGCGCTTCATAGCCCGAGTAGGTATGCCTCTTTGCTACTCTTTTTCCTACAGTGATGCAGGAAAATTAGAAGTCAAGATGGTCACCAATT
Source organism: Alligator mississippiensis (assembly GCF_030867095.1). Lineage (NCBI taxonomy): Eukaryota > Metazoa > Chordata > Crocodylia > Alligatoridae > Alligator > Alligator mississippiensis. The sequence continues at coordinate 111,011,471 of NC_081824.1, read as the reverse complement.
GACTTCCTGTTCCACATCAGAAGAAGTCATAGTATTTCATTTTTACAGCAGCTAAACATTTCATTTTACCATTTTCAAAGCATTTCAATGTTTGGGAATGTGTTTTTGACCATTTATTGACTTTTCCTATTTACCAGTTAAAAAATTCTGGGTTTTGACCCATCCCAAACAAATGATTTTGTCTGGATTTTTCAGTATTGGCAACAAACCCCTTATTCAGCCAGCTCTACTAATCACATACGTGAAATTAAAAACAGCATAATTGCTTTCTGGGTCAGAGCCTAGAAGAACCTGGGAATGAGGATGACAGAATGTTTTTCTTCTTGCAGTAACAAAAAACTTATTTTTAAGAGGCATAGTGAAATATAAACATTTCCACACACATATATTTGCCTGCAACTATGTAACAAAATAAAATGTTTGTAGAGATTCGACTGTTACATAAATATCTTTATGAATAGGAATGTGTTTTACTAATAAAATAAACCATTTCCCCCTCCTCTTCTGCTGTGCCATTCTTTACTGTGGCTTGGAGATCAGATGATTGTGAAAAAAAAAAGGGCAGATTCTGAGCTCAGTTATGAGGGAGTAGATCTAGAATAGCTCCCCTGGTCTGCAGAAGATTACTTCAGAATTATGGTGGTATATCTGAGATCCAAATCTAATTTAAAGTATTTAATTTCTACCAATGTAATTTCCTGCTGCTTTACTGAGGTTGCTGTCTGCCACACACAGCACTTTGTGTCATTCAGTGAGAGGAAGCATGGTATGAGCTCTGTGGCTGGACTTGCAGACAAATGCCAGGAAGGACAGCACAGTGGCATGAACTTAAAAATAATTTATTTTTAAAATTTTGCTTTTCTCCCCTCCCTGTCACAGCTACAGGAAGTGGGGCAGGATACAGCCAGGCTGAAGGGGAGCCAGCTCAGGCTTTGAGCACAGCTGGTCTGCAGTGAGGTGCGGCTAGTGGCTGGCAAGGCATGGTGAAGGATCTGCTGGGTGGTCCTGGATGAGAAGCAGGCCTAGCCAAAAATAAATGTTTCAAGTCCACAGGAAATTTAATTTCTACTTTTCATTTTGTTTCAGTTCAAGTTGGACCCAAACCAACAGTTTTTAACATATTTAAAACTCCCTGGATCTGGGAGCTGCTCAGTTGAAATTGATATTTTTGTCCCTGTCATTGATCATACTACCAGTGAAATGGACAGCAATGCCAATGTCACTGAGCAGCTGTGGGAGTTCTCAGGGTTCATAGTGTGGGGCAAACCCACCAGGTTTGATTTCTTGAGGTTTAAAACCTAGCAACTTCCACTGTCCTCCAGCACTACTGTAGATACACCAGAAATACAGGCAATGTTACTCTGGGACCCAGTCTTGGATTCTGGATTCATCAAACCCTTCAGGAGTAATAAATCCAAATTTAAATCCCAGCCCCACCCCTGGAAAACTTCCAACCAGCTCTACACAAGGGCAGCACTAAATGGACCAGGCTGGGAAAGTAATCAGATGTACTAAGGAGGGCAGCAGCAGCAGGAGAGGAATACCATTGCAAAGTCACTTCCCCATGCACCAAGCAGGAATGTTGCATTGACACTGACTTTAGCATGCAAACTTCACTCAGCTGAATACTTTCCATCTGCATTTCGGTGAACCTAGAGGTAATTAACTCCCCCTTGTAATTAAACCTCCAAGTTAACACCCATTAAAATAAATGGCAGAAGTTCACCTCTCTTGGTTAAGTGGTGATTTCACAAAACATAACATTTAATAGTCTGTGAACAAACAAGCTCTTCCACACTTGCAAAAATGCTGTGAGGGAACATATATGGTAGAGTAAGGTTTTGTGTATGTATGCATGTGTAACATAGTAACCACCATTAATAAGGATTTGCATCTATATATAGCTGCTTTCACTGGCAAAGAGTTTCAGTGCTGAATGAGGCAGATGGCTGTGAAAAGGGAAGGGGCTATTTGTTGCTAAGGCAGTTGTCTGTTCCCACAGGAGAAGAGGGTTCTATTCTTGCTTCTACTCCAGACTCCCTTTATCATGCTGTGCATTTCATTTAAGCCTAGCATTTCACAGGTGGCCAGCATTTGTGTGTTCTTTATTTATTTTCCCCTGGGTGCCCAATTTGAGACACCTGAGGCCTGATTTTCTGCAAGGCTGAACATTCACAACAGTGATTGAATTCACTGGGAACTGGGGATGCTCAGCATGTCTGGCATCAAAGCATAGTGGCATAATGAACAAAAAAGGTGAGAGCCAGGTAGCTCTGAGTTGGAATCCAGACTGTCACTGGCTCGCTGTTTGAGACCGCAGACAACAAATTATGTTTCAGTCCACCCATCTGTAAAATGACAAAAATAGTACTTACCCATTTGCCTCCAAGGGGGGTTACAGAGATTACCTATTTAAGGTCTGTACACTGGTTGAATGAGGAAAGTGCTATAAAAATGCTAAGTACTCAGAGAAATTAGGCTTTACATGTGGCAAATGGAGTGCCTAATGATCATGAAAACAGATACTGGTGGGCTTGCCCATGATAGCTGCTGTGGTGATGTTTTGAAAGACACAGTAAGTGCTTCCTATATAGTTAAACAGAGCATCTGAAAATGTAATACATGATTTGATATTTTGTACACTGGGCTTTTAAATTGTCAAATACATTTTAAAAATCGTCCTTTGGATGTGTACAAATACTTGAATTTGCAGCCTGACTGTCTTGTATCGTATCCATGTCAACCCAAATCATTTTGGGATGCTTTTGTTATTTTCTGTTCTACTGTGGCAGATACGCAGTTCAAGGAAAATTGTTACTGGTGAGGAGCAAATGTCTTTTGTACTGTACTGGCATTAACATTTTGGGGAGATCTTCATTTTAAAAGCTTTGAAACTGTATTTAGAATCATCCCAGAACATATCCTGAAAACCAGGGTCCAATTTGTACTTGGAAATGATGCAATAAATATCAGGAACAGAGAATAAGTACATGAAACGCATAGGGTTTTCAAAGACTAAGATATTGGGATCCTAATGCAAGCAGCACATTTTGAAAGAAAGCTAGAACTACATACATTTACATGATGTTTATTAATTAGATAATGCAGTATATTTCACCTCAATCACCTATAGAATATTCACTCATAAGGTGGAAATTGCCCATGAAAGGTATTAATGTTTTAATGATGCACTTAAAATCTTTGCAACATTTTATTGAAAAACTCTTACCATGCATGTACCATGCAATCATTTTTTTTTTAAAGGTTATTTTGTTAGCTGGCTTCCATTTTTTTTCTCGCTAATTCGTCCTTTCCTCACAAAATTATTAGACCTTGCTCTAATCAGTTGCTACATCTCCATTTTTCACTGTTTGACATAGCACCTGGGATCAGCTTATTCTGGTGAAGAACATCACCACTTCCTATTGCAGTTGGGTAGATACTTGCCACATTTATTTTGTGGTTTTTTTTGAACAATGGAGACAGGTTTAGGGACATCAAGGTGGGGGGGGGGGGGGTGGGCACCCTTGTCAGATAGTAACTTGATATGCCAAGTATTTTTCTGCAGTGAATTTTTACCACTAAGTTATAAACCCTTGAAATGAAAAGTTTCAAATGGGAAACCTTAATCATAATTTTTGACTGTCACATAAGCCAGGGAAGAGAGCCACCTAGTGGGTTCTGAGCATTCTTTTCTACCTACATCTCCCTTTTTGGTAAAGAAATTGGTTTGCTCTGTTCTTAAAGGAATGCTGTTTTCTTTTGCTATTTATCCTTTTTCAGATAACAAGTCAGCACATTTATTCACGTTCACTGATAAACTGCTTATTGGGAGAAAGTCTGAACGGTCATCATTTCTCAGTATCTCTAAGGGCTTGTTTCAATTCCACTCTTTATTTGGTTTATACTATAACATTGCTTTTCTGTCTCTCTCTTTTTTTTCCTATTGGAGACAGTTTGGAGTCACTGTCTGAATAAGGGTATGCTAGAAATAGTCTTGCCTTGTGAAAAAAATTTTGTTTGATTTGTTTTGAATTCCAAAATAAAATGCTTGCACTGGCATCTGTCCATAGTATATTGAAACTTTATATAGCATTTCCTTTTTATTTCAGGCAGCAATCCATGTGTTCTAGTCCTGGGTTCCTACTGAAAATAAAATGTCAGACTGATCATGGCTTTATGATATGGGTCTGTAGTGACAGCATGCTGGAAAGGCCCTATTTCTCAGTTTGAACCTGTGGTGATCGTAGGTGAAAGATATGTACTTCAACCGAGTGTGCCAACAACCCTTTGGACTGACAGGGATGACATTCTGTTGTGGCTTTGTCTCTGATCTTCTAGGATATCACCTTGACCTCCTGTTACCCCTTTAGACATATATAGTGTACTACTAGTTTGCAGTACCTTTACAGTAACATAACTAAAGGTGACCAGAGTATCAGCCCTGGGTTTTGACTTAGTGGGGCACAAGAAGGGGAAGGTACAAAATTGACAGCCACTGTGCTATTGATATAGCTACTACCACCCTTGCTGCCCAGGGCACAGAACTGCCTAGTTACACTTCTGATACCGTGAAAGTTCTGAAGGAAAATAGGAAGTCTGAAGTGCTCCTGTCCTCTGTGTTAATGAGATTCAGTAAGGATCTTCTTCATTGTCCATGGTTTTTCTGAAGTCTTTTAAGTAATTGCACTCCTTTTTTTCACTGCCCAAGGCACTATAGAAAGTGCAAGCCTGATATCATGTTTTAGAATCTGCACATTTAGGGAGATGATTAAAATTCTTGGTTATAAAATGATGGCATCCTGTTAGTAGCACAACTGTGCACGTGCTGTGTTCTTACCCTGGCATGCCAGAATCTTGGCTTGCCAGTAGGGCTGTGCAAAATGGCACTGTTTCTTTTTTACTTCCATTTTGCCATTTAAATGAGGCAGTATTTCATTTTTAGTTTCATTTAATTTTGAAACTGCTGTTCTGTTTTGTTTAGTCGAAACTGTTTTGCTGTTTCAACGTTTTGCCCATAGGCTACAATGGGGAAGCACAAAACTGCCTATAAGTTTGTCATTTCTTGCCTGATTCAGATTAAACTTACAGGGATGGTAGCCTCTTCTAAAGCCATGAAGCCTGCCAAGTTTCAAGGAGATAGGTGAAGGGGTTTCTGGGAAACTGCACCTCAAAATTTTGAAAGCAAAACTCATGTCACATGTATATGTTAATGCACAGCAGGGTGAAAACTGTAGGTATGGTAGCCCCTGCTTGGGCCATGGAGCTTGCCAAGTTTCAAGGAAGTAGGTATAAGGGGTTCTGGGAACCTGCACCTCAAGCTGCTGACAAGCAAAACTCGTGTCACGTGTGTGTGTTAAGGCACAGTGGGGTGAAAACAGCAGGCATCGTAGTCCCTGCTAAGGCTATGAAGCCTCCCATGTTTCAAGGGGATAGATGAGGGGGTTTCTGGGAAACTGCATCTCAAACGGTTTAGAGCAAAAGTTGTGTCACTTGTAAGTGTAGAGGCACAGAGAAAGCTCAGTTCAAACAATGCTTTTTATGCTGTTTTTCCATCCCTCCCGCAGATCACGGGATTGGAAGGGACCTCAGGGAAGGATCATAATCATTGGCCAGCTGCACGTGTCAATATCAGAGCAGTCCTTTCCCCACTCTACCCTCTCCCTCTCCTTAGTTTCTCTTTAGCTGCGAGCAAACCCAGCTTCAAAACTCAAAGCGTTTCGAAACATTTCATCGGCCCTCATTCCATTTCAAAGCTGTTTCAAAGCCTTTTGTTTCATTTTGATTTTCCTGTTTCGAGCTCAAAATGAGTTGAAACAGATTGAAATGAAGTAGCCGGTGAAATTTCACACAGCCCTACTTGCCAGTAGATCATTCCAAAAGACTATCTTGGGATGCAAATGAGTAATAATCAAAATGTAATTGTTCCCTTCAAAGTGAAATAAATAAGTTCTAATCTTATTCCATAATATTGAGAACTTCCTGTGAGTTCTTAATGGTTCCTATCTACCCCTGTTGTTTGAATTGGCGCTTTTGGCCTTTGTCACATTTGAATACCCTCATTCTCTTATCTTGGGTCTCAATGACTTAAATATTGTTCCTAATTTACACTTATGCAAGTAGGAATCAAATTTGGCCTTACAGAGGAGATTGGCATATGGATCTAGATTTGGTATCCCATTGTTTTGAAACTGATGTGAGATCAGAATCTAGACTGATTACTCTTGACTATAGTTTTAAGTTTGACAACAGAGATGTATAGGTAGCTTGTAATTCAGTAAAGTGTAATTCAGTAAAGATGAGATTTGTGAAAAGCTTCCTGTAAATAAACAAATACTAATTTCTTATCTAAATTAGCCTGGTATTTTTCTTGTTCATAGCTTTTAGTGTTTAGGAAAACATTTTTAAAGAAGCAAAGTTCAAAAGGATAGGTATGCATGCAGCCTGCTTTAGGCTTCCCCCTGGCTCCCCTGCTGTATTTATTTATTCCAAAATATTCTTGTGCTCCTTGCATCAATAAAACACAATTTCTGTCTGGAAACGGTAAGGCGTCTGTTGATTTTAAAAAATAATTTCCGATGGTGCTATGAAATTTGTATGTACTTACAACTGAAAAGGACATACACGGCAATTAAGTCTTTTACAGATAGATACTCCAGCACTGTATATGCCAAAGTCAGGAAATATCTATATGGTTTTAGCCTGAATTTTTGACAGCAGCATAGCTTGTCACTCTAGGCTGTCTTTAAAGATTCCAGTAAAAGGTTTATGATCTGTATCTTGTAGCATGGGTGACTCATAATAAATGAACTCCAAAGGTGTAGTGCCATGTCCAGTGCTGATTGTGCCAATAAATGGGTCATCCTCTTCACTAGAGTCATTTATAGCCACCTAACAGCTTTACTTTCTGTCAGGAAGGGCACAGTTTTGTCAAAATGGTTTATGGCACTACATCTTTCACAGCATTTCCAGAAAACATGACAGCTGTTGGTTTCATATTTACTGCCACATTTTTCTGTACTTTAAACATTGTGTATCACAGGCTTTTTGCTTTTTTATTCTGAACGTACTAGACATTGTTGAAGTTTAACAAAACCACAACCAAAACAAAAGCTTATATTGTGGATAAATATAAAGTGGTCACCACCATTATAATGCATCAAATTACAGATTTTTGTGACATTTGGCTAGAGAACATACACTTAATGTAGTAGCATTTTCTAACATTTTTTCTGTGGTTACAATTAGTCATTTTGTAACTCTCCCTCTTTCTCTTCTTCAGTTTTGTTTTTTTCAAATAAGAATCCCCACGTTATTAGTAGAGCTGAGTTCACGATTTTCTTGAGTTTCACGTGCTGCTGTAGCCACAAGTTTTAGTGAAAAACATGCTGTCTCAAGAGTATAAGATACATGAGCTGCCTTCAATACTTTTTAGGTGGTATTTTTTGGAAAATCTAGGAGTTTTGTGCCTGGGATAATATTACTGCTTGATCCTACTAATGACAGCATTTGGAGAAACTGAAAAAGCAAGAGAAAGGAATGACAGACCTCGGGTCAAAACATGGGAGTTGGAATCAACAAATCTGGGTGCTAGTCCCAACTCTGCCATAGGCTTCCTGGGTCTCAAAGGGTGCTTCTACACATGCAATTAATGCTATTTAGACTTACTGCACAGTGATTTACTGCTCAGTAAGCCAACGCTGAGAAGGCATCTATACATGCACCCCACTGGGGCAGATTTGGTCTAAGCAGATCCAGGCCTGCTCCTGCCCTGCTCTGACTTCTTGCAGCATCCAGGGGGAGCTGCAGGCTCCAGATGCAGCTGCCTAGATGCCAGGAGTCCCCAGGGGAGAGAGGTTCAGGCTGGTAGGGGTCTCTGAGGGGAACAACTCAGGCTGGCAGGGGTGTCTGGAGGAGACATGCTTCAGTTGGCAGGGGTCTCCAGCAGGGACAAGCTCAAGTTTGCAGAGGTCTTGGAAGGGGGGTGGGGAAGGGGGGTCACTGTGTCCTCAAGGTGTTTGCAAATCACCTTCTCCCCCATTTTGTGCAATAGGGCACCTGGGCAGCTGTCCATGAACTCCAGGTCCACAGTGCACCCCCAAGACTACAGGTGCTCTGGACAGATTCTAATCAACACCCTCCATGACAACACACTCCCTCCTGCCCTTTCTCCCTCTCCCCAACAACACTCTCCCACCCTCTCTTCCCAACAACAGCCCCCACCCAGAACCCCAGCATGCACCACTAGTAAAACACCCTCTTCCCCATGCAAATATTTACAGGAATATGGTTGGGGGAGTCAGGGGGGAATGGTGGGCTGGAGGCACTGATGGCATGGTGTCTGGGGCGAGGCGTGGGGCCTCGCCCCAGACAGATATCCCAGGGGATACTGTGGCATTTCTGGCGGCCTGGAGGCTCTGTCAGGGGTGAGGGTGGGCCCTGTCCAAGCTGTTCCCCCTCCTCCTCCATAGAGCTAGGCCCAGTGGGAGCCAAGTGGCAGCCAGGGACAGAGCTGGGGGCACAAAGCTGGGCAGGCAGCACAAAGGTGACCACCAAGGTCAGGATGGTGTCCAGCATCTGGTGGCCCTCCTCCATGCCCTCCTCTGCCCAGGACACCATGACATCCTGTGCCTCTAGCATCCTATCAGGGTAGGCAGTGTGTTTCTCCTCCAGAGCAAGGAGCCTGTCCCAGAAGGTAAAGACTTCTCAGTCCCTCTCCCACTCACGCACTCTCCAGGACTGCTGGAGCCAGTATGTGCTCTCAGCACAGGGTCATGGTATCCAGGGGCCAGCGAGCAGCCAGCAGAGGCCTGGATGTCGAGTTGGGGCTCAGCAGTGCTCCTGCAATCAGCACGTGCCCACCACACCAGCACACAGTGGCCAGGGCTTGGTATCAGATGGTTCAGGCTCCAGGAGCCAAGCCAGGAGTCTAAAATCCAACCAGGAACTACTGAAGAGCTGTCCCTGCCCTGTGGCTGGAGGGCCTCCCAGCCCCATTGCTCTACCCCTGGCAGGAGGCTGGCCCCCTACTGGTCTGGTTGACTGGTAGCAAATTTGCTGCCAGTCAGCATCTACACATGCACTACTGTGCGTTAGCTAATGTGTAGTAAATCTACTACCTGTAATACAGTTAGTAGATTTACTGAGCATTAGCCTATTTTACTGTGCAGTAGCTTGGTGCAGTTACATAGTGATGCTTTACTATGCAATAGATTAGTCTACTGTGCAGTAAAGCATGTCATGTAGATGTGCCCAAAGAGCCAATGATGTTATTTTTCCATATGTAAAATGAGGCTAATATGTATGTTGTGAAGTTTAGTTCATTAATGTTTTTAAAGCACAATGAGAGTGTTGGATGAACAGTGCTATAGGAAGGCACAGAATAATTATTTATGCAATATTGTATACTTAAGCAGTAATGCTTTGGTTAGCCTATAAAATACAAATATACCCTACCTTTTACTTAGTTTATAGAGTGAAAATCTCCCTTTATTTCACTAAAAGCAATCAAACTGGATCATGGGAATCCAAGTTTAAGGGTTAAAACAAGTAAAGGCTTCTGACCACAGTTTCAGATATTTTGTTAAAAATTGCCTAAAACACCTCTAGCATCACTCACCCTCCAGAGAGAACTCTGGAGACAAGGTAAAGGTCATAAAGATAAGGTATCCTGAGATAGCAGAAAGTCAGAACTATTAAATTAAACAAAATAAAAAAAATTGGGGGCTAATGCAAGGATCAAAGAACTGGAGATGGATCATTTTAGTAAGAACTGAGGCTGCAGCTTTGAGTACAAGCTGTAAATCTGTGCTGAGCTTATCTGGAATGCATAAAATAAGACAATGAAATACTGATTTGAATCTAGAAGTGACCAAAAAGGTACTTTTACCTTACTACTGAATACTTAGCTTAGCACATTTGCCTCCCCCTTCTTCTATTCTAAACACTGCTTTCTATTTAGAAGCTCTGCTTCCTGCATCTGGTGAAGTAAGCTGCTGCTTACGAAAGCTTACAAACCTCTGATTTCATCAGCATCTAATGAAGTGAGCTACAACTCGCAAAAGCTTGTGCTACGCACGCACGCACGCACACATGCATGTATGCATGCGCGCGCGCTTTGGTTAGCCTATAAAATACAAATCTACCCTAGCACATATATGGGAGCCTGGATTGGTGCCTTGGTGAGAACAGGAGTTAGGTAGTCTGCTGCTGAAGAGCTATCATTTGAGGTTGGGAGGGCTCTGTGTAAGACAGGACATGTTTGTCCCCCATGGGTACTGAGTTGGTCATCCTTTTTGAGGAGGGATTGAAGGTCATTAATAATGTGTCTAGCTAGGTTCTGCAGATGACTACCAAAGGGATTCTCTTGTCTGTGTTATAGGGTTTGTATTGTAGCACTTTGGAGTAGGGGCTGAATCTGGCTCTATTGATTTGAATGGTCATGGCTCTAGGACTGTATTGTATTGCACTATACTGTATGGTTACAAATGACCATGGTCCAAATAATGACTTTTTAAAAACTGAATCTGTCCTTTGACAGAATTCTGTCTGAGGACGACAGGTAATATTATGACCTATTGGTGGGGCCATTGACTTCAAAAGAATCAGACTTTTATCCAATTTAAATTCTTCTTCAGATTGGTGTTAATAACACTAAATGAGGATGCCAGTTTTCAGCCTACATTTTTAGTTGCTCACACTTATGTATGACTTAAGTCAGGGGTTGTCAACCAGGGGTACGTGTACCCCTGGGGGTACTTTGAAAGGTTTCAGGGAGCACGTGGGGGGGGTGGGGAATGAAGCATCACCATCCTGCACCGCTGCCTCACAGGAGCAGGGCCGCACAGACACTGCGCTGCCACCACTCATCATGCTGCTGCTCCACGTCTGGCTGCTCGCCACCCCTATCCCTTGCACAGTGTCCAGCCGATTCCCCCCGCTCCCCACCCACTTGGCATCTAGCCACTCCCCCCTCCCCCCCGGGGGTACACTTACTAAAAAGGAGGCCATGGTGGGGTACACTTATTTATAAAAGTTGAAAACCCATGACTTAAGTGAATTCAGTGAATACATTTCTCATAGGAATGCTCATGTGGTATCAGCTTGCAATCTAAACTGAAGCAAAAGTCTCAGTTGTGTAACCTAGTTTATTTTTAAATATATGGCCTCTTCTAATTTAAATACATTTTAATTGATTTGCCAAGTTCCTTTAAGACCCGCTTCTTGGAATCCATTCTAAAAATACAGCGTGGTTGACAAATTGAAAAATTTATCACAAACTTTAGTTACACTTTCCATCGTTAGAGGATTTCTTATCTTGATCTCGAGACTTAGTTTAGATAACACAAAATAAAGAATGTGTGTATCATAGTTTGTGGTAATTATTATGATTAATGGGTTAAAGAAAAAAATGCAGATAGAACAAAACTGAAGAGTGTTAAAGATATTCAAAATATTTACTATTTCTGTTTTGGTAGCATTTTTAAGGCTCTCTCAAAGACTGAAGAAAAGATGGTTTAAAGCTTATTTCAGCATTGAATGCCCCCATTCTCTGTAAGTGCAGAATGACAATTCCTCTTTAACTTCAGTGGAGTTGCCCTATTCTAGGATACACTAGCAGAGAATTGGCCCAGTTACAGCAGTATACTTTTCCTTTTTCTTCCATGTTGCTAAGAATTCCTTTTGACATTTCTGGCCTCTTCCTAAAATCATATTCAGTTGTGTTTCTTTTTTGCTGTAATCCCTGAGGTTCTTGTGAATTTTACCCACTGCATATAGCTTTTTCTTTGTTTTATCATAGATTCTTTCACAAATAGGATCTCTACTGTGACATTCAACCTGTACTGAACTATCTGATATAAAATTATGTGATGCAAAGCATGTCTGGAGATATGTTTTAGTATTTGCTTTTCTAAAAAGGATGTAGAAAAGAATGCCATTTTAAAAGAATGACAATTTATATTCTTGCACCTGAAAAAGTAAGATCTCCCACTTATGTTGTTTTTCTCTTCTAAGGAGAATTACACATGTACAATAAAGGTTTCATCACTGTTTTTATTGCTTAATATACTGTACCAAACTTTCTGTTTCATATTTGCCATTTGCTTGCTTGCTGATAACTCTTTCCAAATAGACAGACTAGTATAAAATGGTGGCCATTGTGCTCCTGCTTGTGCTACCTCTGAGCATGGGTTGATTGTTAATGGACCAAATACTATTTCTGTACAACCAGTCAGTTTTACCGACTTTAAGTTCTTTGACTGAATAGGATGGGTTAGTATGGTGTATTACTGCTGAAGAAAACTTGTATTTCATTTTGAATGAAAAACTTATATTGATTTTGCAGATAAGAATACAACTTATAGCATAATGACTGTACCTGGACTATAGTTATATTGCAATTAGAGTAAAATTTCACTCAGGTTTTTTTTGATACATGTGATTGCTAATAATTCATATAGGTAGAATATTAATTATATGGTTTAGAATATTTACAGCATAAATGCATTACAATTAATGAAAGTGGGTTCTAAAAAATACATGTACTAAACACATGTGCCAGACAAAAGGGGATAAGTAGTACAACCACATAATTTACCTTCTGCAATATAATTACACTCTAATGACTTATACAACAATTGCATGTAATGACCATCTAACCATGGTCACAATATTAAAAAAGGATAACTACATAACCATAATTGAAATCCCAGATATTATACATATTCATGATGTACTGTATAATAAAATCTATCAAATTAATGAGCAATAAAATAAGAACAAATGACTACAAAGAAATTTATTTCAGCCTAAGCAGACGTAGAAATTTCTCTTTTACATACATGCGTGTGTATGAGAGAGAGAGACTATACAGTATGTCTAATAGGTTATTTCTGAACTTAGACTGTCTTTTCATTCTAGTCATGTTACTTCATAGTGTACATGCCTCAAAGGCAAGCATTGTAGTCAATGTGATTTATACCATACTTTGACAAACAGAAGATTCGTGTTTCAAATTCACAGAAAATTCACCTAAAGTATGACTGATGCTCTTCCTTGTCACATTTCTGAAAAGTATCCAGTTTGGACTAACAATTTACACCTGAAATCAATCATGCTGCTCTTTGTTATTTCAGAATCTCTGTGCAGATAACACCAAGAAATTGTCCTCAAATCAAGCTGCTGCTGTTTCAGAATTACAAGTTACTTGTCAAAATGATTTGGAGCACCGGGAGAATGCGGAGAATATGACTGAGGCAGCTACGTTAGAGAAAACCAGTGTGATTAAAGGTCAGTTGAGTTTTACAATTTGAGTTATTAATATAACAGAGTTAACCCCAGACCTGATAAATATTTGATGTGTTTTGCATGATTTCAGTTGGAACCTGTGGATCAGTCAAAGACGACAAAATGTGAACGTTTATGTTCTTCCACTAGAAATGCCATGGGCAAATACATACAAACTCTCAGCAGCCGCATGATATTAAACTCTGCTTGACACTGCAGCATGAATATTCAGTAGTTTTCAGGAACAGACTTGTGTGGAGCAGATGCACTTTGCTTTTGGTTTGTTCTTCCACAGTCATCTGTTTTAAAGACTGCTGATTCAGCCCTGGTAATAGAGCTGATTAAGTAATTTACATTAAACATGTTAAGTTGTCTCAAATCAGAAATGTATGTTTCTAAGAAAAAATATTGATAAAATCACATGGACTTTAAGAGCATGCATAATACTAGAAGGGACCTCCCAGGCCATCTAGTTCTGTTCCCTTCATTTGCAGGCAACCTTGCAGTAAACATTTATTGCAAAGGGTCCCTAAGAATATTCATTCTTGCCTCTTTCACATACCATAGCCACAGAGCACCCAATTAAACAAATCCCACAGCCTGTTATAGGAGGAGAAAAGGGGCCACCAATCCTAGGAAGGGGGCCATGCCCTGTGCTATAGCGGGAGGGGAAAAATCAACAACAATCCTTATCAGTCTAAACAAGGGAAAAATTCCGTTAGTAGACATTGAGTATATGAGCAAAATCCACCAGCCAGATGCCTGAGAGATTTCCCAGTACCATTTAGGAGCACCAGTGCTCCCAAACCAATCTTGCTTCTAGCTGTGGCCAATGCCCAATGCTTCATAAGAAGGTGAACCCCCCTCCCTCCCCCCCCCGGAAACTAAATGATGTTTCCTGTTGGGGGGAGGAATTCTTCATGGATTTAGCAATTGACCCTCAGAATCCTAAAGTATGGAGGTACCACATAGCTCTCACATACAACCAACCTTCTTGGAGGTCAACCTACCTTTCAGACCCCTCATGGGGGCATCGGACACAAGGATCTACATCTCACATGCTCTCATTAGTACTCTAAGCACACCCTTAATATAGTGTATTGTTTCCTCCATAAATATATCAAGCATCATCTCAAAGAAATTCAGGTTTCTTGCCTCCACTACCTTATTCAGAAGATTATTATTGAGAACTTCACTCCTCAAGGGTATAGAAACAGTTTTTCATCTGTCATTCTATTTGTTCCATTCTTAGAACCCATGAGAGCTGAAAAAATAAGATTTATGGCCTAATCCAAACACAGTTGAATCCATGGAGCAACTTCTGTTGGTTTTATTGGAATGGATCAGGTCCATGATTCATCTGATGGGTATATATGTCACAGAGAATCATAGAAAAATAGGGCTGGAAGGGACCTTCAGAGGTCATCTAGCACTATCCCCTGTCTGAGGCATGATCATCCCTATCCCAACAATCCTATATGATCTATAATCTAAGATCTTCATAAGACTACTGTCAACTCTGGCACAGCACAAGACATAACATCCTAAAATGCCACAGGTAAAGCAGGGAACCACAGCAGTCAATGTCCTGCTTCTATAAAAGGTTATTAATATATGCTTGAGAGATCCCAGGTAAAAAGCCATCCCCCCAGCTACAGAGGAAGGCAAAAACCCCCATAGTTTATACCAATCTGACTGTGAGGTAAAAGTCCTTCCTGACACCAAATATAGTGATCAGTCTGACCCTGAGTTGAGGGGTAAGACCCTCTAGCCAGGAACCTTTGGCTTTGGTCCTAGCAGGAGCATTGGCACACCCAGTCAAAATTCCCAGCCTTGGCTGCAGCCAATGCCCAATGCTTTTGAGGAAGGCTTAAAACACCTCTGACACATGTAGCAGAAAGTGGGGTGGGGGTCAACCAGGAAAGCCCAGAAGCATGGAAAATACCCATAGTAGAACATAGCCTGTCACAAATACCTGACTGGAAGCAACAAGACTTCTGTACGGCAGTGTTTATAGATGCAGCACTGTGTGTTCGTGCAACACTTCATGCAATCAACTGACTGATTTCTGGTGACAGTATAAAAATGTCACTTAAAGCTTTTCTTTATTATCTTGTTATTGAATATAGGTAATGGCCAATAATGAAATTCAGTCCATTACTTTAAAAACTGATCATACTGAGACTTTTCCAAATATAATATAACAACAGTCCAGAAAACTGTGTTGGGAATTTTTTTATATATAGATGATAGGGAGGCCAGCTAGAGGGGAAACTCTTCTTGACTTGCTGCTCGCAAACAGTAAGGAATATTTTGAGAATGTGAAGGTGGAAGGTAACGGATGACAGTGACCATGAAATGAAAGAATTCAAGATCTTAAGGGAAGGAAGGAAGGAGAGCAGCAGAATAAGGACACTGGACTTCAGAAAGGCAGACTTTAACAAACTCAGGGAAATTGTAGGCAGAATCTCCTAGGAGGAAAAAAGAATCCAAAAGAGCTGTCTCTACTTTAAGGAACCCCTTTTAACGGCAGAGGAGAAAGCATGCTATCACAATGCAACAGAAGAAAAGGAAGAGTAATGGAAGGCCAGCCAGGTTAGACAGTGATCTCTTCAATGAGTAGAAACTCAAAAATGAATCCTACAAAAAGGTGGAAACTTGGTCCTGGAAGAGTATAAGAGTATTTCAGGTGTGCAGAGAGAAAATTAGGAGGGCCAAAGAATGATTTGAGATGCAACTGGCAAGAGATGTAAAAGGCATCCAATAAAAAGGGATTCTGCAAGTGTGCCTTTATAAATAGGGGCAGCTACCAGATGATGAGTGCAGTTGGCAACAAAAATAAGGAGTCAAACAGCCTAGTAATGACAGAACTGGTTTGGGATTATTAGAGAAGCTGGATGCTTCAAGTAGGCAGGACCAGATGGAATGTATAATACAGTAATGAAGAAATTGGCTGAGGTAATTTCAGAGCCATTACCTATCCTTTTTAAGAACTTGGGGAGGTTGGATGAGGTCTCAACTGATTGGAAAAGAGCAAATATGGAGTCTATCTTTAAGAAAGGCGAGAAAGAGGATCTGGGGAACTAGAGACAAGTCATCATGACCTTGATACTTGGAAAGGTCATGGAGCCTGGAGGAACCTAGAACCTAGAGCAGGACAGGATGAACAGGAACAGCCAACATGGATTCAAAAAGGCTGGTCACACCTGAATAGTCTGATTTCCTTCTGTGATAAGGTGATAGGCTCTATGGATGTCAGGAGAGCAGTGAATGCGATATACCTTGCCTTTAGCAAGGCTTTTGACACTTTCTCCCTTGACATTCTCATTAACAAGCTAAGGAAATATGGATTAGATGGTAGTACTGAAAAATGGATGCATAAAGGTTGGATCGTTGTGCTCAATGAGTCATTAATTACTCACTGTCTAGCTGGGAGAAGATATCAGGTGGGGTTCCCCAGGAATCTGTGCTGGGTCCAATATTGTTTAATACTATCATGAATGATTTGGATGATGGATTGAGTTACACGCTTAGCAAATTTGTGGATGACACTGGGTTGGGTGGAGTTGCAGGCTTTCTGCAGGGCAGGGCTAGGATTCAGAATGACATGGATAGACTGGAGAAATGGTCTGTAATCAACCATATACAACAAGAACAGGTACAAAATGCTGCACCTGGGACAAAATAATTGCAAACACAAATACAGGCTGGGAAATAACTGGCTAAACTGAAGTACTGCAAGGAAATACCTAGGGGTTACAGTGGAGCAAAAACTGAATATGAGCCAATAATGTGCACTTTTTGCAAGAAAAGCCAAAAGCATACTGGGTTGTATTACAAGGGGTATCAATGAAAATCAAGGGAAGTGATTATTCTACTTTGTTCAGCACTGGTCAGGCCTCACCTGGAGTACTGTGTCCAGTTATGGGCCCCATATTTCAAAAAGAATGCAAATACATTGAAAGAGTTCAGTGGAGAGCAACAAACATGATTAGAGACCTGGAAAGTATGTGTTATGAGCAGAGCAGGGTTTGTGTTACACTTTGATTCTTGCAGGGTAGGTCTGCAAAAAAAAATGGACTGCTCATCATGATGCCGTAATAAGAGACACCCCCTCCCCCCCCGTTATGATTTTCAAATCTCATAAGGGGGGCTCTTGTCTCTTATGGGGGGGAACTCACCCCCCCCCCCGAGCTCCCCTGTAATTTAAACCCTGGTTATGAGGAAAGGTTGAAAGAACTAGGTTTATTTAGTCTGGAGAAGAGAAGATTGAGAGGGGCTTTGATCACAGTCTTCAAATACATGAAGGATGATTACGGAGAGGATGGAAATGGGCTTTTCTTTGTGGCCATAGGGCTAGGAGCAATGGCTTCAGATTGCAGCAGAGGAAATTTAGGTTAGAGATTAGGGGAAACTTTCTGATGATGAGGGTGGTCAAGCATTGGAACAGGCTACCTAGAGAAATTGTAGCATCTCCATCCCTGGAAATTTTCAAAAGCAGGTTGGACAGACACTTGTCTGTGAGGGCTTAGTTAGGAAAGATTGTGTCTTGAGCAGAGAGGGACTAGACTAGTTGATGTAGAAGAGGTCACTTCTAACCCTGCTTTACTCTGGTCCTATGAGCATTTATGGTGAGGGATTATAGCAAGGTATTGAGAATCCAGCTTTTGTCATCAGAGGCATAACAGAACAGCTCTGCACTCTGGGCAGCTTTTGCACGCAGGACAACATTGGCTGCTGTGCTGGTGGTGGTGATGGCTTGGCCAGCCACCAGCTGCATCTGAGGCTATTTTTTTGCTGCCCCTCCCCGAAGGTGGCACCAGGGAGTACTGCCCCAGTTATCCCCCTTAGTTACCCTACTGGTTATTATTACCCTAAAAGCTATTTGCTTAGCAGGGAGTTTCAAAGGTGCAAAAGGTACTTAAGGTACCCATCTACATAGTAAACCTACCATGCTCCAAAATGGTATCTTTAGGCCTACCCTCTGAACTGAAAGCAGCGTACCTAAATAGCGCTACTATATGGCTGCAGAGTTACATGTCTGGTTTTAGAACAAGGGTGGTTTTGGTAATATCTTTTATTGAACTAACTGAATAAATGGGAGAAATGGGAGACAAGGTTTTGGGCAGTTGGGTGCCTTTTCTCAGTTTGTCCATTAAAAATATTAATTAAAGAAAACCGTTGCCTCCCTCATATTGCCTGGATCATCATAACTACAGCAACACTCCAACCACCTCCTGGTTTTAGAAGGCAGCCTGCCTCTACCAGCTCAGTAGACTTAAGAGTGTGATAAGTCAGATACCTAACTGCTACTGGTTAAAAGCAATGGGAGCTTGTTTCCTATCTGCTCTTTATGCCTTTGAAAATTTCCTCTGTGATGGGCACTTTGTATTGCTTTAGTGAATGTGTTTGATGGCAGTGAAGGATGAAGTTTCCAGGCTGTCAGCTCTGAAGAATGAAACCTACCTTTTGGGTGTTATTGGCACACTGAGATTGTCCCTGCTCTTCTGAAGGAACAGCTTGCAAGACTGACTTTGAGAACTGTTGCTCATGCCAGTAGTTGCATTGACCTAATAAAGATTAACTGTACCAATACAGCCTGGCATAGGGAACATACAAGAGAATAAAGATAGTATGTCTGGGGCATTGTATATAGAGGCAGGATGACCTGTTGTGACTGAAGACTGGCCAGGATTCAGACAGTATCAGGATCAGGTCATCACATTGGTGATTTAAGGCCTCTATTGTCTTGGTTTAGACTGCTTACAGAAACACACAGCCACACAAGATAGAGTAAACAAGCAGGGCTTTTATTAACATGGTTTTTCAAACACATTCTGCTCTCACAGCTTGGTATTCTGTTGCTCGCTCTTCCTCTCTGTTTCTGTCTCCTTGTGATGCATAGAGAAAGGAGCAGAATGTTCAAGTCATTTCCTGTGCCTCCCTTACCGGGACAGTGCAAGAGCTACTTAACTGTCATTTCCCCACGTAAGCAAAAGAAGTCTAGAGATGCCCTCTCTAATGTTCTTGCTTAATAACAGCATTGGGGCATATCGTGGCCCTTCCATTCTGTGGTTGAATCTTTTCCCACACTTGGAGTGAACATTGATTCTTGTGCCTCTAGATCAGGAGTGTCCAACTCATTCTACTCACGGGCTGGATGAGTCATGTGGGGACGGTCTATGGGCTGGATTTAGCCCATGGACCCTGGACTCCTCTCCACCCCATCCTGGTTCCAGTGCACATCATGGCTGCTTTAGACACTCTGGGATCTGTGTTATGTGGCATCCTCCCTAGACGGACTGTGCTGCATGTCTGAGGTCCGTACTACATGTAGTGCTCCCCACAGGTGGTCCAGGACTGCACTTCACATGGTGCCTGCTCCAGCTGGTCTGGGACCTGCACTGCATGCAGCATCTATGGTGCCATGTATTATACTGGTCCCAGACCAGCTGAAGCAGGCATCATATGTGGCATGTGTCCTGTAAGGGACTGGGGCACAGGTTGTCTGGCCTAATGGTTAAACTACCGAGGGAAAGCAGTGGTCTGAGGCTGGGTCAGGGGGCAGGAGCCATATACCAAAACCAGAGGAAAGTCCAGAAGCAGAGTCCACAACACAGTTTAGGGTCAGGATCCAAGGATTAGATGCTGACTACCAATCTAAGGGAGAATCCACAGGGCAAAGTCTGAAAACAGAGCCAAACTGGGGTCAGGAGCCAGGTAACAGATCCTCATAAAAATCCAAACCTGAAGTCCAGAAATAACCCCAAACCCAGGAGAACTGGAGTGCAAGAACCAGGAGGCTTGCCACAGAACTGTTGACTAGCCTGAAAATCCAGGGCTCCGGCTGGTGCAGAATGGATAGGAAGCACTCCTAGCAGCCAGTCATGATGCTCACTGTTTCTGAAGTGGGACAGAGTTCATTAACTGAGGTTTACTTCAGGTGTGGCTGATTTGGCTTAGGCTGGCCTGCCTGACCAGAGGTCCTGAAAGCTCCCATTGCAGGCACTGGAACCAATCAATTCAGACCTAGGGGCCACAATGGGAGCTGGATAATGGGTATCTGGCCCATGGGTCATATGTTTGACACCCCTGCTTTAGATAGAGCTGGATGGCTCTCTGGCAATTGTGCTTGTCTTGGCTGTAATTAAGTTTCCTCATCTTTTTGCTTCATAGCCTTTTACTTTTTTAACAAGTCTGTTCCTGGTGCAGGATTGAGTTGAATTTAAGCTGGTGCCAGAGTCAGCTTTGCATCAGTGTACTGAAATTTCATACCAAAGTTATCAGTATTCTGGCATTTTTATTCTTTCATCTATTTAGTTGTGTTTTACTTTTACATGATCTTAACTCTAAGCAGTAGAAGGGGTGGCAATTGATTTGCATTCCCTTCTTAGCATCTGGGAAAGTGAAGCTCTTGATTCCATAGGTGTGTTTCACTAGGTTAATAAATTAAATTCCCTTGATGACTTTCCTAGTATTTGCTCTTCTAAATGTTTTTTCTAGTATTTGCTTAACTATTGGTACCTATATTACAGCTTGTCTGTTTGACTCTGGGTAATATGGAGGGCTGATCCTTAGAAAATCTTTAATTCTCCTTGGATATGTATTGTCATCCATTGTCCTGAGTGAGCTCATCACGAGTACTATTGTCTTGGTGCAATTCACAGCAGTGCTGCCTAATGTTGCTTAGTTGAGTTACTTCAAAAGAAACTGTGATAATCAAGAGTCAGCAGGTAGTGGTTTCCTCTGTGTTCAGATAAATCAGCTGCTAACCACTGCCAACGCTCTGCTAGGTATGTCATGTATTGTAATAGGTTCCTTGCAGTTCTGTCTCTGCTACTTTGCATGAATGTAGGTCTCTGACCTTTCCTTCTATTTGTGCATTTGTGTGTGTCAATAAAGTGTTCCTCTCTTGTACAGTATCACACTGAGATGTCCTTCATGAATCTTTTTCAGGCTCTCTGGAAGCACTGTCCTTTCAGTACTAATCCATTCTCCACGGACAGCTCTGTTTTCTGAAGTCTTTGATCGCCCAGGAGGGAATTAGTTGTTTTGTGCAGTCCATCTTGGCCTTACTGTTTCTTTTAAAAATTAATTGCATTATTGCTGTGTTTTACTATTTCTGATAGTTTATTTGTAGACAATGGTTAGTCCTGTAGTATCATGTGCACTTGCTTTTCCTTTAAGACTTTTTCCTCTTGTCCTTGTCCAATTTGTCCTTTGTTCAAAAAAGATTTCCTTGTTCAAAAGATTTCAATTTCAAAGGTAGGGCCCCCTTCCCTAGCATGATTTCTAGTTCTTTTCTCAGCCCTGGACTCTGCTTACCCTCTCTGACACTGGTTCATATCCCAGTCCAGTAATCTTGAGCCCTGATTGGCCCCCAAGTCTGGCCACCCATTTCCCAGCACTGACAAAGTGCGCAATGTACTAGAATTTCTCCTCAGCTATAGGAATCTGCTTAATGACAGTCATCATGGTAAATGTATTATGGTACTACATTTGTAGATAACATAATTTTTTAATGTCCTAGTAGGTGCCTTCAAACATATTGGGAAATCTTTTCTTAATTTGCTTTGCTATGAGGTATACCTTAATGGATTCCATTACCATTAGGATTTTTTTATCAAGCTTAATGATTGAATGCTTTTATTCTTAGTACCTGTTCTACTGATGTTTATTACATAATAGTCTAGATGTTGCATTGAATTTGATATCTCTCAATGATTCAAACTGGTTCTCCTCTGTCTTGCTAGTTTCACTGATCTAGGTGAGATTTATGTAGTGGTGCAGGCTAGACTTTTGCTATATTCTCTTTCAAGTATGCAGCTTTCTTGTATCCCAGGGTCAATTTTGTGAGTTATTTCTAGGGACTTAATTTGCTACTCCATGGAAACCATGAAATCGGGCAATGTCCACAAAATCTGCAAAATAAAATTTAAAAAATTCTTATTAAAAATAATATGCTGGCTCCCCAGTGGGAGCCAGTGGTCCTCATGGTGACTGTGTCCTAGCCTCACAGCCTGCCAAGGGGGAGAAACCACTGTTGTAAAGGGGAGCAGCTAAGATGGTTGCAGCCCTCCCTGGCACTTGCCCCTGATTGGCTGAGAGGTCTGCCCTTGTGTGGCCCTGCCTTTCTTGGGCAATTAGCATTGGGGGGTGAGGCCACACAACTGACACCTCTTGGCCAATCAGTGGTGAGGGACGGGGCATGATGAACAACCCTCATCCAAGTAGTGGTGAGGGTGGGGGCCAAGTGATGGACAGCCCTCAGCAGTAAGGCATGGCCATGATGGCCCCTTGGCCAGTCAGTGATGAGGGGTGGGCTTGTCACGAAAAGGCCGCAAAATTGGCTTCACGCTCCGCGAGTGGCCTGTGAAAATCCCTTTCATTTGCCACAATTTAGGGTGAGCATCCCTAGCTATTTCTTCTGGACCTATTAACTTGCTGTCCTGTTTTTTATTCTGTATTGACAAAAAAGAAGCTATATCACTGATGCTACACTGCTTTGTTTGAAAGTATTCTGTAATTAATACTTTGGGTGTATCCGTGTACTGTATGCTGTATTCTTTTCTCTTTGCTTTGTTTAGCACTGTCATGAAAAACAGTTTGCTTTGTAGCACTTTTGGAATATATTCTCAAGTGCATGGCATTCTTTTTGCTTTGCATGATGTACTTAGTGTCTTCTGCTAACCTGCTTTGCCTTCCTCATCCTGTGTTTCTTTTCTAATGTTGTCTGTGCCCAGTACCCTGCACTGTTGTCTCTTTTGTGTATGTGTCTGATTAACAGTCTGCTTTATCATGCTCACATTGTGATTGTTTCTTGTAAGCGCTTTCTTCTGATTTTTGGATGGTTTGTGTACTCTGACTGCTCTAATGGTTTTTTCTAATGTTAATTTGTCATTCATTAGTAAATTTTTGTGGAGTCCATTAAGGAATCTTAATAGATCCCTGTCTACTCTTAAAGATGTTTTTTCTTTGTGTGGAAGTGATTTTTCCTTGCAAAATGCTCACCAGCTCAAACAGTCTATATGGATTTTTCCTACCTGCCTGAGTGAACTTAACACTAGAGACCCATGTTCGACAATTATCTCTGACTTCTTGAGCAATGCATTATAGAAAATAGGCAGCTGGCCCTGAAAAGATCAGCTCCATTAGTTCTTTCCATCTAGTTGAATTCACTGCAATGCTACTTATTTCAAAGTTCATTTTTTGCATTACTCTGCATTAAAGCCATACTAAGTTTGTTTTTAGCTCTGACAGCATGTATTGTTTTGCTTAAATTATTCATAGTTACGGAAAGTCACAAAGAATAAAATAAACTATACAGGATTTTTATTTAAAAAGGTATTCACAGGTACACTGTTTTTAATAGATCAGCTTAGAGCACACACCTTCGACCCACTTCCTGTGCCTTTCTTACAGAGACTTTGCTTTGGTAACTTAACTGCCTTTGTCAGAGAATTTTGCCACCTTAGATATAACAATGACTAAAAACTAAAGCCAGGCAGATTTGTATTAGAAATGTAAAGCACAAGCTAGGTGATTAGATATTGGAACAATCTACCAAAGGAAATGGGACATCTAGCATCATCAGTTTAAGACAAGATACCTTTCTGGGAGAGATGTTTTACTCAAACATAAATTATTGACCTCAACTCAGAGGTTACAGAATAAAGTTTTATGGTCTATGTTATACACAAGATCAGATTAGGTGATCTACAGGTTACTTCTGGCCTCCAGTTTGTGAATCCTCATCAATTCTTTGAGTATAGCTGGTGGGCCAGGATATTTGGTCCAGTACATTGATTCATAGGGTAATAGCATAAAAAAATGGCTAGAATATCAAATATCATCTTTCAGAATAAAAATTCCATACATTCCCTGATAAGTCAAGGACCCTACAAACCTGGAGAAAAATTGCCAATATACTTTTTTTATAGTTCATGTTGATAAAATTGAGCTTTTTTATTATTAGTTCAATTAAGCAATTTTCTTCTTTGTAAACAGAAATGAATTTAACACCGAGAGTTCTCTCCTGTTGTATGTTTGAGTGAGTGTGAAGTCACTGGAAAAATAAATAATATTTTAAATAATAATAATAGAATTATATCTTTCATCTTTATCTGATTCTAAAACTTGATTTCACTATTTTTTACTGGATGATGTATCTTTTTAAAACTAAATTGTTTAAAAAAGGAGAAGGAGAAAGAAAGTCATTTAATGGAATGATAAATATGTATATTCTTAGGCCAGCAGAGACTATTATTATCATCATTAATATTTGTTAATCTATTGGCCATTCTGAATTGATAATGTACACGAATAATAACTAATAACTAGAGCAAGTCAGAATTCAGAATTGATATTTCACAAAGGAATTTTCAGCCAGCTCTACTAATGACCAAAATCCTAACTCTTTAGCTTGCAGTAGTAAGGGAAACACAGTTCTGTACTTCTACAAGTTTTCTCTAAGTATTGAAATATTTATTATTTTAATGATAGTAGCACTAAAAAGCCCCAGTCCAGGACCCAGGATTGTTTCTAAAGAGATCTTACTTTGCAGACAACTTAATTTCAAACCTGTCAGCCAGTAATAACTGTCTGGGGCTACATGGCTGAATGGGCCTCTTAGGAGGAAAGGCTCTAAACATGTATAATATTTCCCTTACGTTGTCCCAAATGCCCAGGGAAACAAGTAATAGATTCTTCCCTTTGGAAAAGTGGTGGGAGCAAATTATCATTTCATCTTCTCAAGAATCCAAATTTGTCTTATGGCTATGCAGTTGAGTTGAGTCACCTTTGGACATCTGACACTAAAGCCAATAACATGCTTTTTACAGAAGCAGAGTCAGACCCTAAATGTCATGAATATAAAACATTTTAACAACTTTTAATTTATACTGGCAATGATTGAACAATTCAAACCTAGTTTTTTACATATAAGATATGTTACTAATTTGAAACATAGGATGTAAGACTTATTGTACAGAAGAAAAACCAGTAGGATGACGAATGGAAATTCAGGCCTGGAAAATTTAGATAATATTAATAACATCAGATTAATGGGAGTGAAGTGCAGAGACGCACAACCTGTGTATAAGCATAAATTTTAAAATAAAAATGGAAAAAGAGTAATTATGATCAACTAATATTTGGAAAATATTCAGGAAAAATATAAAATTTACAATTAAACCTTTGTCACTAATGTTTTACTTATTCTAGCACATTTTTAAATGGTAATTTTTAATATATATTTAATCCTTTAATATAATATACTGTCAAAAATGACCTTTTCAAAAGATACAGGGCCTACTCATACACTGACTCAATGGATTACTGATTTACATCATCTAAGATATAACCCATTGTTAGCAATATTATTTTTAAATTTTTGTCCTTGATTATTGTTAGCGATGGAGCCATTCTATGAATTAAAGTAGTCTCAAGCATACAGAATGGTATCAGAATCTGGGCCATAATAAGTAAAGCTGGGCATGTATACATTTTGAATTTGATCACAGAATTTGCTCTTTATTTAATATCTAGCTAGCTGTGTATTCATGAATAAATACAGTCTGCCTTACTTAGTTCATAACATAGCTTGGGTGATAATTCACAAGAATATTGTTAGACATAAGTCCAAAGCTCTCAGTGTGCCTGGATATGAGTTCATGCAATGGATCCTTGAATGTCCTAGTGCAATTATAAAACAATTATAAAATGCTATTTTTAAGGATAGTTTTGGAGGGGGCTGTTTCCCATGCCATATCTTGCCTCAGAAGGATATAAATTTGGGTCTTGACCATGAAGATTTTCAGTGCTAGACTGGAAGGAGAATTTTGTGCTATGGAATCAGGAAATTCATGTTGCTTCCCAGCAAATGTGTCTGCTGGATTGAATCTATTCAGTGACCTGTATTTTGAAGGAGGTCAGGCAAGATGATCATAATGACCCCTCTGCCTTAAAGTCCACAAAGGAATTTCAGAAGGCACTAGATCCAACCCACTTTGTTTAAGAAGCATGTCCATAGTCATTTGAATTTTTTAAGGAGCAGGAATGGCTGAGATTGGAGAGTCCTAGGGCTAAACCCTTGCAGATCACTCCCTTGTGCCCTGTTGGCTGCAGTGGCTGGGAGTGGAAAGGTAATTAAAAATAATTATATAGCAGTTTTGTTAATTTAATGTTGAGGTTAATAGATTTCCAAGCAGGGAAATTAATTGCATTGATTTCATTGCTTGGGATTCTCTTGAGAATGTTCAGCTTCTCTGACTAATTTTTTAATGTTTAATTGCAGTGGAAATACATATACTTCCAAAGGCAACCCATTCCAGTTTGGGACTGGGAGATACTGACAATATGTTTTGGCCTAATGATACTAATTTCTTGCCTGGCAGCACTTTCTTCCTAAGATGTTTATAATTTTGTTTGCAGGTATGAGTTTGGGGATGGAGGGCACAGTAATATCAACCCTAAGCATCTGTGGCTCAGTTATTTCCACGTAGCGAGTCTAGGAGCACAAACACTATTCTACTCTGTGACCCACAAGGATTAGTTTGTGCCTTGCAGCACAGGCTTCATTCATCAGTTTGCTTTCACTGATAGGGGTTGTAGCCAACCGAAAATTAATTACAAATGGGAAATATATATGAAGAAAATGGCAGCTGCACGCTCTCTACTTCTGTGTTGTGAGTTGTATTCGTGGGCAGATCCAGGATTGCAGTGATGGGTATACACCCAACTTCAAGAGTGGGGTGCATGCTCAGTAGGGCTGTGTGAAGCTTCGCTGGCTGTTTTGTTTTGATGCTGTTTCGACTCGTTTCAAGCTCGAAACAGCAAAAACGAAGGGCTTCAAAACAGCCTTGAAATGAAACGAGGCCAGCTGAAACATTTCAAATTTCAAAGCAGCCCGGCGGTGGGAGGCAGGAGAGAGGCATGGATGCAGTCTGGGTTGTTCCACAGCCCCATGTAGCTTAGCTCGGTGGGGTGTGCAGCCCTGGCTCTCCCCACCCCCTTACCTCCTTGGATTGGCTCTGGTGCACGGCCCAGAGTTAAATTAGCTCATGTGTGGACCCACCACCGCCCCGATCCTAAGGCAGTGGCAGGACCCTTCAGGAGCTGATTTTCCCCAAGCCCTGCACCAGAGCCATTAGGAGGAGAGTTCAGGGCCTGGAGCAAATCAGCTCATGCGTGGACCCGCTGCTGCCCCAATCTCGAAGAGATTGGGGTGGAGCCAGGTGCCGGCATGAACTGATTTTTCCCTGGGCCCTACACCAGAGCCAATCTGAGGAGGGTACGGGGTCCAGGGCAAATTAGGTCATGCAGGGACTCACCCCTGCCCTGGGATTGCATAAGCTGATTTGCCCCAGGCCCCACACCAGAGCCAATGGGAGGAGGGTGCAGGGCCCGGGGCAAATCAGCTCATGTGTGGACCTGCTGCTGAGGGAAGAGCAAAGAGCACCAAGGTCTGGTAGTGCTTGAAAGCAGGGACTCTGGGCAGACCCCACACAGGTGAGCTCAGAGCTCATAGCAGAGTAAGAGTTCCAGTAGGAGCTGCTAAGAGCTCACTGACATCCAGGATCACAGCAAGGATTACTGCCATATCCCCTTCAGCTGTGTGGCATATAAGCATTGAGCTCTCTTCACTGAGCATTAGGGCTGTGTGAAACAGCATCATTCCACTTCGACTTCTATTTCAGCGTTTTGACGGAATAGTGTTTTGTTTCGAGTTTTATTTAATTTTTCAAGGACTGTTCCGTTTCATTTCATTGAAACTCTTTGGCTGTTTTGACGTTTTGCCCATAGCCAGCGCTGAGAAGATCAGTGCTGCCACTGGCCCCAGCTAGCAGCACCAGCCTCCTGTGATCCAGGAGGCAGATCAGGGGCCTGCACCCCCGGGAGCAGTCTGGCACAGCCCCCACAATGCTCCTGAGGGTGCAGGCAAGTGCCCGATCTGCCTGCCAGATGATGGGAGGCTCGTGCTGCCGGCTGGATGCAACCCATGCCGGGAAGACTGGTGCTGCTGCTGGCTCTTGCCAGCACCACTAATCCTGTCATCTATCAGGCAGATTGGGGGCTCGCGCACACCCCCAGGAGGGCTGCAGGGGCTGTGCTGGATTGCTCCCGGGGTTGTGGGACCCTCAATCTGCCTCATGGATCACAGGAGGCTGGTGCTGCCAGCTGGGGCCAGTGGCAGCACTGATCTTCCCAGCGCTGGCTATGGGCAAAACATCAAAACAGCATCAAAATAGCCAAAGAGTTTCAACGAAATGAAATGGAACAGTGCTTGAAAAATTAAACAAAACTTGAAACAAAACACTGTTCCATCAAAATGCTGGAATGGAAGTCGAAGTGGAATGATGCTGTTTCACACAGCCCTAATGCTCAGTGAAGAGAGCTCATTGCTTATATGCCACACAGCTGAGGGGGATATGGCCGTAATCCCTTGCTGTGATCCTGGATGCCAGTGAGCTCTTAGCAGCTCCTGCTGGAACTCTTACTCTGCTATGAGCTCTGAGCTCACTTGTGTGGGGTCTGCCCAGCACTACCAGAGCTTGGTGCTCATTGCTCTTCCCTCCCTTCTCCCCTCTCCCCACTGCTGAATTCAGCCTCAAGGAAAGGGGGAGATGGGATGACCAGTGGCAGCATTGAGCTTCCTGAGCTGAGTGAAAGCAAGGGCTGCACATTGTGGGACATTCCTCCTCTCCTTTCCCCTGTTTCTGAATTCAGTGGGAGGAGAGAGTGAAGAGCAACAGGCTCCAGGGCTGTTTGAAATCAAGGGACTCTGGGCAGAGCCTGTGCTGACCAGTAGCAAACTTATTAGAGCTCACAGCACGTCATACAAAGCTCCCAGCAGGAGCTGCACTGAAGTGCCTGTGAGCTCCAAGAGCTGACTGCACATATGGAGCTCAATAGTGATTCATTCAAGACTATTGAGACATGCTGGAAGTAGTCCAATTTATTTCTTGGATAGAAGTATGATGTAACTCCAGGATTGGATTGGAAGGATTCCTGCTTGGGAAGTCTAGTGCCGTAGGGAAATCATAAGTCAAAATGCATGGCCTTGAGCGGAAGTAGTGATTAGGGAATAAGGGGCTTGTTTACATGTTTTGCATTCTGGTGTTCTTCATTACTTAATCAGGGATGGTTATGCCAAAAGCAATGCATCCACTTTGCCTTGTTATTCCATGTTCAGTGGTTTGTCATAGAATCATAGAAAATGAAGGTTGGAAGGGACCTCAGCAGCTCATCTAGTCCAATCCCCTGCTCAGAGCAGGACCAGCCCAAATTAGATCATTACAGACAAGGTTTTGTCTAGCCAGGTCCTTTGACTTACTGTGTCTACACCACTCATGGGGCAGACATGCTACAAGCTGTGTAATGTTCCATTTTTAAACCACTGCCAGAATGGGAAACATGCCCAGACATCTATGCAGAACTTGTCCCCCAAACTTTTAGTGCTGGGACACTTGCAGTAGAGGCACATCATCATTATTTGCTTTGTACCCATCATTATTGGTCAGTAAGGTGTGGACACTCCTGCATTAATTGGAGCAAAATCTACATCTCTAATATGGAGAATATCCATAAATAAATGTTTATTTAGCTTTAAGAATTATTGGTGTGCTCTTAGTAGGGAATGCGCAAGAGATCATCAGTTTGTGGACAGATTTGAGTTGCTAGTAATATATGTGTAATCTAAAAGGTGAATTCCTAAAGATAAAGAAGAATAAATTTGTGGTTAAGGCACTGAACTGAAATTTCCACTACCTGGGTCCAGTTCTTCAGTTTCCATTGCAGATTTCTTATGTGGCCTCAGCCAACATCCTGCATTTTCCCTTCTGTCAGTGGGGAGGGAAGAGAAGTGGCATGTGGTGCAAGAGAAGCAGCCAGAGATTCATTGCTCTTGGAGGTGTTGGCTCGCCACCTTTTTTGCCTTTGAAAACTGGTATTTTTTTGGTTGCTCAACACGTTAGCTGCAAAAAAACTGGAGATGACCTCTTTCCCAGCAGCGAACCTCAAGCTGCTGCTCTTGTTCCTCTGCAGCTGCTCCGCTCTTCCCACTTCCGGAGCTGGAGCCAGAGCCAGAGCCAGATCAGGGGAGGTTCAGGGTGGGGGCAGTGTTTTATTGCCCAAGGCACAGTACTGCCCATGTCTATTTAGACTGTAAACTCTTCAGGCTAGCAGATGTTTTTTATTTATTATACCTAATACAGTAGGACCTGGGTTTCAGTTGGGGCCCTCTACTCATGATTGTTATACAAACAGTATGACAATAAAAAAGAATGGGAAAAGAGAGATGGTTTTAAAACAGTAAAGAATAATTGAAAATTAGGGGACTACACAAATGCTGTGTGGACAGCAGGCTTCCATTTCATTTCCTTACAAACTTTTGTTGCTGTTATTGTTTTGATTTGACAGATGACACACTCCTAAAGTATGAAACAGAAGAGGAAGAGCACAAATATGACTATGTGGATGAAAACTTAATTGAAAACATCAGAAAAAAATTCCAGGAAGGCACATTGCATGATAAAACATACCCCCCAAAGAAAAAAAGGGGAGGTGAGTATGTCCTATGGTGACTTACACATGTACACAGATGCAGCATAACATCACTCATCGTGGTGTCCTGTGACCAGTGGGGTCCCCCAGGGCTCTGTCCTTGGACCCATACTGTTCAACATCTTCATTAACGATGTGGACACTGGAGTCAGAAGCGGACTGGCCAAGTTCGCCGATGACACCAAACTTTGGGGCAAAGCATCCACGCCAGAAGACAGGCGGGTGATCCAGGCTGACCTGGACAGGCTCAGCAAGTGGGCGGATGAGAATCTGATGGTGTTCAACGCCGATAAATGCAAGGTTCTCCACCTTGGGAAGAAAAACCCGCAGCATCCTTATAGGCTCGGCAGTGCTATGTTGGTTAGCACTATGGAAGAAAGAGACTTGGGGGTCATCATTGACCACAAGATGAACATGAACCTGCAATGAGATGCTGCGGCTAGTAAAGCGACCAAAACGCTGGCTTGCATCCATAGATGCTTCTCAAGCAAATCCCGGGACGTCATTCTCCCCCTGTACTCGGCCTTAGTGAAGCCGCAGCTGGAGTACTGCGTCCAGTTTTGGGCTCCACAATTCAAAAAGGATGTGGAGAAGCTTGAGAGAGTCCAGAGAAGAGCCATGCGCATGATCAGGAGTCAAGGAAGCAGACCCTACGATGACAGGCTGAGAGCCCTGGGGCTCTTTAGCCTGGAAAAGCGCAGGCTCAGGGGTGATCTGATGGCCACCTACAAGTTTATCAGGGGTGATCACCAGTATCTAGGGGAACGTTTGTTCACCAGAGCGCCCCAAGGGATGACGAGGACGAATGGTCACAAACTACTACAAGATCGTTTCAGGCTGGACATAAGGAAGAATTTCTTTACTGTCCGAGCCCCCAAGGTCTGGAACAGCCTGCCGCCGGAGGTTGTTCAAGCGCCTTCATTGAACACCTTCAAGATGAAACTGGATGCTTATCTTGCTGGGATCCTATGACCCCAGCTGACGTCCTGCCCTTTGGGCGGGGGGCTGGACTCGATGATCTTCCGAGGTCCCTTCCAGCCCTAATGTCTATGAAATCTATGAAATCTATGCCATAGGTTTGATAGGAATCATCACTGGTCATGAAGCTGAGAGTTTGCTGTAAAGGTATTCATTGTCTCTACCTTAGTGTTTTCAGAACAAGTCAGAGAGACCAGAGCTGAGGCCAGTACTACAATGTGTGACTTACTGTCTCTGTTAAAAATTACAGCTGTGTAAACAGACACCATCTAATGCATAATTAAACATTGACTTTTTTTTTTACTAACTTTTACAAACAGTAGGACTATTTTATGCTCCCACACCAGTAGTTCTCATCCTTTTTAGATTTAGGGCACTTCTCAGTAACTATTTTGAATTTGGTGGTACTCATGAGAAACTAGTGTCCTTCAGCAATATGAAAGAGACTTAAACTGAGAGTCAATGGGTGCCTATACATGTACTCAGGGGTTGGGAGGGCATTTTAATTTTAAATATTAAATATATTTAGAGTGGTTCCTGGAGAACTGCTCTAATTAAAACACCACAGTGTCACATGTATTAAGCCCCTGTGTGTTTAAAAATGGCCGTGGGACACATTAACCACATTAACTAAAGCTTATTTGATGAGCCTTAGTTAAAGCACCCCATAAGCCATTTTTAAACCCTCAAGGCCTTACATGTGACACTGTGGTGATACTAAAGCATTCTAATTAGAATGTGGCGCAGATCTGATGCATTCTAATTAGAATTCTAATTTTAATGTGTCAGAGCACATGTATAAGTACCCAGTGAAACTCAAGGAGGCACAGTTTTAGTTACCCCAAACCATCAGTTCCACCTAGGCACGAGAAGTATATATACCTAGAAGTGAGTGAATTGTTTCTGGTACGATGGTTTCTTACCAAAATCTGCATATCCATATTAACCCAAGCATTTAATGAATTTGGGTTGCCTCAGCCAAATTGTCTTTGTCAAAAAAGTTCAACAGGGGAAAAAAATGTGAACAAAAATGTCATAGATTTCATAGACATTAGGGCTGGAAGGGACCTCGGAAGATCATCGAGTCCAGCTCCCTGCCCAAAGGGCAGGAAGTCAGCTGGGGTCATAGGATCCCAGCAAGATAAGCATCCAATTTACTCTTGAAGGTGTTCAATGTAGATGCTTGAACCACCTCCGATGACAGGCTATTCCAGACCTTGGGGGCTCAGACAGTAAAGAAATTCTTCCAGCCTGAATTGGTCTTGCAGTAGTTTATAACCGTTCGACCTTGTCATCCCTTGGGGCGCTCTGGTGAACAAACGTTCCCCCAGGTACTGGTGGTCACCCCTGATAAACTTGTAGGTGGCCACCAGATCACTCCTGAGCCTGCACTTTTCCAGGCTAAAAAGCCCTATAGCTCTCAGCCTGTCATCGTAAGGTCTGTTTTCCTGACCTCTGATCATGTGCATGGCTCTTTGCTGGATTCTCTCAAGCTTCTCCACATCCTTTTTGAATTGTGGAGCCCAAAACTGGATGCAGTACTTCAGCTGCAGCCTCACCAAAGCTGAGTACAACGGGAGAATGATGTCCCGGGATTTGCTTGAGAAGCATCTATGGATGCAAGCTAGCGTTTTGGTCACTTTACTAGCCACAGCATCACATTGCAGGCTCATGTTCATCTTGTGGTCAATGATGACCCCCAAGTCTCTTTCTTCCATAGTGCTAGCCAGTGGAGCACTGCTGAGCCTATAAGGATGCTGCAGGTTTTTCCTTCCAAGGTGCAGAACCTTGCATTTTTCAGTGTTAAACACCATCAGGTTCTCATCTGCCCATTTCCTGAGCCTGTCCAGGTCAGCCTGGATCACCCTCCTGTCTACAGGTGTGGATACTTTGCCCCAAAGTTTGGTGTCATCGGTGAACTTGGCCAGTCCGCTTCTGACTCCAATGTCCACATCATTAATGAAGATGTTGAACAATATGGGTCCAAACACAGAGCCTTGGGGGACCCCACTGGTCACAGGGCACCATGATGATTGACTTCTGTCAATTACCACCCTCTGGGTCCAACCACAGAGCCAATTCCCCAGCCAGCAGATTGTGGTGGACCCAAGGTCACAATTGGCCAGTTTCGCCAAGAGGTGATCATGGGATACCAGATAGAAGGCTCTTTTGAAGTCAATATATATGACATCAATCTCTTCTCCCTTGTCCAGGTGATAGGTCACCTGGTCATAGAAGATAATGAGATTGGTCAAGGAAGACCTACCCACAACAAACCCGTGCTGGCTATCCCTTAGGATGTTGTGATCGGCCAGTCCATTAAGGATGGCCTCTTTAATAAACTTTTCTAAGACCTTCCCTGGGATAGAAGTCAGGCTGATGAGCCTATAGTTAGCCGGATCCACTTTCCTCCCTTTCTTGAAGATAGGCACCATATTGGCCTTCTTCCAGTCTTTGGGCACTACACCGGAGCGCCAGGAGTTCTCAAAGATCTGTGCCAGGGGCTGGGCTATGATGCTCGCCAGCTCCTTGAGTACCCTGGGGTATAGATTGTCAGGGCTGGCTGACTTGAAGGTATCCAGCCTCTCAAGGTGTTCCTTCACGAGGTCAGCATTGATGGAGGGCAGGGGATGTCCCTCACCCGGACCTCCCTGTCCTTTAGTGGGCATGGGCATCCCATGGGACTGATGAAGGACCGACACAAAGTACCTATTTAATAGGTTGGCTTTTTCCTGGGCATCAGTTGTCAGTTGTCTCATCTGGTTTAGCAGGGGTCCAATGTTGCCCTTGCTTTTCCTCTGGCTCCCCACATATCTGAAAAAGGACTTTTTATTGTCCTTGATGCTTGAAGCTAGTTGGAGTTCAGTTGCTGCCTTGGCTTTGCTGGCTTGCTCCCTGCAGGACTGGACCAGTGCAGAATACTCTTCCTTGGAGGTGAATCCCATCCTCCATCCTTTGTAGGTCTTTCTTTTTCAACATTTTTTAAACAAAACCTTTAGAGTTGAAGGGATGATTTATTTAAAAATTAACTTCAATTTCTTAAAGACGCAAAGTGTTTCTGTTTGGGTTGAGCCAAATATTACATTCAGTCCAAAGTGAAAGTTTATTTGATTTTTTTCAGGATTGACAGCGAACCAAAAAAATCAGTTATTCACTCTGCCCTACTTCTATCATTAATTTGAGGTGGAGCTGGCTTCAACTGTGGTGAAATAGGAGACAGACCTCCTAAAGTTCCCCATCTTCTGTACCATTTCTTGTTTTCTGGCTTTCCCTCCTGGTGTCTCTTTCATGCAGTTTTCTTTTAAGCCAATACAAAATGCAAGGACTAATTTTTTTGTTTTTATTGAGAATTGTCAGGGATAGAACTTTTCCTTTTGTCCATGTGCCTGGAGATCTGATAGGCAGAGCAGCAGTTATTATATGCCTCACTATCACCGGTAATAATATGTTCTAATTTGTTCCAGTTCCTATACCTATATATGGGGTAGACGTCTGAAGGTATCTGCCCCTTTACTGGCAGTGGATTTAATGGGCTGCAAATGAATCCTGCATTTCCCATCCTCATGCCTATGACTGGTTTTCATAGTAGCAAATCCTCTTTTCTCTCTCCCATCATTGTAGCTTCCTGTGACCACTGTGCCTGTGCTGTGATAGTCTCACATGGCATGGGATAAGAGGAGCTTGGAGGTAGTGAGTGCAGACAGCTTGGAGTCATCTGTGTGCTGAACAGAAGACTGGGGAAGAAGGGCCATAAAAAGTATGAGAGTCTGGAGATAAGACTGTAGACCAAATGTACAGTACCCTGCTAGCCAGAACAGTGTTCAGTAATGATTTTGGCAAACATGGCTGTACTGTTCTATAGACAGGGACTAAGAAGGCATTGTAGGGTAAATTAAACTTGCCAGTGAAAAGGAAAAAAAAGGACCTTGGCTTTTCACCTACAGGTATCCAGACAGAAATGTTCCTTCAAGAGAGAACATGAGCCTGAGGGCTCAGCCTCTAATGATATCATTTACTGTTGAGACATCAGCTCTTTTAAGCCTTTATCCACCTGCCCTTTAAACTTCTTGTCAACAAAGAAAAGGTTGCACTTTATTAGTCATCTTGTTTGATGGCTTTAGCAAAAGCATGAAAGAGAAGACCTTTGCTGTCTCTAAGGAGATCTCTGTCAGAGCCTCCGATTACAAAATAGACCCATAAATTATCTTCTTCCATGGATGACAGAGTAGCCCACCCTGTTGAAGATCATTAGATAGCCAAAGAATGTGTAACTCTCTTAGTTGGTGGAGTCTCCTCTTGACCTTCAGAAATCTTCCAGCAGGCTTTTATTTAACATCTACAATTTGTTCTAAGCTTCTGCATGTGCAAGTCAGCATGTGTGCATGCAGGAAAATATGTATTTGATATGTATATGAAGATTTATGGTTTAGTGTGCTAAAAAAATAAACAAAGTTTCCATCAATGTTAGTTATAAGGGGCTGTTCTTAACATATGCCCCTTAAAGTTGTGCCACTGGGCTACTGGAACCACAAGTGAATTGGTTATGTGAACCTTTATCAAAAGGATGATCAAGTGAAAGATTTACAGGAAACAACGGTATTCCTTTCTGCCAAATGTTTTATTTCTTATTACCGTAGTAATGCCATAAGATCCCCTTCCCATTATCTCCCACTCACCTTTTCAGGACTCAGTGTCATTCATTAATCTCTTCCTTTGGTTTTTTTAGATTATTTACACTATCCATATCCAAGTGAAATTCATAAATACAAATTACATACTAACACATCTGTTATAAAATACATTTTAGGCACTCAAATAGAAGTAAAGCATCACAATTTAGCCCAGGTCTCAGCTGCAACCCTTAAAAGAAAACAGATTTTAAAACTGTATTTATTTTTATTTATATTTCAGTAGCTCCTTGATAACTCTTATCAAGATCAGAGCCCTGCACAAACACATCATAAGAGCCTCTGGCCTATAGAGCTTACACCTAAGTAAGCAAGATAAATGAAGAGAAAAAGAGGCAAAGTGATTTGCCCAAGGTTACT
Organism: Alligator mississippiensis; assembly: GCF_030867095.1. Lineage (NCBI taxonomy): Eukaryota > Metazoa > Chordata > Crocodylia > Alligatoridae > Alligator > Alligator mississippiensis. Next base: position 110,974,596 of record NC_081824.1, on the reverse strand, counting down.
GCTATGCTAATTTCAATGCAGTAAAGGTCTCCAGAGACAGTCTCTGGTATTAACATGACCTTCTCCCTGTACTCCACTAAACTATTAAATGAGATTCAGGATTCTAAGTACAGAGACTTCAGCTGGCAACAGCCCCCACTAAAAATCTTTTAAGCCTTTAGTAAAAGTCCAGGAAAAGAAGGAAAAGGCAGTGAAACCATTTGTAATCTGAAGTGCAGCTCAAATTTTTGGGAAATAACATCACTTATTCCCTTTTTCTACATTGAGGTATTATAAGGAAACCCCTCTGTCAGTCTTTTAAATATTTTTAAGGATGGTATTAGCTGTCCATTTTGGTGGGAAAGAGGAAGTTAACTAAGAACTGGACCTGTTATCATTGCTGTTAGTCTCATCCTGCTTCCTTGAAAGAAAAAAGACACAAGCACACACATCACATATACACCCACAAACACACAATGGAAGCAAAAAAACAGTAATGAGAAAAAATGCAGCATCTGTCTCTTACTTTTAACCTCACTACTGGAGAAGGGTAGGCATAGATGGCATCCTTATTCTGTGCTGCAGGAGGGGAGAAGACACCTTGGTTGGAAAATCACTGGGTGTAGTAGACGCTGTTGTATCAGCAAGAAGTATTTTTGTTGGTCAAGCTTATTCCATTTGTTGAACTGACTTAAGCTGAACTTGCAAATGAACTGCTGTGCTGATACAAGGTACAGCACCACAGGGTAGAGAGAGTGACCAGCACAGTTCTACCAACGTTTCTGCCTTATAGACAAGCTCTGGTGTACAAGATCTCCTTTTCCTGGCAGCTGAAATTAATGCAATAACTAAGGGTGGGCAATGGAGGCACAAGCCCCAGGTGCTGATCAAGAGGCCAGAGTAGGGGATGTGCTGGAATCAAAGTAATTCTGCTGCTAGTCCAGCAGCTACACCCTTGGGCCATGTAGAGAGGAGCTAGGAATTGGGCAGTGATATCAAAGAGGCTCTCAAGTCCTGGCAGGTGAGCTCTGTGGCAGGAAAGAAGCAGAGGGTGAAGACGGGGTGGGGGGTCATCCCGCCACAGAATTAGGGGTTGTATTCCTTCACTTAGCATGGCATTCTGTGGCACCTTTGGGGTGCAGGTGAGAGGTTTAACTCCTTAGCTGGGGGACCCCTTCCTCCAGATAGTTGTCAGGACCCTAGAGCTGCTCTGGCTCCACCCTGGTCGTCTTCTCTTCTCTGTGGAGATCCCCTGAGTCCTGGACGCTATGTGGAGCCTCAGGTTGCCCAGGGCAACAAAGGAGCTTGCTAAGCCTTTGATGGTTGCAGTCAAAATGTAAAAGCTTCTTGTTTCATTGTCATTCTTTTGTTTGCTTGCAGAAAAGCCTGAATAATACTGAAGTTCACCAGACCTGACTGCAAAACTGCATGCTTCATACAGAGAGACCATCCATAGCTACAAGAAAAGTCAACTCATGAATGGAAAAAGCGTTCTTTTCTGTCTCATGAAGATCATTTGAGCCCATAATTATATATATATATATATATATATATATATATATATATATATATATATATATATATATATAATGTGCGCGTGCGAAATGGGCCGTATTCAGTTTGGATTCAGATTCAGATTCGGATTCGGCCTGAATCAGAGACAGTGATTTGATTAATTGATTCAGATCACTATCCCTGGTTCAATTCGGCTGAATCTCAACCTGAAGATTCGATGCTGATTAGGAAAATCAGTGATTCAGTCATAGACACAGCTTTAAATATTTTTTCTACACACCTCAAGGTACCAGGCGTGGCTCGTGAATGCTGCAATGCTGGGGTAGCTGGAGCATCCCACAGGAGTGGGGGAGGGAAGTGGGGCCCGTATGCTTGGCGGTGAACCCTGAAGTGGACCAGACATACTTCTGGGTCTGCTGGGGAGCGTGCTGGGCCTCCCCTCCCCCCCCCCATGCTCCCCAGCTTGGCAATCAGCCACAGAAGGACCCTTGGTGCCCCCCCAGACCTAGGAGGCACCAGTCGCTGAGCCGGGGGGGGGGGGGCACCCAGCACACTCCCTGGCAGACCCGGAAGTGGACCAGAAGTGCTTCTGTTCCTCTTCCAGGTCTGCTGCTGAGCATACTGGGGAGCCCCCTGTGCTCCTGTGGAATGCTCCATCTGCCCCATCATCTCAGCATTCACAGCCAACTGCTACCTTGAGGTATGCAGAAAGAATATTTAAAGATGTGTCTATGTCCAAATTGCTGAATCTTTCTGAATCTCTCCAAATTGATTCAGAGGGTTCCAGTTCAATTTGGACAGATTAAAGTGTCTTCTGATTTGATTTAGATTTGGAGATTTGGCCACCAAATCGAGTTGAATCATATCAGGAACTGAAGCTTCGCACCGCCCTAATATATAAAATCATCTGCAAAACTAAATTGATTTAGCAGTCATAAATAAAAAGTTAGTATCTTGGGACCTTTTGAAGGACCAAAAAGGGTTCCCCTTCTAAATAGTTATTCAGAAATTCAAATTGTTATGCCAAATATCCTGCATTTTTAATGCAACCAAACTTCTCATTGTTTTCCTGGGTTGTTGTAGGTCACATGCTACAGACAACTTTTTTACTATGAAACGCTACATAATTTCAATTGATTTAATTTGGGAGTGAAGGAGAAAAGGTTAAAGTCCTTTCTATACATCTAATACCTTTGCAACATATGCCTACTGAAATGAATTCAGCTACTTGGAGTCAGATACTACTCAGTAGGTTTTAGGGTGGTACAAAGTGAATTTCAAATATTTTGTGCCCTTGTAGTGGGTTGGTTGGTTGGTAGGTTGAGAATAAGTAGTTTCCCCAAGCTATTAAGAATCATAAACACTGGGCCTGGATGGTCTGAAGGGATGGTGGGAGGGTAAGAGCAGGGTTTGGCTACCAGGTTGCTTAAGCTAGGATTGGTTTGTTGAAAAGAGAGTAAAAAAAAGATGAGTAAAGGCTGTAAGTCTTTGCCCATCCTGTGCATTAAGCTATGTGTTGAGGAACATGTGGTACTTTTCAGGGTGGTAGCACTCACACACCTCTGTGGACTTCCTTGTGCTCTGGGGGAGCACTTAATTGCTTTACAACCATGCTAATGGCCTGTACAAAATAGGCACTATTAGGTCCTGATCAGCAAGTCTGACCTCTAGGGAAATGGTTAATGCCCTCTAACAAAGACTACCCCAGAGGAGTGAGGATATATGGAAACGAGCATATAATATTCTTATTTTTTAGGACAATAGTTTGATCCAAATGTTTTCTTTATTCTAGATACTTTTGCAAAATGAAAAATAAGTAGTGATACAAGTAAGTGATGGTTGAAAGGTTTGTAGGCTGCAAAACCAACTCAACAAGCATTCATTGATGCCTTCTCACCACTCTGTTAGTATCCTGAACATCTCAACTATGGTGAGTGCTTCTGGTAAATTAGATGAGCTATGGTAAATTAAATCCAGCTGAGAATGTATGATCAGTGCTGATGCAGATGACATACATTCCCTACTCACATATTGCAAAATAAATAAGCACTAAAATGTCTAAATAATTCTTAAGGAAATCACTTTTATAGTAGTCACAATATTCAGGAGTCCATTTTAGAAAAAAATGATGGAATAGACTACTTATCTCTGATGTATTAATTTAAGGTTCCTTTGCATTGTTTTATGTTAATTTAGTCAGGCTAAATGTTCATCTTTTCTATAACTGATTGTAATTTATTTGTAAGTAATAGCAGTTAGTATCCAATACTTTGGCTGCATGCACATGTTTTTATGCAACACTGTGCATATACATAGTTAACACAATGGATAGTTTTGTATTTCTGTATTGTAGAAGTATTTACTGACTAATATTTTCTTTGCAAGTATTTGAAATACTCCTTAAGTATTGCACAAAAATCAATATTTCTTTTCTTAGCAGGTGAAAACAGTCCAGTTTGTCAGATCAGCAAATTCAGTCCTCTCTATAAATAAAATGAATTTATGCTGTACTTTATTCGTTTTTTTCCTAGTATGGGTATGGTATTTCCACCTGATAGATGGCCTAGAGATAAAGGATGCATCATGGTCTCCTGAAGCCCAAGTGGCAGACATCTGTGATTCTGGTACTGAAGGATAAAAAATTACAAAGCCATATCCCCAGATTTTTTACAAACCACCTCCAGTGGGGTGCTGAGCACCCTCCCCTTTAGTGTCAACAAGTATTAGAACATCACAGGATCAAACTGTTGTAATAATTGTGGGTTGTTTCACAGCATGCTAATAAATGAACTTTGATCCGTTTTGTAAAAATGATATCTTAGTGATATGAACATGTGTGTATTGAAATAATAAAATAGTTGTCTTGCAACATTGATGATGTATAGGGGGTGCACACCCCCTGGAAGTGCCAGTGGAAGTGCACTTCCAGTTTTGCCGCAGGCTCGGTGATCAGCTGCTGGAGAATTACCACCTCTGTTTGGCAATTGACTGCTGGGGGACCCTCCATCCCTGGTTGGTGATCTGGTTCCCCCCCCCCCCCGACTTGGGGGACACGGGCAAGGCACCAGGCCATGCCTTGCAAAATGGTCAGCATAATCCTTCATGAAGGCTTCTTAGCTGATATTGATTCAAGTTAGATTGCTGTTCTACAACATCCAAACCTGCTTTGTGACATCTCCTACCCCGCCTTCACAGGGAGGTGTGCTAGCACTCTGCCTGCACTCGGGCTGCTCTGGCTGAACACCCAACAGGGCTTTCCCCTGGCTCGTTCCATTGATCAAGCACAGCCCCTCTTCCCAGCCCTGCCTCCAGCCTCCAGCCACCTGTCAGCTGCAGGCAGGTGTTAGGGATCTGAGGTGTCTGTGTCCCTTGCATGAGCCCTGGAACTTATGCACCCAATTCCCCAGGCATTCCCCTGCACCCTCAACAGTTCTGGCAAAGACTTTGGTACCGAGCAATGATGCTGCCCCGGGATGGTACAGTTCTACCCCAGTACATGCAGCCATGATGGGGATCTAGGCACCAGTGGAAACAAAAAGCCCCTATGGGGAAAGGGAGAGGAGGGGGAGGTGAGTAGCCAGGCCAAGCCCACAGCCAGCAGGGTGGGGAGACAGTGGTATGATGATGCCCTGCCAGCCCAAAGTCCTTTGTGCCAGACTGTTTCCAGAAGACAGTCACTGGGCCCAACCCCCTCTCCCCAGCTCCTGGGGGCCAGCAGCTGCTACAGGCCATTCCAGCAATCACAGCCCTCTCCCAGACTGCCATGGCTAAAAACCCCACAAGGAGGGGTGGAGATGGAGAGGTGTAGGGGGGCAGGGAGGGGTAGTGAATTACCTTGCCCTCAACACTAAAAAATTAGCCCCAGACCACTAATTGCTTCAGAGGTTTCAGTCTTACGGGGGGGGGGGGGGGGGCTCACTCTCCCCAGCCTCCCTGCACTGCATATGCTAAACCTACCATGCCTGGTCTGTGTACTCTGCTTCTTGTGCCCAGGCTTTGCAGAATACCTCTCCCCTAATCTCACAGGTGTTGTGGAGGATGCATGCAGTGATGATGAGGTGTGGCAGGTTGTACTCCTCTGCTACCTTGAGGCAGCTGCAGGCACAACTCCACAGTCATGTGTCATCTGATCAGGCAGTAGTTGGAGTGCCACTTTTGGTAGTCCACCTGCCCCATATAGGTCTTCATGAGCTGGGTGTAGGAGGGTGTAATCTGGGTCCCTGATGATGAGGGGAGTGATGAGGACACTACTGCCACTGATGCTGGGGACCTCAGCCCATTCTCTATCATCTGGGGGAGGGGGAGTTGTAGAAGATGTGGGCGGTGCACACCCAGCTAGTGAAGATGTGGGTAAAATGGCCCTGGTGGTCAACAACACCTTACTGAATGATGGAGAAGTAGCCCATGTAGTTGGTGGATGCCCAGATGCCTTGGGGCAGGCAGAGGATGGGGATGTGTTTACCACCCATGGCTCCCAGGCAGTTGGGGAAGCCTATGCAGCAGAAGCTGCTGACACCCCCTGCAGGTTGATGAGGCAGATGAAGTGGTTGGCCAGGATGTCCTGGATGACCAGACATACCTCCTGGATGGCCTCTGTAGCTGTGGACTTGTCCACACTGAAATGGTTGCCAACATGGCAGAGACTGCCAGCGTTGGCCAGTTTCAAGATAGTGATGGTCACATACTTCTCTGGACAGAAGGGTGGCTGCATACTGTTGTGTCATGTAGGGGGCCACCTGGGTAACAATGTCTATGAAAGATGGCCCAGTGCATGCGAAAGGTTTGGATCCACTGTTCATCTTCTCAGGTGTCCAGGATGATCCACTCTCACCAGTTGCTGCTGGTGGTGTGGGCCCAGAATTGGTGCTTGATGGTCTGGAAGTACACCCCAGCATCCATGGTATCCTGGGTGGCTTTGTGATTTTTTTGGCCATGTGGAAGTCAGTGGCCCAGAACAGGATGCTTGGTGGATGCAGGCCCTGCTCAGGACAGCTAGTGGCTAACTCATTGGCAGGAGGCCACATTCCATGACAACCAAATGCCAGGTCATGTCCAGATGGCTGCACATGATGTCCTGGAGCCTCCAGCAAGAGACTTGCAGGGTAACAAGAAAAATACATTACAGATCCTGGGTCTGGGAGCTTGGGCGTGGGTGGTGAGGCACAGGCAGGCGAGGACACAGAGGCACGTGCAATTAACAAGGGAGGGCACTCCCTCTGGGACTTTTCTGGAAGCCTGTGGGTGGGGTGCAGGGGAGGGTCTACAGTGAGGTCGAGTGGAGTCGGGGACATGGTTGCCCATGCCTTACAGCCAATCGGGGTGGAGCTCAGTTGCTTGTCTGCACTCAGCAGTTTCCGGCAGCTTGAGGAGCCTGCAGAGCACACTGGGAGGCATGCAGGAGCATGCTCCAACTATTGGCCTCCACCAGCTCAAGCTACCCATGTGTTCCCCACAAGGGTGAACATGTATACTGTTCACTTCTGATCTACATTCACTCACTCAGAGAAAACCATGTCACTTATCTCGATTCTTCCCCCGGCTTTTTGAACTTCTGTACATGGCCTTAGGGACATTTCATGTTCATATTAATGAGTATTTCCATTAGCTGTGTTTTCAAAGAAGGCTTGTCTATGTATGGAGTTGTTCAAGAAAAACTTTTCTATGTGCAGGCAAGTTTGTACTAAGATGACATTTTACACATATTCAGCCTTTGTGCCTGGTACCAAAAAGCTTTTCTTCCTGCATTCTTCTTTAAATGCCAAAAAGCCTTTTGTTTAAAAACTATGTGCTGCTGCTTTGTGTGTCAGATAAAACCTTATTTACAATGCTTTTTCCAAAGAGAAGCTGTTGTTCAGACTTGTTATCTCTCCATTTAGCACATTTGATGCCTTTAGTTCCCTCTCTTAAGTTTGCCCAAGTGTCATTTTAATTTTTTGCTGTGCTGCCCCTCTTGCAACACTGTCACCACATTAATACCCTACAGTCTTTGAGAAGAGAATTTGTTTTCTTCCATTTCAAAGATTAGAAGCAGGGGATATCACTGTCTCCCCTATTCCACCCCGCTACTTTTTGTGTAGAGATGTGAGTGCTCTTGTGCCTGCCAGTGATAGACTTGACTATTTGTCTCTCCTCCTGGATTGTCTTTCCATCTCACCATGAGAGATCCTTCTCTCTCTCTCTCCCCCTCCTCCCTCCTTAGTTTTTCTTCTGAGAGAGAGAGAGATAAATAAACAGGCAGAACATAATTAAGTGGTTGCCTGGGCTTTCATCCTGCGGTGACTTTTGCATGTGCTCCCCTGTACACTTCTGAATTCCCTTTGAAGCTGCTTCTGTTGCCGTGAGAATAGTGATGCACCTGCTGCCCGTTCATGTCTAGCTTCAACGAAGTAGCAGAGCTTGCTTTTTGAAAGGGGATAGTGGGGTGGGGGCTGAGAAACATTTTTTTTTGCATCCTCCCTTTTCCATCAGTGTACCCAATGCCTTCATAATTTCACTGTTGTGTTGGGGACAGATTAAGGGCTTGGGGAAGGGTGAGTGACATTTATTTTCTGGGGCATTTCATATATCAATGACTTGTTTACATAGAGGCAAGATTTCTTGGATATGATGCCTTTTATTGGGCTAACTGTGTTGTTGGGAAAGATCTGAAACCAGCTTTTGAGCATAAGCGACCCTTCCTCAAGGTACACAAATATTGCTAACATAAAGAATCCCTACTGTCTCTAATTCCTCTGTCATCTTTTCCCACAGAAGGGAAGTACAGTTGTTTGTTCCATTTACGTCTAGTCATGTTACACCTGTTTTCTAGTCCAGAAACTTGGCTATTCTTTCTGAAAATTAGGGTGTTTTTTTTTCCCTCAGCCTAGTTTGTACAAGCTTTGTCTGCCCCTCTGCACACAGTCTGAAGCCCCTCATGCTCAGCACCCAGGCAGCTGATATTTATTGTTTAACATTGTTGAAGAGAAGGGCTGGAAGGCATTAAGGATTCTCTTTGTCCACTGTAACTGTTACCCTGGGGGACATGACTTAGAGATGGACCAATTTATTTCCTGTTAATTACATCTTTTAAATCAAATTGATTAATATTTTGTAGCAATCATAAACACCTTGTAGCAATGCTGGCCCTCCTAACATACCCCCTGCCTCAGTTTCTCTAAAGGTTTTTTCAAACTCCCTAACCCATGAGCTTCTCACCTCCCTGCTGGAGCACCCCCCTTGTAGCTGGGGCAAAAATACAGGAAAGATATCCCCGCCTTCCTTCCTCAGCTGGACTCCTACTGACTCTCTGAGGCAGTTCATCATATTAAATAGTGCAAATAATCCTTAAAACTCTGAACATGTAGTCCATTCATTTTATAAATAAATGGATTCATTAATTCATAAAACACAGAGCTAGATCCTGAAAGGGATGTGGGCACTACAGTGCTGAACATGGTAGCACAGCGGCGTGCTGAGGGAGTTCGGTGCACAGGTGGTATTCTCTTCCATCCTACCAGTGAATGGACGTGGAAGATGGCATGAGAACTGCATCAGAGAGACCAACTGGAGGCTTCAGCAGTGGTGTCTCGAGGCAGGCTTCAGCTTCCTGGACAACGATCCGCACATTACGACGAGGGACATGCTCAGTTGGGATGGGCTTCACCTGTCCCCAAAGGTAAGCGTGTGTTTTCTTCTAGGTTGGCGGATCTCCTCTGGTGGGCTTTAAACTAGGCTCATTGGGGGGAGGGGAAGATGAGGGCGGGGGAAGCTGTGGACCACCAAACCATGTGGCACCCACAAGGACAGCCCAGCCTGAAGAAGGAGAACATTGGGAACCTGCAAGCCATGAGGCAGCCAGCACTACAACACAGGTAAGCAACGAGAAGGTAAGAAATAAGGGGTCCCTTGGGACTTGGAGCGGGGGGGGGGCAGCAAAGGCACCAGTCACAGGGTTCAAGTGCCTATATGCTCCTATGCTAGGAGCATGGGGAACAAGCAGGATGAACTAGCGCTCCTGCTTGCACAAAACACCTATGACTTAGTGGGGCTAAAAGAGACCTGGTAGGATTCATCCCACGACTGGGTGGTACATATTGAGGGTTATAGATTGTACAGAAAGGACAGGGTGGGGAAAAGGGGGGAAGGGGTTGCGCTCTATGTCAATGAGCAATATACATCAACCCTCATCAAGATGGAATCAAAGGATGAGGAAGTAGAAGGATTGTGGGTTAGGCTACATGAGGGGAAAGGAGAAAGGGATTTGGTGGTAGGGGCCACCAAAAGGGCCCCTACCACCAAGGGGGATCCCCACACCAAGGGGAAGAAATAGATTCGGGGCTCCTGAGGCAGCTCTCGGAGACAATAAAAGCTAAAGAGGCGGTAGTCATGGGGGACCTAAACTACCCGGACATCTGCTGGGAGACGCAGATGGCAAAGTCCCACCGTTCACGCAGGTTTCTAACCTGTGTACAGGACCTCCACCTGACACAGGAGGTACATGGTCCCACTAGGGGGAATGCCATACTGGATCTGGTATTGGCAACGGGGGATGACATGGTAGGGGACCTACAGATCGGTAGCCATCTGGGGGACAGTGAACACCTAATAATAGAAATCACCATAAGACGTCGACTGGGTAAGGTAACTAGTAGGGTGAAAGTGCTAGACTTTAGGAAAGCTGATTTCAATGAACTCAGGTGATTAGTCAAGGATGCACTGCAGAGTAGGAGTTTTGAAGGGATGGGAGCCCAAAAAGGGTGGCTGTGCCTTAAGGAAACGATCCTTCGGGCACAAAGCGAGACAATCCCGATGCGAAGAAAAAGAGGGAAAGGGGCCAGGAGGCTTCCTTGGCTGACCAGAGAAATCCAGGGCAGCCTAAGGGCCAAAAGGGGAGCACATAAAAAGTGGAAACAGGGAGAGATTACCAAAGAGGAGTATACCTCCTCTGCTTGCGCTTGTAGGGAGGCAGTTAGACGGGCCAAAGCTACCATGGAGCTGAGGATGGCATCCCAAGTAAAGGACAACAAGAAATTGTTTTTAGATATATAGGGAGTAAAAGGAAGGCCCAGGGAGGAATAGGACCCCTGCTAAATGGGCAGAAGCAATTGGTGACAGACAGGGCTGAACTCCTCAACGAGTTCTTTGCCTCAGTGTTCCTAAGCGAGGGGCACGACAAGTCTCTCACTGGGGTTGTAGAGAGGCAGCAGCAAGGCGCCAGACTTCCATGCGTAGACCCTGGGATGGTGCAGAGTCACTTGGAAGAACTGGATGCCTTTAAGTCGGCAGGCCCGGATGAGCTACATCCGAGGGTGCTGAAGGCACTGGCCGACATCATTGCAGAGCCACTGGCGGGAATATTTGAACGCTCATGGCGCACGGGCAAAGTCCCAGAGGACTGGAAAAGGGCCAATGTGGTCCCCATCTTCAAGAAGGGGTGGAAGGAGGACCCGGGCAACTATAGGCCAGTCAGTCTCACCTCCATCCTTGGCAAAATCTTTGAAAAAATTATCAAGGCTCACATTTGCGAGAGCCCGGCAGGACAAATTATGCTGAGGGGAAATCAGCATGGGTTCATAGCAGGCAGATCGTGCCTGACTAATCTAGTCTCTTTTTATGACCAGGTTACGAAACGCCTGGACACAGGAGGAGGGGTGGATGTTGTATACTTAGACTTCAGGAAGGCCTTTGATATGGTATCCCACCCCATACTGGTGAACAAGTTAAGAGGCTGTGACGTGGATGACTACACAGTCCGGTGGGTGGCGAATTGGCTAGAGGGTCGCACCCAAAGAGTCGTGGTGGATGGGTCGGTTTCGACCTGGAAGGGTGTGGGCAGTGGGGTCCCGCAGGGCTCGGTCCTTGGACCGATACTCTTTAATGTCTTCATCAGCGACTTGGATGAGGGAGTAAAATGTACTCTGTCCAAGTTTGCAGATGACACAAAGCTATGGGGAGAAGTGGACACGCCTGAGGGCAGGGAACAGCTGCAGGCAGACCTGGACAGGTTGGACAAGTGGGCAGAAAACAACAGGATGCAGTTCAACAAGGAGAAATGCAAAGTGCTGCACCTAGGGAGGAAAAATGTCCAGCACACCTACAGCCTAGGGAATGACCTGCTGGGTGGCATGGAAGTGGAAAGGGATCTTGGAGTCCTAGTGGACTCCAAGATGAACGTGAGTCGGCAGTGTGACGAAGCCATCAGAAAAGCCAATGGCACTTTATCGTAAATCAGTAGATGCATGACGAATAGATCCAAGGAGGTGATACTTCCCCTCTATCGGGCACTGGTCAGACCGCAGTTGGAGTACTGCGTGCAATTCTGGGCGCCGCACTTCAAGAGGGATGCAGATAACCTGGAGAGGGTCCAGAGAAGGGCCACTAGTATGGTTAAGGGCCTGCAGACCAAGCCCTACGAGGAGAGACTAGAGAACCTGGACCTTTTCAGCCTCCGCAAGAGAAGGTTGAGAGGCGACCTTGTGGCTGCCTATGAGTTCATCACAGGGGCACAGAAGGGAATTGGTGAGGTTTTATTCACCAAGAAGCCCCCAGGGGTTACAAGAAATAATGGCCACAAGCTAGCAGAGAGCAGATTTAGATTGGACGGTAGGAAGAACTTCACAGTTCGAGTGGCCAAGGTCTGGAATGGGCTCCTAAGGGAGGTGGTGCTCTCCCCTACCCTGGGGGTCTTCAAGGAGGTTAGATAAGCATCTAGCTGGGGTCATCTAGACCCAGCACTCTTTCCTGCCTATGCAGGGGGTCAGACTCGATCTATTGAGGTCCCTTCCGACCCTAACATCTATGAATCTATGAATGGATAGAGTCACAGCAAGTGCTCTAACACATCACTACAAAAATGGAGTCCAGGGTCACTCCTATTTTTTTAAACATAGTTGGAGTGCAATCTGGAAGCCTGTTCTAGGTGCCTCAGCACCATATACAGTGCATGGGGAAAATCAATGGTCCTAGGCAGGCACGTCTTCTGTCCCACTATGATGGCTTCTTCAAGACTTCAGGGACATGCCTCTTTTCATCTAGGACCCACAGCCAAAATCCCATTACAAAAGGCAAGGGTCCATCTCATCTCTTTCCAAAAATAAGCAAGGGCCAGTCTTCTCCTAAAACTCTGGATGAGATGATGGTGGTACCTCATTTGTATAATAGCCTGGGGACTAGGATGCAGAGGATCTGAGTTCAACTCCTTTCCCAGCTTGAGGAGATTCAAATCCATATCTCTCACCTCCCACTAAGGTGCCCTAATCACCATGTAAGTTGCCAAGCTCTGTCGGGAAAGCCTCCAGTCCTCCTGTCAAATGATATTCTGCACTGCAGGAAAGAATTCAAGATTCACTTGGAAAGAAAAAGAGGGGTAGAATGAGCAAGAGACTGCAGTACAGTAGTTAGGGGGCTCTTGTGCCAGGGGACAGTCCTGTATTCCACTATATGTTCCCAGGGCTGCTGGGTTGTGTGTAGTTTCTTTCCCCCAAAGTTCTGAAATTTTTGATCATCCTTAAGAAGCTATTGATGTGAAGAAATAGCTTCTTTTAAAAACATGTTCTGCACGTGCATTCTAAATGTAGTAAGTTCTGCTGTACCCACCATTAATTTGTCTAAACATTTGTGTTGTCAGCTTCCCCCCCTCCCCCCCGTCAAAGACTATGTGGAGTTGAATCTAAGTCAAACATAGAAAAGGTCAAAAAATTGTTTTCAAACTTTTCTGAAGCACAATTAGCTTAGTATTTTAACAGCTGGCAGCTGCAGTAATTACTTTTAGATTATACATGAAATCTGTTGAAATATAATTACTCTGATCTATGAACCAGGTAATTAAGGTAAAAACTCCTACATTTTCTTAGACCTCATTAACTTATTTCCTTTGAAAATTGTTGGCTAATGACAGTACATTATGAGTTTATCCATAAAATGACACTGAGTAATTGAAACCTTTGTCCTGAGACATTGAAGGAAAGCATAGCATTTAACTACTTGATGTCTTGATAATTATTTCTTAATTTCTAGTACAGATATCAGTAGATAACACCCAAATCTGGGGGGCATTGATCAGCCAAGTGGTACAAAAGAAGGCAGAGTTTTCCTCACATCCTTTCTTTCACATGGCATTGTTTGAAATTCAGAAATGGTTCCTCTGTAGTGCTGAGTGTCCCTCAGCACCCTAAGGATCAAATCAAAATGTTAGGACCTTCTGAGCATTTGCAACGATCTCTAGATTTGGTGCTGATGCTGAGCAACTGTAAGGACTGAGCTCAAGGAGAATAGAGGACACCTTACAGGTATACGGCAGCATTTTGCTGTGTGCTTCCAAAAGCAATCTTAGCACTTCATGATCCTCACTACTCTGGGCCTTCCAGTGGTATAACTGGGTGCGGAGGGGAGAGATAGGGACAATCACACCCCAGTCAACTTGTGGGGGGGGGAAGGGGGGAAGGAGGCAAATAAAAGTGGCTGCTGCTGTGAGTTTGCCTTTGCAACCACAGCAGCAATCAGAGGTTACTGCTTCCACTTCACCATGGGTGCCTGACCATGTCCCTACACTGCTGGGCCCTTGCTATAAATTAGGCAGCCCTGGTGACCTACTTAGACTAGCTTCCCATGTGCAATTATATGGGAAAAATTCTTGCCTGCAATTCATATAGCACTAAGTGTTGTGGCCTAACCTCCAGCTTACATCCCAGCACACCATATAAAGATGTACCTTTGCTTGCTAGCAATCTGTCTGTCTTCCACAGTACTGTATTGAAGGATTCCTCACTTAACTGCAATTTAGGGTGCTAGAGCTCCTTTTCACCACACCACCACCTTTACAGAGCATGAGAAACCTTCAGCTGAAATGAGGAGTTCCTACCACGGAAAATATTTTGATCTTTGTATGTGTAAGTCAGGAATACTATCCTTTAAGGAGTCCTGGAGTCTGAGAATTACAAGGTAAGATGTGTCTTCTAAGTGTTCCATTGGTTTAAAAAAGAAGACCCATACACTCCACATATTTCATATTCCAAGCAGTGATGAGTGGAGAAGGCTGTGTTTGGATCTGGGTAACATTTGGATTTTAATAACCAAACTTTTGACTTGACTGTGACAACGGGCAGCAAGCTATTGCCATAAAATGATGGCAGTCTTATAACAGAACTGCTTTTCATCATCTCAAACCAAAACGCTGGTAAGGATCTTGCAGTTTTGCAGTCCCACGCAAGAGTCCACCAGATCATGCTCCTGGCCAGACAGATACCAGGTAATATTTGCTTTACCATCCTTTCTGTGACTTGCATCAGAGACAGTTGGCTTAAAGCCATGACACTCCCTTGACTGGATGTGCATATATTTGTGTGGATATTCTAGACCACTGCATTCCTTAGGATGCCTAATCTGGCTCCCTCATCACTGGTTTAATCCATTTGGAAGTCGTGCAGCCTCTCTGAAGGCACTTTTGTGGGCCTCAAGCCCCTTCCAAGCACACATTCTATTGCCAAGTTAATGTCATGAATTTATTTGTATAACTACATATAACGGACACTACACACACACAAAAATATGCATCTTTGCTTCAAAAAGCTTAATCTAATTTAAGACAAGATGCAGCAAGTGAGTGTGATGAACAGGAAGTGACAGACAGCACTTGAGAGAAGGGAAGAAGAGGTTGAATCACATGGTTATATAGAGAAGCTATTTGCACAGCTGGATGGGCATGAGGTAATGTTTTCTTTCCATAAGTAAAATACATTAAGCCCCTGTTGGTTATCAAGAAACAGCTGAGTTGTTCCAGTTGAATAAGTCAGTGGGACTTGATGAGGTTCAGCACAATCAGGATTTGGCTTGGTGTTATGGAGTGAGGCATTTCTATGATATAAAGCAGTATATAGGGGACCTACTGGCACCAAAGTATTTAAACTGGAAAAGCTGAAATTTTCAAACCTGATTGAAGCTGGCTTGTAAAATATAGCATCTGCTGTCACAGCTGAATGTTAAGCCAATACCCTGTATTTTTTATCACAGATTCAAAGAATGGTCCTGCTTCATTGTCCTTTTGACCATCAGAGACCAGACAAATGACATATATGGCAAGACCACTGAATGCAGAAGCAAGAGTCACCATTAGACTTCAATTGGCTTTTATTGCATTTTTTCATTCATTATGCATTAATTTATAAGGCAAATTCACTGCATCTTCATTTCTGTTTTTTTTAAGGAATTTTAATCATGAGAAAATGAGCTAAATGAATAGGAGCAATTAGGAAAATTAGGAATAATGATACTGATTCATGGCACACATGCAGCTACTCAGGAAATCCTTTGTTAAGAAGTGAACTTGACCAGATCACCTAAATGATGAAATCCATCAGGCTCGTGTTGGAACTGTGCTTTGTCAAGAAACCAGATGCAGACAGAACAGCTCAGCACAAACCTTTATATATTCCCACTGCATCAGGTGTCATGCTCCCACTTGAAATCAAAAGTTGAATAAGACTTCGGCCTGCTGCTCTCCCTTCTTCAGTGGACATAGCCATTCTCCAGAATGCTAGGAAGGCTCCTCCTTGGAAAGAAACAACAAGCAATACTGTTAAATCAGCTCAATTAAAACAGTCTGTGCTGAGTTTCAGTACATTAGGGGCAAGAAGACCATCTCTGCTGAACCCTAGTTATAACGTGTACTCTAAGCCATTGGGGTCCGGGGATGGTGTATTCACTCAGACCTCCATGCCTTTTGTGTTCTGTCCTCGAGTCAGCATTCAGTAGAGACCAGTGGGGTGATAAACAGATTTATCTTTATTGGGAAACAGGTTTCAGGACCACACGTACTTGCAGCTTGCAAGGAGAACAACATCACCAACCAAAGTGTACCCACAGGGCATCAGGGTGAAAGACTGGACCATACCACTGCTGGCCCCTTAAAGGTATGTTCTATATACCACATAACCCTTCTTAGCTCTGGGAGCTTCCTCTTAAATAGTTGAATGTTCATCAGTAGCTACTTTAACTCACAATGTTTTGGGATCATGGAGCCAGAGGTTGCTAGCACTTGACTTACTGATGGGGTCTAGCTTTTACCGCTATCCCATTACATAGTCCTTGTACTTCACAGACAATCTCACCACATGTCCATTCTTAGTTTGCGTAGTGTCATCAGGTGTCTCTGTGGGTGGATACTCGGAAACACAATGAAACTCTTGCTCTTGGTGATCTGGTTTTACTTCTGATGTTTGTTCTTCTGCCATCTGTTATGGTGCATCAACATGTTCTGCTGGTACTGATGAGTAATATCTTCTTAAGTGTCCTCTGTTCCTCCTGTAGACATTACTGGAGGGGTTTACCACATAGGAATGCAGTTCATCCCTTTTTGCCATAATGGATGCTGATATCCAACCTGTACTTGTTTGCATCCTTACTTTCTTCCCCTCTCATTGAGGTGGCAAGAATGTAGCTGTGCAGTCATAGTGCTTTTTTGGCACCTTTGAAATTTCTGCAATTTGTGGGAGGCATTCGATGTTAGTCTGGGAGTCAGCACTGTTGTTGTAGCAGGGATGGTACTGAGCAAAAGTCTCTGCATCAGAAGCTGTGTTGAAGCATACTCAAGACCCGTAATGGGCGTGTTCCAGAGATTGGGTAAAGCCAGATATAGATCAGAGCCATCCTGCAAAGTCTTCTTAAACTTTGATTTGATGGTCTGAACCATGCATTTACCCTGACCATTGGATTGTGGATAACCTGGACTAGAATGGGTGATAGTTATGCCCCAATCAGTCACAAATTGTTTCATCATGTGACTTGCAAATAGCACGTGATCACAAACAATTTCTTTAGGTATGCCATGGTGAGCAAATACAGACTTTGTTTTGGCTATTACCATGCTGGCTGTCTTGTTGGGCAGGTGTGAAACTTCTGGGTACTTGGAGTAATAGTTGTCTATTATCAAATAAGACTGTTCCCATAGGTCAAAAATGACTACCATCAGTTTTAGCCAAGGCAGGTCTGGGATCTCATTTGAGATCATGGGCTCTTTCTGAGTACTGGGTTGGAGCTCTTGACAAGGCATGCAATTTACAATCCATTGCTCAATGTAGGCACTCATCTTAGGCTGATACATGATTTGATGAGCTCATGCTTCTGAACTTGTATGTCTTGATGGGACAAGTGAAGCAATGTCAACATGTTGGTCTCACCCCGCGTGGAATGATTATTTTTGGCCCAATCACGAGCAAATCATCCTGAATCTGGATTTGGTCTCTGAGAGGCCAGTAAGGCTTTAGTTCAGGTTTAACTTTTTTTTGTCTGTTCGGCCACCCATTAAGCTGCTGGGCTTTACAGGTTTGTAGTTCCCTGTTAGCCTTTGTGTGTTCCTATAACTGCTGAAATAACTGGCCACTGAGTGGCTCCGTTTCAGTCAGACTGTGAACTACCTTTTCTGAGTGGAAAAGATGAGGTTCAGGGGGAGGAGCAAGCATTGTGGTTCTCGAAAGTGTGTCAGCCACTAACATGTCTTTGACTTGGGTATAGAGAATCTGGATGTCATATTTTTGGAGCTGCAACAACATCCTCTGTAGCCATGCTGTAGCCTTTCCTATGGGCTTCACAAAAATTGCTTCCAGGGGTTTGTGCTCTGACTGGACCCATACCTGGGTGCCATACTCATATTGGTGGAACTTTGCCATGGCGAAGACAATTTCCAGAAGTTCTTTCTCAATCTGAGCATAATTTCTCTCAGATTATGTTAGAGCCCTCAAAGCATATGCAATTGGCTGCTTCTGCTGAAGCAGACATGCTCCTAGGCTATCTTTGGATGCATTGGCTTGGATTTCCAGCTGCTTTGCTGGGTTAAAGTACCTGAGCACAGGTGCCACTTTGATGTTTTGCTTGAGCTTCTCCAGCGCTTCCTGATGCTCAGGTCCCCTTTGTCAGATAACATCATTCCTGAGAAGTGCTCTCAGTGGGGCAGTCAGGCTGGACTCATGAGGAATGTGTTGTGCCAAGTACTGAATGGTTTTGAGGAGTCTCTGAAGGCCTTTTTTGTCTGTTAGAGAGGGCATCCTGTTGATGGCTTCCATTTTGTCATCATCTGGTTTGACACCATCTTGTGAGAAGATATGGCCCATATACCCAACGCTGTCGACTAAAAACTGTATTTTGCCATTATTAAACTTTACTCCTTTCAGACGTGCTCTCTCCAGGAATTGTTTCAGGACAGTGTCATGCTCCTCTTTGGTAGCCGCTGCAATGAGCATATCATCCACGATTATGTAGATTCCTGGAATGTCATCAGAGCACTGGTGATTCTTCTGTTGGAATAGTTCGCTAGCCGACTTAATACCAAAGGGAAGGCCATTGAAGTGGTATGGCCACCGTGGTGTGTTAAAGGTGCACAGCGCTGCCAATTCCTTGTCCAATTTGACTTGCCAGTAGTCTTCCTTTTCATCAAGAATTGCGAACAGCTTTTTACCTGACAAGTGATGCACATCCTCTACACTGGGAATAAAGAAGTGCTGCCTCAACACTGCCTTGTTGAGGTCTCATGGATCTAGAAAAAGTCATAGCCATCCTTCTTTTGTGTGATCACAAGGCTACTGACCCAGGGTGCAAGCTTAGTCATCTTCATAATGACTCTCATAGCTTCCAGCGTTTTGGGGGTAGTCTTCAATTTGCCTAGAGTTGCATAGGGAATTTTTCTACACTCATGCACCACTGGTGGTACTGCTGGATCAACATAGATGTGGTGGGTACTGGGAAATTGGCACAACCCTTTGAAAATATCTGGGTATAGTTTGAGAAGGTCTGCCTTATTGTCAGGGACATTCCATGGACTCTTCTGATGAGGTCTAAGGTGGTGCATGCCACCCTACCAAGTATTGGTGGGTCACTATCGTCAGTTATGTAAAAAGTTAAATTGGATTCATTAGCACCAGATTTGCAGTATGCAATGATTGCATCTTTTGGTTCAATGTGTGCACTGCCAAATGCAAACAGTATAACATGAGCTTAAGTCTTGTGTACTTTGCCTTGCAGAGCCTTTGCTACATTTACTGGAATAGTGTTTGCTTCCACTCCAGTATCTAACTTAAAATAAACTGGCAAATTAGCAATCATAACTGTGCTATACCAGGCATCCAGGTTATCAAAGGTCTGTGAGTGCTGCTTTACTGACATTGTGCCCATTAGGGCTATGTGAAGCTTCGGTTCCTGATTTGATTAGGCGGAGATTCGGCTTGATTCAGTGGCCAAATCTCCAAATCCAAATTGAATCAGAGGACCCTTTAATTTCTCCAAATTGAATTGGAACCCTCTGAATTGATTTGGAGAGATTGAGAAAAATTTGGCGATTCGAACATAGACACAGCTTTAAATGTTTTTTCTACAGAACTTTAGGTAGCAGGTGACTAGTGAATGCTGGGGCACATGGAGTGTCCCACAGAAGTGTGGGGGGCTTTCCCAGCATGCTTGGTAGCAGACCCAGAAATGGACTAGACTCACTTCTGGTCCACTTCCAAGTTTGCTGGAGAGCGTGCTGGGGGGCCTCCCTGCGCCTCTGTGGCTTAGCGACTGGAAGTACTTTCAGTCCACTTCTGGGTTCACCGCCGAGCATGTAGAGGCGCCCCCCCCCCCCCCAGTCCTGTGCAACACTCCATCCGCCCCAGCATTGCAGCATTCACAAGCTGTGCCCGCTACTTCAAGGTATGTAGAAAAAACATTTAAAGCTGCGTCTGTGTCCGAATTGCTGATTCTCCAAATCAGCACTGAATCTTCAGATTCAGCTGAATCGAATCATGGACAGTGACCCAAATCAACGAATCGAATCACTGACCCTGATATGGGCCGAATCCAAATCAAATAGGTCCTGCTTCACATACCCTTAGTGCCCATATGTAGGGTACTGACTCCTTTTTCAGACTTTGGAGCCTCTCCCTTTGATTTGCACATTTTTGCAAAATGGTTCACTTCAGAACATTTGTAACAAGTTTCCCTGAAAGCTGGGCAGGATCTAGACTTGTGTGTGCTTCCACACCTTTTGTAAACTTTGCCTTTTGCAGTTTGATGTCCTGTGAAGTAAACTTCACTGGGGGCTTGTTTTGCTTTTGCAAAATGCTATGGCAGTTTTGCTTTTGCTAAACTGCATGTAGGTTTGCTTCTGCAGGCATAACACAAGCCTGGGCACTTGTGAGAGCCTTTGCCCTGCAGATATCCACAGCCTGTGCTAGGGTGAGGGAGAGGTTTTCGAGGAGCCTTTCCTTGAGTTTGCTATCAGTTATGCTGAAGAGACAATTTTGTCCCTCAACATAACATCCTCAGCAGATCCAAATTCACAATGCTGTGCTCTATTTCTGAGCTCTGTAACAAAACCATCTATGCCTGCAGTCTCATTGTATCTAAGTTGCCAGAACTGATACCTTTCAAAGGCAGGGTTTGTCCTGGGTTCACAGTAGTTCTTGAATGCTGCTAGCACCTCTGTAAGGGTTTTGTTATTAGCGTATACAAACACCCCTTGCATGCTGTTGTAAATTTCTAGGGCTTTATTCCCAGTGCAGTGAAGCATGACTGCAATTTTATAATCCTCTGCCTCTTCCTTGGCCTTTGACTGCAAGGTATATTCGAAGCTTCTGTTCCCATCTGCTCCAATTCTCCCCCAGATTTGCAGTAAAGGACAATGCTGATGGAGATTTGAAATGCTCCATTATTTATTTATTTGTTTTAGTTGCCGGTGAAAGCTGTAACCCCCCTAATCAGACTCCACTGAGAGACAGGTCACTTCTGACACCATATAACGTTTACTCTAAGCCATTGGAGTCTGGGGATGGGGTACTCACGCAGACCTCCATGCCTTTGGGGTTCTGTCCTTGAGTCAGCATTCAGCAGAGACCAGCTTTATCTTTATTGGGAAACAGGATTCAGAAACACACACACTCACAGCTTGCAGGGAGAACAACACCAACCAAACTGCACCCACAGGGCATCAGAGGGAAAGACTGGACCTACCGCTGCTGGAAAGAACATTCCATATACCACACTAGTGCTATACTATGATATGCAGGATATATGAAAATCAGAAGTTTAATGCCTGGTAATAATCACTTATAACTGTGTAGGGAGAGACAGACTATTCTTTCAAATCAGTCCACTTTGTCCTGGCTTAGGAGCAGTCCCACAATCTCAAAAGGCATCTCTTCAGCAACAGACTACCTAAATCCTATTCTCACCAAGCCACCAGACATTGCTATAGACCTAGATACTAGCTGTACCCCTATATCAACACAGATGATGACATCACTGGACCAGACAACATGAATGATGATACTTGGAGTTTATTCATCACCTGCCCCTCTACCAACAACATATATCATCACCAATTTACAGTGCCTTTCTGGTGTTTACACTGGACAACTGGGAGACCTATATGTGAAGGAATGAACAGACACTGATCTGATATCAGATCCAGAAAGACACACAAGCTTATGGCAGAACAACTTAACATCCCTGGACCTCAAAGCAGCTGTTCTTAAACAACAAATCTTTAAAACCAAATTGAACACAGGATTGTGGAACAAATTCACCCATAGATTGTGTAAAGTATGGTCTAAACAGAGGCTCTGGATTCTTTTATAACCCTTATGTTCCTCAGTAGATTATAGCCTTTGTTTATTCCTTTTGATCTCTTGACCCCAGCCATGCCTCTCTTACCAGTGCCCACTGCCCTTTCCTTTCTTCCCCTTCCCTATTGTTTGTATTTAAATTACTTTATTCCTTTCTATTTAGTACTCTTGCTCTCTGCAAGACCGCTCATAGCATCTGACAAAGTAGGCTAATGACTATGCCTTTCAGAACAAGTTAGTCTCTAAGGTGCTACCTTGCCACATTTTCTTCCTTCCTTGCTTAAGACAATAGTCTGTAGTTATGATAACAAGGTGTATATCTTTGACTTCCTAAAGCTTTAGGCCAAAAACCAGGACAAACTAATCTGTATAGTCTATAGGGCCATAGGTATGACCAGGTTTGGAAACCATGCACATTGGAATTGATCAGAACCTAACACAGATAACCAATAGGTCTATAAGTATAGTTCCTGGCTAGTTAGAAAGTGGGAAATGGAGGACAGAAGTGAGTAGTCAAAACTAGAAGGCAATCAGGACTGATTTATTGCTGAGCATGTCTGGTTTTATTGCCTATCTATGTAAAGTTTTTTGTATTTTGTTTCAAGTCTCTACAACTTCCACATAACAAAAACATATCTTGCAAAAGACATTTATCTGATGCTGTACAAACATGGAGTTATATACACTTTCCTTCTCCAAAGAGCTTACATTTCAATGGCCCAGTTCTGTGAGATGCTGAAAACCTTCAAGTATCATTAAAGTTATCAGGTGTGCAGAAGACTTGGTACCTCACAAGAATCGTTCGCCAGCTTGTAGCATCAAGCCACAAAGATGAACCAACACAAGTTAAAAGTTCATTTAAAGCTGACTGCTAACCCCCGCTTCTCTTCCCATGGCCAAGTCAACTCTAGACTTACCGTCTAAGGGCCTTGTTACATGGTCATTTGGGGAGGCTTCTGGAGATCTTAACCCCTGAATTGTCTTCACATTAACACCTTAAAGTGGTTTTAAGCCCTCATTTTATGGCTCAAAGTTATGCCACTTCAGAACAGGATTATCTCTGATCTCTACTACACAGCTCCTGTTCCATTAAGATGTGGCCTCCCCCAGATGTGCTGCCCAAGTTGAAGTCCTCCAGTATCCCAGGATCTCTTACACTGCTGCCCATAGAGCTAGGATGGAAGCCTATCCTGGCTAACCAGCCCTCTAGTGGCAACTCCTAGTCCTGTCCCTGCTTGCCAGGCCTCTAGTCTAGTAGTAAGTCACAGCTGTGCAGGTTGGGGACAGTCCGAGAAGGTTTCTAGACTAAGGGTGTGACTGCTTTAAACTCCAAGCTAACACTAACACCAATCAGTATTTCTGCAGCTCACAGCATAAGGTGTAATAAGACCCTAAAACTCATTGTCTCACTCTCCTGAGAATGCAGCTTTTCAGGCCCCAATCCCTGCAGTGGCTCCAGTCCCAAATCAGATGCAACTCTAAATTGTAATCCTGACACACAAAGCAATCACTGGGCAAAACAGCTTGGCATCTCTCCCTTAGCTGTGTACATAATGCCTTTTTCAGGCAGAGATCAGACAGACTAGATCTTATCAGCTTCCCAACTAGATGCTAGAGCCATTACTTTACAATAATGCTGTCTTTTAGATGTAATACTGTACCTTGCCAAGTACATGTTAACAGTGTAGTACAAAGAATGGTAATCAAATACATTCTTGCTGACTTTGTATGTGCTACGATTCCATGGAGATTGGAAACCTAAAGCACAGCTCTCCTGTGGGTAATCTATCTTGAATATGTTGCCAGTGTCCTTTGAATACAAGTCCTTTCAATACAAATTCAGTTGCCTTTGTGAAAAGGCCCTTCCACCTAGAATATGTAGATTTCTACCTAGAAGTTCTGTATCTGAAAATAGTTTCAAAATGATCCAAGGAACTAGAAAACGATACTACGTCCCAGGAACACATTTGGCATAATAATCTGTATTGCTGGATATAAATAATGAATGGCCAAAAATTCCATTCCGACTTCTAAGACATCTTTATTTTACAATACAGCATGCATCACCTCAAGAGTGATTTTATCTAAGTAAGGGGATTTTCAGCATAATTTATAGATGGAAAAACTTTAACCTAATTTAGAGACTACAGTCTTGGAGAATGGACTTTGCACATAGTAATATATTTCTCTTCAAGATTCAGACATTTTTTTCTCTAAGAAAAATATATTTGAGAAGTAAGTGAACTGCTATTGTTACAGGAGATTAGAGTTCTACTTATCCCCACAAGGTGGTGCTATAAAACTAATTTTGTAGCCTTTCATCTTGTTTCAGATTTTTAACTGGACAAAACAGGAAGCTGTTTTGTAAAGAAAGTACCTTTGATAATAGAAGAAAAATACCACATATGTGCTTCCTACCTGTAAATTCATTTGTTTTATGAAGAACACATAATGAAAGCAAGACTTTGTTCTGCTCTGGACTGAAATCACCAATGAATGGGATTGCATCTCCTTCAACAAGTAGTCTTGGTGGTAAGAATGCCTGGTATTCATTTGTATTCCATAAATTTGTAGGAAAATGTGTAGCTGCAATGAATTCCATACCATTCGCCCAATTTTCCCCAAAATTTGTCTCAGGGCCTGAGAGATATTTTAATCTGAAAGAAATAAAAATTTGAATATAACAGATAAATTAAGCCCAATAACTCATTAGTTTACCATTTATACTGAATTTGATCTAATACAGTGTAAAATATTTTGGATTGAAACTTGATGGGTGCTGAGATTCTCATCTCCATCAACTTCAAGGGAATTGAGGCTACAAATGGTACCAGCCTTGAGATCTCAACATTATTTCTACTAAACAAAGAGCAATAAAGTAGTCAACTGTATCCAATTACTATTCACTATGAACTACAGAAATAGCACTGGAAGGAAGAGGTTGAACCCAGAGCCCTCTTAAGAGGACAGTGCCTTCCTATATGAGGCACAGAATTGCACTGCTTAATTCATGTTCTTCTGACCCCAGGACTCTTTCACTTTTGGCTGCCCAGTGGATTGACTTTGACTAGGACAGAGGCTGATTTCAAACCAGACTACTGCACGGTCAGACTCTTTGTCAGCAACTGTTCTAATCACTAGGCTCTTGGACTGAAGGCGGGTGGGCCTTCTTCTTCTGAATAAACTAGATTTCTGTAAAATGTGAGTATGTAAGGTTTCCTGAATGAAAGAACAGGAGAGAACCCTGTACTTTTTAGGACCAGCTAGGATTGGTAACAGCTACTGATATCAGAATAAGAGAGCCATGCTTCTCCCAGGGTGAATTAGGACTAGACACACATTTCTTAGGACAGTTGATGGAGAAATTTAGAGGTGAAATAGCATTTAGGCTATAGAGTCAACCAAACATCAGAAAGAAGCATGGAGACACATTCCCAGAGCTGTACAAGGCAGTTGGGTTATATCAACTAGTCAAGTGGGAAAGGACTGTTTTTAGGAAGTTTGTAAAGAAGAGGGTACAAAAAGAAAGTCTTACTATCAGTGGATAAGACCATATGGCACAAGTCAGCACCATGCAGTTACCTCAGCTGGTTTGGCACACACTGGCTAGGGACAGACATTATACATAAATTGGTTTAAGTGATCAGAAACTGGTTTAAACCTGGAACAGAACAGATGTTCAGTGCACATAAACCAGTCTGAAAATGGCTGAAACCAGTTTGAGATAAACCTGGTTGAATGTAGTATCAGCATTAAATGATTTGGGTCAAACTGGTTTATTCAATATCTGTCCCAGACCTCTTGCTGGTTTAAGATAAACCAGACACCCCCAGCATCACAGCATGCTCTCTGGGCTGGGTGGGGCTCTCTGCTCTATAGCAGGGCTGGCCCCTCCCCTCTGCTCCCTAGCCAGAGCTCCAGCAGGGACTTGCAGACACAGAGCATCTGCCTGGCTTCTCCCTGCTAAGCAGGGATTATTCCCCTTTCCCCTCTGCCTTACGCAGATACCTCAGCATTAGCTAGCATACCACATGCTGGCTACTGACCGTGCTATGGGAGATGACAGGCAGACAGATTTTTTGGAGCTAATCAACGGGTAGCTTAATGTCCTTCCTTGGAAGATCTGTTTAAGAAGAGCTTCATTAGTTAATGGAGAAAGGCTTTGCTTTCTTAATGGATTGATAAACACTGAGTTAGGGGTGATAAACATTCCCTGCTGGGCAGCTTGAGGTGAGGGGGAGGAAAGGGAATAATCAGAGCATCCTGCCAGGGCCTGGCCATGCTCCCCTCAGCTCAGTACTGTGGAAGGGAAGGGAGGGCTACTCTAGCACCCCCAGGCTTCTACCCTGAGCTACTGCAGGCATGTCCCTGCATTTCTAGGATGTCTGTCCAGTTATAAAATTGATTTAGCCTAGCCAGATTAGACTAACCGGCAAAGATTGAATCAATTCAGGCTCAGGCTTTTTGAATGGCTGTCCTTAGCCACTAGCTCCAGACCATAAGCAGCATAGCCATGTTAGTGTAGTGCTGAGCCCAGGATAATCAGTCCTGTTTCTCAGCATAGCTAATTAGCAGGCCTATAGCGCCACAATAATGAAGCTCTACTGCTTGTGGAGTAAAGCTAGCTTGGGGGATCTCTGTTCAGCACTGCCTTGTGACATAGAGATAGACCTACTGCAACTCAGGGTGCTGACAGATGTATAGGCCCCTGCTCTAACTTATGGTGCTTTATATAAAGTGCCATGAGTTAGAACCCCTCCCCTCTCCCAACCCAACAGACGTATGCCTGTTGGGTCGGGGAGGGGGTTGGGGAGGGTGGGATTGAGCCTTCCTGTTGGAGCCTGCCTGCAGAAGAGAAGCCATCCCTCGCCCCCAATCCCACCCCTCCTTCCAGCTCCCATCCTGTCTGCAGGAAAGGAGGACAGAGAGGGAAGGAGAACTGAGCTGTGGGCTGGGGTTTGCCCAGTCTGACCCTTAGTGGGTGGACTGAGGGGGGCCCATGAGGTGGGGACTCCAATCTATCTTCCCCCCACTCCAGCTCAGGCCAGGCAAACCCCAGTCTGCACCTCTCTTCCTCTAGACAGTACTAGGGGCAAGGCTGCACTGCATCAGCCCAGACCAGATTGCATGATAGATTAACTCTAGGAAGCACAAGTTCTCTAAGGTGCTTCAAAGTGGAGTGCCTTCATCTGATCCCTCATTTGATGCGGGTTAATTTTTTGCATGATTGACCACTTTAAAAGCACTCTGTAGCCATGCAAATGTGTCATGGCATAGGTGTAGAGTGATTTCAGGGGGCCGATCATCTGACAAATGTAATTTCTGTCTGTGCCCTCAAAGTCTCCCTGCCCCTCATTTCCTTCAGCATTACTAGTTTAGGGATAAATTCGATAAAGAACTTATGCATTTGCTAGCTAAGCATCACAATACTTCACTTTTAAGTTCCAGGGTGGAGTTGAGAACTCTAAGGCTCCCTAAACAGTGCATGGGGAGAGGCAGATACTTCAGAGTGGGATATAAGTTATAACATGGAGGAGGGAGCTATCTAGGGCTAGCCTATAGGGATGGTTAAGCACATCCTTTCCTCTCCAAACCATAGGCATCTAAAGCTGTGCTCCATGCAGGGCCCCATGCACTCCTGAGCTGGAGCACACATACCTACGGTTCCTTCAAGGGGACTGAGTAGATATCACTAATATTTTTTACATGCAGCTGGAGAAAGCTGGAGAAAGTGAAGGACACATTTAGTATAGTAGCACAATAGTTAGAGTACCCACTTAGGAAGTGGGGGGTGCAGTTTCTTCCTCAATATGATGGGCTCAAACCCATGCCTCCTATCCCACAATGTAGTGTTTGAGTCACAAGAAAGTTACGAGTAAAGGCACACATCTCCTATCATGTGCAGATTTATGAAGTTAAAAGGAGAGAACCCAGGAAGGGGGCCTGACTCTATGGCCTATCAGTTGGGATATTCACTTTGGGGAAGGACAGGTCAGACAGCTCTGGGTCCTGGTTTCCCCTTCCAGGACTATTTCTGATTGTTATCCAATGGTGGTTTAATATAGAATGTGTAAGCATTCTTAGGAACATGGGCCAATACCCAAGACATTTGTTTCATATGTGGCATCCTAATCATTAGGCTATTATATAAAAGGTGTGTAGCAATATCACTGTCATTTCCTAATCAGCCTACCATACAGACCTAAACTTGTGGTTATGTCTTATGCCTGCCTGAGCATGTCTCTTGGATCAAGCCCTTTCAGGGACATAGGCACTGCTCTGCCTCCTGTCTAAATCCCAGTAGGGCTTAGGTGGCACCTACATACCTAGCGGATCAGACTGAAGCAGTTCAGTCATTCACAAAAGCAGGACTGTAGGAAACTCAAAAACTCTCAAGTTAGTCAGGTCTGAGTCTAGGGAGTTAAGACACCTCTAGGCTTACAGTGTTTTGGATTGCAGTTTCAGGTTTATGGTAAGTGCTTCCTGTATCCTATTTGAAGTGTTTAAGCCTTTATTTAGATGTAGTCATTAGCACTCAGCTGAAATTAGGCAGCAGTGCCATGCTGGGGCCTTTTAAGCTCTCATGTCCAATTTGGTATATACCCAAGGAAACTTTAAAGAGAAGTGACTCTTGGGCTCAGGATGAAAATTCTAATTAAAACAGGTAATTCGCCTCCCTACTAATTACAACAAATTAGCTATAGAGGAAGAGCAGTAGGTGATTGTTTGATTTACCTCTGAGGTCATAGTAGTCTCATTTAAAGAATATCTGAATCTGCTGAGGTGGGAAATACTTAATAATTAAGTTAGCACCTTAACCCTGGAATGATGGCCACTTCTAGGGTATGTTTGCACTCCTCTGCTGATTCATATCAGAGCCAGATGAAATTTATTCTAGAATCATTGTTTTTCCAGAAAAATAGATTTGTAGAATAAAGCTTCACTTGGCTGAATTTTTCAGGGTTTTGTATCAGCAAAAGGAACTCCACCTTTCCTGCATATGGCCAGCATTCACCCTTGTGAAATCTATGAGAAAAAATGTGTTAAATGCTGTTAAGGCTTCATGAAAAAAACAATGATGGGTTTATATTGGAAAAGAGCAACCATTGTGAATGATAAAGAAAGGTACTAAGATCAGTATTGCATAGTACACAGCTGGAGTGGTTCCATATGGAAGTATCCTGATACCAAAACATCCCTGGTATGTGCAAAATAATTTGATGAGTGGCTGAACTGAGAGGGGATGATTTAGAAATCATAGGTAACAGAAACACTCACCTGGAATATTCAAATGGTAGCACGTAATAAATAACCAATACAGAAGTTCAATAATGTAGAAATGGAGTAATAAGATAATGTAGCAATATAGTAAAATGTTTTATTGCATCTTTCTCATCCTATGTACAATCTTGTATCCATTTCTGTACCTTGTTGTGTTCTGCTTAGCAATATTATTGCTTATTAACTTATCTTAGCATAATTTGCACAACAATCAAGTATGTCTACTATACCATATATCATAGTATATGTAAATGCTCACAATCTTCAGGCAGGCTATATCTCTCAACTTAAATCCTGGACAGAACATTTCCAGGCCTGCTCTTAGAGAAATAAATTGGATACATAGGAGGAGATGTGTGAATCAAGAGTAAAGAGAAGGGGGCATAAATGAGTGGATGGGCATAACACTGTGTCTAGTGCAGTGGTTCCCAACCTTTTTAGACCATGGACTGGCAAATCGTGGACCAGAAGTGACCACAGACTGGCAAACTGCGGACCAGCAAACTGTGGACCAGCATACTGCAGACCAGCGGCCAACCCAGTATACTCAGTATAAAAAAGGGGTGGCTGCTGATTTTCAGTATGCCAGTCACTTCCAGACTTCCAGTCCGGCAGCCAACCCTTCATGGCCTAGTATTGGGCCACAGCCCAGCGGTTGGGAAAGTCTGGTCTAGTGCATGGGGTCATCTGCTCTCAGTATATCATGCTTTTCTAAGATGATGAGTAGGCATCCTCCCCCTAACCAAGATGAAAAGCAAAGAATATAGGCATTGCTGGAGTATGGATTAATACAACCATTGTTCAGTGCATATGCTACTCAGGCTTTGCTGAAGCAAAGTAGGACTCTCTGGGCACACCCATTTGAGTGTGCATGTGCTTTTGCATGTGCTTTTCCTTGCGGACAATTAGCAGTGGCTTCCCAGGGTTTCAGTGGTGGTGATCTGGCGTATGGAGCCTGGCTGGAAGCCAGAGCATAGCTCCAGCCGGCTAGGCTCTGGTTTCTGACAGTGCATGCTGCCACCATGTGCGCCACCCCACTTTTTTCAGGCACAGTATTTTTAACAAGGGATCTCCCAGTGTCAAAAAAAAATCCTCCACACTGCAATTTATCAGTGCAGCGAATACTTGCATGTGTGATGTGTGTGGTGCCACAGACAGGTCTGCGGCACCATGTACTGCATGTGTATGCTCATCTAGATGTGCCATCTGGGTACACCTACACGTGCACTTTACTGACTACATCTATGTTTATATTTTACCTGTTTTTGAATTTTGGAAGTGCATAATCAATGGATGCTACATGCGCTTTCCACAAGTAATTCAGAGCATCGTCTAATTTTATTGAGGCAGGAGTCTGTCCAGCAGATAACAGATACTAAACCAAAAGAAAAAAGAAATGCTAGCATAGAAAATAGATTTTTAAAATACATTTTTCAAAATTATTATATCTTGAAACAACTGGAAAAATGTATAGTTTGTTAATCACGGAAAATTTCTTTTAAATAGTTAGAATGAGGTGGTTCCTAGTGATGAAAGCTTGATGATTAATTTAGAAAAAGTCTCTGAAGTCATGGATATCAATCAGGGTATTCATACAATCCAGAAGTAGATACCATAATTATAATCTAATACAAGCTCCTGCACAGTACAGGCTACAGAATTTCACTCAGTAACTTATGAGTCAGGTCTATAACCAAATGCCACACACTGAAATTTGTCATACATAAAAGCTATTTAATAACACCAGAATAGTTGCATTTATAGATTAATAGATTAGATTAATAGATTGTAAGGGACTGGAAGGGATCTTGCAAGATCATCTGGTCCAGCCCCCCTGTACTAGGCAGGAATGGCAACTTGGGTCAGGTGACCCCAGCAAGGTGACTGTCCAGTCTCCTCTTGAAGATTTCCAGGGCAGGTGATTGCACCACCTCTGGAGGGAGCTTATTCCACAGTCTGGATACCGTAACTGTGAGGAAGTTTTTCCTAATGTTGAGCCTGAATCGATCTTCCAGGAGTTTGTGGCCATTACTCCTGGTTTTCCCCAAGGGTGCCTGGTGAACAGTTGTTCACCGAGCCCTTGATGTATTCCCCTGATATAGTGGTAAGCTCCTACTAAGTCCCCTCTCAGCCTCCTCTTTTTTAGGTTGAGGAGACCCAAGTCCCTCAGCCTTTCCCCATATGACTTGCCTTGCAAATCTCTGATCATATGGGTGGCTCTTTTCTGGACTCTCTCAAGTTTTTTCATGTCCTTGTTGAAGTGTGGCACCCAGAATATAATCTAAGGGCAGATCAGTTATTTTTAATAGATGCATTTATTCAACTGGACACATTTTATCATGTTGCCCACTCAGTTTTTTAACATGAAAAAATGTTGCTAGACCTGAGAACAGGCTTTAGACTGAATTCTTCTTTGAGCATTTGCTATACTTACAGTGGATAATTCAGTTGCAAAGATGGTTTCCAGGAGGAAAAGGATAGAAAAAGCAAGTTAACAATAACAGATTGGTTTATAACCCCTCCTGCTACAACAAGTAGAAAATAGTTCCTAAATTAAGTAGTGGAGCATGGATTTGGGTTACACCAGATCTTTTAAAACCCATCTCCTGTAGATTCCTAAAGTCTTAAAGAGCTAAATTGATATTAACCATGGTGGGCCTTGTTTTACTATATATTTTTTACTGTAGACAGGACTTCTGTGTCTTGGCAAATTGAAAGTTTCCATGCCAGGGATGTCCAACTTCAAAGTCCCTGGGGGAGGGGGGCACATAATCCCAACAGGGGCTGTATGCACCATAGGCTGCACTAGATATGTCACATGGATGCTCCCCTCCCTCTTCCCCACTGCTGCACCATGTAGCTGTATGAGCATGACCCCACCCAAGTTCTCAGAAGAACCAACATTATCAAAGTCACTTGGGTCACAAGCCAAATATAGAGTTATTTTAATGGTAATAAAAAAGCATATAAACCTTATAATGCCTGGGCCCAATTCTCTTCCATCATAGTAACCATTTCATTTCATCTAGATTTCTCCTGCTGGACACTGGTACTGGTGTAAAATAATCACACTATCTGATTATAAAATAAAATAACAGCTTTTTAAAAATATATATTTTTTTGTGTTCATTTATAACCAAATATGAAAATAACTGTTTACCTCAAAATAGGCCTTCCATTCATCCATGAGTTTTGGAATTTGGGAATGGCAGTCAGAAACACTGTAGCAGAAATCCTCTCTTAGCTCTTCTGGTGGTAACATTTCTACTGGATATTTTATTTGCCCAAAAAAGCCAGCTTCCAAAGCACCCAGAAAGGGTATGATAGCCAGGTAGTAATTCATACCTATAGCATATTTTTAAAAAGAAAGAGATGACAGTGGGCACGACTATGTGAGACATTTACTGCACAGTTGACTAATTAACTGCACTATAAACCTCTCACTATCTACATGTGCACCCCTATTAGGGTGCACAAAATAATAAACTCAGCAGGGTAGTACTTGTAAATACAAGTACTTGTAAATGCAAGTATAGTAGGGTAGTAGTAGGGTGAATACAAGCATTGCCCTGCTATGGAGTTTTTCTGTGCCCAGCAGCATTGTGAATTTACTGAATGGTTTTGGTTTGGATGAAAAGAAAAGCAGGCCAGTTCTATCTTCATAAAGGCAGAGGAGAATGAGGCAGTTGTTACCTTCTTTTAGTTAACACCACAGACCATAGCCCCTGCTCATACCAGCTACCTCCATCATTGTAGGTGACTGAAAGGCTGATGGTGACACTGTTGTGTGGGAAGACCACGAGCAGAGGCTGACCAAAGCAGTGTAGTTTAGTGCTTGGAACGATGAAGTGTACATGGGTCTGAGAAATCATACTTGCAATGCTCTGCTCTTAGGATATGGCAAGGGCTGAATTTATAAAAATTCTAATGATAACAAAAATGGTCATATGCCTCCATCTTTTTCTAGCGAGCATACTGTTAGCTGTCTGTGACTGCAGAGTTGTATTGTGAGCTCTGCTCAGAATACAGTGATGTTACCACTTTTGTGGGTTATTTGACCATACTGTGACATAGCACATGACTCAATCAAGCAGTTACCCACTCATTGCCTTTGAGAGGATGCTTTTTAAGTGTGTGGTGCTGCCTGCTAACAGAAACAGGAGACTGGATCAGATGGTCTGGTCAGGTATGATAATGCCTGTGTTTCTTTGACTACAAACATGTTTTTTGTCATGTGGTGAGTCATGCCGGGATGTGTCCTGGCACAGTTGACCTGATCAATTGGCAGGTGCACACATTGCCTCTGGGGCCACAGTCATTCATGATGGGGCCTGTGCTTCTCCTGGGGCTTCAGGGGCCCAACCCTGTGGGATCAGATGCAGGGGATTCCGAAGTGTGCATCTGCAAGTGCAGAGCAAGGGAACCACATGGGGTTCCCTTGCTCTGCAGTGTAAAACACATGTCTTAGATCACCTGCCCATAACAGCTAGAGTGAGGGCAGCCCCGGCTGCAGGGATGGCTCCATAACTGAGCAGATATCTGCCATGATAAAGAGGCACAAATTATTAACAGGAATTGTAGCGTTCACATTTTGGGGTATGCGGGATATGAAAAGGGGCAAGGGCATCTGTTCGCTTGTGTTTTGTGCAGCCATAAAACTAATCCTGGTGTGAAAAGGGGAGTCATCAGTTTGCAGCCTTTGAAACTTTGCACACCTATTTCTCACATGATGATGTCTAATTTTAGTTGCAAACTTGCTTTAGCTACTTAATTATAGGATGCTCTACAAGAAAATATCTGGCTACCAATGGAGGCTACTAAGATGAAACAAGGCCATGAAGCTGGCCGGCAGCTAGTGTAGAATTCTTGTCAGGAGAAAATGAGCAGGAACAAGGGCATGTACGATAGAAAGTGATAGAGGGGAAAGATGGGGGAGACAATAAGGCTGTTTGGGCAAAGTTTGTCTTCATTGGCAACGGATGGCAATAGACAATTTCACCGGTGCCTACTGAGATTGTTAACAACATTTTTCTTGCCAAGGCTGAAAACATAGAGCTTGATTTTCACAAATCAAGATGTAGAAAGTAGAGCAGGGGGGCATCTGATGAAATAGGTTGCTGCCTATAAAAGCTGATGCCTCTCTTAATCAGTTAGTCTCAAAAATGCCACCCTGCCCTTACTTCTACTGACTTAAGTCTAATACAAATAACTTTACAGTATAGTGTAAGATGCTGGCATTAAATTGAGCATATTGATCCATAACTATTGAGAGTAACGAATAAGGAACCCAGTATTATGCAGTCGCTTTTCTGCATCCAGTTGAATTTTAAGGTTGAGAATTTCTACCTCCAGTAGCCAGAAATTTCAAAGTCATCAAATCTTATTCTACTCCCTTGTCCTTATGTATCATTCTATGAGATTACATTGTAAAATAATTCACAGTGAAATAGCTTTAAATTGTGGAAGTTTGAATGGATAAAAGATTCAGAATTGCCTTCTATGAGTGAAATAATTTCCTGAATAATAGAAAATAATAATAGAAAATTGCATGTACTCACAGCCCCACCAGCTTTGCACAGATATGCACAGATGGTCTCCAGATCCATGGCCACAGGTTGTATTGGGAGGAACAGCTAATCTCCCTGAATCAAAACAAAATAGAATTTCAAATGGTCATTTTATGCACACAAAGCAGCTTCACTGAAAACAACAGGACTTGCAAATTTGGCCCAGAGGATAAAAGAGTTACTCTTCATACAGTAGATTAATTTCACAGTCAATAACTCTCAGAGGTTAGATCCAGATGTGCAGGCACATGTGGTTTGTGGCACTGCAACACAAACTGCACAAGTTTCCCATCAATCAGTGCATGGCACTGCTAATTTGCAGCGCTAGGGCAAAATTTGCTACCAGGATTTCCTGGTAGGAACACCCCCCCGCCCCCAAACCCTGGAAAAAAGTGGCACAAACCACATCAAAGTAGCGAGCGCCAGGAGACATGCACAGATGGGTGAGTGCCAGGAGACATGCTGCCTGCTCTCCCATTTCTGCATGCTGTGGAGCCTCCATGCTGAGACACAGTGTGCCCCAGCCAGCCACTCCCCACCTGGCTGGGGCGCAGGGTGCCTTGAGACAGGGGAGCAGGTGGCCTTGGGCTGGCTGCTCCCCTGTCTCCAAGTGCCTTGGTGTGGGGGGGTCCACTGCAGGGTCCCCACACTGAGGCATGTGGAGCCCACATGCTGAGGCACCCTGTGCTGCAGTTCCATGGCTTCCTGGCATGTGGGGTGCCTCAGTATGGGGACTCCATGTGCCTCAGCACAAGGAAGGGGTCTGCAGTGTAGCCCCTATGCTGAGGCACAAGGAGACAGGGGAGCAGCCAGCTGAAGGCTGCCTACTCCCCCATCTTGAGGCACACTGTACCACAACCAAGCGGGAAGGAGCTACTTGGGGCACAGGGTGCCTCGGCATGGGGGCTCCCCATCTCCGTGTGCTGCTTCGCAGCTGGCCGGAATGCAGGGTGCCTCAATGCAGGGGATGGCTAACCCCTGATAAGGCACCCCGTACCCCAACCAGCTCCTCCCCTCCCCCCTCCCTTCCTGCAGTATGTGGCGCACACGGGCAGGGGTGTACACTGCGACACAAAGTAGCGGCACAAATTTCTGCTGCTGCAAAGGCACGCCCCTGTTTGTGTGGACCCGGCCAGGGAGGACACAGAATTCTAGAAAAATATGGTGGGAGAAGACCTTAATCTGAGCCTTCCTCAAGGTTGGATGAACCTGTTTAAACAACACAGACAGATATTTCTCTAATCTGCATATAAAAACTGCCAGTGATGGACATTTCACAACTTAGGTAGGTGAGCTGTTGCAGGGCTTACTGACCGTCAGAGTCAAAAAGGTCTTTGTGATATCCAAACTACATCTCCCTTGGTGTTGGTTAAGCCAATTATTTTTTATGCTTTCCTGTGGATCTCCAGTTTGTCCTTATCTTTCTAAGAGTGTGGTTTCCCAAACTGATTCCTATACTCCTGGTGAAGCCTCATCAGTGCTGAATAGAATGAAAGAAGCAATCTGTGAGTTACGCACAGGATTCCTATTAATACATTGCAATATTGAGATTACCTGTTTTGCAACAATATTATAGTGGCTCAGTTTGTGATCCTTTATAAAATCTAAATCTCTTTCTGTGGCATTGCAGTCACTCCTTGTCTGTTGGTATGTTTGCATAGAATGTGCATTGATAAGTTGATAGTGTTTTGTAATTGTATTTACAACTGGTTGTCAGTAGCATAACCAGGGGTGGATGACTGGGGCACTAGCCTTGGGCACCAACTTGTAGGGAGCATTCCCAGGTCCTTTCCACCTGCAGACCCATATTATTCCCTTGAGTTCAGAGCCATAACTTGTAAGTCTTGTGATCTGGGGTGTCCCCTTTCTCATTCTCTGTACATTCCTCGGGCCCCAGACTGCTACTATCTCAGCCCTCCCTGCTCACTTTCTGTTGCTCCCTTACTGCAGCTTGCACCTCTCTTACTGCCAAATTGTGCTGGTGCACTGGGCAGTTGTTTCATTTGCAGCAGAGTAGGGTTTGTCCCCAGGGCAGGGAACAGTAGGATGAAGTGGTCACTAGGCAAGGGCCAGATCAATGGTTGCTTTGATCATTTGTTAAGTCATTCAGAACAAGGAACTGGTACCACATTCTCAGGTGGCTTTGAAGTTAGGTCTTCATGTTCCTAAGGATGACTAGCTTACTGATGGATCCATCGTATTTCACAACCTCCTTGCAATTCAGAGTTATCTGGCAGAACCATGTCTTCCAGAAGGAAGATGGTGTATATGGAGGAGAGGGGGAGCAGGGGAAGGTGCTGCCTCTTAGCAAGATGACCAGCTCCTGTTTCCAGGAATACCCTCAGCAGCAACACATCAGCAAGAAAGATGTGGTGCTGCAAGGACAAGGAAGAAGTTTTAGGGATTCTCCACAAAATGGAGAGCCAGGAGTCCCTACCACAACCAATGGCCCTCTTAAGCCCCTGGTTGAAATGTGGGGCCAGACATAGATATGTGTTGGCCAATGGCTGTCCTCAGAAAGCAAATACACACATCCCCAACAGCCATGGAGTGCACAATTCCAGAGATGTGCCACCTCTGTGCAAAAAAGGGAAAAGGGGTAGGGGCAAATGATACCAGGACCTGGTCTGGGTGGAGAGCACAGGGGAAAATGAATAATGACTTTGTGCTGGTGCATGAAGGAGGAATTTCACAGAGATGTAGAGCAACAGTTGTACTTTTCTTCACCTTATCAGGAAAGTGTGATACATTTACAAGGGCCATTTGTTGCTTTGCTCTGATTTCAGTCCCAACACCTGTGACTGGTAAGTTGACAGGCTCTGTCACTGATAGCACTCCAAGGATGGGACATGAGACTGATGCACAGTGAATGGCCCATCATGGAAGGCAGAGGAGGCAGAAAAAGGTGTTTGCAGCTCTTGCTGAATCCTTCAAGTGGAGAGCTTTGATGGCACGCATGAATGCAGGGTCCAGACTGAGTACCACCAGGACTGATGTACTGCATCACTGATGCCAAAGGTATCATGATCTTCCAAACCCATGAGACCATGGAGGCCAACATGTAAGCAGTGGATGCCTCCATACCAAACTGTGGCTGTCCGACTTGACACCCAGCCACCCTCATTTGTGTAAGCACTTTGTCACAGTTAAAAATGTTGAGGCTGTCCCCTGTATCACTGAAAAAACCATATCCCAAAATGTGTTGACAAGGGTGGATTTGGGGTGGGGGACAGTGGTACAGTTACACCCTGCTTCGAATCCTGGTCTATGCAAAGCTTAAAACCCACTGCCTGGCAGTGGCAGTAGCACTTCTATTCAGGCAGCAATGAGAGAGTCACTTGACTTCATGGCTCATTATAATCTACCTAATTCATTTTAAACTCTTCATTCCACAGATGTTAACAGCCATCCCTCCTGTTTTTAATGGTCTTAATGTTCCACTAATGAAGCTAGCCTTTCTTCTGCAATGCTACTATTAGCTGCTCCTGGGAATTCAGCTCCTATTTCTCAGTCTTGCAGACATTAACTCAGGTGTAGAAACATTAACTTGAGTAAGGAAACAATTTTCAGTGAAGTACTGGATGTGTTGTCAAGATGCTCAAGAAGACTTAATTTTGATTTATGAATCAGAAAGACATGTACAGTTAGTTCTCAGGATTATGGGACTAAAAAAACCCACTTTTTGAATATTTTTGCCTAGTTTGTTGTGCCTTTTAAAATCAGAATGTATGATATAGGAACGTAATGCACATTCCATTAGTTATATTTGGTTTTGCTTCCATCTTAAAATGTATAATATAGCCCTAGGCTGTTAGC
The DNA here is from genome assembly GCF_030867095.1 of Alligator mississippiensis. Classification (NCBI taxonomy): domain Eukaryota; kingdom Metazoa; phylum Chordata; order Crocodylia; family Alligatoridae; genus Alligator; species Alligator mississippiensis. The sequence goes on along the minus strand of NC_081824.1, from coordinate 110,935,871 downwards.
ATATTAGTAAAGCTTCTAGTTTCTTTTTACCTGGGGTAAAACATGTTGTGTTATATGTGATAATGCCCTATCTCATATGCACCTCTGTCACAGAGCATGGTGGTGCCCTGTTCCTAGAGAGGGGAAAACTGCCAGGGAAAGAGCCCTAGCAAGGAATAAGGAGACCAGGGAGGGGTTGCCAGGGCAACCAATGAAGGCCAGCTGACCAGAAGGAGCCGAGCCTGGCTCCCTTTATAAACCCAAGGGGCTGGGGCCAGAGGCAATTCCCTGCCAGCAGCCAGAGAGGTAGGAGCTCCCTAAGCCAGGATGCAGTAAGAAGCCTGACAGCTTATGGCAGCTCTAAGATGCAGGATCAATGTTGTTATAGGAAGGCGGCTTATGTTTAAGTTACAGCCAGGAGGCTCGAGTTTGTGTTGCTGTTTGTTACAAAACCGGTGGTTTGGGTGAGGCTATACGGGGATGGAGGAGGCCTCATAGGGGACTCACAGTGGAGTGTGAGGACCCCAGCGCCAGTGGGCGCAGCACACAGGGGCGCATAGACCCCAGCCCCGGAGAGGGGCATTTGAGAAGCTCAAGTTAGGCACGGCGAGCCCCAGGAGGGGGGTCGCACGACTGAGAAGCCCAAGTGGGGCACAGCGAGCCCCAGGAGGGGGGTCGCATGACTGAGAAGCCCAAGTTGGGCACGGCGAGCCCCAGAGAAGGGGGCAACACGTTTGAGAAGCCCAAGTTGGGCACGGCGAGCCCCAGGAGGGGGGTCGCATGACTGAGAAGCCCAAGTTGGGCACGGCGAGCCCCAGGAGGGGGGTCGCATGACTGAGAAGCCCAAGTTGGGCACGGCGAGCCCCAGGAGGGGGGTCGCATGACTGAGAAGCCCAAGTTGGGTATGGCGAGCCCCAGAGAAGGGGGGCAGCACTTTTAAGAAGCCCAAGTGGGGCACGGCGAGCCCCAGGAGGGGGGTTGCACGACTGAGAAGCCCAAGTTGGGCACGGCGAGCCCCAGGAGGGGGAGTCGCATGACCAAGAAGCCCTAGTTGGGCACGGCGAGCCCCAGAAGCGGGGGTCGCATGATTGAGAAGCGCAAGTTGGGCACGGCGAGCCCCAAAAGGGGGGGGGTTGCACGATTTAGAAGCCCGAGTTGGGCACGGCAAGCCCCAGAAGGGGTGTCGCACAATTGAGAAGACCAAATAGGGCACGGCAAGCCCAGAAGGGGGGGTCGCACAACTGAGAAGCCCAAGTTTGGGCACTGGGAGCCCCTGATAGGGGGCCGCATTGTTGGGAAGCCCAAGTTGGGCACTGTGAGCCCCAGATAGGGGGCAGTATTATTGAGAAGCCCAAGTTTGGGCACTGGGAGCCCCTGATAGGGGGCCACATTGTTGGGAGGCCCAAGTTGGGCACCAGAAAGCCCCAGGATGGGGCAGCATTGTGGAGAAAACCCCAGAGAAGAGGGCACAGAGTGAGAGAGGGCCGGAGGGTGCCCTAGCACCAGAAGGAGCGTGCATCAAAGGAAGGAAGGCCCAGGGAGAACAATAAGGGGCCGAATAGTGAGAGAATTGAGACAATGGTGATTACATCGGCGAGGTGTGGACTGCGGTGTAGGGGAGGAAGCGGAGCCGCAGATAGCGCCCCTAGCGGAGGGGGCAGTATAAGGGCAGCCTCCTGCTAATTATTACTAATTAATTAATTAAGATCAAGGTGTGGCAGGCGAGTAGGCGGGCGGTTGCCTCAGAGACAGGTGTGCGGGCCATGTTGAGGGTGGCCCAGAGTGACGACCTGTCACAACCCCGCTTTTCAAAATCCGAAATATGCCCATGCATGTTGACCCCTATTTGCCAAGGACAACCTCCTACTTCTGCAGTAAGCGCTTCAGACAAGTAACAGAAAGTTCATTTAAGAATTTAAAGCATCTAATAAAAGATTTGTTTCTGCATAACAATAAACCTGAATCCTGACATTTGAAACCTGAATCTTTGCCTTTCCACTTCCTCATGACCACCCTCCTGGCTGTGTCTTAGAGTCCCAGGAGGTCCCAGAGCATGGCTCTGGCTGGCCAGGCTCCAGTGTCAGGTTGTGTGAAATCCAGGCAATGTCCACAAAATCCATAAAGTCCATGGGGAAAAAAAATTGTGGAAAAGAAAATTCTGGCTCCTCAGAGGGAGGAGCAGGAAAGTTGCAGAGAGGAGGCTGCCTGCCCAAAGGTCTGTGGACAAGTTGACTGCCACCCCTGCCCCTCACTGCTGACTGGCTGTGAGGACTGCCTGTCTTATGGCCCCACTCCTCTCCACCAACTGCAGTGGGGGGCGGGGCTGCATGATGGACAGCCCTTGCAGCTAATCAGGGGTCTGCCACATGACAGGCAGACCCCAAGCCAATCAGTGGCGAGGGGCAGGGCCACAGGCGCCCTTTGGCTGCTGCAGGGGGCTGTTGCAGGGCTGGCAGGGGCAGAAGCAGATTGCTGCCATGAACAGCAAATCTACTACCAAGTCCCTGCATGTGTAGACTCCTGCCTGGGAGCATTTACTGGCAAGTAGTTTACTCATGAGTAAACTGCTCCTGAATCAAATGCACATGTAGACACACCTGTAGAACAGAGACAATTAAGTTTGGAAGTGACCTCAGGAGGTCATCTGGACCAACTCCCTGCTCAAAGCAGGGCCACCCCTAACTAGATCATTCCAGCCAGGACTTAGTCGAGCCAGAACTGAAACCAAGATGTATAGTCTGTTATTATGCAGCAGTCCCACACCTGCAAAAAGAAACCTGATCTCAGCAATCCACCACAGGAGAAAAAAAAGAAATCACCTGTCACAAAAGCTTTCTGCAGACTGTGCGCCAACAACACAGGGGAGAATCAGGAAAATGCTACCCAGAACAACCACATACTTCACCTGTCACAACACCTCCTATCCCACTCTGATATACTACTCTGCAATATCTGTACTTTCCAAAGGTATAAACTTGTGCCAGGATAAACAACCTGACAGGATTCTAATATACAATAAACTGGAAGAATTTTTCTACTGACTTCACCTGAAGAAATACTTCCACAATCAGTTTCCAGAAGTATTTTTGAAGGAATACTTCTCTGTATCAGTTCTGCTTTCACTACATCCTTTTTGACATGTGGCAACCAGAACTGCACAGAGTATTTAAGATATGAGAGTACCAGGGATTTATACAGTGGCATGATGATATTTTCCATTTTGTTTTCAATTTCCTTCTTAATGATAGCTAATTCTTATTGGCTTTTTGGTGACTGTTGCACATTGAGACAATATTTTTAGAGAATTAGCTACAATGACTCCAAGGTCTCTTTCTGGTGTCATTACAGTTAGTTCAGAGCCCACAACTGTGTATGAATTGTTGAGGTTATTTTTCCATGTGAACATTACCTTGCAATAGTCAACAGTGAACACTGTCTTTCAATGTCTTTTCCTTCCCTGGTATTTACCTTTCCGCTACTTTTATAGAAAAACTATTCTTTCTCAGTAGTTTGCCGGGCTAATTCAGCCAAGCACTTTAGCCTTCTCTCAAAAGACAGTCTTATCTCTTCTGATCACTTTAGTAACCTTTGCACTTTTTCTAGTTTGAACATGAGTGACAAGAATTGTACACAGTATTTGAGATGAGGTCTCATCAATGCTTTGTACAATGGCACTAATACTCTTCTACTTTTTCTGACTTGGATACACATCACCTGATACATCTAGAATCACATTTTTCTTTTTCTAATACCACATTATGTTGGTAGAGCAAAGTGATCCTGTGATCAACCCAAACCCTTAAATCTTTTTCATCCTTAATCCTTTTCAACTAATTGTTTGCTGGTTGTAGTGGAAAATTTTGGAAGTGTGTAACCTTACATATTGTACTGTTGAATTTCATTCCATTTCTATCATTCCCGGCCTTAAGTTTATCCATTTCTTTCTGTTTAATGTTCCTATAATGATTTACCTGTACTAATGTTCCTCTGTACAGATGTTGTATGAAGATGAATGTTGTACGTAAGGCATACAAAGTAATTCAACACTGGTAAGGTGTGAGTGTCATGTCCAGTTCTGGCAATACATGTCAAGAGATGTGGACAAATGAGAGAGAGTCCAAAAGAGAATTATCAACATGATCAGAAGTATATAAACTTACCCTCAAACGAAAGACTGAAATAGATGTATTTGTATCATTCAGAGAAGACTGAAGGGATATATAACAATCCTGGAAAATGGTTGCTGCAAATAGGAAAGCACTAACTTGTTCTCCATGTCTACTGGGGAAAAGACATGAAATAATATGGCTAAGCTGTAGCAAGGGAGATTTATGAGTTACATTACCATGGAAAGTTAATGCAGCTCTGTACCTGAAGGTTTCTAAGAACAGATTAGACAAATATCTGTCAGGAACATTTTAGGTGTACTTGATTGACTTAAGGTTCCTTCTAGCCCTGTTTTGTATGATTCTATTCTGTCATCAGAAGATTTCATTAACAATGCTGTTAATTCATTCTAAGTTTGAAAATATTAAAAAGTGATTCTTGAGGAACTATACTAGCCTGATACTTCCCATTTCAGCATTTGTCTCTGACCTCAAGAAACAAGGTGTTTGCTAGTCCCTACCTCACCAAGGACTAATCCCCCCAAATCTTTCTTCTTTTGATGCCTTCTTTATGCTGACTTCACTAGTCTGTAGTGTGGGGTTTTCAAATAGTCTAGTTTTAAGTGGAAGTTCTTTAAGTGCAGAACAGCTACAGTACAATAAGCTTTTATAAAGTCCTTATCATTATCATAAGTCTCCACTTAGTTTTGGTGAGACCTTCTGAAGTTAGAGGCACATTTATTTTCACAATTGCTAACTGACCTCTTTACTGAGGGAGACATTAAACCAACAAGAATGATAATTATAGAAAATAATAATTTATTTTGGGAAATGAGAACTTAGGAGCTACACCCTGTAGAAAGACACCAACCAGTTCTCATGAAAATATTTTTGTCGACATTTTCAATTAAAAGAAAAATCAACAAGCATATAAAAAGTTAAAAACAGCAAGAACGGAAAAGTATTTAAAAAATCGTGCAACAATATTCATATTTTTTTTAAAGTTCATCTGAAGCCACCAATAAATCTCATGAGCTACTAAAAAAACCCATCCCAAAACAGCTCAACCCCTTCTTCCCTTATCCATGACCTTATTACTTAATAGTTTAAGGTCAGATTTGTAAAGCATGGTATAAAATTGAATCAATAGGAAATGATTTTTCAAACAGTGAATTAAAACATTACCCAATTAATTCATGGCATCTATTTTGCTCTCTTAGGATTTTTAAAAAGAGTATTTGGCTGCTGATTAACTGTAGCCCTATCCTCACATATCAGAAAAGCAACTTCAAGTCCCGCATCTATTGCTCAATACTGCAAGGACATCACATTTGTTCCAAAAGTTTCAAGCAAGCAAATTAACTCTGCTCTAGGAGGGGAGAACTCAGAATAGATGAAACAGAGTTGAGTAAGTAAGAACCTATGCAAGTAGATAATTGATTTATAAAATAATCTGTTATTACAGCAATTGAAGGAGATAGTTTGTACCTGTATGGTATTGCCAACCATGCTGCAAGGGCAAACCCCACAGGAGGTTGCCCACATTATTTGGTCCAAATGCAGTGAAATATTTGCTTGAGTGGTTCAGCATGATCTTATACATTCCCAGTCTCTCTTCATAGTTCCAGGCATCAATGATGATTTTGTTGTCTTTCATTGAATAATCCTTAATGTTTCCAGGAGCAAGGTGCCAGAGCGGGGGAAAGGCATCCTTATGAGTTAGTGATACTACAGCTGCTGGCTGAAGAGCAATGGCAGCCAGCAGCACAAAGAGAGGAGCATGCATATCCAGGATCACACACATCAGGTAGGTGACACAAGTGTTTACAGCTTGCCAATGAGGCACCAGCTTTTACCACAGAACTCAAAGGGTGGGCAGAGATGATGACTCAAGGTACCTATGCAAATCAGGCAGCAAAAGACCTCCTTCTTTCTTCCCTGCAAGACTGACGTGGCTTTGCCAGATTAGTCAACTAAAAGTAGTGCTCAGTCCTTTGCCATTGCAGGGTTGCCTTTGGGGAGGGGAAATGGGAGCTTGGAGTGAATGGGGAATTGAGCAATCTTAAAAGTACTAGCAGGCTTCAGTGGCTCAGATGTAATCAGTTACAACAAAGGAGATAAACTAATTTAAATAAAGCTGCTGCCCCCACTTGCCATAACATTTTATTCTTTGAGCAAAATGGAGCTAAACATAGAAGAAAGGAAGAGATTCAAAAAATGGAGAAAGGGAGCCAGAAAAGGGAGAGGAAGAATGGGTAAGAAATAGAAAGCAGAGACATAGTACAAAGGGTAGAGGGCCAAAAATGGTGTGAAAAAAGGGGCAGAAGGACAAATCTCTAAGGACAGGAGGGAAGAGTGGGAATTTATGCTCTTCTTTGAGTAGGGCAGGGTAGGTCTGTGATACAAAACTTATTATTTATCCCAATACCTGTGCAATCTCTGCCAGAAAAACTTCAAAAAGCTGCTTACTTGTGAGCTGAGACTATTTCTTTATCATCAGCTTTGGCTACACATACAAATGAGATCCCTAAAGCTTATTTGTTGAATACTTTGGTTAATAAGGCTGGGATTGTCAAAGAAACATAAATGAATTAGTCACCTAAATCTTTCTGAAATGTTGTGTAAATTGAGTGTCTTTGTATATAAACCCCAGCCTATATAACTACTTCAATGGCTGCATAATTGCTTCAAAGGAAATTCTGCCTTGCTGTTGAGACAAGTCACAAAGAATTTAATCCAAAAAACAATGAATGTTACAACCTTTTACAAGCACCTTGTCATTCCTATTGCATTGTTGTTATTATTGACAAGCACTTTGTGATTCCTACTGCTTTATTCTTATCAGTAAAATAATCTCAGCTAGGACATTTAAAAATGTAAGTCTTAAAGATAAGGGGTGAATGAAAGTTGTCCTTGTATAGAAGAAGAATTACCAAGGAGGGACACCAATAATGATCCCATTTAAGGAAAGGGAACAGGTGGGAAAAAAATAAGAAAGAACAGAAATAAGAGGATGAGAAGAAAGATTTAAGAATGGGAGAAGGACCATACTGAGGCAGAAAAGAAAAGAAAAATCAACATATTCCATAAGGTAATCATAAATGGCAGGCGTACCCAACTTTCTAGTGGTTCTGAAAAACTAAGAATGCCAGAGCGTACAGATGCAGCCTAATGTTAGGAATTTTTTGGTGGAATATTTTTCATTGAAAAATGTGAGTTTGGTAAACCTGAAACTTCCCATGGAAACATGAAAGTTATGTTGAAACTTTGGGTAGGAAAAGTTTCTCAAGTGCCAGATAAAATATTGGTATAAATGAGGAAGAACAAAACCACAGGTTAGCAAATCACCCAGTGCTTAGGTTAATTTCCAGCATTTATTTACTAGAATAGAGCCATTCAGGCCATGTCAAAATTGCATCATTCTATATAAAATAGCAGGCCAAGTCAAAATTGCATCATTCTGTAAAATACCTTCCTTCTGTTAGTTATGTTTTAAAAGTATTTTAAATATAATTTTTCTGATGTAAAATTTGTCTTCTTAATCCTTTTGCTGATATTGTGGAATCCAGACAAGAGTATAAAGTACATCCTCTGTTTGACCTGATCTTGGAATATGTTGTTCTTAAACAGAAAGAAACCTCCAATTCACTTTGACCTTCTGTCATTCTAGGATAGCATAATCTTTAGATGGGTTTTCTCAGGAAACCAACCATTGCACAACAATAGTCTGTAAACACAGCAATCCTTCATCTATGTCATCTCTTTTTTTCACATGAGAAAAACTGCAGATGCTCATTTTCTTTGAAGGATATTTGTGAACTTGGTTGAGGGTATTGTATGCATAAGGTAACATAAAACAGCCTCCTGGCTTAAAGAATGACAGAGTTCAAGATAGGGGTCTGATCCCAACCCATGAAAGAAATGTGTGTTTAACGCCAAAGTTGTTACACATTTTATGTACTATAAAAGGAATTTGGACTAGATTACAACCCTTGTCATTTGTCACTTGGTATTTGTGGCTCTAACCTTGAGAAGAGAATGGGAAACAACTAAAACAAGACAACGTTCAACATATACAACATATAAAGGATTAGGCTTAGCGTTTTTTTCTCCAAAAGTGCATTCAAGGGGCTTCAAATCATAACCCTAATTGCTTTATAGGACCAATTCAGAACTTTTTTGAAGAATATTCATTTTCATGGAAGGGAACAGAATCTATAAAAATGTATCCCAGGAATATATGCCATCTATACATTGGGCTTTAGCTGAGGTAATTGCAATACAAGCCTACAGATTCTGCCAAGAAAATAGAATGCTATAAGGCAGAGCTAAGGGATGATGGGAAACCCTCCATCCCCAATGTAGAACAAAGGGAGCTTACTTTGTCGGGCATGGCCTTGGGGAAAAAAAGGGCGTGTCTCTTCTCAAGAAGAGAATCACTTTAGTGGAAAGCATTCAGATCAGGCAAGAAAATGCAAAAACATGCTAACTCATGGGAGGATGGATGTAGGCCAGACCCCAAGATCTCTGAGCTCTTGGTATTTATTCATTTTCTCCTGCAACTCAGGTCCATTACTCCCTTTGAGATTTCCCAGGTGTACAATCACAGAGAAGCTGTACATCTGCTCTGAAAAGCTCCTGTCCCAGCAGCATCACTGGCTTCCCCGGTTTCTGACCCTGCCTTCAGCTCACTCCTGGATTTTGGCCTTTGGATTCTCCCTTCAGACCTGTTTCCCAACTCCTGACCACAGCCTAGCTTAATCTTAGAGTCACAGTGTGGATTACCTTTGGACTAGGAAACTAGATTTCTGATTCCTGGCACCTGACCCTGGCTTGGCATTTTGGCACCTCACTTGTGGCTTCTGACTCTTATCCCTGCAACCAGCTCTACACCCAGCTCTACCCACTTAGCCAGTCAGTCTGGTGGCTCATGACAATGTTCATACATAGTTTCATAGTTTCATAGTAGCTAGGGTCAGGAGGGACCTGAACAGATCATCTAGCCTGACCCCCTGCCACAGGCAGGAATGAATGCTGGATTCACAAGACCCCAGACAGGTGATCATCCAACCTCCTCTTGAATATGCCCAAGGTAGAGACGAGGACCACTTCCCTGGGAAGTTGGTTCCAGATTTTGGCCACCCCAACTATAAAATATTGCCTTCTGATCTCCAGCCTAAACCTATTCTCCATCAGCTTATTACCATTGTTCCTTGTCACCCCAGGTGGTGCTAGGGAGAAAAGGGCTCTGCCTATTTGCTGTTGATCCCCCCGATGAGCTTTTAGACAGCCATCAGGTCCCCCCTCAGCCTCCTCTTGCTGAGGCTGAACAGGTTCAGGTCCTTCAGTCTCTCCTTGTAGGGCCTGTCCTGCTACCCTCTCACCAAGCGGGTGACCCTCCTCTGAACCCTCTCCAGGCTGGCCACATCCCTTTTGAAGTGCAGCGCCCAGTACTGGACGCAGTACTCCAACTGCGGCCTGACCAAAGTCGCATAGAGGGGGAGTATCACTTCTCTGGACCGACTTGACATGCACCTTTGGATGCATGACAAGGTATGGCTGGCCTTGCTGGCTGCGGTCTGGCATTGGTGGCTCATGTTCATCTTGGAGTCAATAATGACTCCAAGATCCCTTTCCACCTCTGTACTTTCAAGAGGGGAACTCCCCAGCCTGTATGTATGCTGTGGATTCCTTCTCCCAAGGCGCAGCACCCTGCATTTGTGTACGTTGCACCCCATCCTATTCTCATCTGCCCACTTTTGTAGTCTGTCTAAATCTAATTGCAGCCTCTCTCTCCCTTCAAGTGTGTCCACCTCGCCCCACATCTTAGTGTCATCAGCAAACTTGGACAGCGTGCTTTCCACCCCCTTGTCCAAGTCGCTGATGAAGATGTAAAACAGTGCGGGCCCAAGGACCGAGCCCTGGGGTACCCCACTGCTCACATCTCGCCAGGTTGAGTACAACCCATCCACCACTACTCTCTTGGTGTGCCCCATCAACCAATTTTTTACCCATCCAACTGTGTAGGCATCAATGCCGCAGTCGCTTAATTTGTTGATGAGGATGGGGTGAGAGACAGTGTCAAAGGCCTTCTTAAATTCTAGAAAGACTATGTCCACAGTGACACCATCATCCAAGGATTTAGTTACTTGGTCATAAAAGGCAATTAGTTTGGTCTGGCAGGACCTGCCTTTGATGAACCCATGCTGATTGCCCCTGAGCCTGATCTCCCCTGCTGGCCCCCCATAGATATGCTCCTTGATGATTCTCTCCAAGATCTTCCTGAGCACTGAGGTGAGGCTTACAGGTCTATAGTTACTTGGGTCCTCCTTCCTCCCCTTCTTGAAAATAGGGACCACATAGGCCAGTTTCCAATCCCCCGGCACCTGGCCAGATGACCATGAATGCTCATACAGCTGGGCCAAGGGCTCCGCGATGACCCCTGCCAGCTCCCTCAACACCCTTGGGTGGAGGGCATCTGGCCCTGCAGATTTAAAAATGTCCAGCCTTTCCAGAAGATCCCTAACTACATCTGCGCTGACTGAAGGCTTGATAGAGCTATCCCCAATTGTCCCTACCTCTGGTAGGTGGGATATCCTGGTCCCTGTTCAGGAAAACAGAGGCAAAGAAACTGTTAAAAATATCAGCTTTCTTGTCTGGCGTGGCCACCAGATTACCGTTTGTGTCTTGCAGGGGCCCCACATTGCCTGGTGCCCTCTTGTTGCTCCCAATGTACTTGAAAAAGGACTTTTTGTTGTCCTTAATCCTGGATGCTAGCCTGAGTTCCATCTCTACCTTGGCCTTCCTAATAGCCCTCCTACACTCCCGGGCCGAGGAGGAGTACTCCTCCTTGGTGATAGCTCCTCCCTTCCACTGGTTGTACACCCAGCTTTTAGTCCTCAAGCATTCCTGTATGCCCTTGCTGAGCCAAGGGGGTTTCTGACCACTCTTACCTGCCTTGCTTCTCTCAGGGACTGTTATCCTTTGGGCCTGGAGGATCGCCCCCTTAAGGTACGACCATCCCTCATGGACTCCCATCTCCTCTACCTTCTGGGCCCTTAGTGCCTCCCCCACTAGTCTCCTAAGCTCATTGAAGTTGGCTCTTATGAAGTCAAGGGCTTTAGCCTTGGTGTGAGCCCTAGACGCCCTGTGTTGGATAATGAAATCCAGCAGGTGATGATCACTATTGCCCAGGTGGTCAAGGACCTGCAGTCCCCTCACCAGGTCATCCCCCATGGCCAGGACCAGGTCCAGCAAGGTGTTACCCCTAGTGGGGCTGTACACTTCCTAGATAAGGTGAAGGTCCTGTAATACAGCCAGGAACCTACACGAGTGGTCAGACCTGGCTGTCTGCTTCTCCCAGCAAATGTCTGGGTAGTTTAGGTCACCCATGACAATGACATCCCTTGACCTAACCGCCTCCATAAGCTGACTGGAGAAGTCCTGGTGGTCTGTAGTAGAGACCCACCATAAGGTCCCTTTCGTCACGCCCCCCCTTGTAGTTGGACGCATAGTATCTCTGCCTGACCCTCCTCTAACCCAAAGCTAATCCGTGATGATGTGAGGTGGTCTTTGACATACAGTGCAACCACCCACCTTTCTTCTGTGTCCTGTCTCTTCTATATAGGGTGTACCCCCGAATGCCCATGAAATATTGCTTTTAATTTCAAATGCTAGATACATTTCCATATAAAAGAACTATATTACAGTTGAGTTACAATTGACAGCATACCATATTTTACATAGCTATGGTAATTATTTCCCACAAATTGTTATAAACTCAGGAAATGCAGAATGAAACTCTAAATTTAATGAAACAGTGGAAGCATCCACACAAGTTTAAAACTTATACAGAAGCCAGGAAGAGGCAAAAGATATTTGGCTGCTTCCTAGAATACCTATAGGAGGATCCATTATGTCATTCCGGAGACAATAGGGCAACTGCACAATGCTTATGGGGTTAAATTGATTATAGATGTAACTGTCTGATCAGTAGCAATCATGTAACATTTAGGGAATATCCTGGGAGTCACTACACCCTTAATAATATATATGGAAATGGTCTTCAGTATCATTTGCATGACAGATGTAGTTCCTTTAAATAAGGGAAAGTGGTGTAAATAATTCCCCCATGATCCCATGTTTAAAAATGGAGAAACCAGAAGATAAAGCATCCTGATAGCATCTGAATAGGAAGACCTGTATCTGCTGTAGCAGTATGATAGTAAAATGCAATGCAATGTGTCGAGCTCAGCTCAGAGATAATCACTCAAATATAAAGCAAATTCTGCTTCTGAATTCAAAGAAAGCTTTTGGCTGATCATATTTCACCAAGGAAAAAGACAAATTGAATGTAGAGAAAATTGCATTCAGATTGAGAGTTGGCTTTATTTCAACCTTTCATTAATTATACTTTCGTTTATTAGACAAATTAACTAAATTCCCATTTATATTTCCAGCGAGGCATTTTGCTTAGATGAAAATGAGAATAAATGACAATAACTCATTAGGAAAGATAAGCTTAATAATAATGCTTCATTAAAAGAAAGGCACATATGTGTTAAAAGCTAACAGATTTCCAGATGCACTGTAAGTAAAATGACTGATTCCGTTAAAATCTCTTTTGACCCTCACAGTAGCAGGGACAGAAAGATGAAATTTACCCAGATAGCCCACATCAGAAGGCATATGCACCTTATGATTTTAATAAAACTGAAGTTCACTGTCTTTTTTTTGTCAGCCATTTTTCCATGGTCCAAAAGAAGCAGCTGTTAAAATATCATTCAGATAAATAAAGCTGAGTTTTTGCTGTACAAAGAGCAAAAAGAATCCCTGGTATAAGATATCTCTATAGAGCTATAGTAAGATATTGCAAATCGGAGATAGATATAAACCAGGAGCAGGCAAAATACAGCTCATGGGCCAGATCCAACTCACCAAGTGATTCTATCTGGCCTGCAGATGCCCCTCTGAAGAAGACTGACTTCTGGCCTACGGCTGTCCCTCTGAAAGGCAGCACCTCTCTGCCCTCCATGCAGTAGATGCTGGCTGCAGAAACTCTGGCTCCAGCTGCTAGGCAGCCAACCCCCCTCCCGAGCCCAACCTGACCTGCCCCACCTCCAGCCCCAAGGCAGGGGGCACAGGAGACAAGAAGCTTCTGCTTGGTGACACTTCTGCCTGGCAACCCTGTGGCTGGTTGCAGAGGTGATAGCCCAACCCCTTGGCTACAGTTGAATTGCAGGTATTGGTGTAACCTAGCCATGGGCTGGGCTGGGTAGGGCTGGGTGGGACACAGGCAGCAGCCGCATTATGTCTTGGTGATCTAGGCCTGGGCCAGGCCCTGGTAGGGACACAGGCAACAGCCATGCTATATCCCTGCAGAAGGTGCACTGCTCCTGCTGCAGCTAGTGGCCCACATGTGCCTACTCTTTGTGTGTGTGCTGCTTCTATCTGCTGGTGCACATGGAGGGTGAGCCACTGGTGGCATGCTGCCCACCCTGCTGTGACCTCCAGGATACCTGCTATAACTGGCATGACCACGGGTCCCACCTGACTACCTGGGTGGCAGCTATAGCAAGGACATCTACATGACTGGTAAGGGCAGGGGCAAGGGCAGGAGTGCCCTGAGACATGTTGAGAACCCTGTGCACTTTGGCCCTAGCTGTGCTGGTGGCCTGAGGGAAGAGAAGCAAGAGGCGTCTGGGCAGCTTCCTGCTGCCAAGTTGGGGAGAAAGCATTTCCTTGACACCCAGGATGGTAGGTGAGCCATGACCTGGTGGGCTGGGTGTTGGAGGAAAGGGAAAGACAAGGGAGGAGAGGGAGAACAGAAATTGGAAGTGGGACTCTGAGTCTAGCTGGGAGTAGCCAGCTGAGACTGGAATGAGACCGAGGGATTGACTTTGAGCTCGGCAGAGAGAGGCCAGCTAAAATGGGAAGGCATCAGCGCAATCCAGCTTGGCAGTAATGAGCTAGTACAAGCATGTGTACAAATGCCCAATGCTTCTGTTGATGCTGCCTAAAACTTTATTTGCCTTTTGTACAGCTGCATCACACTGGAGACTCATATTAAATCTGTGATCTATCAAGCTTCCCTGTTCCTTCTCTGTAGAGTTGCCATCCAGCGAGCTGTCATCCATTTTGTATCTGTGTTTTTGGTTACTCTTCCCAAGGGGCGCGTCTACACGTGGACATTTGCTGCACAGTAACTGAAATTACCACACAGTATAGGCATGCATCTACATGTGCACACCCATACTGTGTAGTAAACATGATGACTTATGTCAACTTGAGCATAAATTTGATACTTGCATCATGAAGGTAGCAAATTTATACCCGATTATTTACTGTGCTGTAACGCACATATAGATGCCTTACTGTGCAGTAACACTGTGTGTGTGGATTGACTTGGGACTATAGTCTATGAAAATGCAAATGAGTAGAAGTTTGGAAGACAATGTGTAAAGATAAGCGGGGAGGGAGAAGGGAGGGAAATGTGTGAAGGACATTGTATATATGTGTGTGTGTGTGTGTGTATATGTGTATATATATATGTATGTGTGTATACATACACACACACACACACACACACACATATACATATATATATATATATATATATATATATATATATATATATATATATAAATCCAGTGCACCAAATGCCCTGATGAAAAATATGTAGGAGAAACCAACTAACTGCATACCAGAATGAACGCACACTGAAAATCCATCAAAGACAAAAAATATCCAATTACCTGTGGGTACCCACTTCTCACAAGACAATAACTACCTCTCCAGTTTTTCAGTTCTAATCCTTAAAAAGAACTTACAAAACTTCTTTCATAGATGAGCCTATGAACTTCACTTCATAAATCTACTGGATACAAAAAATCATGGACTTAATACAGACTTTGGATTTATGACACATTACAACTTTCCTGACATCTGATACACCATGTAACCTGCCTCTAGCTGACCACCTGCATTCCTTCACACATTTCCCTCTGCACCCCTCTCCCCTATCTCTACCCATTGTCTTCCAAACTTGCACTCATTTGCATTTTCACAGACTTCTTGTTAGATTTTAGCTTCTTTTCTACCTTGGAGAACACAAACAGCAGTAGAGCCTCCCAATGCCTGAAGAAGGGTGTTTGTGCCTGAAAACTTGCAAAGAACTTTTTTCCAACTATTTAGTTGGTCTAATAAAAGATATCACATCTACCCCAAAAATCTGCCCGCCTATGTCCTTAGACCAACACGGCTAAAACCAACAACCCTGCAATGCGCTTTAACACCTGCATGTGTAGATGTCGGCCCATTTCCACTTACTGCACAGTAACTTACTGTGCAGGAAATTTAAGCCAGTGTAAATGCACGTGTAGACACACCCACAGTGTAGCATTTTGCATTTGTCAGCATTGAACTTCATCCTGTTAGCTCCAGCCAAGCCTTCCAGTCTCTCAAGATCCTTCTGAACTGCGCTCCTGTCCTTCAGCTTCACATTGTCTGAAAATGTACTCAAGAAGCTTTCTATTCCAGCATCCAAATGATTGATATAAATATGTTGAACAACACTGCACCCAGGACAGAACCCTGTGGGACTCCATTCAAAAACTCCTGCCATTCCAATATAGATCAATTTATAATTACCCTTTGCTTGTCTAGCCCATATTTCTCCTATTTTTGTACATGAGGAGGTCATGTGGGACTTCGTCAAAAGCCTTGCTAAAGTCCGGATATACTATATCCACAGCATTCTTTCATCTACCTAAGTAGTTATCATGTCAAAGAAGGATATCAAGCTTGCTTGGCACAATTTGTTTTTAGTAAATCTATGTTGGCTGCATGTGATCAGCCTTTTCCACTTACTAGAAAGGCAACATATTACAAATCAGAATAATTACAGAACATACATATTTCAAATACATTAGTATAAAAATATTTTGGAAAAGGTGAGTAGAATAAGGACTTAGCTTTTGGCCAGGACAGTATTTATCTTATCTTACCTTCTATTTTATTTATTTTCTTTTCCTAGTTAGTACAGGGACATTAAAGAGAGTGCTAGTGATGTTCTGTACAAGTTATAATGTCATATGTACTAAAATAAATTTAACAAAACCAAAACCAAGCACATACAACTCAATTGATATAAAACCCTGTGCTGTCCAAAATGACCTAATATAAGTGGCATTGAGTCAATGTCATTATATTATCAGTACCTGACATACTCAGCTACATCTAAGACTTTTTGTATTATGCAGAAAAATTAACCATGGCCGCTACAGACACAAATTTTATGGAATCTATGATTCTATGCAATTATTACTGTGGTTGTCTTGATTTATAAACTGCCAACAAAGGTAATTCTTGGGGAACAGAATTTTCTTATCTGGTGGCCTGTGTCTATGAAGTTCCCTACTACAAACAAGTCTGAAATGATAAGTGGGACTTAACATTGGTCAATGCCAAATTTAAGGGCTATTTAGCTGTGAGAAAAGTGATGTCCTATGATTCACATGTTAATTAAATGTCTGCCATGAGAATGAGGAGAACCTTGACAGCCAAAAGGCATAATGGCTGTCACCCATGATCTCACTTCCATTTTTCTATCCTTTTGTCAGTATCATGCCAAGTGGTTAGATCAGGTGGTTTCATCTGTAGACTGTTTTTCACTATGCTTTTCTGCAAAGCAAACACTTTAAACTTTGCAAAGGAATATATGGCATTTACACATTTATTAAAACTTGTTACGTCACAGATGAAGACAAGCCTTCTACCAGAAGACACTGAAGTACAGAATAGCAGTGATCTCAGCCTTGTGGGAAAATTGTTCTAATTATCAATTGCCTAGGACAGTGTTCACTCTTGAACTGGTTAGGGTTAGGAAAGATAGCAGCTGTTACTGTATTTCAGAATCAAGATTTCCTTATAAAATTAATAATGTGGTTTAATGCAACTTGAGACAGTGGAAGTGTATCAAAAGTGCCTTTGGTGAGGTGCATCTACACTGTACACTGCAATGTAGTGTAGTGATCAGAGACAGTGGCTCCATAGATGGGGCAGTTGTATTACTGATAGAAATCTGAATATGTTTACCTTTATAAATATTTTAAATCTAGATCAGATTTGCTTTTCTGTACTCAAACTTCAAGTACTAATTTTGATATTCTGTTCTGTGTTTTGCAGACAAACAGCATATGGATTTATAAAGTTCCTAAATCTTTGGTACAGTCTTTTCTTAGAGTCTACAAACATACAGCTAGAAATAATGATTTTCATTTCAAGGTTAGCACAGTTTCAGGCAATGTAACTGAGTATGCTGGGATTTTAAGGTGCTGTAGTTCTGTATGTAAACACTAGATGTTGCCATGGGTTTTAATATGCTGGCAAATATGAATCTACATGAAGTTCTCTTAGATAGATGGGTTAAATGTTTTGAATGTATTGAAAACTCAGGTCTCAAAAAATATTATTTGCTGGAAGGAAGACACGAGCCATATAAGCAGGGAGACTGGATCAGTCTCTCTCCATAAGAGTGCATGTGCCCAAGGAAACTAAGCTTCTAGAGTCAGTTTTAATGAAGAACTATTTTTCCCTTAAGATGATTGGTATGTATCATGGGGGCTTGATCTGTAGCATGGAGCATTTTTCTATGGGTGATATTACACATTACATTTGGACCATATTAAGAACATTTAAAGTGTGAGCACCTACATATTAAAGCTTGTTTGTTCATGCTAAGTGCCCTAAAGTTGCATTGCTTAAGGCAAGGGTTAATTCTGGGCTAGTTTCTGCTAGCATAACTCCAGTCTGTTGTATGGATAAAATGGGCAATTTAGCAGTCCTTCAGTGTCCCATGATACACCAGTTCCAGCCTCTTCCCAACCTCCACCCTGCTCCCTCACCCCAAGCAGGGTTAGAGTCCAGGTGTCCTAGATCCTAGCCATACCCCTGCTTGCCAGCCATCTATTGGCAAGTTAGAACTGTGCAGGCAAGAAAAAGGTGTTAACCCTTATGTTAACCCTTAACATGAGACTGCTTCTGGCACGTAACTTTAACACTGCTTAACATTCCTCAGATTTAGTATGGTCCAAGTGTAACATGTCACTTGACCCAAGGATTCTCTGGACATCCTATCATGACAGTGTCAAGGCAGTGACAATAGCTCTTCTCTTCTCCCTTTACTTGTGAGATATGTTACAGTATGTTCTTGATATTTCGGGTGCTGTGCCTTGTACTTGTTTGTGAAGGTTTGAAGTGGCAATTATGAAATTCCCTGAGTTGATGATTGCATGGGAGTCTATGATCCAAGAGGCCCCTTCCAGTCCTACAGTCCTATGAGGAAAGTTTCCTAGTTCAGTCTAGGCTGTGGCATGTATTTTTGGTATATTCATATAGAAAAAATAGATGTAATTTTTCCTGAATGACTAAAGGCCCTGAGACCCAAAGAACAAGGAAAAGGTGTATTGCAACTTCACTGTAGCTGTTCTGTAGTTAAACAAACAGAATGCAACTACATTAGATGATTGGAATTAGATCAAGTCTGACTCAAGGTACCTCAAGAATCCTGATTAAGATCTAAAAGCAATTACATTAAGTATAAAATCAGCATAAATGAGATCAGAATGAGGGCCCAGATCTATAAATCGTAAGTACTAAGTTTATTAAAAAGTGTAAACAGAAGGCATATATGGATTGTGGTATAGGGGTACCTTGGATCCAGTCATTATGTTGCTCTAGTTTTGCATGTAATGCATAATACTTCTAAACATTTTATGGCTTCATATCTCTGTTCAAATATTAAGTAACTAATAGACATGAGTCATTGGAATGCAAATGACAATAAAAAAACCTTCAGAGACATTAATTATTATTGAAGCCTTATATAACTCAAAAATGGCTGAAGGAAAATGCATCAAACTTTGCTGTCTGGGAAGGGAACCAACAATGCTGGATTTGCCTCAGGGGTGTATCGATTTAGCAGGTTTCCATGATAGACTGGGTGCATCTACAAATGCCCTGGACTGCACATTTGATACTATACAGTCATTTAGTACTTGCTTTATTACTTTAGTACTGCACAGTCTGAAGGACTGCACATGATTATTTTTAGATGCTATATTGCCATAGGAATGAGCTTCAAAGACATAGCTCATCATGATGGTAACATAGTGTCGGTGTCATGGTTTGTGCTGGCCATTGCTACATTACCATAGCTCGTCACTACGGCGATGTAATATCTTATGTAGATGTGCCCAGAGAGCAGAGTTCAGTTGCAAGGCCAGTGCACTGCTTAGACATTTGCCAAAAATCTTTCTGCTATCCCAGATGAGCTTGCCTCACACCAGTAATGCAGAATGCCTTAACAATACGCATTATGAAGGCAGGAAATCAGACTGCAAGATGTACTCTGAACCTCATAGAAGAATATAAGAGTTTGAGTCCATGTTGAAGATTTGTGAGAGATTAGGAGACTCCTTCTAACCCCAGGAAGCTTGTCTACACAGGATCAACAGTAGGTGGGGTGAAGGACTGGACTGATCATGCTCATCCTGATGAATATGCTGACCTGTTCCAGAACAGAAAGTCTCTTTTGAGGCTGCTCTGGCCTTGACAGCAAGGGGTCAGAGTTGATGACAACCTTTCTTTTAAGAGCAAGGTTCCACGTAGTTGTAACTGAGATCTGTAGATACGTTGTTGACATTGGAATAAGCAATGCCTTATTTGCTGAGTATATCTGTTGATTTTACCTTGAGTAAGTTGATCAGAACTTGGGCTTGTATAGCTGTTTTCAAGAAGATGAAATTGTGATGCTTGGAAATCAGTTAATCCCTGCAATAAATAATGATGCTGCAATGCCCTGCCATTTGAAGACAATGTTTATGAAGTGTCAAACAGGGAAAAATTATATGTGGTAGAAAAGCAAATGCTATGAACTTATAATGTAATTTATATATGGTTTTATGTGTCAGGCATTAGCAAATCATTTGAATAGTGTACTATATATTGAGTTTATCCACCATTAAATCAGGCAACCTGATGGTCATTAAAATGCAGACCCCAAAATACTTCTAAAATAATACTTGATGATTTTTTTAAAGTTGTAATTGTGTCTTCTGATAAAGATATTTTCAGTTGGAAAAATTAAATTATACTGAGATTCGATCAAGCAGGACTCAAGCAGGACTCTTTTAGGGTGTCAAGGCTGCAAATATACCTTTCTATGGAAAATCATTACCTTGTCCTCAGGTTTATAAGAAAACAACTTTGCCTGCACAAAGGGAACAATGTTATAGGGAGGCAGTCAGTAATTCTCTTGACATCAGGAAATCCCTCCATAGCTGGCTTTGCATTACTGCTTATCAGATGTAGGCGTGTAGAATGGGGACTTGATTGGGTTATAATAGGTGCAGGGTCAAAGCATATTACTTGTAAACTTATCTTGCATATTTCAACTCTTCAAGCAGGGGACACGTTTTGTTACATAATGCCTTGTTTATTGGGGCAGCGATCTCTAGGCTCTATTGCAATATGAATAAATAATAAGAACAGTTAATAAAAAGTCTTCCTGCAGCTGTGAGCCAATGGAGCTGATGCTGTTTAGAATGCTTTATGGAGCATTTTAGTTCCTTTTAAATAGTTTTTTTTGTTTGTTTTATAAACTCAGAAATGAAATTCTGAACCAATGTTATTACATTTTTTTAAACTGTCTTCACAGAGCTTTAGATCTGTGTGTACATTGCTTTGTAGAATGAGTACAAATTTCAAAACAGACCATTTTTACTGACCACATGTCCAGGGCCATGAGCAACCAACAACCCCACCTCTTGTAGCTCTTTCTGGGGTATGAAGCTCTTTCTTATTGCCCTTGTACTCTGTAGAAAAGCTTGGAATGGCACATTGGTTTTGCAATGTGCTTCTTAGGATGCAAAAAAAAAAAAAAAAAAAAAAATGGTCAGTGTCAGAACAAAGGAAAAGTTATCATGGATTTTAGTGTATCATGGTATTTAGTGTACCTATAGCTCCTGCTCTCTTTAGGATTTCTTTTCACCTTGTTTCAAGTTCAAACCTTCAGTGATTGTAAGTAAACTTTCCAGGGAAGATTTTCTTGTGTCACTAGAATACAAATAAAGAGTGTAGGATGAATGAACATGTCCCAAATGAGCAGCACTGGGAACATCTACATGAGACTCTTTACTCAAGATTACAGCTAATTACTGCATAGTAAGTGTCACTGTGTACATGTGCAGACACTTACTGTGCTGTAATTGGCTCTAATTATGAGTAAATTTGCTACATGAAAATGCAAGTAGTAAATTAACTATTGGTTACTTACTGTGCAGTAGCACATGTGTAGACACCTGACTGGGAGCACATTTGCTCCTGGTCAGTTGGGAAACAGGATTGCTTCCTGCTCCTGGGAGCTGACTGGTGCCAGGGTGTGCTCTGCCACCAGAGCCCAGCCAGGGACAATATCCCTCTATCCCAGCAGTAGGGATTGTGATTGTGGGTCTGGGCTCAGAGATCCTTATCTCCCAGCACCAGCTCCGGGGTCATGGGGTCTAGGTTGGGAGATCCTTATCTCCCAGTGCCAGCTCCACTGTATGGGGCCAGTGCTCGGAGAGCCTTTTCTTCCAGTACTGGCCCTGTGATGGCAGAGCTGGTGCTGGGCGATAAGGATCTCTCAGTCCAGGCATTGCAACTGTGAAGCTAGGTTGGGGAGATAAGAATCCCCCTCCCCAGCCCCACAATTATGAAGTGAAGGGCTGGGAGCACCCTGGTGCAGGGGCAGGTGGATATTGTCCCCACCTGGGCTTTGGTGGCGGAGCCCGCCCTGGCAGCAAGCAGCTCCCAGGGGCTGTCTACTGGCCCAGTGCTCCCTGCCAGTCCCTGGGCTAGCACCGGGGGGAGCCTAGACCTCCCCCTGGCTGCTGCGGAGGACCAGTGCAGGGCTGGCAGGGGCAGGAGCAGATTGCTTCCATGAGCAGCAAATTTTTTCCCATGTCCTTGCATGCGTAGACATGTGCCCAGGAGAGTTTATTCTAGAGTAATTTACTGTAGAGTGAACTGCTGCTGGCTTATTTGTATATGTACATATACCTACTGAAGTCTTCTTTGTTGTGCATGTGGAATTTACCATGCATCTTGCAGGATCCCACACTGGCAATGAGGCTAGGCTACCAGTATTTAATTTTTTATTGGAGTTTTTGTATCACAGCACAAGAATCAGAAATATATATGTACTGATTACATGCATTTCCATCTGAAATACATGTATCTATCACAACAAATAAACATTGAAAAAAAGGAAGAAGGAGGGGTAGAAGAGGGGTAGAAGAGGAAAAGATAAGTGTACAAAGTCTAATAATCCACTAAGACTAGTTTAGAATTCAGTTGCCAAAATACTCTAAAAAAGCTTTCCAAATTGCACTAAGCTTTTCAGAACAGCTATGCCTGCAAAACACAATTCTCCCCATTTATGCTAGTTGTGCCAGGTTTCAGCTTTTGGAGATGCCCTACTCTTCCAATGGAGTATACATCTCCAAAAGTTGAAACCTGGTATAATGAAATGGCACAAGTAGCATGTCACTAGTAAAGCCTGCCATAAAAATGCAATCAGGGATATTGCATTTAGAGATCTAAAATGCACATATTTGCCAAATGTATAGGTGCTGCATTCAATATCATAATAAATCTAGTAATAATTTATTTCCAAAAAGCAAGGATAATACAGCATGACCCAAGCATGTGACCAATCAATGTCTGAAATGCATTGCATAACCAACCTGTACTTACTTTTTTAAAGATTAGATGGAAGAATAAAATGATCTTTTCTAGTATAAATTGCAGTAAAAGACCAATTTTAGATGTTTGAGTATTCTGAACTTCTAATTTCCACTCTGATTCTGTCATCCAAAGATTTAAATTTCACTTGAGTCTTTAATAATGTGTACCAGGTCTGTTATGTTACATTATATATTCATAAAGTGATGGCACAGAACACAGAAGAGAAAGAGATTTTAAGACAAAAATTAACAATGGGAGTATCTGATACATCTAAATCCTCAAGTCCAACTGATTTTCTAATACTTGATGCAACCACATATATTGCTGTTCAATATATTGCTTTTGAAAGGTCACATACCTCAGAAAAGATTTAATATGCTTTTCCACTAGAAGCTGTTCTACATGTACAAGACATTTATCATGAATAAGCAAGACATTTATTCACCCACTTTCTCTGGCTTTTTGGTGGCACCCAAAAATGGAGGGGAGTGGGAGTTCTTTCCCAGCTATGAAAGAGGAGGATCTAAGGTAGCCCCAAGTATAATTTTTATGAGTAACCAAA
Source organism: Alligator mississippiensis (assembly GCF_030867095.1). Lineage (NCBI taxonomy): Eukaryota > Metazoa > Chordata > Crocodylia > Alligatoridae > Alligator > Alligator mississippiensis. Next base: position 110,912,438 of record NC_081824.1, on the reverse strand, counting down.
GTACTTCTGTAAGGAAAACTTACCAGGAGAAGGGGAGAGGCAGTGGGATGCTGCGCCGGCAGCTGTTTGTGGTGAAAGTGAAACTGTGGCAGTCAAAGATCAAAGAAAAAACCTGTGGTGGAGTCGGGAGGAGCCAGGAATGGCTCCCGTGTCCTATAAAAGCATGCCAAGGGCGATTGGCTGGGTGGGCAGCTGGAGCCGGCAGAAAAGGCTCACCCAGAAGGGAGCCGGGGGGACCAGAGAGACCATCCCCAGCTGGCCCAGAAGGGTCAGAGCAGCCAAACGGCGCGGAGCAGGAGGAGGCTTGGTGGCTTCCTCAGGAAGGGAGCGTGGAGGGGATATTGGGCCAGTGTGGGCCCAAAGAGCCGCCGGCAGACCCGTCATGGGCCAGAGCCGGAAGCCCCAGCAACTGGGATGGCGACAGATGCAGCAAGGATGGGACTCTGAACCGAACAACCAGCAGCAGGTACCGAACTCAGGGAGTCAGCGACGCATCAAGGGAAGTGGCAGTCTGGGTAGAACCTGGCTTTGCATAGACCAGAGAGCAGAGAGGAGCCACAGAGAGCGCTCAGCATTAACTACACCAGTGGTCAACAACCACAGCCCCAAAGGACCGAGTGCCGGGGAGGGCCCAAACATCGGCCCTGACAAAGCAACATCACGGTTGGTGTTAGGTGGGGTGTAGGGGAGGTGGAGCCCCAAGAAGAGGCGGTTATGAGCAAGGCCAAGGGAAAGAACCAGGGGGACAGAACCAGACATTGTTCTCCCAATTTAAAACCCCTCATCATCAAATATGTGGCAGGAAAGACCCCTGGGGATACAACCCGAGGCCACTCCCACTAGTCTGGCCATGGAACCCAAGAAGCCATGGTGAGATTCTTAAAGAGTCCACATGCGCAACACTCGGGAGAAAGGCACGGGAAGTTACAACTTCAAAAAGCTAAAAATTGCCATTAATATTGCAGAATTTACTAACATTTGCTTTATGCTTGTGTCTCTGAAATCTGCTACCAGCATTACTAATCATAACCACTGTGAAGCACCTCAGCTCTAGGCTGTTTACCAGTGCCCTACTTTGGACAACAGGGTGTGCTATCAAAGAGGAAAGCAGCACCATCTTGTATTTTAGCTAACAGTGCTGGGAATGAGAAACATATTGCTGTTAATTACTCCCTGGCCTTTTCAGGAATATAGTACTACAGTTTTAAGTGCATAATCAAGTGGAAAGTATAGGCATGAGTACAGAAGAGCAGCATACAGTTAATCAGTTCTGACTACTACCACAGAAATGTATTGCTGTTAATTATGTCTCTGAGTAACAGCTCACTCATTTATAACTTTCTTCAATGTGTCTTCCCATTAGTAAAATACACAGCGTTTGCAAAATCTGATAAGGTGATTGAACCCGTTATTGCTATCCATGTACATATCAAGCAATTGCTAAAAGATACAAAATGCTATTTAGAAGCCTGTATACTGATGGTGAAATATGCTACTCTAACAAGGGCCTTCATCTTTAGGCTGCTGACAGATGTGGAAAAATATGATGGTGCTTTACTTTCAGTTCAGTGTGTCCCCATGCCAAACACAGCACATGCCCAGAAGAGGAACCACGTCAGTTTGACCCGGCTCACCCAGTGTCTATATAGGTCATGCACTTCAGCAGGGCTTTTTGGTACTTTTATCTAATAGCTGATTCAGCTATTATTCATTTTAAAAACAAAGCAAAAACAAATATAACTTTATAAAAATGTGTGCTAAAATGTGTAATGCAGGACACTGCCCCTTCCACCAGTCAGCTGATTGGCAGGGGTGGGTAAATTGTCCAAAGTAGGGTCCCACAGATCTTCCTGAGTTCTTCTGTAATTTCCCATTTAAGTTGTTTGCAGAACAGCTACTGTAAGGTCAGTGATGGAATGTCCAGGAAAGCTAACGTATTCTGCCACAGGCTTCTGGATTTGCTATCAGATCAGTGTTCATTCATTCTTTTGGATAGGGATTGCCCTGTCTGTCCAATATAGATGTCCGAAGGGCACTGTAAGTAGGTGATGTTCTATATGACTTTGTAGAGGTACAGGTGACTGTGCAAAACTTTGGTCACTGTTTTGATACAGAGAAGATTTGGCCCAATTGGGAGGCCGAATCACCAAATCCAAATTGAATCGGGAGACAAAAAAAACCCCTCTAAATTGATTCAGAGCCTCTGAATCAATTCAGAAAAGATTCAGAATCAATTCAGGAGATTCAGCAATTTGGAAGGCAGTTTTACATGTAAACAAAAGCTAAGAGGCAGGGGGAGAGAAAGACTGACATCTGTAGCTGGCCAGTGACTATGATCTTTCCCTGAGTCCCCTTCCAATCATAGTGCTCTGGGGGAGGGATTTAGAAACAGCACATAAGCCTCTGTCTGCAGCCTTTCTTTTCCTTTTGTGAGTTGTTTCTGCATGAGCATGGGGAAGGCCCCCTCTTACTGGATACCATGCCTGCTGTTTTCATCCTGCTGTGCCTTAACACACACACAAAGTCACATTATGAGTTTTGCTTTGAACAGTTTGAGGTGTGGATTCCCAGAAACCCCTGCATCTATCTCCTTGAAACTTGGCAGACCTCCTGCCCTCAGAAGTGGCTACCACTCCTGCCATTTTCATCCAAATCTACCATAACACACACACATGAAATAAGCTTTGCTTTCATCAGCTTGAGGTGCAGTTTCCCAGAAACGCCTGCACCTATTTCCTTGTAACTTGGCAGACATCATGCCCTCAGATGAAGCTACCATTCCTGCTGTTTTCACCAAAAATTGACAAAGTTATAGGTATTTCAGTGATCCCTAATTATAGTCTATGGCCAAATCACTGAATCTGTCTGAATCAGCGCCAAATCTTCCAAAGCTGATTCAGCCGAATTGATTCAGGACAGTGATACGAATCTCCAAATCAAATCACTGTCCTCCAAATTGGCTGAATCCGAATCTGAATCGAATACTTCCCTATTCACACAGGCCTAGTGACTGAACCTCAGATGTTATAATCCATGTTATTTGGTCCAATGACAATGTGTTCTATGTGCTTGAGGGGGCACAACCAGCATCTGGGCCTGGAGCAAGATCTGGTACCTTGGTGAGAAGAGGAGTTAGGTACAGGCAGTCCTCAACTTACAACATTTCAAGTTACAACGTTTTGCACTTACAACATTTGTAAATTGACACCCTGTTTCAACTTTCTGATGTCAGTTTCGACTTAACAATGCTTGATCTGATGTGATGCCATGACAGCGAACAAGTCGCTGTGTCACCCATATCTCTGGAGAACATCTGTCCCTTGGACACCTTCTTTAAGAAAGCAGACAAGACTCCAGAAAAACCTGCAGCCAAGACTCCTGAGAAGAATCCAGCCAAGAACCTTTTAAAAAGTCCAATGAAGAGCCCTTTAAAAAGTCCAGCAAAGTCACCTCAAAGAAGTCCTTCCAAATCAATATGATTGCTATTTACAATATAAATACAATAACGTAGCTATATTACTCATCTATAATTTATTGAGTACAAAATTTTGGGTTATTTTTGGTGAAAACAGGGTCTCGGGCCTTGGTTCAGGAACCAATTCCCCATTTATAACATCGTTTCTTTTGGGAAAATCAGTTCTGAGTTTCAATGTTTTGACTTAAGATGCTGTTTTCAGGAACCAATTGTGTCTTAAGTCCAAGGACTGCCTGTAGTCTGTTGCTGGAGAGATGCTGTTACAGGTTGGGAGGCTTTTTGTAAACCAGAACAGGTCTGTCCCCCAGTGGATACATTTGCTGACCTCAGAGTGGCTATTTTTAGACAATAATACTTTAAAAACCAACTTGAAGGAGAAATTATAGAACAAGAAATCATCCAATATAAGACTGGATTGCATTAAGTACGATCTAAACCAAGACAATGGAATTTGATCCTATTATCTGGATTAGCTTTCATTTTTCAATGGGTTAACCATTTTGTTATTTTTCTCCCTCCTATTCATCTTCCCTCTCTCAGTAGTGCTCCCTCCTTCTTCATCACCCTTTGTATTCTAATCACTGCTTTCATGTCAGAAGTTCTGCTTTCTGTAGTCCCTTCATAGCATCTGATAAGGTAAACTGCTGCTTCTGAAAGTTTATGCATCTCTGAATTAGTTACTCTATAAGGTGCAAATCTACCTTGCATTTTGCCTGACTTCAGACTGACAAGGCTAACTACCTCTCTGCTCATTGTGTATTTCTACATTTTACCCAGTTTAGGGTGAGTACACATGGATACAATTACATGCTTGTTTATGTCATAGAAGAGTGCTTGCATTAAGCAGATAATTGCTGTACATGTTATTTCATCACTCCTGACTTTAATAAAGAGTTTTTATATATGTAGGTCATGATTTATGATGACCTCATGGCTATTTAATTACCAGAAGCATACAATAATACAGACATGTCTAAACATTCTTAATGTTAACATATAGTAGTTGTTTGGGCTCCCAGTGACATCATTTATCAGAAGCAGGACAGTAATCTAGGAAGAGTTTTGAACTGAAACATTACTATGCTGATATGGAGGCATTGACAAATCAAAGAGTTTGCTTTCAATCTGGAGGCAAGGACGTATTATCCTTGTGTTTATTATTATTACTACCCAATTGCCTGTCAGAAATGATGGGGGGAACAGGAGGGTATGGAGCGCCACCACCCACCACCCTGCACTGCCGCTGCCTCCCAGGAGTGTAGGGGGGGAAGGTTGCCCGGCCACCTCCTCCATCCCCCTCAGCCAGCACCCTGTTCCATTGCCACCACCTCCAGGAAGCAGGGCCGGGTGTCACGGTACTAGTTATGCCGCCCCTCAAGAGTCTTTGCTCCTCCAGCCCTGCCCTCAGTCTCTGGGTAGAGTCTGTTCTCTCCTTTTTTTTCCTTTTGACCTCAGTCAGTCTCTGATCGGCCTATTGTTTCTCTTTATATATATATTTATATATTTATATATATATATATATATATATATATATATATATATATATTTATATTTATATATTTTTTTATATCGCCATAGGATGTCAGCCCACCGGCTGACGTCAGTGATGATTCCCAACCAGAGGTCTGCACACCCACGTCCTCACCTGCCACAACTTGGTGTTAATGGGAGTAGAATCCTGTACCTGGGCGTGTAGTTCCAGTCAGTCATCGTACACCATCCTATGTTCATGAGGGCTGCACCATCCCCTACACCCTCACCTGTTCCACCGGGTATTGAATCGTCTTCTTGTTACAGTTCCAGCCAGCGGGTTGTCACCCAGGCCTCTGTCTTTATACAAAAAAAACAAGCACTCCTGGCCTGGATTATTGTTCCCAGGCTTTTAACAAATGAAAGAAAAAAAATACTCTGTGAGGTCACTTTCTCCTTCACCTTGTTCCAGTCTTTACGGTACCTCTTCATGAGCCTCCTATTGGGGCCATTATGGTACCCTCACCCCACCGGGTCTACCTTGATAATTTGTCTTTGCCCCCCTTTTAGGGTCTTTACAGTACCTTGTCTCTGAAGTGCCCTTCTCTTAGGGTCTTTATGGTATTTTCTCCAGCCATGCTCTTCTGGCTGCAAGCAAGAGTGCAGTAAGTTTCTTGTGCTGCGACTTCACCAATCCTTTATCTAGGCTTCCTCTGGGGAGCTCCCTCTCTGCAGGAGCCTCCTGCTGGTTTTCCAGGCTGCTCTCAGGCTTTCCTGCAGCTTTGTTTGGCCTGGCTCCTCTCCTTCCGGTCCTCCGCTCCCCTCCCCTGCCTGCTCCGGGCTCCTCTTTATACTGAAGTTTGAATTCCTGGCCCCTCCCCTCCAGAAACACCTGGGTAAGGAGGATCTCTGCTGGACTCTTTGCAGCTTTGGGGCCACTGATTCTATCTTTGGCTGGTTCTCCTTTGCCCCCTGTGGCTCTCTCTCTTCCTCACACCGGGTGGGGAGGTGGGGGTGAGGCCAGCAGTGCTGATCTCAGCCCCCTCCCCCCCCCGCTCCATTCCCTCTGTCCCCACTGTCATGGCGGCACTCTGCCACACTGCCGCCACCACCACCTCCTTTCCAGAACACTCTTGGAGCACTCTGATTGGTTGTTTCAGTCAGCATTATGATTGGCTCCTGAGACAACCAATCAGAGTGCAAATAAAGCATTACGGACAGACAGAGAGACAGACAGACTAAGGCTTTTATTATATTAGAAAACTTGGCCAGGGTGAGAGGAGCCTCCAGCCAGTCCCGGTCACCCACGCTGACCTGCGGGAGTCCCTCCCACAGGGTCCGATCGGCTTCAGTGTCGGTTGGATCCAGGGACAAGAGCTCTTCATAGAAGGCCTGCATGTGCTGGCGCATTTCACCTGGATCCATGAGGGGGGTGCTGTCACCCACCAGAAGGCAGGTGATGTACTTCTTGGCCCCCTGCCTCCTCTTCAGGCCATAGAAGAAGGGGGAGCTGTAGTCCATCTTCCAAAGGAGCTGGACGCACAGGTGGACAAAAGCACAGTGGGCGTGGTGGTTGTCCAGAGCAGGAAGCTCTTCCTGCCTCTCCTGACACACTTCACAGAGGGACAGTTTGGTTGAGTCAGTGGCCAGGCATCTCTCCAGCTCAAGGACTTCCCGCTCGAGCTGTTCCCAGACTGTATCCTCTGCCAGGAGTGCCCCTGAGTGTAGCAGCAGCAAAAAAGCCAGATGTGCACTTTCCTCACGTCCCATCATCTCCAAGCTGAGGGGAAGGCTGCCCGTTGCTCCCACCAGGCCAGCCAGAACTCCCAGAAGGCCCCCCTGGAGTCAACATCCTCCAGCAGACTGGCACTGAAATGCCAGTAAGCTGATCCCAGATGCCCAGGCTCTAGCATGGCCTGGGCCCAGACAAGGTGGTCTGACCTGTTGGAATGGCTGTATGCAAAGAGGTTCCTTCATGCACATATATTAGATCTGTCCATTATACAGGGATTCTGGATATCTATCTATAACAGGGTTTGTTGCTCTCCTTTCACCTAAAATTTTCCTTTCCAGATTATTTCCCAAATTTCCAACCATGAATAACTGCCAAGCTGTATATATCTACCTCACTTAAGAATCTGTCAATATGATAGCCAGAGCATGGAAAAGGGCAACCCTGCTAAACAAAGGAGAATGAACACAGAGAATATGGAACCTATTTACTATGGAAAAACTATCCACTTCATCTGGTTGCCATGCTATACCTGTCTAATGCAAGAGGACTATAAAAAGAAAAGCATCACAGTTATACTGCAATACAGAAATATAAGTCTAGTAAACAATAAAAAGACATCTGAGATGTACTCCTGTCCTTCCTTCTGAAAGAAACCTATTGAACAGTGACTTTCAGGAAAGTCACTAAATCATTTGAGTATATGATCACAGCTGGTATCCCAAAATGTTTTTAATATACTGCTCCTTCTGTTTTAATAAGGAGGAGTATCCAAAATGGTTTTACTATACTGCTCCATATGTTTTCAATATGGTTATGTAGCTGTGTTAATTTAAAAATAAAGGATAAAGTAGTAATGCTTTTTCAGACATTAAGTAAAACAGAATTAAATATTAATACGTTTTAAATAGAATAGAATTTTGCCTAGCTAAAGGGCCATTAAAATGAATCATTATTCTGTCCGGTACTCTACCTTTATGATGACAGAATGCAACACATAATTTTTAATGACCAACAGAACATGCTGGTAATTTATCACTTTTGTGGGTAAGGACTACTACCGAGCCAAGAGAGTGACCACCTTTTTATTTCAATAAGGTCTAGAATTCTGCAAGTTGATTATGAAGAGGAAGTGTTAAATTAAAAAACATCTAGATATTCAGAATGCAGAGAAACACCCCTGTTAGTTTATAACAACTTCAGGATTGATTAAAGAGCTCAGTTATCTTTGAACTCATTCTGACTGCAATTGCTCCAGAACATTTTCTTCTGAAACTTGATTTTGGTGTTCTTCTGTTGCAGTAGTTTCAGAGAGACCCTTACATTTCTGCTTTGTATGTATACTCAGCACATACATGGAATGGGATTTGCCTGCAGCATGTACCCTTTCTGATTTGGGTTTACATTGTTCTGTTTGGTTTTCTGAAACCAGCTCTAAAGATGCCTTGTTAGTGTGATGTTTTTTGCAGGCAAGGCTGTGTCCCATTTGATGACTGTTGAACAGTGGAGAGTCTGCTTCTGATGGTGAGTTGCTAAGGTTAGAGGGATGTTTGGAAGTCAGTGGGTTGGCACTGGAACTATTTCTTCTAAGGTCTGATCTTTTTGGAGTTTAGGTTGTAACTGTTTGATGATTCTTCTGATCTGTTCAAGTGTTGGGTCCCATGCAATCACCAGAGATGTGTTGTGGTAACAGGTTTCTTTTTGTATTGTAGCAGGTTACTGCATGGAATTTGGGTGGCTTGCAACCATGGGTGTCTCCAGCTTGTGCACTAACATCCCACACCAGGCACAGCTGCCTGCCTGAAACACAAGATCATGGACTACGTTTAGATTTGCAACAACATGTTGCACAAATCATCCACTTCACCCTCATTCACAATGATCAATCTCTTTTCTACCACATTTCAAGTTAAAGCCTACATTTTAGCAGTTGAACTAGAAACTGATTTTTTTGTTTTGTTTTGTTTCTCTCTGGGCCTTAGATGCCTTACCCAAGATTGAAGGGACATGCCTTCTTTCACTCAGGATCTACAGCCCAGAACTCTCTCCAAAAGTTAGATGACTGTATTGTCTCTTTCCGATATGAGCAGTGGACAATCTTCTTTAAAACTTAGGGTGAGGAGATGATGGTAGTACTTCTTTTATGTAATATCTTAGGGCATTTATACATGTGCTCTGAGAATGGGGAGGGGGGCGCTTTAATTAGAGTGGCTCCAAAAGCTGCTCTAATTCAAGTGCCCAGAGTGTCTCATGTATCAGTGTCCCCATGCTTAAAAATGGTGGCAGGGGCACTTTATCTAAAGCTCATTGAATGAGTGTTAGATAAAGCACCCCTGCCACTATTTTTAAGTGCAGGGACACTAATATGTGAGATGCTGGAGGCTGGTGGAGCACTTGATTAATTGAGTCTGCTTCAATGCGCTGTCGGAAGAACCTCACTGCTTGTGTATACTTAGTGACTAGAGTGTTCACCCAAGATTCAGCAAATAACTTTAACTTCCCAGTCAGCCTGAGGGGGTTCAAATCCACATTTCCCACTTCCCAAGAAAATGACATAATTACCACATTAGTGGCATAGCTGGGTGTGGGTAGCCTCCAATCCTCCTCCCAAAGTTGTTCTGCTGTACAGAAAAGAATTCAAGATTCACTGGGAAAGTAAATGACAGATGAAGTCAAACAAGCACAAAAATTTGTTTTCAAACTTTTCTGAAGCACAATTAGCTTAAAATTTTAACAGCTGGCAGCTGCACTAATTACTTTTAGATTATATATGAAATCTATTGAAATATAATGACTCTGATCTATGAACCATATAATTAAAGTAAAATCTCACACATGTTTTAGATCTCATTAACTTATTTTCTTTCTAAATTGTTGGCTAATGATAGTAAATTATGAGTTTATCCATAAAATGACACTGAGTAATTAAGAACTTTGTCCTGAAACATTGTAGAGCATAATAGCATTTAACTACTTGATGTCTTGATAATAATTTCTTAATTTCTGGTACAAATATCAGAAGTTGACATGGGACCATGCTCTGAGCCAGATCATTACCAGCTAATTTTCTTCACTATCCTTCCTGTAACTTCCATCAGAGGCAGGTGGCTTCAAATCATAACTACCTCATGACTGGGATGGGGGCAGGCATATTCTGGGTCCCTGCAATTCATAGGAAGCCTGATATAGCTCCTTCTTCACTATTTTTACTTACTTTGGGGTGTATTGCTACCTCTCTGAAGGCACTTTTGAGAATCTCAAGTCCCCTTACAAAATCACAGAACCATAGAAAATGAGGGTTGAAAGGGACTTCAGGAGGCCATCTAGTCCAACCCCCTGCTCAAACCAGGATCATCCCCAATTAAATCATCCCAGCCAAGACTTTCTCTAGCTTAGCCTTAGCAACCTCCAAAGACAGAGATTTCATGACCTCTCTGGGTAACCTGTTCTAGTGCTTTATTACCCTCCTGGTGAGAAGGTTTCTCCTAATATCTGACCTAAACTTCCCCTGCTGTAACTTGAGACCATTGCTCCTTGTTCTGTTATCTCCCACCACTGAGAACAGTCTAGCTCCATCCTCTTTGGAATTACCCTCCAAGTAGTTGAAGGTTAAATCCCATCTCAGTCTTCTCTTTTGTGGACTAAATAAGCCCAGTTCCCTCAGCTTCTCCTTGTAAGTCACATTCCCCAGCCCCCTTACCATTTTCATTGCCCTCCACTGAACTTTCTCCAATTTGTTTACAGCCTTTCTGTAATGGGGGGCCCAAAACTGGACAAAGTACTCTAGATGCCACCTTACCAATGCCAACTAAAGGGGAATAATCACTTCCCTCGATCTGCTGGCACTGCTCCTACTAATGTAGCCTAATAAGGCACACTGTTGGCTCACATTCAGCTTATTGTCCACTCTAACCCCCATGTCCTTTCCTGCATATTTGCTTCTTAGCCAGTCAGTCCCCAGCCTCTGCCACTGCATGGGATTGTTACATCCTAAATGCAAGACTTTGCCTTCTCCTTATTGAACCTCATGGCTAGGGGCAGAAATTACACATAAACCAGTGTAAGTAATCAGAAACTGGTTCAAATCTGTAACACAACAGAAGTTCAGTGCATATAAACTGCTTTCAAAGTGGCCAAACCTGGTTTAAGATAAACCTGGGTGGATGTACTATAGACTTAATCGATTTAGGTTAAATTGGTTTATTGAACTTCTGATCCAGATCCCCTCTTTTTCAAGTTAACTCACAGTCCCCCAGCATCCCAGGATGATTTGCACTTCCCTCACAAGCCCCTCCCTTTGCATGGTGGACAGGCTAGCCTTGGCCCAAGCTGTCTGCTGCAGCCTGGCAGGGAAGTATGCTCTAGCACCCACTGCCTTCTGGCCTGGGTGACTGCCGGCATGTGGCTACATTTCTGGAATCAAAAGTGAATGTCTGTTAATTTGCTTATTGACAGGGATCTGTGTTTTCTGTTTGCTGCAGAAAGCAGAAAAATGCAGATTTTCCCATTTGAAAGAGAAAAACATGGGATTTTCTCCTTTAAAGATGAAAAATGTGGATTTTCTTTTTTAAAGGAAAAAATGATGGGAAACAGTGGATTCCCCCTTGCAGGCAAACAGGACCTGCTTGGGGCCAGGAGGGAGTGAGGGCAGGGTGACTGGAGGCATGAGGCACTACATGCATATGTGCATGCACATGCATATAGGCAGCGTACAGCCAGGCAGGTTGGTGGGATCAGGCCTGGCAGCTGGATGCAGTTAAGTTTGTGTGTGTGTTTGTGTGTGTATGGCAGGGGTGTGTGGATTGGGGGGGTGGGGGGGTGCCTGCTTGCATTGGGGAAGGTTTCTGGGTGCTGGGGCTGTGGGTAGGGAGGAGGGAACAGTGGGAAGGTGCCTGCCCCTCTAGCAGGAGGGCCCATTAGAGGTGTGGGGGAGCTGCATGGCTGGGCCACTGGTACCTGGGCAGGTGACTTTGCTCGCAGGGGTGGAGAGGCTAGGAGTCGCTGCCCAGGGGGAGCCATGGCCAGGCTGCCTGGCATAGCACAGGAGCCGCAGCCCATGGTGAGGGGGGCGGGGGGTGCCACAGGCCTCCCCACCTTCTCCCTCCAGCCAGTGCCATGTCCAGACTCACTTCGCTGCTACCTGCATGAGTTGGAACCGCCTCAGCCACCATGTTCCAGCATAAGCAGGACAGGGGCAGTTGAGGGCCTCCTCTGGCAGGACGGGGGGTGAGGGGCACTGGCAGGGCCAGGGGGCTGTGGGTTGGGAGTAAGGGACACTGGTGGGGCCTGTGGAGTGGGGGACTGTGGGTTGGGAGTGAGGGGCACCAGCACAGCCAGGGGTCTGTGGGTCAGGAGTGAGGAACAACAGCATGGGCTGGGGCAGGGAACCGACATATCAGGATTGATTAGTACTGCAAAGCAGTGGAGGGAAAGCTGTAGCTGGACACAGTTCCTGGTGAGTGAAGGTGGCAGAGGGAGCTCTGATTTTCCATCATAAACAAAACCAAAATCAAATCCCAAAATATATAGGTATTTAGAATGTATTTTATTATAATGATTGAGGCACTGGTAAGCCTCCAGATTGCTTTAAAATTGTAAATATATCAATAAAGCATTGTGTTAAACTGATACTATATATATATAATTATTGAATGAGATTAAATATATATATATATATATATATATATATATGGATGTTTAATTTTAATTGTGGAAAAATGTGAATTTGGGGGGTTTAAATCAGAGAATTTAGGATTTTTAAAAAGAGAAAAGCAGGATCCCTGCTTACCTGTTCAAGCTATACAGCTTAGACTAATCTGAGAAGATTGAATTGATTCAGCCTCATGCTTTTTTAACTTTCTCCACTTAGCCCAAGAGATGAGGCTGACCGTTGTTCTCTGGATCCTCCTTCTTCCCATTCTTAAAGATGGGCAGTGTATTTGTTCTGTTCCATTCACCTGGGACCTCTCCTAATAGCTACCAGTCTTCAAAGATAATGGCCAGCGGCTCTGCAGTCACATTGGCCAACTCCCTCAGCACCTTCAGGTGCATTGAGTCTGGCCCCATGGATTTGTATACGTCCAGCTTTTCTAAATAGTCCCTCTTCTGTTCTTTCACCGCTGTTGGTTGATCACCTTCTCCCCAAACTGTGCTGCCAGGTTCAGTAATCTGGGAGCTGACTTTGCCTGTGAAGACTGAGATGAAAAAGGCATTGAGTACTTCAGCCTTTTCCATATCATCTGATGCTAGGTTGCCTGCCCTAGGGGTCTGATACTTTCCCTGGTTTTCCTCTTGTTGCTGACACACTGGTAGAAATCCTTCTTGTTACCCTTCATGTCCCTTGCTAGCTGTAACTCCAGTTGTGCTTTGGCCTTCCTGATTTCATCCCTGTATGCCCGAGCAGTACTCTTGTACTCCTCCCTAATCGTCTGACCAAATTTCCACTTCTTTTAAGATTCCTTTTTGTGTTTTAGTTCACTGAAGAGTCCCTAGCTAAGCCCAGCTGGTCTTCTATCATACTTGCTAGCCTTCAAGTGCATCAGGATCATTCATTCCTGTGCCCTCAGTAAGATTTCTTTAAAATACAACCCCGCTCTCCTGGGTTCCTTTCCCTCTCAGTCTGGCCTCAGGTGATCCTGCTCATCAGTTCCCTGAGGGAGGCAAAATCTGCTTTTCTGAAATCCAGTGTCCATACTCTGCTGCTTTCCTTTCTTCCTTTTGTCAGGATCCTGAACTTGATGATATGGTCACTGCTGCTCAAGTTACAAACCACTTCTACATCCCCTACCAATTCTTCCCTGTTTGTGAGCAGTAGGTCAAGAAGAGCACAGCCCCTAGTTGGTCTCTCCAACACTTGCACCAGGAAATTGTATCCCGCATTCTCCAAAATCTTCCTGGATTGCCTGTGCACTGCTGTATTACCCGCCTAGCAGGTGTCAGGATGATTGAAGTCCCCCATAAGAACTGTGATCTGGAAATGTCCACTAGTTGTCTGAAGAAAGCCTCATCTACCTCATCTTTGTGGTCTGGTGGTCTATAGTAGACAGCCACCATGACAACACCCTTGTTGCTCTCCCTACTAACCTTAACCCAGGCAGGCCTATCTCCAGTTTCATATTGGAGCTCTGAGCAATTATACAGCTCTTTTACATAAGGGCAACTCCCCTTCTTCTCCAGTGCCTGTTCTTCATGAACAGTTTATTTCCATCCAGGGTAGTTCTTCAGCCATATGAACTATCCCACCAAGTCTCTGTTATTCCATCACATCATAGTTCTGGGACTGTGTGAGGACATCCAATTCTTTCTGCTTGTTTCTCAGGCTTTGTGGATTTGTGTACACACACCTGAGGTAACTAGCCAATTGCTCTGCTTTCTCAAGAAGCATGAGAAGGCCTCCTCCGTTTTTTCCCTCTGCCTGTTCTTCCTCCAGGTCACCCATTTCACCACTTACCTCAGGGCTTTGGTCTCGATCCCCTGGTGAACATAGCTTAAAGCCCTTCTCTCCAGGTTAGAGAGCCTGTGTGCAAAGAGGTTCTTCCCTTTCTTCATCAGGTAGATCCCAACTCTTCCTTACAATCCTTCTTCTTGGAACGACATCCCACAGTTGAAGAAGTCAAATCCCTGCTGGAAACACCATCTGTACAGCCATGTATTGATCTGCAGGTGACTGCTCCAGGTCACCTCTGGCAGTATCATTGGTGCCCACAAGGATGAGAAGCATGGGATAGAAGTCAGAGGGCCAAATGAGTCGCAGTAATCCTTCTGTGACATCTTTGATCTGAGAGATCTGCTGCTCCAGACAAGCTGCAAATCTCCCAAGACAGCAGGTCAGGCCAGCAGATGGATACCTCTGTGCCCTGCAGAAGGAAGTCTCTAACCACCACCACCCATCACTTCCTTTTGGTGGCAGTGATCTCAATCCTCCCAACCTTGGAGATGTCTGGTCTGGCCTCCTTCATCAATGGAACATGCTCCTCCTCCTCTGTTGCTAAGTCTTCCAAGAAGATTTTCTGCTGTCAAGTTAATATCACGAATTCTTTATATAACAATATCATCTAGAGACTCCCATGAAAATCCGGGGTCTAATGTGCTGGACATTGTACACACACGTTATAAAAAACACAAACAAAACATCCCTTTTTGAAAAAAAAAACAGTCTAATTTAAGACAAGATGCAATGAGTGGGTGTGATAAGCAGAAAGTGACAGATAATGGTTGAGGGATTGGAAGAACAGGCAGAATCACATAATTCCTTAGAGTTGTGATTTGCACAGCTGGATGGATATCAAGCAATGTATTTTTTCACAAGTAAAATTAATTAAATACCAGAAGCCCCTGTTGGTTATCAGCTGAGTTGTGCCAGTTGAATAATGTCAATGGGACTTGCTGGGGTTCAGCACAGTCAGAATTTGGATGGGTGTTACAGAACAAGTCATTTCTATTATGCAAAGCAGTATACAGGGGACCTACTGGCACCAATTTCTTCAAATTATAAAGGCTGAAAATTTCAAACCTGATTGTAGCTGGCTTGTAAAATACAGCATCTGCTGTTACAGCAGAATATCAAGCCAGTGCATCGTATTTTTTGATCACATGTTCAAAGAATGGTCCTAGTTCATTGTCCTTTTGAACACCGGATAGAAGACAAAAGGCATATTTGCAAGACCACTGAATGCCGAAGCAAGAATCACTATCAGACAGTATTTGGCTTTTATTGCAGTTTTCATTAATTATCAGATCAGGTCAGTTCAGTCCTGAGGCTGCTATGACTGTTGGGGCACCTTAGATGCTGTAACAATCCTCTTCCACTCTGATGAGGTTAGTTGAGTTGAGATTAGTTGAGCAAGGCATCATTGGTGATTCTTCAGGCAGAGTAAACTGGTGACATCCATCTCCTTTCCAGGTATGGATGGCTATTGGCTTGCAGGGAGGTCATCTGCCCTTTGGCAGGTCTTGTTTTTAGTTTTGCTGGGTGTCCACACACCCTCCTCACCCAGGCAAGCCCGGGTGGGAGTGCTGATTTAGATGCTGACAACTTGACCATGGAACAGGCTGTACTGGTTTGCATGGTACCAGATAGCAGACCAAGAGAGGCCTGGCTTGACAGGTTCATGAATTATGCATTAATTTATAAGGCAAATTCACTGCATCTTCATTTCTGTTTGTTTCTTTTTGACAGAATTTTAATCATTAGAAAATGAACTAAACGGGCAGGGTTAACTAGGAAAATTAGGAATAATGGTATTTATTCATGGTGCACAGGTGGTAACTCAGGAAATCCTGTGTTAAGAAGCAAACTTGACCAAATCCCTAGACACAACCTGGAGTTGATGATTAAATTGACCAGGCTCATGTTTGACCTGTTCAAGCAGAACAGCTCAGCTCATATGGTTACATGGTCTTGCTGTATCAAGTGTCATGTTCCCACCTGAAATTAAGTTTTGAGTAGGGCTTTGGCCTGCTGCTCTCCTTTCTTCAGTAGTCAGAACAGTAGCAAGGCTCCTCCTTGGAAAGAAACAATATGTGATGCTGTTAAATCAGCTCAATGAAAGCAGTCTGTATTGAACTTTTACTGCTGACCCTAGTGCTATACTGTGAATAGTGGAATAGATACAAACTGTTGTCACAACCCAGTGGTTTTGGTGCCTCGGCACGGTGGAATTTTCCCGCCACATGAGAGCCTCTTGCAAAAGTAAAGGCTTTCTGTTGCTGCAGAAAACGCCCGGTGCAAGAGAGTTCCCGCCATTCGGATGTAAATTTGTGTCCCGCTATTGGCCAATTCTAAATTATGCACACGTGGTGGCTAGTAATTTGCTTGCTGGCCGTTTAAAAATTAGCGCGACTTCCGCCCAAGTTGGAGAACTTTGAGCACGCTGCAGAGTGCTTTTTGAAGAGATCTGACTCGTGGCTGAGCTAATCGATAGCCTGATCACCTATCGATTAGTCTCCCCGTCGCCAAGCGCAATCCCAGACGTATCCCTTTCCCTGCCGGCCCGATTTGTAGACGGACGTGCTGGCTTGAGCCCTGCCAGCTGGAACAACTAACGTGGTTGTTCAGACGACCGGACCATTTTTCGTCGCAACAGCAAGCGATGTAAGTAAACTTTTACAACCATAAAGCTTTCTCGGCCTCTCTATTCACCAGCCCGCCCTGATGAACGAGTAATTATTGAATCACCTCGAGTCGGCTTTAGCCGTCCAAGACAACTGTAAGCGAGCTGCTACAGTATTTATTACTTTTAACTCTGTAGGGAGAGATGGACCATTCTTTTAAATCAGTGCACTGTGTCCTGGTTTACAGGTGGTCCCACAATCTCAGATGACATCTCTCTAGTGACAGACTACTTAACACTTGTCTCACCAAGCCACCAGGCCTTGCAACAGACCCAGATGCCAGCTGTGTTCCCTCATCAATGAAGAAAACATCATCACTGGACCAAACACCACAAATTAGCTAATCAGTGCACTATATTATTGACAGACTACTAGTATGCTCTCTCAGTTGTATGCGCCATCTGTGGCAAGAAAGACTGATCAAAGAGATGTTAAGAATTTGTTCTGACAACTTCCTTGCTTGAGAAAGACAATAGGCAGCAGTTATGAACACAAGATCTTATATCTTGGCCTTGCTAAATCTTCAGGCCAAGAAACAAGACAGTCTAATGTAGGGACGGGCAAAGTCTGGCCCACAGGCTGGATCTGGTTGGCCGGGGAATCCATTTCCTCCCCATCCCTGCCCACATGGCTTGTGCTGGTCTCCATGGAGACCCCAACCACACCTGTGGGAAAGCTCAGGCTAGAGCTGCCATGGAGACCAGCCTCAGCTGTGCCTGCAGTGCGCGCAGCTGAGCAAGGCAGGGGGCCGCGGTGGGACCACTGGGAACTTGAGATGGGGGCAGCTTACTTCGGAGCCAGGGCAGAGCTGTGATCTGTAGTTTGCACACTCTGGGCAGGGGTACACAAGCAGGGGATCACAACTCTGCCCCGGCTCCAGACCAGGCTTTCACTACTGCAAAGAGCCAGGGCAAAGCCACAATCCTTTGCTTGCACACCTCTGCCCGGAGCATGCAGACTACAGATCGCAGCTGTGCCCTGGCTCCGGAAAAAGCTACCCCCATCCCAAGATCCCAGTGGCTCTGAAGCAGCCCCCTTTGCTGCTCTTTTGTGTTTTTTAAAATTAGAAGTATATCAAATATACATAAAACATAAAATCTCATACTAACATAAAACAACATTCCCAGTAGTCCCTGCCCTCATGGCTTGGACTGGTCTCCATGGCAACCCCAGCCTGAGCTTTCCCACATAGGTGCAGCTGGGTCTCCATGGAGACTGGCTCAAGCCATGAGGGCAGGGGCTGCTGGGAAATGGAGTCTGGGTGCTGGCCAGATCGGCCATTTTGCCCACCCTGATCTAATTCTCCCATGTAGACTTCAAGAAGTTGTTATGACCGACTTTGGTAAATATGCATTAGCACCAATATACAAGATACCACTTGTTGCACTGCAAGTGCCACAACATTGTGAAGCGCTACAAAAAGCTAGCATTCTGAAGGGTGTACAGATGTACACCTCATTGGAAAGTGTGACACTGACTACCTTTGCTGTAACTTTGTAGTGTTTCAGCCAGGAGAGAGAAACGGGTATCTTAGCTCTGCAGCTCTGTCTTTCTCCTCCCCTTCCTTCAGGCTGCCATTGAGAGCACTGGTGGTCCTAGTCTGGGAGCAGCAGTTCTCCCTTACCCATACTGGGAGTAGAAGAGCTCTCAGTTTCCTTATTATATCTGGAGATGAAAGGAGTCCCCAGCAGTATATTACAGCATATCAGCTGAGTTTCAGTCTTGAGCATACAGCCTTTCAGGCCCAAGTCTTTGCAGTGGCTCCAGGCCCAACTCAGCTATAATTCTAAGTTGCAATCCTGATTCACAAAACAATCACTGGGTGTGGTGATAGAGATTGTACTTTGGAAATGGTTCCTTACTTACACTACAGAGTTTGGAAACTGGGAGATAGTCCCTCAGTTCAGCTAGTTAGTTAGACCTAGAAAAAGAGTTGTCTGCAGAGGTTGCCTGCTGCTCCACAGTAAAGCTTATTGATTAGTTCTTATCTTTCACATATGCCTGTTTATTGAACATGGTAAACACTAAACTGGGCTCAACAGCTTGGCATCCATCCCTTAGCTATGTACATAAGACTTTTTCAGGCAGCTATCATGCTGGCTAGATCTTATCAACTTCACAATTAGATGCAAGAGCCACACTTTCACAATAATGTTAACTTTTTAGATGTAATAAATTTCTATCAGGCACATGCTAACAGCCTTATATGAAGAAAAACAGCGACTAAAGTCTTGCTGTGTGTTTGTTTGCTTTATGTAAATTAATTTATGCCAAGTTTCAGTGGAGATTGGAAAACCTAAAACATGGATCATCCCATTGGTATGCACTGCATGAATTCTCAGTATTCTTTGAATATGAATCTTTTTGATACAAATTCAGTTACCTTTATGCAAGCTTTTTGTGAGAAGGCCTTTTCACTAAGAAATTCTGCGGTTGTATTTCTATGTTTCTGTGTCTCAAAATAGTTTCAAAACGACCCAAGGAATTACTAAGTGCACAAAAATGACAGCTCATCCCAGGACCAGGATTGTCATAAGAATCTATATTGCTGGATATAAATACTCACTTGTTCAAATATTCTTCACGACTTCCAACCTATCTTTATTTTATAATACAGAATCACTTCTCACAGACAGTTATCATGAAAGACAAGAAACAATAGGTCTGAGGAACAGAGTTATTGGCATAATTTATATATAGAAAAATACAAACCTAATATAAATACTCTAGCTTTGGATAACTGACTTCACATTATAACTTTAGGAATATATTTCATGAGCCCCAAGCACTACCTAAGGGCTAGAATGAAACTTGGGGGGAAGAGAGAAGTATGTGGGTAAGGGAAGAAGAGGGTATATCACACTCCTGTCCTTGATTGCTCACCCCTTTCTTGCAACCCCCTGGCTCTAGCTCCAGCAGTGCCTAGCCCAGGAGCATGTGTGAGTGAGTGGAGGGCATTCTGGGAAATGTAGTTCTGTGTAGCAGCAAAAAAAGAAGAGCAGCAACTGGAAGTTGCTGTTGCTGGAAGGAGGTGTCACCCCATTTTTTACTACTGTAAAACAATGTTTTTATAGTGGCTCAACATGGGTGCTGGCAGCAAAAAAATGGGGTGATGTCTCCCTCTAGTAGAAGCAAATTCCAGCTGCTGCTGCTAATATCAGGGCCCAGTCCCAAACCCCCTGCCTAGAGGAACTGACCACCAGCTCAGGCCTCCCACCAGGCCACAGCTCACGGACAAAGGTGGAATAGCAGATTACAATAACATGGATTATATGCCAAACTGAAAAAAAATGTGCCTTTGAATTTCTGAGATTTGAACTATCCCCAGATGGCATCAAGATGGACCTCAGGAAATTTAAGACAGTTTGTGATTGGGTACCCCCACATTTATTCCAGAAAATACAACGATTCCTGAGGTTTGCTAACTATTGCAATAGATCCATTCTGGGTCTAATGGTCTTACCTGGGTATTAATGGTGCTCAGGGTTTGAGTTTTGAGGGAGCTTGGGGGGGCTGAGCCACCCCATAAGAGATGAGAAACCCCCTGCAAGCCGGTCAATACCCTTTCCCCCCTGCAACAGCCTGGAGCCCATGTGCCACCACGTACAGCGCCCCCACTCATCCTGCACCTTTCTAAGCAGCCCAGGCGGTGGTGGTAGCAGCTCCTTCCAGCTGCCAGTACCACTGGCTCCAGCCCCGCAGTACTGGCAGGGGGCTGTGCACATAGCTAATTTTTTTTGCAGACCCCCACAAGAGTTGAAGTGTCATTCAAACCCTGACAGTACTAGACCATTTTACAAAGACAGTGCACTTCATTCCCTGCACTGGGTTACTTGCCACTAGAGACAGCACAAGTATGGGTGACCCATGTAGTCTGTCTCCACAGACTCCCCAAACAAGTAATCTCAGATAGAAGGTCTCAGTTTACCTCTGCATCTACTCAGAGTACAGTCCCACCTCTCATCGGCATATCATCTCCAATGCAATGGACTGGAGTAGAGGAGGGCCTGCCACATTGTGCTATCCTGGCCAGTTATGCCTCTGGCAGATAGTGTTATATTTCTTTTATTTTTATAGGAAAAAGTAAGTGAACTGCTATTGTTGCAGGAAATTAGAGTTCTTCACATCACCACAAGGCAGTGCTATAAAACTGATTTTTAACCTTTCCCTGCTTCAGATTTAACTGCTGGACAACTAACTAGGCAATTTGTTCTATAAATAAGTACCTTTGATATTTGAGGAAAAAGGTTGTGTGACATGGTTCCTATCTGTAAATTCATTTGCTTTACAAGGGATACAAAATGAAAGCAAGACTTTGTTCTGCTGCAAATTAAAATCACTAATGAATGGTTTTACAGTTCCTTCAAGAAATGGTCTTGGTGGTAAGAATGCCTGGAATTTATTTCAGGGGTGTACTTGGTAGCCCTGGAGGTGTCAGATGGGAGGCAGGGAGGCCAAAAAAACTTCCTTGTTGTTCTACAATGAAGTTTAAAATCCAAAAGCGGCTAAAATTCAGCATCTTCCATGTTTCAGGGGTGTACTTGGTAGCCGTGTTGGTCTGAGACAAAAAGACATACAAAAAACTGCCTCCCATCTGACCTCCAGGGAAGGAATTCTGCCTGATCAACACACCAAAGAACTCCTCAACACAGCTCATGGACTCAGAGGGACAGACTTCCATCTTCAGCTCTCTCTGTGCAAAAATGAAGTTTATTTCCTACTTATGGGGACTTTTTACCATCTTGTACCATCTACACTTTTCCCAGAGCCTGACAAAAGGACTTTGATCCCAAAATCTTGCAGAAAAGGACAATTTTCCTGCCATTTTCCAGTTGGTCTAATAAAAGGTATCATTTTGGAACCACGAGTTCTAGTTTTTTGTATGGAATTTGTTTGTATTTCTTAAATATGTAGGACAATGTATAGCTGCAATGAAGTCTATACCACTGACCAATTCTTCTGAAAATTTTTCACAGGGCCAGAAAAAATATTTTAATCTGAAAGAAATAAAAAATGGAAACATAACAGATGTTAAGCCTACCAATTTAAAATATTGTATTTACAATTTACAATATTTTAGCTACAATTGTAATAAATCCTTATAGATCTTTCTTAGTGTTAAAGGAACTGAGGATATGAACAATATAAGCCTCTAAGGTTTAACATTATTTCTACTAGATAAAGAGCAACAAAGCAGTCCATTGTATCCAATTACAATTCACTGTGAATGGTATAAATAGTAGGGCTGTGAGGAGCTTCGGCGAAGATTCAGCCCAATTCGGTAGCTGAATCTCCAAATTTGAATCAAATCAGGAGACCCTTTAATCTCTCTGAATTGAATTGGAACCCTCCAAATCGATTCGGAGAGATGAGGAAAGATTTGGTAATTTGGCCATAGACACAGCTTTAAATGTTTCTTCTACATACCTCAAGGTACCAGGTAGCTCGTGAATGCTGGGATGGTGGGACAGATGGAGCATCCCACGGGAGCACCGGGGGGGGGGGGGTCTCCAGTGCACAGGGGACCCCCCAGCCCCCAGCTCTGCGACTGGTACCTCCTGGGTCTCCCCACAGGCAATCAGTGAGCTGGAGGCTGTATGGTGGGGAGGAGGGAGGGGGGTCCCCCCGCACTCTCAGTGGAGGACTCAGAAGCGGACTGGAAGTACTTCTGGTCCACTTCCAGGTCTGCCACCAAGCACGTGGGGGGGCCCCACACTTCTGTGAGTTGCTCCATCCACCCCACCATTGCAGCGTTCACGAGCCATGCCTGGTACCTCAAGATATGCAGAAAAAATATTTAAAGCTGTGTCTGTGGCCAAATCACTGATTCTCTGAATCAGCATCGAATCTTCAGATTCAGCTGAATACAATCAGGACAGTGATCCGAATCAATTAATCAAATCACTGTCCCCTGATTCGGGCTGAATCTGAACCAAATATGGCCTGTTTCGCACACCCCTAATAAATAAGATTGAGAGCAAGGAACTGAACCTAGAGCTCTCTGCTTTTCTCTGTCCTTGTTTTTCTGAGCCCAGGACTCTTTCACAATAAACATCCTGGTTATAACCCCTCGGACCACACATGGAAATACGTCCTGACTTCCTCCCTTCTCCAGATCTTGGGGACCTAATCCTGTGCTCCAAGCAGGTGGTCCCATGCACCCATGAGCCAGAGCACAGAACCTCCCCAGGCACAGATACCTACAATCTGTCTTTCTAAGAAACTGAGGACAGATCATTGCTTTCCTTTAAAGTGCAGCTGGAGGAAGTGATGGACACCCTTAATCTGGTAGTTTCATGGTTAGAATACCCACCCAGGAATCGGGGAAACAATTGTTTCTACGTTAAGTTAGGCAGTGGCTGTTTTGTTTTTTTGCAGGGGGATCTTGAGAAACTGTTGGGTTACACTGAATTTATTTAAACTCATCTTGTGCAGATTTGTAATGCTGTTAAGTGTTATAGAGCTGAATCGATAGTTGCTATAGAGGACCTTGTTTTAACATATAATCTTAATGTATACAGAACATCTGTTTTGTCACTTTGAAGGTTTCCATGCTATGATCCTTATATTCTTTCTCTTACTTGAGCAGCATCTTATACTTTTTCATCTGAAATTAGATATATATTTAGAAAGTAAATTAGCTTTAGAACTTGTAAGGGCCTCAAATTAGAGTTATCTGAGAATTAGAGATTTGATTATAATCTTCTAAGTACATTACCTTATTTACTCTCATAGCACTTGCATACCATATCTATCCAAGAATGACTTTCTGAGAAATCAGTCCTACAGACAGGATGGTGGTGCAGGGGACAGAGCTAAAAAAAGGGCTGAGGAAAACATGTGGATGGAGATAATAAGAACCAAGATGACATTTAGCAGGGTTGAATCCTTCAAATACAAAACACCAGCAGACTCTCTACGCCCGAAAGCTTGCAAAGAACAATTTTTCCAACTATTTAGTTGGTTTAATAAATATATCACATTTACCCAAAGAAACGTGTCTGCTTAAATCCTGCAAATAGTAACTTGAAAGCTACTTTGCCTTCCTGTACACTTGTACACACATGAGCTATGAAATCATTAGGCACAGCTTAAACCTTGGCTTTCTTGCTCAAAGTGTTCCAGACTTGCTCATCTGCAACATAGGAATAGCAGGTGTAACAGCATTGCCTGCCTTTTGTTTTGTTTTTTCTGTTTTTTATTACCTGTCTTCCTTTTTATTCTCTGTCCTGTTTTTTTCAGGGTCAACAACAGACAAAGAATATCATTAAGCCCAAACACCTGATACATGTAGCTGGTTTTGGACTGAAACCCTACTAAGGGAGAGGTTCTGCTGTGGAGGATTCGGCCATTGAAAGAGGGTGTGTAGAGGGGAGAGTTATAGCAATGGTGGACCTGGTAGATATATGGATCTGAGAATCTCAGATGGATCTGAGAACTGTACTGTGCAGCCCTGAATCATCTGTGTGCCCTCTCTCTAACGGGCTGGAAAGTGGCCAGCCTTTATAAAGATCAGAAGTAGAGCCACGTGGCCTACCTTTCATTTGCATCATTCTAAATAACATAAAATGCCTTTGTTCTGTTGGCTATGTTTTTTAAATAGTTGTTTTAAATATTATTTGGTGATGTAAAGTTTGTCTACTAATCCCTTTGCTGATGTTATGGAATCCAGACAGGAGTGTAAGCACCTCCCCTGGTTCTCCTGGTGTTGGACTATGCTATTTTTAACCAGAAAGAAAACTTCAATGCACTTTGACCGTCTGTCATTCTAGGACAGCATAATTTGCAACTGCTTCTTCTCAGGAAACCAACCATTGCACAAGAGCACTCTTTAAACAAAGCAATCCTTAATCTTTAGACTCTTTCTTATTCACCTGAGAAAACTGCAAATGCTCATTTTCTCTGAAGGATCTTTGTGAACTTGATTGAGGTCTTGTGTACATAAGGTAACAATCTAGACTCCTGGCTCAGGGAATGGCAGAGCTAGTGATAGGTGCCTGGTGCTACCCCATGAAATAAATATGTATTTATTCCCAAACTTGTGCCACCTTTCTGTATGCTATAAGAAGGAGGCTACAAACTGATATTTGTCACTTGGTACTTGTCACTCTAGCCTTGAGAAGGGATTGCAGGTTAAAAGAGGGCAGCATTCAACATACACAACATTTAACGGACTAGGCTTCAGCATGTTTTTTCCACATGCATTCTAGAAACTTTAAAACATAGCGTATTCCCTAAATTAGCCCCTTATTTGCTTCTTCAGAACAATGCAGACATATTTTGAAGAATATTCATTTTCATAAAATGAAAAAGGATCTACAAAAATTAATCTGAGGAAAAAATTACATCTACACATTCAGCTCTAACTGAGGTAATGATAGAGTTCTGCAGATTTACCAGAGAAAACAAGATGCAAAGCAGAGGACAAGGACAAGCAAAATATATTCAAGGAAATGGTGAACATAACGGACATAGTCTACAATAGGCATGTGTTTTAAATAAAAAAGGCAGGTGTAATTATGTTTCTAATTTTTTTACACAAAATTACCATGTTTGTGCATATAGATTGAAGATTTGCATATGTGCAAGATTTGCAAATTGTTTATGTACTTTTTTATATGAAATATTAGTGTGGATTGGCAAACTGGCATTGATTTCTGCCTTTTAGAAAGTCAAGCCCCATGACCTCCCTATAAATGGATTCTTTTCAGGCTGGTATGCAAGTATGGATGCTAAATTCAAAGAGAAGGCATGTAAAGTGCGTTGCTCGTGGCTTTTCAATAGGTTTGCTAAATCAAGTGGATCAGTATATAGAGTTTAAAACTATAAATCTGGACTTGGTTATACTTATAAACCACTGCAATCCTTTTTGACCATGTGCACTATCGGTATAAAGTGTTTGTGGGAATCTCATCTTATGTCTAGGAGACTAATGGATTAAATGAAGCTGCTGGTGTCAATAGAAGTCCTGTCTCAGTTGGAAGGCCTGGATTACCTTGATGTATTAGGAGGCTGTAATGAAAATTGTAGTATAGAGAAATCTCCTGGTAAGTGGTTTGCCTTCCCATACAAAAGCAATCTGTGGGCATGAACAGACATTGCATTTTTTCCAGGTCCAGTCATGCCCATGTTTGTCCCAGAATGGAAAAGTCAAGAGATTGAAGTGTTCACGTGTACAGATGCTGGGGTTTAGTGAACTGCTGACTGCATGGCCAGCAGGTGGCTGGTAAGAGCACATATTAGGGCTGTGCGAAGCTTCGGTAGATAATTCAGTTTGGAGGAGATTTGGCCTGATTCAGGGACTGAATCTCCAAATCCAAATCGAATCAGGAGACCAATTAAAAGCTCTAAATTGATTTGAAGCATCTGAATCAATTGGGAAAAGCTTCAGAAAAGCTTCAGCTGATTTGGATATTTGGCCATAGACTAAACAGGCAGCTGACACAGCTGCCTCCAGCTGGTAAATCTGTTGGGGTTGGGGGAGGGGGGAAGGAAGGGGCATGGGAGAGGGAGGAATTGGAGCTGGAACAAGATGCCCAGCCGGGGTTGGGGGTGTGGGATGTGGGTGCAGCAGCGCTGGGAGCAGGGGCTCTACCCTGCTGCTGCTTGCCCAGCCGGGGCGAGGTGGGGTGGGCGGGATGCGGGCACAGCTTGCTCCAGGCAAAAGGAGGCAAGTGGCAGCAGGGCATAGCCCCCATTCCTAGTGCTGCCATGCCCACATCCTGTGCTTCCTGTGCCGGCTGGCAAGTGGCAGCAGGGCAGTGCCCCTGCTCCCAGTGCTGATGCGGGCATGGCAGCACTGGGAGCAAGGGCTATGCCCTACTGCCACCCAGAGCAAGCCACTCCTGCACTGTGCCTCCTCCTGTGCTGGCTGGGCAAGTGGCAGCAGGGCAGAGCCCCTGCAGCTCCCTGCACCGGGGCAGAGGCAGACAGCCAGAGGAGCCATGGGAGAAGCCCCCATGGCTGCCCTGCCCAGCCCCATCTGGCCCAGCCTCCTGGCACACTATGGGGCAGCTGCCGTGTGGGTGCCAGGTGGAGGGGATGATCCCTGCTGCCCCCCACTGCCCCACACTGCATGGGGGGGTTCTGCCACAAGTGCCCAGAGACCCCAATTACCACTGCTACACCCAGTGAGTGTGGGGCTTTTGGGGGGGGGGGGTTAAGTGTCAGGACTAGTTTGGGGTGAGTTAGGGGATGAGGCTGGGCAGGGCAGCCATGGAAGATTCTCGTGCGGTTCCCCCCACTCGGGGAGGGGCAGACACAGCCAGAGGAGCTGCAGGAGAACCTGCAGCTGCCCAGATGTGCCTGCCTCTCCCTGGGCGATCCAAATCACTGAAGCTCTCCAAATCAGTGTTTAATCTTCTGGATTGTGTGGAGGGGTTGGGGGGGGTGGGGGGGGAGAAATCGATTCAGGACAGTGATCCAAATCTCTGAATTGAATCACTGTCCTCCAAATCAGCCAAACCCAAATCCGAATCAAATACTTCCATAGCACATATCCCAGTATGCCTTTGGGGACTCCCCAGGAATGTAGGTCTGGAAGGGGCCTTATAAGGTCATCTAGTCCATCTCCCTGACTAAACCATCCCAGCCAAGTGTCTATCTAACCTGCTTCTGAAAATTTCCAAGGATGAAGATTCCACAACTTCTCTAGGTAGCCTATTCAAATGCCTGATCATGTTCTTACTCTGTGGTAGAAGCTGCAACCCCAAAAATGAAAGGTGTGTTGATCAGATGTCAGCCCAATGTTTCCAGGCAGACCTGGGAGCAGGTTCAAACCATGGAATGGCAGTTCTGGTCCAGGGAGATAAGCAGCAAGTGATGGGATCATCCTGGCCAACTGGTATGAGAAGAAATGGTGCATGAACTTCCAAATGTCCAGGGACACCTTCATGGAGATCTGTGCCAAGCTTGCCCTCTGCCTGCAGTGGCAGACTATGGGGATATTGGTGCCCTTATCCACTGAGAAGCACATCACTCTCACAACATACAGCTTCTAGTCGGTGACAAACCTTTTCTGTGTTGGCAAGTTGACAGCTGGAGAGGTAGTATGGGAGGTATGTCTGGCAATCAATGGGTAATCACCCCACATATCACATACCTTGCCAGTCCACAGGAGGTCTTGGATAGGTTTGACAATATGGGGTTCCACTTTGAACCTAGCCGGTGAGTATTTTGGGCACCCTATGCATGACCACATTCTGGTTGATATTATAATATCAGTTAGATGTTGCTATGAAAATTGCCATCTTATAAATGCTTACCTGTTACCTGTCCACTTCTGTAGGCAAGATGTCTTTCCCAAGACACTAGGGACACATATTAATAGGGTAACCATATGTCCTGGTTTGGCTGGCAGAGTCATGGATTCTGTATAATGGTCCCAGCCAGTTGGTTAAAATTCCCAGGTCAGTATGGTGGACAGGCAGAGAAGCATGGTGCTCCAATCACTATTATGGATGTAGCTGGGTGCATATACACAAGATGCTTTACTGCACAGTAGCATAGTTTACTATGCAGTAAGTGTGCACATCTACACGTGCACATGCTTACTAAGCAGTAAAATTGGGGCAACCTACCATAGGGGGAGTCAACCGTACTGGGGCAGCACTGGCCACTGTTGCCCCTGGGTGATCCTCCCACCCACCACACTCGCCGCAGCATGCACACCCATGGGGGAATGGCTAGAGGCCTGAGTGCAGGTCGCCTGTCCCAGGGCTCTTCCCACTAGGTACCACCACCCCACAGTGCTTAACCCTGAGATGGCACACAAAGGACATTGTATATAGTTTTCATGGGGAAGAAGGTTTTTAGATTGTTGGTGGGTGGGGTTGGTGATGGAGGGGCTCTGTTTGTTGAGGGGGGAGCAGGGTTCTGTTTCTTGGGGAGGGAGGGAGGGAGGGAGGGAGGGAGGGAGGGAGGGAGCTGTGTTTGATGTGAAGGGAATAAAAACTTGTTCTTGTGAGATGTGCCTGCAGTAAGCGCAGTGCTGGGGTGTGCAGGGCGGAGTGTGGGGGGTCTGTGGGCAGCAGTGCAGGAGGCTATAGCGGGGAATACTGGAGAAGGTAGCCACTGCCTTCCGACCCCAGTGCCCCGGCCTCCACTGGTAGGTACACAGATCTCCTGGAACCTTGGTGGTGGTGGAGTACCACTGCCACTGCCACAGCAGGTGGTGCTCCTGCTGCCAGGCAGCTTTCCATGCCTCCTTCACCTTGGCCTTAAAGAAGTGTTTCCCCTGGGCCTCACAGATGTTATGCAGCATGCAGACTGTGACAATGGCCTGGGGAAGGCTGTCCTTGGCAAAGTTGAGGCAGGTGGTGAGGGTGCACCAATAGCTCTTGAAGCACCTGGAGGTGCACTCCATCAGGGCATGGGTCCAGCCCATGCACCAGTTAAAGTGGGTCTGGCAGGGGTCTAGCTGGCTGGTATAGGCCACATGAACTAGGGCAGGAGTGGGCAGGCAGGGTCCCCAATGAAGAAGGGTGGGGTGACCACATCACTCCTGGCACTAAGCTCCTGCTCCCCACCAGACCCGGCAGGCTGGAGTTTTGGAACACATGGGGGTTCCCACCAGTTCTGGCTGGCCTGGAGGGTGAAGAGGTGGCAGGGCCCAGGAGGGTGAGGGCAGCCCCGGTGGTGGCATCCTGGAGCCCATCATTGGCATCTCTGGCAGGCTCTGGACAGGCAGATGGGGTCATGATAAGGTGCATTGTGGCAGCCCTTGGATAGTGTGCGGCAGCCAGGCAGATGGTCACTGCGTATGGGAGAGCTGGGGGCAGGGGGGGTTGAAGACAGCCGTGGGTCAGCCTGTGGTCAGTGCAATGGGCCTGCAAGGCCAGCATGGTGGCCAGCAGGAGCTCAGGGCACTAGCTGTCACTGCCAGGGGCAGGGGCAAGGGCAGGAGCATCCATGGCATAGGGAAGCAGAGGTGGCAAGGAGAGAGCTTCTATGTGTTGTCCCTGTGCTGTGCACACTGCTCCTGGTCAGAGAAATGGCTGGCCAGAGAGCAGTGAGTGAAAAAGGCTTTAAGAGAGCTGCTGGCTGCTGGTAGCTATGTCCAGAGCCTGGAAAGCTGCACAGTGGTGGCAGGGTCCCATTGTAGGGCCCTGTGAAGAAGGAGCAGATTGGCAGCAAATTTTCTCCTACTTCACTGCACATGTAGATGCCTGCTGGCACCATTTGCTTGCAATTAATTTACTCATGAGTAAACTGGTGCCACAGCAAATGCATATGTAAATGTGCCCTATGTCTCGCTAAATGTGGCAGGAACCACCACTTGAATAGTGTTTACTGCCAAGGATCTACAGTCTCATTTTCATGACACAACGTGTGGTTCAAGTGAGGGAAACCAATGTAAAAGCTCTCCAAGAATTCCATATTTAAAAGTGGAGAAACCAAAAGGGGATCCTGATAGCATCTGAATTTGGAAGATATTTATCTGCTATAGTAATATAATAGGAGAAATTCAGTGCAATTTGTTGAACTCAGCTCAGAGACAATCAGTCAAATGTAAAGCAAAATCTGCTTATGAATTGAAAGAAAGCTTTTGGGTGAGTATTTCATCAGGGAAAAGATAAATTGAATGTATAAAAAACAATCACAGTCACAGTCACACTGAAAACCGGCTTTATTTCAACCTTTTATTAATTATACATTCATTTACCATGTAAATTAACTGATTTCTTATTTATATTTTTAGTGAGGCATTTTGTTTTGATAAAAATGAGAATAACTAATTAGGAAAGATAAGCTTAGTGGTAATGATTAATTAGAAGAAAGGCACATACACACCACGTGGGATATGCTATAGCTAGAGGTTAACAGATTATTAGACTCACTGAATAAAATGATTGATTCACTTGGAATCTCCTGTTGACTTTGCCAAAAATTGACCCAAATCGCTCACATCAGAAGGTACTTTTACCTGTTCAAACTTAGTTTTTGATAATAGGGTTTTCATAATACTAAAATACATTTGCTTCCCTCTAAAATAATGCAAGCTCTCAAAATGTGTTTCACTATGTAAGAAGCAGAGAGAGCTTCTGATATAGGATATCTCTATAGTAAGATGTTGGAAATTAAAGATAGTATAAAGTAGTGGTTCTCAAAATTTTTGGACTCAAGGAGCCCATCATTGGACTAGTATTCAGTTTAAAAAACTAACTGTATATGTAACCCTGGGTGCAACACCCAGGCCTTCACCTAAATAGTGGGATCCTGGGGTACCCAGTAGCTGGTGGCCCTGTGCAGCTCCCTAGGTAGTCTGGGAGTCCCTGGGGTCTCTGAGTGAAGAGCCTCACCTGACAATCAAAACAGCTTTGCAGATTGTTATAAAACTATTTACAGAATTTAATTATTTACAGAATAACATATAACTAATACAATAAAACAAATCATATTACACAACATAGCCCAGCCATGGTGGCTTATGGGTTAATGCTTCTCTGATACACCTTACAACAGGGGAAGGCATCCTAATTACCCATGCTAAATAAGGAACCAAGAAATAAATAAATTGATACACCAACTAATAACCCATCAAGAATTTATTTAAACACTTAGTCTATAATAGGGCTGTGCAAAATTTCACTGGGCATCTCATTTTGAAGCTATTTCAACATGTTTTGAGCTTGAAACAGCAAAATCAAAACAAAACAAAAGGCTCTGAAACAGCTTCAAAATGAAATGAGGGCACTTGAAACGTTTTGAAACATTTTGAGTTTTTAAGCTGGGCTTGCTTGCAGCTAAACAGAAACTAAGGAGAGGGAGGGGGAAGAGGGGAGAAGAACTGCTCTGATATTAACATGTAGCTCCTGGTCTGATTCCCCAGCTCTCTGATTGCTTTCCCTAGCTCTCTGATCATTTCCCCAGCTCTTCCCAAGGTGTGCAGGCCCCCAATCTGCACATGGGGTTTCAGCAAGTTGCTGCTGCAGGCTAGGGCCAGTGGCAGCTGCTTGGCGCATCCTGTGCTGAGTGCCAGGGAGACTACAGTGCTGCCACTGGCCCTAGTCTGCAGTGGCAGCCTGCTAAAACCTGGAGTGCAGATAAGGTCCCCCAGTTCCTGGTTCAATTCCCCAGCTCCTTGATCTTTCCCCTAGCTCTCTGATTGCTTCCCCCAGCTTTTCCCAGGGGGTGTGGGCCTCCAGATGATGCAGGATGTCACTGCCAGCTGGGGATGGTGATGGCTCCGGGCTATTTCCCCAGTCAGCAACCGCAGCCTGCTGAAACTCTGAGCACAGATCCGGGGGCTGCATCCCCTGGGAAGAGCTGGGGGAATGATCAGAGACCTGGGGAATCAAACTGGGAGCTCTGGCTGACAGATGGATCTGCCCCAGCTACGGGACAGTGTGCAGTACCCTATAGAGCCGTGCTGCACCCGTGCAATGGTGCAGCTGCTGTGCGGGTGCTGGGGGGAAGCAATCCCACTGCCCCATGCTGCATGGTGAGGCTCTACCATGAGCACCCAGAGGCTCCACTCGCCACTGCTAGAGCTGGTGAGTGAGGGGCTGTTTTTTTTTCTTAAAGCTTTGCATTCACCAGCTGTGAAGCATACAGATAACAGCATGCTGCCACTGCTGACACTGCAGTGCCAGCACCCAAGTGTGCTCAGTGCAGCCTGCACCGAGTGCCGGGAAGAACCCAGTGCTGGTGCTGGCCCCAGCCAGCAGTGGCAGCCTGCTGTCATTCTGTATGCAGATCCAGGGGCCTGCACCTCCAGGAAGGCTGCAGGACTGTTCCAGACTCCTCCCAGGGGGAGCAAGCCCCTGGATCTGCGTGGGATGACAGCATGCTGCTGCTGCCAGCAAGTGATACTAGTTTTTCTTTGAACAGTTTGAGGTTCAGTTTCACAAAAACCCTTGCACCTATCTCCTTGAAACCTGGCAAGCTTCATGCTCTTAGAAGGGGCTACCATCCCTGCAATTTTCATCCAAATTAGGCAAGAAATGACAAAGTTATAGGCATTTTCGTGATTCCCCATTATAGCCTATGGGCGAAACATAAAAACGTTTCAAAACAGCAAAACAATTTTGACAAAATGAAACAAAACAGTGCTTTGAAACAGCAAAATGAAACACTGTCCCTTTGAAATGATGAGCTCAAGGGTAACTATGATGACTCTGTGTATACTGACCCCTAGGCTTGGTTTCTCAGGGAGTGGGACTGCTTCTGTGTCCCTCCTACGGGAGCCATGGGTGGGTCCCCATTGCTGGCATCCCTCTCATGAGCTTCAGGGGTCACAATGCAGCAGGCAGTGGCTCCTCCCTTGCGATCCCTGCAAGACAACTTATTCCTGTCCCAACCCTCATCCCCTGGCTCAACAGGGAGTGGAGTCTGGGCTGCAGGTTCTAGCAGTTCCCTCTGCCTAGCACAGCCTCACACCACCTGGCAATTGCAGCCCCCTCCCTGGGCCCTGCCTGCCACCGGGGCTTCTGGTGGGCTGGAATAGTCACCTGCTCCCCCATGAGGTGCTCCCTCTGGCACACTGAGCCTGCTCCTCCCCCCTGTTGACCTCTTATGGGGAAGACTAGGGCAGCCCCCCCCACATCCCCTCCTCTCCTGTGCTCACCCACACCACACAGGGGCTTGTAGGAGGGTCTCCCCAGCCTCTTTGGTCATCTTTGAAGCCTGCCTCCTCAGGGCTCCAAAAGGGGAAGAGATGGAAGAAAGGACAAAGCTGTTTCTCTCTCTGGTGCAGCCCCTGGCTGTTACTTCTGCAGGGCTCCAGCAAGGGCTCTCCAAAGGATGGCCATGGTAAGGTCCTTTTTTCAGGCCTCCAATCTGTCTCTGTCACTGTCCCTTTTGTTGTCCTCCCTGGGAAAAACTGTTCCCCCTTTTAAAATAAGTCCTCTCAGCCAATCCTAGGCCAAGACTCTTCCTGGGCTTTTTGCTAATGTTCCTTCCATTCAAACCCCTGCTGGGGTTACATCACTCCTCCCACTTCAAAGATGGCTGCCTCCGAAGCCGCTTCACTCATCCTCAATGCAGACGGGGTCCCTACTGGGATAAACTCTCTCTTTCCTCACACATTGTCCATCTGCAGGGCAGCTTTTCCTATCCCTTCAGGTGGGTACAATTTTAATGCTGATACATCTATTTTACAGTGCTTTCTCCTTACACAGGGCTGGGCCGTAGTGTTAGGGAATCAGCCAGGCAGGGTAAAGGCTGAGCCTGACTTACCTGCCTAGCTCATATGTTATTTCCTCACACTTCACTTATCTCCTAACATTTTGTAACACCCTTCAAAGGATCTGGTGGCAACCTTAATTTCCCTGGCACCCTGGCTGAGAATCACTGTTATAAACCATTCATCAGTTCACTGGCCAGTTTCATTACTACCAGTTAAAGGAAAGGGAATAACACAGTTGTCATTCCTAACTGTTCTTCTGTATTGGTGTAGAACAGAGAAGCATTTCATTGTGCTGCTTCTTGCAGTGTCAAGGAAATGAGTGTCAAGGATGATTTTCAGGGATAGTCAATTTCTGGACATCTTTGGAGCATTAAAGATCACGTATTTGAAAAGCCCAAAGGCAAGCTGAGTTTTTATAAGATTTTTGCATGTTGCTTGTTGGTGTACCATGTACATTAAGGAATAATTGTCTCCCAGGAGGCAGCCAGAAGGCATAATGACTATCACCTCATAACCTCACTTCCACTTTCCTATTCTTTGTCAGATAGTGTCTGATGATGTGAGCTATGGATCACAGAAGCTTATGCATCTCTGTTTCACCTAGTCTATACAGTACTTCTATCTTGCCTTCTGCCTTTTCTACTGTTGACCAGCATCTTGCCAAGCTGTAAGACATGGTGGTTCTAGAACATAGACTGCTTTTTCTCTATGCTTTTTGCAATGGAAACATAATATAACTTCTACATATTTATTAAGAAATTTTACATCACAGATGAACAAAAATCTTCTATTAGAAGACACTGAAGTACAGTACACTAGGTGATCCCAAAACTGTAGCAAATTGGTCTAATTGTCAATGGCCTAGAACAATTTTCAGGGTGGCATGAACTCTTGAACTGGTTGGGTTAGCAGCTCGTATTATCTTTTAGAATCAAGATTTCCTTATAAAAGTAATATTGGGGTGTAAAGCAACATGAGACAGAAGGCAAGTATATCAAATGTGACTTTTGGGGAGCAGAGGTGTAGCAGGACAGTTCTGTATCCTGGGCAGCTTTGGTGCATGGGACAATGACAACTGCTGCATAGCTGGGAGTGATGATACAGCCAGCTATTGCCTGTGGTAGTAGCTATTTTTGTGTACCCACTCAGTTATGCTACTGTTGGTGGGATACAGGCACCCCAAGGTGCTCTCACCCTACCCTCCAGTGCCAGTTAGGGAACCACTACAATGAGCTCCCTCTGCTCCCTTTCCCATCTCCCATTCTGAAAACAGCACAGGCTAGGAGGGAGGAGGGACCATTGCTAGGAGAAATTGGCTGCAGGCAGCCAGATTCCCCTCCCCCTGGAACCTATAGTGAACTTCTGTTTGGTACGGGGGATCATTGTAATTCAGAACACTTCCTGCAAAACATTCTGAGTTACAGCAGGGAGCTATGCTTCTGTCTGCACCCTTTATGTATGACATACTCTTTTTCTCAAAGCCTACAAACATACTGTAGAAATTATCTTCATTTGAAGCTTAGCACGGTTTCAGGCAATCTGGCTGACTGAATAGGCTGGGATATGAGGATATTATAGTTCTGTATACAAACTCTAGATGATGCCATATAATTTACATTAAAACTCTATAGTTACCCTATGTAATGTATTTCTTTCCATTTTTACTAGCAAAAAATGAGTAATCAAGAACAGAATTTGGTTTTAATACAATAGCAAATATGAATCAGCATGCAGTATTGTTACATGGTTAGGTTAAATGCGCACTTTTATTTAAAAAAAAAAACCCTCATAACTATCAAAAATAGGATTTGCTGGAAGGGAGACAAGAACCAAATATTAGGGTGATGGATCAACTTCTCACCATAAAAGTGAACCAAGCTTTCAGATTAGTTTGCATGAAGGAATGTTTCCCTTAGGAGATTGGCATAGACTGGGGGAGTTTCTTTACTTCTGTACCATGGATCATAGTCTTATTTTATGATCTTACAAAGATTGGAACTACTTTATCTCCCCTCCTTTTACCTGTGACATATTATAATGTGTCCTTAGTGTTTTAGGTGATGTACCATGTATTCATGCATGATGATTTTGGGATTCCTTGTGATTAATGAATTCCTTGGGTTACCTTAATGATTGTCTCTGAACCCAAAGGACAGGAATCTATGACCCAGGAGGTCCCTTCCAGTTATATATTGCTATAAAACTATGATAAAAGTCTGCTTATTTGGTCAACGTTATGGTTTATGCTTTTGGCATATCAATGTAGAAAAATATAAATGTTTTTCTTTCCTGGTATCAACAAATGTCTAAAGGCCTTAAGACATATAGAACAGGGGAGAGGAATATTGCACCCTCACTGGTAATAATAAACATTCCTGTTTTGTAGCTAAAGAGAAACAGAATGGGGCTGAGATTAGATTACTTGGATTAGATCAATCCTGATTCTGATCTAAACCCAGTATGCCTGATTTTAGACTAGCACAGCCAACTATCCCTCCCTAAAGAATAACTCCATTGGTGTCAAAGCAGTATGACCTATAAAATCAATGCCAGTGAGACCAGAATCAGGGCCAGGGCTAAAAATTATGACTACCAAATTTATTTAAAAATTCAAAGAGGAGGCACACACAGATTTTGGTACTGGTGTACCCTGGATTCAGTCACTGTGATGCTCCAATTTTGCATATAATAATGTATAACACTTCTAAACATTTTAAAGTTTCATAGTATTATTAAATAAGAAGTAATTAATCTGACTCACTGGAATATAAACAATAAAAAAGCCTTCAGAGACATTAATGATTCTTGCAGCCTTTATGTAACAAAAAATGGCTGAAGGGAAAAGCATAAAGCTTTGTTGCCTGGGAAAGGAACCAACTATGTTGGAGCTGCCTCGGGCCCTTATTGATCTAGCAAGTTTCCAGAACTCCATGATAGAGAGCACTATTTAGCCACAAGGCCAATACACTGACTGGCTGCTAAGACATTTACCAAAAACCTCACTGTTCTTACAGCTGTGCTGGCCTCACAACAGTAATGCTGATCACCTTAATATGGTGATGTCCTGAATCAGATGTATTGTGAAGGCAGGAAATCAGAGTGCATGTAGAACAAGATGTGCTCTGAACCTTGTAGCAGAATAAGGAGTTTGAGTCTCTGCCAGTGATTCTCAACCAAGGTTCCACAAGGCCCTGAGGTCCTTTTAGAGGTACTGCAGTGAGTGTGCTACACAATATTAGTACTGCTTGGTGTTTCTTGCAAGCATTATTATTCTATTATTTTTCTGTAGTCAACATAAAGAATTATTTTTTCCATAGTCAACAGAAAGAATTTCTGAAGTGGCAACATAAAAATTGCTCTATTATTTTTCTGTAGTCAAAAAGAAGTGAAAACTAAGAGCTGGCATTTTTCAATGAGTGCCTAAAAGTTTTAAAAGTTTGAGAACCTCTGGTCTGTGCTGAAACCTAGGAAGAGATTAGGAGACCCCTCCTAGCCCCTGAAAACTTGTCTATACTACATTAACAGCAGGTGTAATGAAGGACAGGACTGAGCATGCCCTCCTGAATCCATTGACCAGATCCTGGACATGAAGTTACCTCTTAAGGCTGCTTTGGAATTGCCACCAGTGCTCAGATCTGCCAGAGTCTGAGGCCTCCTGCTTTTGTGGGCAAGCCTAGAGTAGCCTCACAGATAATATTTCATCTTTGGAGCATATCAGAGGACTGGGGTAGATGGGACATGGAAGCAAGATACTCAGACCTGCCACTGACAGGGGATAAGCCCATAGGCTGTTTGCAGGCATTAAAAAAATGAAACCAAAATGGCACTTTACTTTAAACTCAGTGCTTTCCCACGCCGAGCCCAGCGTGTGCCCAGAAGAGGCAAAACATTAGTTGGACCCAGCTTGCCCACCATCTCTATAGATCAGGAGCATTAGTGAAACTTTTTTGGTGCTTTTATCTAGTAGCTGATCGACTCCGCGTTTGAAAAAAAGTGCCAAAAAGCCCTGCTGAAGCACCTGATCTATACAGATGCTGCAGAGCTGGGTTGAAGTAACTCACAGCTTCTTCTGGTAAAGTGTGGGGTTTTTTTGGAGGTTTTTTATGTCTGCAAGCAGCCATAATGTCCTCTCTCACCTCAGAAAGTGAGCTATCTAACTAATCCATATGGTGTTTTCTTAATCTCATTTCCAAGACCTTTTCCTAATTCTAACATTTCTTGTCTTCTTTTATCATCATCATTATTATCATTATGATCTTTATTGATTGATTATTTATTCATTGTATAGTTGTATCCACAAACCTCAGTCGGGATCAGGGCAAGACACTGTACATGCACATACACTGAAAAGATGATCCATGCTTCAGTGATCTGACTCAAGAAGTCTACGGGTCAATGAGAGGTAAAGTGCTGCTCGACCTGGTACTGGCTACTGGGGATGACCTAATCAGCGACCTAGTGATCGATGGGAAGTTGGGTGACAGTGACCACGAGCTGATCACCTTCACCATCTGCCGTAAAACTAGCAAGTCAGTCAGCAACACTGAAGTCCTTGACTTCAGGAAAGCCGACTTTGACAAGCTCAGGAGGCTTGTCGGTGAGGCCCTAAGGGACCATGACCCCAGGGGAAGGGGAGTCCAGGAATAGTGGTTGCTCCTTAAGGGAGCGATCCTCAATGCGCAAGCTAATTCATTCCATCTCGGAGGAAAGGCAGCAAGAGGGCACAGCAGCCCCCCTGGCTCTCCAGGGATGTAGCAGACCTCCTGAGGCTAAAAAGAAAGGCCTACAAAGGATGGAGGATGGGATTCACCTCCAAGGAGGAATATTCTGCACTGGTCCGGCCCTGCAAGGAGCAAACCAGGAAAGCCAAGGCTGCAACTGAACTCCAACTAGCTTCGAGCATCAAGGACAATAAAAAGTCCTGTTTCAGATATGTGGAGAGCCAGAGGAAAAGCAAGGGCAACATTGGACCCCTGCTAAACCAGATGGGACAACTGACAACTGACGCCCAGGAAAAAGCCAAACTATTAAATAGGTCCTTTGCATCTGTCTTTCATGACCTATCACTTGGACAAGGGAGAAGAGATTGATGTCATATATCTTAACTTCAAAAAAACCTTCAGCCTGGTATTCCATGATCGCCTCTTGGCGAAACTGGCCAATTGTGGCCTGGGGTCCACTACGATCCGCTGGCTGGGAAATTGGCTCTGTGGTTGGACCCGGAGGGTGGCAATTGATGGAAGTCAATCATCACGGTGCCCTATCACCAGTGGGGTCCCCCAAGGCTCTGTGTTTGGACCCATATTGTTCAACATCTTCATTAATGATGTGGACATTGGAGTCAGAAGTGGACTGTCCAAGTTCACCGATGACATCAAAGTTTGGGGCAAAGCATCCACACCTGAAGACAGGAGGGCAATCCAGGCTGAGCTGGACAGGCTCGGCAAATGGGCGGATGAGAACCTGATGGTGTTTAACACTGAAAAATGCAAGGTTCTCTACCTTGGGAGGAAAAACCTGCAGCATACTTATAGGCTCAGCAGTGCTACACTGGCTAGCACTATGGAAGAAAGAGACTTGGGGGTCATCCATGACCACAAGATGAACATGAGCCTTCAATGCAATGCTGCGGCTAGTAAAGTGACCAACATGCTGCCTTGCATCCATAGATGTTTCTCAAGCAAATCCCGGGACGTCATTCTCCCATTGTACTCAGCCTTGGTGAGGCCGCAGCTGGAGTACTGTGTCCAGTTTTGGGCTCCACAATTCAAAAAGGATGTGGAGAAGCTTGAGAGAGTCCAGAGAAGAGCCACGCGCATGATCAGAGGTCAGGAAAACAGACCTTACGATGACAGGCTGAGATCTATGAGGCTCTTTAGCATGGAAAAGCGCAGGCTCAGGGGTGATCTGATGGCCACCTATGTTTATCAGGGGTGACCATCAGTATCTGGGGGAACATTTGTTCACCAGAGCGCCCCAAGGGATGACGAGGTCGAATGGTCATAAACTACTGCAAGACCGTTTCAGGCTGGACATAAGGAAGAATTTCTTTACTGTCCGAACCCCCAAGGTCTGGAATAGCCTGCCATCGGAGGTGGTTCAAGCACCTACATTGAACACCTTCAAGAGTAAATTGGATGCTTATCTTATCCTATGACCCCAGCTGACTTCCTGCCCTTCGGGCAGGGGGCTGGACTCGATGATCTTCTGAGGTCCCTTCCAGCCCTAATATCTATGAAATCTGTGAAATCTTTTAGAGTCTAAGGGCATGGACAGGCAAAATAATCCTCCCCATCATTTTGAAGGGGAGGATTACTGCAATTATCAGGTGCATCTGAATCTGGTGCAACTATTTAATCTGACTGCTCTTGATATGCAATAAAAAGACCTGTCAGGGGTAAATTGCTACAATTCAACTTCTCTTGCTGGGAGGCTCAGAGTGGATAGTTAAAACAGTTAAACCAGATCAGCTTACTTGTGCTACTATACAGCAAGTCATTTTACAGACAGTTGTCCATTTGTAGATGAATAGTTAGGTACATGATATATATAGACAGTTTGGATTAAATAGAAGTGTAGTACATTTGCAGTTGTCAGGGGAATGTGAATGAGCCAAGCTTTATAAAAGTCATCAAGTATTTGAGTTCCTTGAGGATAAAATTACATGCTTGTTCATGCACAAATCCATATGTTTGCTTAGGGATAAAAAATTAACTACTGTATATTTGGGACATGTTTGTTTGATTTGGCATCACTTATCTATTATGCATTAGCTAATGGCAGTACCTATCCTGCTAGGGTTTGTAGCCCTCATTTACCTAGCTTGTCATGTTCCTGTACCTGGAATCATGGGTGGCTCTAGGATTTTGAAAAGGGGGTACAGAGGGTGTGGTGCATCATCACATATAACACAACACATGTTTTTCTCCAAATTAAAGAGAAACTAGAAGCTTTACTAATATAGTAGGGGCTTAATGCTATATTATTGAGTTTAAGATGAAAGCAAAAACAAATGTAACTTTGTAGGAAGGTATAATAATTAGATCATATATAAAGTTTTAAAAGTACAACAAACTAAGCAAAAATAGTCAAAAGAATTGGTTCATTAGTCCTGTAGTCATTACAGTTAAATCAGTTACAGCGATTCAATTAGTTGATTCAGATCACTGTCCCGATTCGATTCAGCTGAATCCGAATCTGAAGATTTGATTCTGATTCAGAGAATCGGCAACTTGGCCATAGACACAACTTTAAATGTTTTTTCTACATACCTCAAGGTACCAGGAGTGGCTCGTGAATGCTGCGATGTTGGAGCGGATGGAGCGTCGCACAGGAGTGGAGGCGGTGGACCCAGAGGTGGACCAGAACTACTTCTGGTCCACTTTCGGGTCTGCTGCCAAAATAATACATCTCTTATTCAGACTCATAAAACAAAATCTAGCCTTCTTGAGCATTGTGACAATATATCCAACTCTTCAACGTTAGTCATTCCCACACCTGAGTTAATGTTCACCTGAGTTAGTATTACCTTGCCTGAGATAAGGTTTTTAGCTAGAGCTAAAAAGAAGCTGCAAGGCAATGAAATAGAAAAAAGATATTACCAGGACTAGCTGACAGATAGCAAAAACACAGAAGAAAGGCTATCTTGAATGATGGAACATCAAGATAGTTAAAAAGAAGAGTGGGTCATTAACACCACTAGCATGAAGAGTTTAGAAGGAATCAGGTAAATTATAATGAGCCATGGGGTGCATCCACACATGCAGACACGTGCGCTTGCAGCAGCTCAAATAGAAGTGGCTCAAATTTGAGTCGGGGCTTTTTGCCTCAGAACATGTGCCCAGACATGCACGTTGGTGTGGGACAAATTGTGCCACTTAGGGAGAAGCCTCTGGGAGGAAGTTGGCCATACCCCTTCCTGTCCCAGGCTGCTGTTGCTCCAAGCTTGGTTTCAGGAGCTTCTGGGGAGAAGATGGCTAGGCCCCTTCCTGCCTTTGGCTACTGCTAGCTGCTGGCTTGTTCTTTGAGCTTTTGGGTGAAAGTTGGCTGCACCCCTTCCTGCTTTGGGCTGCTGCTGCTATTGCTGCCCCACCATGTGGGGGAGTCCTCTGCTTCACTCTGCTGCCCACCCCCATGGCGGGGTGGCCACTGCAGTGCACCGAACCTCAGCTTCTGCACTCCTGTTCTGGCCTGCTGCCCAGCTCACTGCAAAGCCACGGTCAGGGGACAGCCTGGGGAGGGAGCCTGCATTGGCTGTGGGTCCCTACCCCACCATCATTGCTGGAGCCTAAAGGTGCTTTGCCTGCCCCAGCTGCCTTGGCAGGCCACCCGCCTTCACCTCCACTTTCACATGAAGCACACCTTGAGTGGCTGAACTGGATGGCTACTACTGTGGCTGCTGCTGCTGCTGCTGCCACCTGTTCTGCTGCTGCCCCCTCTCAGGGGAGAGGGAGATTCCCTGCTGCACAACCATGCACTACCCTACACTACACCTGCACTGGATTACTTCCTTAATTGTCTGCACTCCCCCACAGCTGCCTCATCATATCTACTCCTATGTTTGTGTTCCTGCCTGCTGCTGAGTGCCTGGTTGGAGGCCTGAGTGGCTTCTAGACTGAACTACAAACAAAGCCCCTCCACCACTCCAGCCATCTTTTACAACTGCCTCAGCAGCTTCTCTGTGTGTTTTGCGCTCATGCAGTAAGTCCTGTGGTCCACTCCCCCTGCCCTGGTGTTTGTTACATGACTGAGTAAGCCAGCTGGAGTCTCCCTAGCCCCTATGTGTGTGTCCCCCCTCCCCCACCTTCCCCAAGCATAGCCCTCCTGGCTTCCTGTGAGGCTGTAGCTCAGTGAGCTTCAGCCCCTTCCCCCACAGCCCCAGCTTGCCCTTACTGGAGTCACCAGCCACACTGTATTTTGCTTTTCTTTCTTGATTTCCTTTCCCCCTATGTGAAGAAATGGCAGGGCAGGAACTTCTGGGGGGCCAGATGCCCCCACAGAACTTTCTGCATCCTCCACTATGGGGACAGATCCCAGGCACGTCTCCAAGGGGATCTATGCCCCTACAGCCCCTACCCCAGAGGCAGAGTCCAAACAACCTCATCCAGGGGTAGAGAAGCCTGAGACCTCTGCTGTGAGGGCAGGCAAGACTTTAGCAGGGCCAGAGGGCCTTCCTTGGCCAGACCCCTCCCAGGGGGGTTCCCAAGCCCCCTTCCCCACCATCAGGGACCAAGGGCAGTGGAAAGGGCTCCTCTTAAGCCTCCTCCACAGCTGGGGTGGGAAGGCCAAGGGCCCCACCCCAAGCCTAGACCACCGGTGCCTGTGGGGAGCAGATGCACCACGCCAACTAGCACACCCACTCAGCCTGTCCCTGGCCCCACCAAGACAGCCCCCCAGCAGGAGATCCACAGATATGCACAGGTGGCTGTGGGGTGACCCACAGGCATGGAGCTTAGACCCTCCACCACTAGCCTTTCCAGCTTAGGCAGTGGGACCCAATTTCTGGCACTCACCCATAGGCACAGGGTGAAGTGCCAACTGCCCAATTGGGAGAAACTTCATTTTGAGACCTGGGTGCAGGCCCTGGCTTGGGTACAGGGGGCCCCCAAGATTGTGGCAGTCTCCCAAGGGGGTCTTTTTCCTTGCCTTTGAGGCGGCTGCACAAAAGGCAGTAGAGAGGGGGCTTGTGGTGGAGGGCAAATACATCTCCCTCAACCCCCTAGAAGACCTGGGGACCAGAGTGGTCCTCAGCTCTGTCCCACTTTATATCCCCAATTGGGCTCCCGCATCTCTAAACCCTGGGGAGAGAGTGGTGGCCCTCTCACTGGGGTGTCAAGACCCTGGCCTCAGCCACATGTGCTCATTCCGTTCTCAGGTCATTATCCAGCTGGCAGTGGGAGCACGACTGGAGGCTGAAGCTGCCTTGTGATTCCTTTTTGGGGGCCCTAGTGAGGATTTTCTATACACTGGGGGACCTGCAATGCTTCTGGTGCTGTGCCCTGGGACATTTGCATCATGAGTGCCCCATGGGCCAGAGAGGGAAGGCATCCATGGGTCCCAATGGCGAGAAGGGTGTCCTTACCACCAGCCCCCCTGGCACCCTAGCCACAACTCCCAACTCCCCTGTGAGCTCAGGGGACCCCGCCCCCCAACCAAGTTTGGCAGAGTCCCAGGGAGGGGGGCAGCAGCCAAGGGAAGAGAGGAAACGCCCCCCCCATGTCGCTGCTGTAACTGCCCCACCCCTCCAACTCTCACCTTCTCCTACTGGAGCCTGTCTACCTGAGGGCCACCCCG
The DNA here is from genome assembly GCF_030867095.1 of Alligator mississippiensis. Classification (NCBI taxonomy): domain Eukaryota; kingdom Metazoa; phylum Chordata; order Crocodylia; family Alligatoridae; genus Alligator; species Alligator mississippiensis. Next base: position 110,868,227 of record NC_081824.1, on the reverse strand, counting down.
TGGCTGAGTGGGTGAAGATCCCCTCTAGCTGCAAAGTCAAGAGGAAGGCCTGGGTGCAGCTGGAGCCCTCTGACATGGAGGACCACCACCCCTCCCAAAATCATCACATGGGGAAAAAGGAGTGGCCCAGCTTCTGGGGGTCTACCCAGCTATGACTGACACCCCACCCCTGGGAAAGATTAAATGGGTTATCCCAGTGGAGGAGACTTCAGGGCTGCTGAACAACCTGGGTCTACCCCCTGAGACCATGGGCCCCAAGACTGAGGCCTCAGGAGAGCTCTGTAGGCCCTTGGGACAGGGGTGGGGGTAAGGGTGGGAGTGGGGCTCTTTCACAAGATGGTAGGGTAGAGCTGGAGCCCTGAGGGTGTCTGTGCAGGGTCACAAACAAGATTGGCCTGTTTATTAGGGGACCCAACCCTGACCTCCTCTGGTGCAGAACCATGGGGCAGGCTGGAAGTGAGGTTTTTCTTGAAGGGGGAGGGAAGAGACCTATCATGCACAGGGGTGGCTTTGGTGTCTGCCTCAGGGTCCTGGGAAAGGACCTCCCTCCTCAGGACTCACTGAGGTGAGCCCCATGGCCCCTGTCTTCCCCAGATCATTGGGGCAGGCCTCCACTGCTGGACTTTCCTTTGGGTCATCCAATCCCAACCAGAGTCTGAGGTCATAGTGGACTGGGGGGTTCAGATGGTGCCTAAGGAACCTGCTGAGCCCCAGGATGAGGAGGAGGACATTGAAGAACCGGCAGGCTCCATGCAATCTGCAGACCTCTCAGTCCCAGTGGTCCCCAGGGGTGAGCTACTTGCATTTCTTGATGATGACTACACCCAGTGGTCCACCACCAAGGTACAACTTGCCTTGGACCACTGGGGAGATTTTGGCAGCATGCTCGCCACTGTAAGGGTGCTGGCAGGGGAAGGCAAGGGTTCCAGAAGCTGCAATGCCTGGATCTATAGGTGGGCCCACAGTTACATAGATGCCCTTTATACTTATGGGAGTATGCTTCCTTAGCCGGCAAACCCCACACCTGGAGTTGAGATGCACGAGGCCCCTGCGGAACTGTCCACTTCACTCCCTCAGCCATGAGGTTATTTAAGATTGTGACCCACAATGTCCACAGCTTCAAGAAAGGTCTCTGGAGATGCCAGGTGCTCTCCTTCCTTCAGGAGGGGAGGTACTGCATGGTATTCCTGCAGGAGACCCTGATGACTCCAGTCAATAAGCCTAATTGGTGGCTGGAGTGGGGAGGCAAGGTCTTTTTTAATCACCTCTCATTCACCTCCTGCGGGGTGGCCACCCTGTTCTCCCCAGGCATGCAGCCGGAGGTTCTCTAGGACATTGAGGTGGTGCTAGGCCACCTGCTGCACCTCTGGGTCCAAGTGCAGGGGTAGTCCTGAACCTTCTGAATGTGTACCCCCTGCAAAGGACCCAAGTGACCACTTACATCAGCACCCTCAACCCTTGCAAGTGCCTGGTCCTTGGAAGGGACTTTAATGTCACCCTAGATGCATGAGACTGGTCGGGCAGGGAGCAGAACCAGGCCACTGTGCGTGTCCTCAGGGATTTATATCTCCTTGCTGCACTTTGCTAGGGCCCACTCCTCTAGCTTCTGGCTGACTCCTTTCAGCAATCACCACCTGGTCTGGGCCCAGGCCATACTAGGGCCTGAGGGTCTGGTGTCAGCTTACTAGCATTTCAGTGCCAGTCTGCTGAAGGATGTGGACTTCAAGGAGGCCTTCTGGGAGTTCTGGCTGGTCTGGCAGGAGCTACAAGCAGCTTTCCCCTTGGCTTGGGGATGGTGGCACATGGGGAAGATGCGCATCTGGCTTTTTTGCCACAGCTACATTTGGGGCACACCCAGTAGAGGGAGGTGGTCCAGGAGCAGCTCGAGTGGGAAGTGCTGGAGCTGGAGAGGCACCTGGCCACCAACCCAAGCAACCTGTGCCTCTGCGGAGAGTGTCAGGAGAGGCGGGAAGAGTTTCATGCTCTGGATAACCATCACACCCGCGGTGCATTTGTTCACTGGTGCGTTCAGCTCCTTTGGGAGATGGACCATGGCTCCTGCTTCTATTCCGTGGGGTGGGGGGGGTCAAGAAGTAAATCACTTGCCTTATGGAGGGTGACAGCACCCCACTCATGGATCCAGGTGAGATGCACTGGTGCATGCAGGCCTTCTCTGAAGAGCTCTTCTCCCTGGATCAAACCGACACCGAAGCCTGTCAGACCCTGTGGCAGGGACTCCCACAGGTCAGTGTGGGTGACTGGGACTGGCTTGAGGCTCCTGTCACTCTATCTTCGTGTGGGCTCTCCAGGTGCTGTATGCCTCTGCAGAGGGTTTGGTCAAGCTCAACTGGATACTGACGGAGCTCATCTCATTCAGGAAAGGGATGCATCAAAGCTTCCCACTGTTGGGCCAGCTTTATGCCTTGGCCCTGGAGCCCTTCTTCATCCTCCTGCGGAGGCAGGTGGAGGGATTGATGCTCTGGGAGCTGACAGTGCGGCTCGTCCTGTCAGCGTATGCCAGCAACATACTCCTCACAATCCAGGACTCAGGTGGCCTGGCACAGGTGGAGGCCTGCCAAGCAATGTACTCAGTGGCCTCCTCTGCCTAAGTTAACTGTGTCAAGGGCTTTGGCCTGGCAGTGGGTGATGGGTGGCAGGTGGGCTCACTCCCACCTGTGCTTTGTGGGATCCACTGGAATGCAGGTGCGCTGCTCTACTTGGGGGTCTACCTGTCCCCTACAGACTCCTCCCCACCAGAGAGCTGGCACCAGCTGGAGCAAGGGTGGTGGAGTGACTCTGGGCATGGGCAGGGGTCCTGAGGTGTCTCTCCCTGCATAGGAGAGTGCTGGTGCTGAACCAGCTGGTCCTGTCAATGCTCTGGCACCACTTACACACCCAGCCTGTACCCCCTGAGGTCCTGGCAGGGCTCCAGAGATGGATGCTGGAGTTTTTCTGGCTGGGATGGCACTGGGTTTCTGCAGAGGTCCTGAGCCTCCCCTTGTGGGAGGGCAGCCAGGGCCTTGTTTGCCTCCACAGCCAGGTCTCGCTGTTTCAGCTTCAGACCCTGCAGCGACTGCTATACAGTGTTGGTAGCCATGTGGCATGGGGCCACCTGGGGTGCACCTTCCCCTGCCACTTCCAGGGGCTCCAATATGACTGGCAGCTACTTGGCTCATAGGGTGCCTCTCCCTACAGGCTCTGCGAGGAGTGTCATAGTTTTACCAGGACCTTCTCCAAGCCTGGAATCTGGTCTCTGCCTCCAGGTCCCCTGCAACAGTCACCCAAGGCACCAACCTGCTCATCAAGCCCCTCCTCTGGAACCCCCAGCTGGAGGTGCTAACAACAAAGGTGCCCTGGTTGCAACAGAGGTTAATCCTGGTAGGTGTCACCCATATCGGAGACCTCCTGGACTATTATAGGCAGGAGTGGGTGGACCCTGCTGTGCTGGCCTGGCGCATGGGTCTATCCAGGACATGTGCGACTTGCTGTCTGGTCCAGGAGGTGAAATCTGCCCTACCTCCTGACATCCTTGCCATTGTTGACCAGGTCCTGCTCAGTGATGGCTCCCCACTCGCCTCCCCACCCCCATGGCCGCCAGTCCACCAGAATTGGTTGTGGAGCTGGCACCTTGCCTTATCACCTAAGCCAGCGGGAGGACATCAGACTGGTCCATTTTTACACTGACCTTTCTGCCACCTCTACAAGCTCATGAGCTGCACAAACCATTGTGCTGCCCTCATGTCTTGCCCAGACATCAAGTAGCAGGACCTGCTCTGCAAGGGCATGGCTGGCGCACTCCAGTGGCTTGTGGGATGAAGGTGGAGTACAGACTCAGCCACTGGGGACCTCAGCTGGTGGCTCCTCCATGTAGCTGTCACCATCGACGTGTATGTGGTGAGCTTCACAGACACCCTGGTCTCCTGCCCCTTCTGCGGGCAGAGGGAGACTATGGTGCACATGACCCTTGAGTGCGCCAGGCTGCAGCCCCTCCAACTCTGCCTCCAAAACCTCCTCCTGAGGTTCTGGTTCAATTTCACCCCCCACCTTTTTGTTTTTGGTCACCCCATCAGTAGCCCCACCAAGTCCCAGGACCTCCTGGTCAACCTCCTCCTGGCCCTGGCCAAGTGGGCCCTGTACTTGACTGGGATGGAGGCTCTGGCCAGGAAGGTGCTTGGAGACTGCAGGGCCACCTTCCTCTCATTTGTCCATGTACATCTCTGGGCAGATCCACTGGCTACTTGGATACCTTTGAGGATTGGTGGGTGCATTCTGGGGGGGGCTGTGCTTAGTGTCCCCCTCAGGAGCACTTATTTTCATGTTTTGACCCACACAACACTCCTATCCTGTTTTTTTCATTAGTTGTCCCAAGAATTTAGTTGTTCCATTTGTCCATTGGCCCCCGTAAAAAGGGGCTACTAGTTAGCCAGGTGGGCCTTGCCCATGGTAATCAGATGGACCAATAGACAGGAGCTGATGGAGCTCAGTCAACTGGTACCTGGGGACACTACCCCTTGTGCTAGCTAGACTGCTGAAGCAGCCCTGAGAGTTCCCTGCAACCTTTACCCACTACAGCAGTCTGGCAGTGGGGACTGCTGCCTGGATGTGACCTGCAGCCACCTGCGACATCATGTGGCCCAAAGGCTGCATGCCTACCAGACCCAGATGGTGACTGCATGGCCATTAGAGGCATCTGAACCCCTGGGCCAGCTGCCAGTGGGCTGTGGCAGCACAGTTGATTTCTGTGTGGCACTACTGCCACACCTGGCCATCTGGTGCTACCACCTGGCCATCTGGGCAGCTATCATCCAGATGTTCTCAGTGTAAACTGTCAAAGCATGTCCTCCTGTCCCCAAGTGGCCAGGAGGTCAGCCACCTCCAGCTTGGTCCTGGATGCCAGCTCTAAACAGACTTCTCTGCCTGGGTTCTGCCACTTGGCTCACTAGCAGGAATCCTGTTGTTCCCTATTTAAAAACTGCAGAATCCCTGATCAAAATTTCCTGAAGTCACTCTTTAAAATACCACCAAATCTATGTTCTTCCACAAGTAAAACAAAAGACCACTAGACATTCATATATATAGACATAGAGAGAGAGAGATCAAATCAGTTGGGCAATGTTTTATTGATATTTTTACAATTTTAAAGCAATTTGGAAACCTACCAGTGCCTCTGTCATCATAATAAAATAAATTCTAAATATCTATAGTTTGGCATTGACTTTTGGTTTTTTTGTCAAAGGGATTTGAGATGCTGCAAGAGATGCATTCATCTGGACACACCCATGAAGTCAATTGATTCCCCACTACCACCTGAATAGGAATGTTGTTGCCACTTCCGGGCAGTTGATTTTAAAGTATGGGTGCAGCAGGAGTGAACAAAGAGTGCAATTTCACTACTGCAACCCTGTTGGCTCTGTCCCACCTGGAATCACCCCTTTTCAGTAGTCCCCCATTCTGGGGGCACCGAGGGATTGAGACACAGATGGGTTCTTCTGCTTCCATTTGGTGCTATCTCCTTTTTGGAAGGTCAAAGAGCTGCTATCTATCTTAGTGTGTCTGCTTTCTTGAGATCTCTTCATGGTACTTCTTTACAGGTCTGTAGCAGTAGATAGTGAAGACCTCAGATTTCATATGCCTCCAACATCTGCAGGATTCTAGATTCCTCTAGTATCTGAATGGAAATCTGCATTGGATAGTTTTACTAATACCACCATAGGCTGGAGGATTTATGGCATGTAATACATATTTTCTGGTGTTTATTTCACTGGTATGGCATTTGTGGTCGTGTTGGAAAGCCAATATTATTCTGTATCCATATATTATTTACATCACTGTATGAGTTATGTTATGCTCCCTGTATACATTTTATGATTTGGGATATGGTTTAATCAAGGGAACTGAGGGATGCATACTTATGGAAAAGAGAAAAGTTGCAACTGCTAAATACCTCTGTCATCATGTGCTAGGGTAAGATCAATAGCCACTCCCAGTAGCAGAGAGATGGGGCCACTGGTGGAAAGATACACAGGTTAGGTAGCCAGCTGAGAGGGTAAGAAACTTGTTTGCTTTTTTTGTTCTGTCTTAAAATTTATTGTCATTTTTTCTTGTATATAATTATTTTCTCCCATATGAAAAAATCCTCTTGTTTTTCTACTTACGGTGGCAGAGGGGGATCTCTGGGTGACTGATATTCCAGGCTAGCCTGCTCTACAGAAAGGGGGACCTAAATTTCTTCCACAGCACAAAGGGAATCCAACTAGAGATGGCAGAAATTCCTATGCTGTACCTGTGAGATCTAGTATAAGGACGGGGGAGCTGAGGCTAAGGAGTTATCCCAGGGCAAACTTTGGTCTGTTCTTTAGAACAAGTGGAACAGCAAGGAGAAACTTGGGGCTCTGGAGAAAATCCTGTGGATGGGTTTGTTACAGACTGAGTATGTGTACATGAGCAGTGGACTATGAAGTTGTTATTGTGCCATAATTTATTACTTGTATAAACAAGTATTACATGACTGTGCAGTAACCAGTGCTACTGCGCAGTGCTCTCACCACACATATTTTTTCTATTGTGCAATAGCAACAAGCTACTGCACAGTAACTGCACAGTAGCTTGTTACTACTGCGCTGTAGCTTTGCCATCATGGTTCATGCCTGTGATGCTACGGTGCAGTAGCTCATTGCTATTGCACTGTAGCATCTCATGTAGATGTGCCCACAGTGTAGACTCTTGATGCTCTTGGCTATCCTTCACAAAGCCAAAATTGTCTACATTGCCTACATGTCTTTCCTGATGTGCCTGTTCTGCTCAAGTGGGCCTCAGCACACTCCTTTCTTTGGCCCTTTTCCACCTGGATTCTTCAGTTCTGAAGTAGAAAGGGATAGATCGGGGTGGGCAGTTATTTTGGGTGGAGGGCTGCTTACTGAGTTTTGGCAAGCCATCAAGGGCCGTATGGGTAGTCCTGCCCCTTGACAGGTGCCCCACCCCCTGTTCTCCGTCTTAGGACCAGAAGTCTTACCCCCAACCCCTGACCTTTGCCACCAGAAATCCCTCCCCTTGCCACCCAGAAATATTCCTTTCAGCTAGGGGGTTTGCCATTTCTGAACCAGAAAAATACCAAATTATATTTTAAAAATTAAACTTGTACTACAACATTCATTAATTTCATTTCAAAAAAATATTTTGTCTTGATTCACATTTGTTTGTGTAGTGTACATAGAGGTGATAGTATAATAGCTTAAAATGAAGTCTTACTCTTGTATATTGTGGGAGGGGTGTGGGTGGGAGGGTGGGTATAAGTTTGTGGGGATGTGGGGGCGGGTGTGAATGTGATTTGTGGATAGGTGTGGGTATGTGGGCTGTGGGTGGGTATGTGTTTTGTGGGGGGCTGTGAGTGTGTGGGGGAGGGTTGTGGCTTGTGGAGGGGGAAGGCTTGCTCCCCACACCTGCTCTCTGCCCCTTCCCCCCTCCACTGCAGCTATTTCCCTGCTCTGCCTCCCTCCCCCGCAGGCTGACAGCACCACACAGCTCCTGCAGTACTGGGACTTCAGAAGCCAGCCTGGTCAGGCCTGGGGCAACTTCCCAGGGTCCTCCTCTGCCTCCCTCCCCACCTTCTCCATATCTGTATGTCCCTTGGCATGGGGAGGCAGGAACAGTTCCAGGCCAGAAGCCTTCAACAGCCCCTGCTAGGCAGAAGCTTCCGGCTGGAGCTTGGGATGGGGAGGGGGCTGGAGTGGGGACAGGCCCAGGCCGGACTTGCTTCTCTGGCCACTTGATCTTGCTGGAGGCTTCTCCTCGGTCCTACTGACCCTGGCTCCTGTCATTTTTGACAGGCAGCCAGGGGGAGATAAATATTGATTTTTCTAAACTTTTTAGGGGCCCTGCAGGTCAGATAGAATAACCTGCAATGGAACTCCAACTGGCTACTAGTATCAAGGATAATAAAAAGTCCTTTTTTAGATACGTGGAGAGCCGGAGAAAAAGCAAGGCCAACATTAGATCCCTGCTAATCCAGATGGGAGAACTGACAACCGACGCCCAGGAAAAAGCCAACCTACTAAATGGGTACTTTGCGTCAGTCTTTCACCAGTCCCATGGGATGCCCCTGTCCATTACGGGACAGGGAGGCCCGGATGAGGGAGATTGCTTGCCCTCCATCGATGCTGACCTTGTGAAGGAACACCTTGAGAGGCTGGACACCTTCAAGTCAGCTGGCCCTGACAATATAAACCCCAGGGTACTCAAGGAGCTGGGCTCCACAATTCAAAAAGGATGTGGAGAAGCTTGAGAGAGTGCAGAGGAGAGCCACACACATGATCAGAGGTCAGCAAAACAGACGTTACGATGAGAGGCTGAGAGCTATGGGACTCTTCAGCATGGAAGTGTGCAGGCTCAGGGTCAATCCGATGGCCACCTATAAGTTTATAAGGGGTGTCCACCAGGATCTGGGGAAATGTTTGTTCACCAGAGTGCCCCAAGGGATGACAAGGTCTAATGGTTATAAACTTCAGGAGGGCGGATTTCAATGAGGTAAGAAGAATAGTTGGGGAAGTACTGAGGTCTCGGAGGGGAGGGGAGGTTGGTGTCCAAGAAGAGTGGTCATTCCTTAAGGAGACAATCCTCCATGCCCAAAGGAAGGTAATTTCAACAAGGATTAATGGGGGCAAGAGGGCACAAAAGCCCCCATGGCTCACCAAAAGCATATGGGAATGTCTCCTAGCTAAAAGGGAGGCGTACACCCAATGGAAGGGAGGGGTCATCACCAAGGAGGACTATACCTCAGTTGCTCGGGGCTGCACGGGGGTGGTCAGGAAGGCCAAGGCAGAGAAGGAACTGCGACTAGCTACCTGGATCAAGGACAACAAGAAATCCTTTTTTAAATACATAGGGGGCAAAAAGAAGGTACCGGGTAACGTGGGGCCTCTGCAAGACACGCTAAGAAATCTGGTTGTTGCACCAGACAACAAGGCTAACCTATTTAACGATTTCTTTGCCTCTATTTTCCTGAGCAGGGACCAGATCAGCCCATCCGCCAGGACCCACTCAGACCCCGGGGGAGGTGTACCCAGGCCTAGGGTGAGCGAGGATCTAGTCAGGGAACTTCTGGAGGGACTGGACGTCTTTAAATCAGTTGGTCCTGACGACCTCCACACCAGAGTGCTGAGGGAATTAGCAGAGGTCATTGCGGGACCCCGGCACGGCTCTACGAGCACTCATGGTGCTCTGGTGTGGTGCCAGAGTACTGGAAAAGGGCCAACGTGGTTCTCATTTTCAAAAAAGGGAGGAAGGAGGACCCAGGCCAGTTAGTCTTACCTCGATCCTGGGTAAGCTTTTTGAGAGAATTATCCTGGTGCATGTCCACGAGGGGCCAGCAGGGGAGGTTATGCTTAGGGGCAACCAACACGGGTTCATTACAGGCAGGTCCTGTCAGACCAACTTGGTGGCCTTCTATGACCAGGTCACAAAATCTTTAGATGCAGGGGTAGCAGTGGACGTAGTCTTTCTGGACTTCAGGTAGGCCTTCAACACTGTCTCTCACCCCATTATCATTAAACAAACTAGGGAACTGTGGCGTTGACACCTACACAGTCAAATGAGTCGCTAACTGGCTGGAGGGCCACACCCAGAGAGTGGTAGTGGATGGGTCATTTTCGACCTGGAGGGATGTGGGTAGTGGGATCCCCCAGGGCTCAGTCCTCGGACCTGCACTGTTCAACATCTTCATCAGTGACTTGGACGAGGGGGTAAAAAGCACCCTGTTCAAATTTGCTGATGACACTAAGATGTGGGGGAATGTGGGCTTGCTAGAAGGGAGGAATAGGCTGCAATTGGACCTAGACAGGTTACAGGGGTGGGCAGATGAGAACAGGATGGGTTTTAACACTGCTAAGTGCAAGGTGCTGCACCTGGGGAGGAAGAACCAGCAGCATACCTACAGGCTGGGGAACTCCCTTCTTGTCAGTGCAGAGGAAGAAAAGGATCTTGGAGTCATTATTGATGCCAAAATGAACATGGGCCGGCAGTGTGGCCAACCACACCTTGTCATGCATCCATAGATGCATCTCAAGCAGGTCCAAGGAGGTGATCCTCCCCCTCTATGCGGCACTGGTCAGGCCGCATTTGGAGCACTGCGTCCAGTTCTGGGCACTGCACTTCAGGAGAGATGTGGACAGCATCGAGAGGGTTCAGAGGAGGGCCACCCACATGATCAGGGGGCAGCAGGGCAGGCCCTGTGAGGAGAGGCTAAGGGACCTGAACTTGTTCAGCCTCCACAAGAGAAGGCTGAGGGGGGATCTGAGGGGGAACAGGGTGGCCTGTTACAAACTAGTCAGAGGGGACCAGCAGGCATTGGGGGAGTCCCTGTTCCCCTGAGCACTACCAGGAGTGACTAGAAATAATGGTCACAAGCTGGCAGAGGGTAGATTCAGACTAGACATCAGGGGGCACTACTTCACTGTCAGGGCGGCTAGGATCTGGAACCAACTTCCAAGCGAAGTGGTGCTGGGGGTCTTTAAGAGGAGGTTTGACAAACACCTCACTGGGGTCATTTGACCCCAGTACTTTTTCCTGCTATGGCAGGGGGTCGGACTTGATGATCTGCTCAGGTCCCTTCCGACCCTACCAACTATGAAACTATGAAACTCCTGCAACACCGTTTCAGGCTGGACATAAGGAAGAACTTCTTTACTGTCCGAGCCCCCAAGGTCTGGAATGGCCTGCCGCTGGAGGTGGTTCAAGCACCGACTTTGAATGCCTTTAAGAGAAACCTGAATGTTTTTCTTGCTGGGATCCTATGATCCTAGCTGACTTCCTGCCCCTGGGGCAGGGGACTGGACTCGATGATCTTCTGAGATCCCTTCCAGCCCTAATGTCTATGAAATCTATGAAACTTGGAGGGCTGGATGCAGCCCATGGGCCATATTTTGCCTGCCCCAGGATAGATTGTCATTAGAAGACCCTGTAGAGGTCCTTTGCAATGTAATTAATTCTGTAAAATGTTACATATTTCGGATTCTCTCTATGGCTATAGCTAAATGAGCACTTTACTATTACTGGCAGCAGCTATAGTGTACCTCATAGTAAGAAGAAAAGATGCTACTGTGCCGTAGCATTACTAGGCATGAACCACTGACTCAGATAAAAATGTAATCATTAAGTTTCTCTCTCAATGGCTCTTATGTTTTTATCTGTGAGTTGAGTAAATATAAAAAATACAATATTCCCCCAAATTTAATTTAATATTCCCACATTAAATTGTGGATGAAATTCTTAATCCAGTTTAGACCTGTTTAGACAGAGTAATCTTAATGTTCTTTTCCTACCAGTAGGCCAGAATTTCCACCCAGGGTAATTAGAATAGAATAGATCAGGGTAATCAGAATAGCAGGAGATTTCTGCCAGTTTGCACCAATCCCTGCTGCGGTTCTCAGTAGTCTGATGCTACAAGATTTGACTTCAAACTACAATACAATTTTGTAATTATTAAGCTGCTAGTATGAGACTGGCCTGTCCTAACTCTCAGGATAGGATAAGAACCTGGACCACTAGCTTTCCATCTGTTCCAGCTGATCTCATCTCATCTAATCACATTTGTATTTATATGGAAATTACTGTGTTCTCATTACTTGAGTCTTTACAAGGGTGTGGCTACAGTGATTCTATTATGGTCCTGCATATATGTGATGGTATAATGAAAGGGTTTGTTTGAGGAATCCTCAGAGAGGAGAGGACGTGTAAGATTTGCTAATCTCTTTTTAAATGGCTTTTATATTGATTTAAGAAGGTACTTATATGACCACACATCAATAGGAATTCCCCACATGTGCCACTACTCTTAGAAGTTAAGTGCAAGAGATAACATTTATAAACTTGAATGTTTAAACACTAGTTTTTCTTCTTGCCCCTTCCCTACTCCGCCAGTTTTGCATTCCCATGTGTCTCCTTTTCTCTTTATTCCTATTGTAGATACTGGATATTCCTTCCTGGATTCCTTCCTTCTATGTTGAATCTACCATGACCATCTGGTGCTTGAAGCACCCCCTGTCCTTTCAAGTGTGAATTCCTAGCCCTTGGAGACATTTGAACATCTCTTACCTGATCTCATCATGACTAATTAGTGATGTATTTGGTCACCATGGAGAAGTCATTCTAATTCCATTAGTGCATCAATTTGTACAGAGGAAAATGACAAAATAAAATGAGGAAAAGAGAGAAAATAGGATTGCAAATTTCTGATGCTTCTTGTTACCATTTAAGTGCAGGAAAGGAACAAATTGCTTCCAGGATTTGTCATATCTGAGAGGATGTTTTTTTTAAATATATCTCATAAAAATATGTTAATATAGCAATTTTACATGTGCACATTTATCTTTCTCCCATAAGATGTCATCTGCTTCTATATTTATAGCTAGGACTTATTGCAGCTTCTGTTCATTTAATATCCATGTGTAGGAAGGGAGTAGGGGGGAGACACGAAAGTACCTATGAGAAGAAAAAGGAAATAACTGAATTTAGTCATTTTCCTTTCCTTAGATATTTGAACAAAGGGAGATATTTAGCTGTGTTAGCCTGAAGTGAGGCAGAAGGCAAGGTAGAAGTGCACTTTATAGACTAACTGAATCAGAGATTCATAAGCTCAAAGCATGATATTGGAAATGAACTATCATTGTAGCAAAGGGGTGTACCATTAACAGAAGACAAAATAGGTAAATAGATGGTATATTTGCCTGTGTATGCACTGTATCTTTTATTGTTTTCAGAGAAAGAGAGAAAGGAGTCCGCAGAGGTAAAAAAAAAATGTTTGTTCCAACCTAGGAACAAGCTCTCATTTCTACATTTAAAGGGGAAAGATTCATTTTTCTATTTAGATTCTTATAAGATACAAGAATTCAGTTAGTGACTGTAAGTTTTCAGTTTTTTAATAAAAATAATGGATGCTTCCATTTCCTGATACAGTTTTTCTGTCTGTTGCCTATTTTTTGATAAATAAAATAGATGAACTTTTACTTTTAATTGTCTCTTACATGTATCCTGGACCATCACAGCTAACACACTAACACAGCATCAAGGATATTGAAATTTATCACTTACAACTGAAAATCTACCATCCGAAGAAAACAAAAAGCTAGATCAAACAGTAGTATTTTCTTCATACGCTTGTGCAATTGCCTCTTGTGTATTTCCTGACCCTTAATACCTGTTCCCAATAAGCACTTTCAGCTGGCATTAATTGGTATTGAGGATGCTTGCAACCATTAGGAGGTACTCAAAATTCAGGCAAATGATTACCTATTCTATCTCTTGAAAAAGAGTTGATATACAACTACCGCTACCCCTGAGCTCATGTATTAACATGTCTCATCTGTACATTTCAAAGCACTTAAAAAAATGGACTGGTATCGTTATCCCCATTTTACAGATGGGCAGACTTAGATTTCTCCAATAATACAGTAAGGTTACCAGTCAAAATTAACACGTAGAAAACACAATACAGAAAGGCATTGAAAATAAGCATAATCAACACAGATTTACACTTCACTATTCATATTCTTAAAGGCTCACAAACTATCTGTTAATGAGAAAGATTCATTTTAAGATTCATCATTGCAGAAGTGGATGAAGAAGAAGCCACTTACTTGTCTTTACACAGAGCATGTCTTTGGAGTCAAGAGAAGTATGCAAATATACTTCCTGTGTTTTATTGATAGTTAAACTTTCAACCATTCAAACTTCAGGGTCTGAAAACAGTACAAAACCCCCCAGTCAAATGTATGATAAAGTCATATAATTTCAGTCTCTAAAATTGAAATCATGCATGCCTAAAATTTATGAAAGGAACCATGAATTAATGAAAAGTTCCATACAAGTTCAAAATATCATATATTTTCAAAAGCTAAAGCTGTATCTCATATCTTTGTACCATGCAAAGCAATAGAATATGCTTTATCTTTTTAATAGATAAAAAAATTTGAATATGTTATTAATAAATATTTAATAGCAATTTTCATTCTACTTTCTCAAAACAATATATAATAAAGAGTATATTCCCTTAACTATATTACTATCTCCCATTTTACCTATGGCAAAACTGAGGCACCAAGAAGCAAAGCAACTTGCTCTACTCTATCTATGGGACTAGACGTCAGTACTTCTAAGTCTTAGCCCTTTGCTCTATCTGTTAAGCCACTAAGAAGAAGAATCTAATGATGCTGACATGGAATCATAGAGCTATTTTGACATGGAAACTACAATTTGAATATTTGCAGCTGTTGTACTGTGTTGGAAGTCATCAGATATAGGATTTAGTCCTAACTTTGTTATGTGTTGCTATGTGGCCTTGGGCATATATCATTTACTCATTCAGTTCTTCACTTACTCCACTTATAAAGCAGGAGTAATAAAGTTTCTAGAAGTGCTCAGTTAAGTCCCTACTGGATAGGTATCCATGTCAACATACAGATGGATATGTTGATAGTATCCAGACAGAGGCCAAGAATGAATTAATAGGGAGACTTAACTCCTTCCATTTCTGCAGACATCCATCACATCAGGTTGCAGAACATTAATAGGACAGAGTGAGGGGAACTGAATTGCTAGTACCTATTTTGTATACTCAGAGCTGTAAAATAGAAGAATCTCTCTGATGGTAAACTTTATGCATTGGGAGAAGATATTTTTTCTGGTCTCTAAAGTTGTAGTGAAAGAATCTTGTAATCTGCAGCTACTTGAATGTCATGGTTAGATTCCTAGATCCTGTGGATTCTAGAGTTGCAAAATGCGAATTATCTGGCAGCTTCATACACATTTTAAAAATCTAGGTTGATAATGATTGAATATGAAATGGAATAATACAATCAGTTCAGTAGCTCCTGCAATTAATTTTAAAATTAAATTAAATGTATTTAATACTATACCCACATTTTTTATTTCCTTGCCACTTTAATGGCCCACTGAAATAAACACCTGCAAAGTCAGAATGGTAACTTAAGATAAAGCTGATTTACTTTGAAACCAAAGCTTAAAAAGTCTTTTTTCTTAACAAAAAGCTGAGTTTATGGAGCACTATTTTGTGGCAAGAAGTTTTTTGGCCCTGGAACCACAAAATGGGTGTGGCTCTGACTGTAATGTTAACACTACTCCTTTATATTCCCTGATAGGAATGCTGGATGGGAACAGGGCAAAATTCAAGTCAATATAAGAACTTTTAGTTCAAATATCTCGACTTTTTATGTTTACGTGTGTTTTATTTAAATGTATAATATTCTATTAATATATTTGCATGGTAATGATATTCTCTCCTTTAATAGAGTCTTTTTTACAGCTTGTTTGGGAATTTGTAATATTACACCATATTATGAATGCGCATAATTTTGCAGGTTATCTGGAGCATTTATAACAAACAGAACATTTCCTTTTATTCTATGTCATGCTGAAATAGTTGTTAATTAGAAAAGTGTATGTTGAAAAGTATATTTTTGAGGATTTATTTAGTAATGACATTAACATAAAATACTTCAGTGCTCAGATTAGGCTAGTCAGTCAGCCAATATCTGATAGCTAGAAAATAGTATTTAGAGATTTGTTTTTGGGAATTGGCTTGTAGGTAAAGAAGATATGTATTAGAATAATGATCCAGGGCAATGGCAAGGGCTAATTCATTTCTAAAAGCCTGTTGTTATCCTTCCTGGCCCACTGTGTCTGACAAAGGCAAGCAGCAAACAGATGCACAGGCTGGGAAATAGAAGACATGTACCACACTGGTCCATAACATGCTGTGTTGGCCAGGTCACAGTGCCCAGTTGCAGAGCCCTTAGAATTTCTGGTTTTGGGGAACAGACCAAATTAGGAGGATACTGGAACGACCCAAATTAAGATTTATGCATGTGATGAGTTTGTGAAACAATGGGATATGCTGACAGGACAGAACATGGACAGTATGATGACCACAGAAAGATCAATCAATGATGCCCAGAGATGAAGAGTCATTGGGGGGGCGGGGAGGGGGAGGACACAAAAGGAGATATTTCAGAGCAGCAAAGGGTCCCCGACAGGAAAACCAGAGGCTGCCATGGACAGAGCGCATATCACCAGCCTGTCTCACTCACCGCACTGGGGCTGGCGTGGGCCTCAGCCTTTGACCCCCAGGCTGCTGACATCTGACATTCAAGAAAGAACCTCAGGGAGAAGCTCGTATACTGGCCAGACATACCTTGACTCTGTAACAGCTATAGGACTGGTAGATATAGAATTGTTTGCATTATTCTTATCTGCTATCACTGTGTATCAATTAAATTTGCCTATTGTTGAATGGAGAAGTCATGGTCAGTCTGAGGGTTTTGGGTCCACCCAGAACAAGGTATCTGGGTCATAAATACAGTGTCAACCATGTCTCCTGAAAACAAGGATTTGGTCAAAATGATCAAAATATGTTAGAAATCAGGGGTAAAATTCTGGCCTTATTGGGTGCATCCAGATAAGCGTGCATGTGTGCAGACCCATCTGTCTGCACTGCATACTGCATGTACCACACATGCAGGCATTCTCTGCACTGCTAATTTGTAGTAGGGGTGGGGAATTAGGGTTGACACCAGGAGATCCCAGTGTCAAAAAAACCTGTGCCTTAAAAAAGTGGGGCAGCACATGTGGCGGCAGAAACCAGAGCCTGGCTGGCTGGAGCCATGCTCTGGCTGCTGGCCAGGCTCCGTGCTGCCAGCTTGCTGTGGTTACAGCCCCCAGAGGCCCTCAGGACCCCAGGAAAGGCTAGTGGGGCCTGACCAGGTGCTGGCCCCAGCCTCTCCTACCTCACCTGGGGGGTAACATGCTGCATTCCAGAGCATGCATGCTCAGGTGTTTCCTGGGGATAAGCAGCAGCTGTGCTGCTGCTGTTTGTCCCTGGGAAAAGCACATTTCCACTCATCAGAATGTG
The DNA here is from genome assembly GCF_030867095.1 of Alligator mississippiensis. Lineage (NCBI taxonomy): Eukaryota > Metazoa > Chordata > Crocodylia > Alligatoridae > Alligator > Alligator mississippiensis. The sequence continues at coordinate 110,851,309 of NC_081824.1, read as the reverse complement.
CCCATTGATGCTAAGAGAAGTTTTGTCCTTGATTTTGGATAGAGGGAAGTGTTTCATCTGAACAATTAAGACTTGGTGAATTGCCAGGTGATTGTGAAAAGGTAAAGTAATTAATATCAGCTTTCAGTGCTTCCTATAGAGGTTCATTTCATAATAAAGATGACACTTGTAGCAAGGAATTTATGGAAAGATATTTTCAAAAGCTAAAACTGTATATCATATCTCTGCCCCATACAAACATTTTAGTGAGTGGTAGGGGTTTTCACCTTTTCAAGAACCTGGGCATTTTAATATGGCTTCCTCAGTTAATCCCACTGGAACCAGTTCAAGATCCTCTTAGAAATATACATGCCATTAACAAATAATTCATTCTTCACACTGAATTAGAAATATCTTGATTTATTAGCAGGGCAGGTACTGAGTTAATTCAGTACTTTACATTTTAAAGAGAAAACTTGTTTGTTTGTTTTTTTGTGTCTCCTCCATCCAAATGCATTAACTTAAAGCTCCAGTCTTTGAGAACTCTCCTGAATCAGTCTCCAGTGTCCTTACCTTCAAATCAATAAAGGAGCTTTTCAAGTCTATCTTCTGATGGTTTGTTCCCTACTGGTGACCGCATCAGCATTTCAGCATTCAGCTCCTGCATCTGTTTATCATCAGCTTGAAACAGAATCTGTGAGCTAGATTCTGATCTGACAAACACTAATAGATGCAAAGCCAAAGTCACACTATAGGTTCTTATCTCATTCATACCAGGTTTCCATCATAGCAAATATACCATGTTTGACAGAAATCTTGCAAATTTACTTTACAATAACTAAGAATAAAATCTAGTCCCTTAGTATCTAATCTTCACTATATTTATGCCACATTCTGTTGGTACAAAACAGAGTCTTCCTAGTGAGGTACGTTTTCTGAGGGGGCCCTGCCCTGGAAGAATTAAGTCTCTACAATTTGTTTTTCTTATGTTATTTAAAAATAAAATGGATTGTAGAATTGTAGCACCCTTTTTTCCTGTTTCCACATTGCTCTTTAAGACTCTTCCTTTCCCTCTGTTTAAGTGCTCCCCTCCCCCATGAAATAAGGATTAAATTGAATGCAAGCCAACCACTATGTGGAATAGTGGTTGGAACTGTTTGATGAGGTGACGTGCAGTTGATGTATCCATAGAAACCATGACTCCAGCCTCATTCACACAAAAACTGCTTCTCCAGCAGGCCAGAGTGAGAACAGAAGCAATTGTAGATATAATAACAGGTCCTTTACAATTTGCCTATGATTCAAAACATTTTAATGTGGTATCAGCGTAAGAAAGAATATTCAAGGAAATGAGTCTGAAAGCACTGCTTTCTTGTGGCTGAATCAGAAAGCAGACAACTATCTTATTACATTAACCCTTTAAAATTCCTATTGACATTCTTCCCTCACTGACAAGGCTTAAATTGACTTGGTTGCTATTATTGTGATGTGAACCAGAACTTCTCTAACTCGCCAACAAGCTCTAGAGGCTATGTATAATGTATTTGAATGTATCCAGCACCTGGATAATACAAGTATTTTGATGAATTGACAAACAGGTGGGGAGGGCTGATTCACATTGTGAACACTGTGCTGTGGGTATAAGTGCAAAATGAAGACCAATGTTTCATCCCACCTCCCCTAAATGTGTGGCTGATAAGATTTCTGCATATTTGCAAAAGTGCTGTTTTGGCAAAACTCCAACCTCCAAATATGGGACATGGAACAAGAAGGATAACCAGAAGTAATACAATAGCACAGAATCCTTTAAAAATAGTCCCTCAGCCTAAATATAATTTGTATCCATTTTATTCAGGAATTGTCATAGGAATCACTATCGCCAAGATAAATTATTTCTGTCAAAACAAAGCAGGGAACAGCAAGTCCAGAGACTTGCAGAGAGAAAGGCAGAGAGCACTTTGTAGCTATGTCTTATAATTAGAAATGGTTGAAAGGAACTTTATGGCTTGTTTCATAGCATGCTCAGTACAAGCATGATTGCTGAAACAATGGGTACAATGGTTTACTGTAGTGACATGAACAGCAGAAGAGAGCAAACTTCCTGCAGCCCTCAGCAAGATGATTTGACAGCAAGAATACAGCCAAGAGTATTTCTTAATTATTAGAAATAAATTCTAATAAATAAAGTAATGACAAATAATTCCTCACTCTCCTAGTTTTGCTTTCATAGCAACAGAATGAGATCCTATATTTTTAATTATTCTAATTTTTGTATAACATTATTAATTTTGATGCTGGAAATCAACAGGGGGTGTGTCTACACATGCATTTGATCAGAGATCAGTTTACTTGTGAGTAAACTACTTGCAAGTAAACACTCTTGGGCAGGCGTCTACACATGCAGGGACATGGCAGTAGATTTGCTCCAACTTCCTGTGGCCCTGCAATGGCCCCCTGCTGCCACCAGGGGTAGCTCCAGGCTCCCGCTGCAGTGCCAGCAGCTGGCAGCCATCTTGAAAAGGCAGCCCCACTCTCTGCTCCCTGACCAGCCACTTTTCTGGTCAGGAGCAGCATGCACAGCACAGGGGCAGCATGTGGCAGCTGTCTCATCTCTGCCTCCCCATGCCATGGTTGCTCCAGCCCCTGCCCATGGCAGCGATGTCTTGCACCCCAGGCTCCTGCTGGCCACTGCACTGCCCCTGCTGACACGCTGTGCTGACCACCAGCTGGCCTATGGCCATCAGGGCCCCACCAGCTCTCCCATGTGTAGTGACTGCCTGCCTGGCTGCACTGCACTGTCCCAGGGCTGCTGTTGCTGCACAGCTGCTGCCTGGACCCTGTTCTGCTGGCTAGACTCCAGTGGGGATGCTGATGACGGGGTGCTGGATGCCATTGCCAGGGCTATCCTCACCGTTCTTGGCCTCTAGCCCCACTGCCTCTGGGCCCACTGAGCCAGTTTGGACTGGCAGCTGTATGTCATCCAGCAGACCTGGATGATGAGCAGTGGATGACATTCAGAATGAGACAGGCCACCTTCTTGGACCTCCTGGAGCAGGTCTGCCCACACCTGAAGCATCAGGACACTTCCATGTGGCCACCCCTTCCCTCAGGCACCTGGCTGGCCCTTGCCCTGCTCAACCTGCCCATGCTCACCAGCCTCTGCTATGTAGGCCATCTCTTTGGGGTGCACAAGGCCACTGCTGGAAAGACCATGCTGGAGGTGTGTGGCACCCTCCAGGATGAGCTGGGCCACACAGTGTTCCAGGTTCATGACTCCCTGGCAGTGGTGGTAGGGCAGTGGTTCCATGCTCTGGGATTCCCCCAGTGTATTGGAGCCCTGGATGAAATCTGCATCCCTGTCACTTGCCCACCCCATGATGACCACCTCTACTACAGCCAGAGGGGCTTTCACTCTGTCTTGCTCCAGGCCATCATTGACCACCATGGCACCTTCACAAAAGTGAGTGCCACCTGGGCGAGCAGTGCCCATGACACCCATGTGTTTCACAACTCCAGCCTGTCAGGCCTAGTGCAGAGTGTTTGCTTCACACTGGCAGTGCTGGACCTGCAGCTGGGATCTGTGGTTGTCCCACCCCTTCTCACTGGGGACCCTGCCTACCTGCTCCTGCCCTGGCTTATGTGGCCCTACACCAGCCACCTGGACCCCCCCACCATGCCCATTTTAACCAGTGCTTGGACCAGACTCATGCCCTGGTAGAATGCGCCTTCAGCCTCCTCAAGAGATGCTGGTGCACCCTCACCACCTGCCTTGAGTTTGCTGAGCACACCATCTACTGAGTCATCATCACATCATGCATAACATCTGTGAGGCCTGGGAGGACCTGATTCTTGAGGCCTGATGAGAGGAGGAGTGGTGGGCAGAGGACACTGGGCAGTAGGAGCACCAGCTGCTGCAGCAGCAACTGTGTTGTGCTCCCCTGACAAGGCCCTGGGTGAGCTGCACACCCACCAGTAGGGGCTAGGGCACCAGGCATGAGAGATGCTGGATGACCACCTCCTCCTGCACTCCCCACTGTAGTGTGCTTGGACAGCTGCTTATGGACCCTTCACCCTCCCCCTGCAAACCTCAGCACCATACTCACTACAGCCATCTCAGAAGAACAACAGCTTTTATTTTCCTCACATCAAACAGACCCCCTCTCTCTCCCCAAAAACAGAGCCCCTCTACCATCCACCCCACCCACCAACAATAAAACACCCAGTTCCTTGCGTGAACTATTTTCAAGTGAAGTGCTATGGTTGTGCATGTGGCCTCTCAGCATGAGTGGCAATGGGGTAGGGAAACCTAGGGGGCAGAGCCCAGGAACAGGCAGTCAACACTCCAGTTTCTGGCCATTCCCCTGTGAGTGTGCATGCTGTAGCAAGCCCAGTGGGTGGGTGGCTTGTCCAAGGGCAGAGGTGGCTGCTGGCCCCTCAGCGTGGGTGACTTCCTCTCTGGAAGCCAGTGTTCAGGGCCAGCAGGGCCAGCATGTAGTCCTGGGCCCACTGCAGGCAGCTCTGGCTCCATGCTCATGTGGGTTTAGAAGTGTCAGAAAATCTCACCCCTTATCAGCATTACTACACTAACAGAGGTTTCCAACGTACATCCAGGCTAGTTACAATGTTATTTTCCTCATCAAGTGAATAGATGCTAAATATGATTTCCACTGAGATAATGGAATGGGGTCGTGGGAGACAGGCATCTAGCTATTATCAATGTCTTAGTAATATTCTTTGCACTAGGTAAAAGCTGTTAAGACACATTGTTATGACCATAGATATAGGGTCAACCTTATTAAGGCCAAGGATATGGAATCCTTAAAAAAGATGATAAGGGTGCATCTACACATGCAAATAATCTGGGAGCAGTTTACTCTCAAGTGAACTACTCAAGAGTAAACTCTCCTGGGTACACGTCTACATGTGCAGGGACATGGGAGAAGATTTGCTGCTTCCAGCAGCAGACTGCTCCCACTCTCTGTGGCCCTACAATGGGTCTCTGCAGCAGCCAGTAGGAGTTCTGGATGTTCATCCAGGGGCCAGGAGAAAGTTGGCTCCTGGCAGGGGCTGGGATACTTCTCCCTGCCCCTGGGAACTGCCTGCTGCTGGGTCGAGCTCTGCCACCGGAGTCCAGGTGAGGACAATGTCCCCCTGCCGTGGCAGCAGGGAGCTCCCACCCCCCACTCTGCAACTGTGGGACCTGGGCTGGGAAATCTTTATCTCCCTGATAAGAATCTCCCACTCTTGCGATCATGGAGCGGGGGCTGGGAGCTCTCTGCTGCTAAGGCAGGGGGACATTGTTCCCTCTCCCCCCCACTCCTCCCGGCTCTGGTGGCATATCCTGCCCTGGTAGCAAGCAGTTCCTGGGGGGCAGGGAACAATCTCGCACCCCTGCTGCCCGGCTAACTGGGAGCACATTTGCTCCCAGTCAGGGGTCTACACGTGCGCTATTGCGCAGTTACTAATCATGAGTAAATTTGCTACTTGCATTTTCAGGTAGAAAATTTACTCACGATTAAAGCCAATTACTGTGCAGTAAGTGTCTTTACATGTAGACATGGATGCTTACTGTGGAGTAATTGGGTCTACTGCACAGTAAGGTGTCTCATGTAGATGCGCCCAATAACTCTTTAATATTTCAAAATATGAGCTAAAATTATTTTCCTCGTTTTCTGTGGCAGGATCAAAGGATGTGTGATTTTGAAGCATGTAGGCTGTCTTGTTGGCTACAAAGGACCAACTCATGGGATCATAATGAATTCTAATTTATTGTACGGGATGTGAACTTACCAATAATATCATAACTGCAAACTTTGAGTTATGAGGGGTACTGGCCACCTTAACACATACACACACATACACTCACTCATTCAAGCCTATGTCACTTAGACTCATGTAGTAAAGTGAATAGTAGCTGCTGCAGTGATTGTGAGAACACTGGTGTTAGTATTTCTACCTATCTGAGGCTCTGGAGTCTGCTGTCAATGGTCAGCTTCCTTCAAGGCAATGTCTTCTCCAGAATGAGAGTCACCTGCTTGTCCTTCTGTCTTGGTAGGTCAGGTGCTTGCGGTGGTCAGGGCACCACTAAGGGTCACACTTCACTGCCTTTTACCCCTTTCTGGCAGACTTGTGTGATTCCCCAGCATCATTTTGGCTGCCTAATCCAGAGGTCAGTGTCCCACGTGGGTCTTGAGCAGTGCACAACAGCTGTTAGTCACAGGGTTCTTGCCTGCCCATAGTGCAGTTTCAGGAGTCAGTTTGTGATTTTGATTAATTAACAATGGTATTGTTAATGGTTGCAGAAATAGCCAGTAGGGTGGGTGCTCAATTGCAGGAATCAGTTCCTTGGCTTAATTAGCCTAAAATGGCCTGTAGAGTAGAGTTTTGTAATGGTAAGTTCCTCTGGCTAGGATATTGTCATTTAATCACCTATTGATAATCATACACTCACATTCACTCAGGGGGGACCAGTCCAATATAGCAGATTTTATCACTTTACAATTACAGTTTCAATGCAGTTTTTAACAATGGTCTAGGGTGTAACTTCATTCTACAGGGAGTACATTCCTTAAGGGTTTAAAAGTATAAAATATAAAATACAAAATTCCATGGTAATGAGGAGACAGGTGAAATATAAAAATGCGCTGTGAAAAATATATAAAAATGCAATATGAGGTAGTGAGGATCAAAGGCTACTGGGGACAGTAAGTGATTTAGGTTAGCACAGGATATATTTACAGTCTTTGAAGTGGATACGTTAGTTCTTTTGTATTCTTTAGTGACACTGAGCTTAATTGATATGTAGATGTAGTTTCTAGGTTTCCCCTACAGAAAGCCACTTCAACTTTCTGGCTTGCTGTAAGCCTTGCCACACCCATGTAATGTGTATGCTAGGTCTCTGCCAATATTTAGAAAGAAAAAGAAATGCACAATATGCAGTGGGGTGGGGAGTGGGGTGTGCAAGCAAGAAGGGGCTTCTGTTATATCAATGTCCAGAAGGGAAATGTATAAAGGGAGCTTTCTGCTACAGTCTATACACATGTTCATGGTTGGGAGAGTGCCATTTTAATTAGAGTAATTCCTGGACAGCCACTCTAATTAAAATGACTCACGGTCACATGTATTAAGCCCCCATGCAATTTTAAATGGCCACAAGATGCTTTATCTAAATCTTATTCAATGAGGTTTAGATAAAGTACCCTCACGGCTATCTTGAAACATATGGGGGATTAATATATGTGATGATGAGACACTGAAGCATTCTAGTTAGAACATGGAGCACGCTCGATTACTCTGCTCTGACACATTCTGATTAGAATGTGAACAAGCACATCTATAGGCAGCTGTAATGGCTATATCTCTGTGACACTGTCTATGAAGTTGTATTTTCACTGAGGCAGGCAATCTAGTTTTCACCAGTTGAATCTGTTAAATTTGTTAGGGGCTAGATATAAGGGGCTGAATGAAGGTGGCACATTGCACTGGATTTATTCTTAAGTACTGCACACTAAGGTATTTCATGTTCTTCATTCCACATGTTTCAAACACCTGGTATTATTTCATTGTATATATTGGATAATTGCTGACTAATTTTATGGCAGGTGCATGTTTAAAGGTTCAAATGAAGTACTTGAAATATTGTACATTCCAAAAGGAGTTTTTCATATTTCAGTTGTTCTTCAGAACACTGGTCAAAGTTCTGCTTTCTGAAAGTTCTCCAGGTGAACAGGTCAGTATTCTTATATAATAAAGGGCTTAGTCTGTCTGTCCATAATGCTCTTGGAGCACTCTGATTGGTTAGTGAAACAACCAATCAGAGTGTGAAGCACAGTCATGACGGTGGGGATGGAGGGGGCAGACTGGGCAGGGGCAAGGCCAGCAGCACTGGCCTCACTCCTGTGCTCTGTCCCCGCCATAATGGCGGTGCTCCACCACCTCCAAGGAGCAGGGCCGGCAGGGAGGGGATGAGGCCAGCAGTGCTGGAGGTGGCAGCAGTGTGGGGTGCTGGTGGAGGTGGATGGAGGGGACGGCCTCCTGGGAGGCGGTGGCAGCGTGGGGTGGTGGGTGGGGGTGCTTCATCCCTCCCTGCCCCCACTGTCATTCTTGATGGGCAATTTGCTAGTCGTGTTGATAAAATTCCTGCCCACATGGAACTCTGTTTTCCGGAGGACATGTGGTACCCCTGTGGGCTTATTTTCACTTTCCAAAGATATTCATTTTAGCAAAGGTTTCCCTGCATAAGTCATATCCCTGAGCCACCCTGCTCCACAGAGCTGGTGTGGGGAGGAAAGAATGGGAGGATGGGAATATTTCTCTGTTGTTCCAAAAGGAGCAACAAATCCTCCATTAGTTCATTACACCATAGATTCATAGATTCATAGATGTTAGGGTCGGAAGGGACCTCAATAGATCATTGAGTCCGACCCCCTGCATAAGCAGGAAAGTGTGCTGGGTCTAGTGTTTGGTCCTAGCCAAACTGAGGCGAAGGAGGCTGAGGCTTAATTATGCCTCTTAGTTTAGCAGAACATTTCTCCTTAGAACTGTGGGTGTACTAACAGGTGCACTCAGAGGCATTCTATTCTCTTTGGGATACTGTATGGTTGTTATCACTATAGCATAATCTGGTATCATCAGCAGACTTCCTGGAAATAACCTGCCCTGTTATGCTGCAAGTGCTTATAACGGGTGGAGGGAAAAGTCCTGAAATCATCTTCCAACCCATACATAGTCTCAACAGGATTAAATTTTTAACAGTAAGTGTTGATAAACACTAATTTCACCTCGCCCTCACAGACCAACAAAAAAGTATTTCCATTATTATTAATCAAAATTTATGGAAAGGTGACATAAGAAAAATAATGGCTGTTGTACTGTGTGATGATGACATGGAGAGCAGTTTTACAGAACCATGCTGACTGTAGTTTGGACTGCAACTCCCAAAAGCCCCAGGGACAGGGAACAAAGGAAGAGGAAGTGACAAAGCAGACAAGGGAGCCATGGGCAAGCAGAGCTGGGACTGGTGGTAGCTCTGCCCCTCAGCTGGCAGTGGTCCAACAGCATACTGTCATTAATGAATTGTCTGCCCCCCACATCCCTAATTTCATGCAATACTGAAAACTTAAAATCAAAATAAAAATAAATGCTTAAAAATAAACATTGCTATTATCCATTGAAATTATAAAAAAAAAATGAAAATTGAATTCTGCCAAGTCTACACATGCACAGCATAGAGCAAGGATACTTTTTTGGATTCTTGAATGTCAGATCCCCAATTAGCTATGGCAAAAAAAATGCCTTGTTCCATCCCAAACTTGCCGAATATCATACTTCTTATAGTGGACACAGTAATCCATGCACTTCTGACCCTTTAGGTTTGAATTCTGCAAGGTATGTTGAAGTATTTCTGCAAGGTATATTGAAAAATATTCCAGCTGGACCAAAAAAGGTTTTTGCACATCAGCCCAAAGCTTTTCATTCTGCCCTGACTACCCAATTAATATAAAGTTCAGTTCCAGGTATCTGTTTTGATATTCACCCACCTACATAGCTCTGTCTCTGGTTACTTGAGAGATTACAGCTATACTCTACTAGAACAGAGACCATAGGAGTGTGGGAATCAGAATTTTAGTAGGAGCTGGACAAAGTCTACGGAAGTCATTTTACATAAGACATCAGAATGACCACAAAACTCAGCACTTCCAAAACGAAAGGATAAAACTTATTTCTTCCATGTTGCTTTTCCTGGACAAATTCTTCACATGTGTAATTGGTCTATGAACTAATCAAGCCATTCTCTTCCATACATGGAGTGGAGGGCAAGAGGGCATCCATTCTGTTATTTTTATCTTACATACTTGAGGGATGGTCCTAGATGAAGTAAGAAAGCCCATAATAAATACTCAGCACAGAGAGATATGCTCTCTACACTCACATGAAGAAATAAGTAATTGAATCAGCCTTAATAGATTAGAATGGCATCATCTCTATTTTTAACCCAGTAAGTCAGGACATTGTCAGGAAAATATCACAGGAAGGAAGAAAGAAAGAAAAAGAGAAATTCCCCTTCACAGAAATTCCCCTTCACCATTTGGCATTGCCTCTACCTTAATTCAGGGTACTGGGACTTTGTCAGTTAGGAGCAATAGGGATTTGCTGCACTTCCAGTGCAGATAAAGGATACATCCGAACAAAGGAACATCCAGCTATCGTCATGCTGCTGTGGCAGAAGGCATCTGGTATTGCTGTCTTTTTCAAGCAGGCTCCCTGAAAGAGCAGAATAAATAATTGATCAGAATCGATTGTTTCCATGTAATGAATTTTGTCCACCTCTCTGGCTACCTAATGCCTTCCTTCCATTTGTGCCTTAATCCAATTCTACCAGGTGCAGAGAACAGGAACTAGAATTCATCCTCAAGGCCTGGGCGTGGTTTCTTTCTTTCTTTCTTGTTTCAGGGGGGTCGTTTAATTTCTTCTCTTCTCTTCCCTTGGCTGCTTGTCTCCCTCCTCCACCTCCTTCTCCCAGGCCCAGTGAGGTCAGCTCATGAATATTGCTGCATTTCCCTGAGAGGCTCTGGCACTGCTTGGTACCTCGTGTGTGCATGAATTTGACCAGCCCAGCAGCAGACAGAGTTGGTGAGTAACGCAGATGCTTTGTCTTAAAGCCTTTGTTGTTTAAAAAAAGAGAAAGAGAGAAAAAGAGAGGGAGCCCTGAACAGGATTCAGATCCAATCAGTGTAGGGTAACCCTGCGGAAATGCTCCCATCCCTCTGCTTGCTGAAAGCCGCAGCTGTCAAGCACCCTTGCAATGGGCAGCAGATTGAAACCTGCCAGGGGGAGAGAGGGATGAGCTCTGCCGGGGGATCCACTCAGTTCAGCAGAGATCCTTGCCTGGATCCCTGGTTGATCCCAGCTCCGCGTGGCAGGTGGAACCAGTTCATGTCTCTCTTTTGTTGCTGGTGCATCCCCCTCCTTGGCAGCTGTTTCCAACCGGAAAACCTGCAGGGACTTAACGTCCTGCCACCTCTTTGAGCCACGTGACTCCTGCCTCTGGAGATCTGCTTCTGTTGCCGAGTTTGTGCAGCTGCAGGAGTCGGACTGGGACTGAAACGCGTTTCCATTGTAGGACTGCAAGAGCTCTTGCCACGGGAGAGGTGCCAGCCAGGGCTGGAGTTTGTGACAGACAGAGGGATCCAGGTTACTCTCCTGAGAAATCTCTGCTCTTTGCTGCAGTGAAACATCCCGAGGAAATCCAGGTAGTGTGCAGGGTGACAGATTTGTTGATGGCAAGGATTTTCTCGGGTGATGTCTTTTGTTGGACCGGCTGTGTAGTTGGGAGAAAGTTAGGCAAGCTTTCCAGTATAAGACATTCTTCATCAGGGCTCTGAATACAGGAAGCAGGCACCGCACGTTGGGCGCAGGATAGGGGAGGGGCTGAGAGAAATTCTTAGGTGTACTTGGTTTTATTTTTAGCTCTGAGTAAAAGTCGGAGTAATTCACAAGCTACAGAAATCAAGGTGGTTCCAAACTTATTATTATTATTATTATTATTATTTTGCTCTCTCTCTTTACTTTCTTTGCAAGAATGAGGCTTCTTTCTATAAGAGGGTGCTGAACAATAGCAGCCTCAGACGCTCTAGGTATGAGGGAGCTGTAATAGGCAGTTGAGATGCGGAGAAACCTATTTCAGCCGATTGATTTTGCTTCTCTTTTTGTGAAGCAAGGGGTGGTAATAAGAACATAAGAATTGCCACTTGCTGGGTCAGACCGTAGGTCCATCTTGCCCAGTCTCTTGGGTCACACAGAAGCAGAGAGTGGATGCTGAAAGGGAGAGTGAACTGGGTAGGGGCAGGGTTTTTCCCACCTTTCCCCTCTCAATTGCAGCCTTTTACCTTTAAGGTTAAATGGTACCAGATCTTCTCCCCCCTCCCCCCTCCTCTAGGCACTTCATTGGACTGGAACTTTTTGCCCACATTGTGCTTCTCTGACCATAATATCCAACCGTGGCTATGGATGACAGTGCATAAGGCAGGAATGACCACATCCTTGGCACTTAAACACAGCGCAAACTCTGTGTGTCATGTTCCCGGAGTTGATTCATTGACACAGCCCAGCTCGCTACCTAGGCTAACCTTCCCCAATTCCGTTCTCTGCCTTTCCTGCTTCATGCTCTGCGGACTGCAGCTGATTTGAGAGTCTTCGAAATGTCCTGGGAGCCCGGAGGCTTTTTTTTTGCTTTCCTTACATTAATTCCTCCTGTGGGTAGAAGTTGGACAAAGGCTGTGAAGGTCCATCCTGTGAATCGCAGCCAGCATTTTCAGCCTGTCTTGAGACACGTCTTTGTAACACTGCGGGAACAAGCACAGTGCTATATGCGGCTGTGACCATGGAAACTATCGCTTTGCTTATGTGGGAAGAAAAGTTGCCAGCTGAGCAGGATTTGGTAACCACAGTAACAGGCAGAACAGGCAGAACCTCTACTTAAAGAGAGGATGTTTTCTGTTTAGGTCTGTGTTGTGTCAGGTTGAGGAGGGTAGTCTTATGTAGAGTTTAGAGATTATGGACTGTATGAGATGGGTGGCCTTGGGCTGACCCTGCCTCAGGCAGGGGGTTGTCCCAGATGACCTCTGGGGGTCCCTTCCAGCCCCGTTTCTCTATGACATGGGCTGCCCTGGTCCCCCTGCTTTACCTGTGGGAGGTGAGGGCATTAGGTCTTGTGTTACATCAGGCTTGAGGGTAGTTTTATGAAGAGCTAATGCGTTGTATGGGATGGTTTGGCTTGGGCTGATTCCAGGGGGATGGATGTGACCTCTGGAAGAAGGCCTTTCCAGCCCTACTGCTCTGTGACTCTCTTTCTCCTCTACTTAAAAACACACCAGTTGGGGAAAACCAGCCTGAGAGAATAGGGGTCATTGGGAAATGTTCAGATTCATCCGAGGGAAAAGGAAAAAAAAAACAAGCAAACTTTCACCTAAACGTGCAAAGGACTCAGGGCACAGCCAGCAAGCTCCTAGCACATCCCGAATCCGAAATGGATGTGGTGACTTCAGCAGCAGCAGTCTAGGGCAGGGCTGGTAGTTAGGGGACCCGGCTCTGCCCGGAGAGCCCCTTCCTGCGGAAGCATCCCTTGCCCTGTCCTTTCCCAGATCTAGCTGAGTCCTTAGGTCTGGAAAAGGATACCCCGGCGCTTGGGGATCCCCAGGGAAGAGCTCTGGGGTGGTCGGGGGGGGGGGGGGGAAGAGATCAGGAGGGCAGCCGGAAAGCGAGCCCCTAGGGCAGACCCAGGCGCTGATCTCAGCACCCCCCCCCCCCCCCCATAGCTCCTAGCTGAACTCTGCAGTGACTCCCAATTCCCGTGCCGGGCGATGAGCCTTGATGTGTCCGTTTAGGTACAAGCCCCGGGAGGAAAGGGCTTGCAACAAAGCGATCCGGGACGCTAGGATCCCTCCCAGGGTCATGTGTGGGGGCAGCCTTGTTGCTGCCGGGGCTGCTTCCCCACACGTCGCTGGCACCCGGGCGCCCTTGTGTCCCCTAGGGCGGAGGATGCCCCGGCTGATGTGATGGACGCCAGCCAGCAGCGGCCATGAGCCAGGCGCCGGCCGGGGGCGCTGCTGCAGCCGAGCCGCGCCTGCATCCCGAGGGCAGCAGCAGCAGCAGCAGCAAGCAGCAGCGAGCATCCTCCCCCGCCAGGCCCCGGGACCCCCCCGCGCGGCAGCCGGCCCCTGCCCCCGCCGGCCCCCGCGCCCCCGCGCCCGCCTGCAGAGCCGGGGCCGCCCGGGGGCCGCCGGCGCGGGGCCGGGCGGCGGCGCGGGGAGCTGTCCAGGCCGGCGGTGGTGCTGAAGCGCGGGCGGCTGAGCCCGGCGGCAGCGGCGGCGGCAGGCGCGGCGGCGCGGGAGGGGCGGCGGCTGGTGCAGGGGAGGAGCCGGCGGGCAGAGACACGGAGCCGGGCGATCCGGCGGGGGACGGGCCGTGGGGGCAGCCCGGCAGGGGCTGGCGGGGGAGAGCGGCGCGGCGGGCCGGTGGGGAGGCGGGCGGCGCTGGGAAGCGGGCGGGAGGCGGCTACTGGCGGGAGGGATGCCTGCAAAGTGAGCTCATCCAGTTCCACCTCAGGAAGGGGCTGGCGGCGGCCGCGGGCCAGATGCAAACCAAGGGCAGCGAGCACAGCGGCGGCGCCAGCGCCTCGCCGCCGGGGCCGGCTCCCGCCGAGTCGCCGCTGTCCTCCTTCTCCTCCTCCTCCTCCTCCTCCTCCCCGTCTCCCATGGCGGCGGCGGCGGCGGCAGCAGCGGCGGCGGGGCTGCAGCAGGGCGGCGGCGGCGCCCCCCCCGAGGCCGGCCTCAGCCTCAGCCCGCAGCAGCAGGAGGAGCTGCGGGAGGAGATGGAGAAGCTGCGGGAGGAGAACGAGACTCTCAAGGTGAGCGCGGAGGGGGGGAGGGAGGCAGGGGCGGGGGTGTGCAGCTAAGCTGGGAGGCAGGGAGGCTCCTTTATTCCCTCGGGGGATAAGGAGGAGGTGGAAGAAGAAGCCGCTTCTTCCTCCTGGATGGTGTGGGAGGGGGGTGGAGAGGGGTAGAGAAGGGAAAGGTGGGGGGGGCGTTGCTTGCCCTGGGAGAGGGCAGGATGGGGCTGGAGGGAGCTGGATTCCTCCTCTTAGCCCTGGGAGTGCACCTGGGAGTGTGGGACAGGGGCCCTGGGGGGAGGGAGGTGTCACCAGACCCTTAGGAACTCCCTGGGGCTGGGCCTTTGCTGCAGAGCAGCAACAAAGCATGGTGGGTCAAATCCTGGCTTCTCCCTTATTCATTATTCATGTGCCAGCCGATGGGAGGGAGGCAGGGAGGGCTGAGCACCACACCGATGTGAGAGCATGGAAGGGCAATCGTGCCTGTTTGTTCTTTCCCTGGCCTCGCTGGCTTCCCTTGACCTGCTCTCACAGGGCAGGAGGGAGAACGTCTATTTCTCAGCTCCTTTTGAGCCATGTTTCCCAACCCTCTTGCTGTCTCTGATGTTTATTTTCTTGGTTGGTCGCTGTGCGGCCTCCTCTCCTTTCCCACTGGGTGTCAGAATGAGATAGATGAGCTGAGGACTGAGATGGATGAGATGAGGGACAGTTTCTTCGAGGAGGACGCTTGTCAGCTTCAGGAAATGCGCCACGAATTGGAGAGAGCCAACAAGAACTGCCGGATCCTACAGTACCGGCTACGTAAGGCTGAACGCAAGCGGCTCCGCTATGCCCAGACCGGGGAGATTGATGGAGAGCTCCTGCGAAGCATGGAGCAGGACCTCAAGGTACAGAAGGCTCTCACATTAGCTACTGCTGGTGGGGTTGAAGATGGGGAGGAGAACTGATTCACTGAGGCAAATGCCTGTTCCCAAGTGAGCCTTGACTCAGACATTTTTCTCAATGCCATTTTGAAACATGCACCCTTGAGAGCAATATGGGACCACAGGATAGCCAAGGCCAGATTTATACTTTTGGGTCTTCAGCAGTATTTTATAGGGCTCTGGGCTCAACTTTTACTCTTTACTTAATCCCATTTTTATTGAATTTAGTGGAAGTTTGAGTGAGAAGTGTTTAAGATCTGTGTAAGGCTGACAGGATATGGCCCTTTGTTTGTCATTGCAAGAAAACAAACCAAAACACTCTGCTCCAGGTCCTGAAACCCCACTGAATAGTCCCATTGACTGCTGTGAGAATATTATAACATTCAGTCCAGCTTCAATGGAACTATTCGCGTAAGTTATTCATAGGGCAAAAAACTGGCTCTACTGAAATCAATGGGGAAAAAAAAACCCTTGTCTATAGTGGAGCCAAGATTTCGCCCATAGATCCTAGGACAGAAGGAACCATTATGATCATTTAGTCTGCCTTCCTTCATTGTATAGGCCTTAGAATGTTACCAGGCAATTTCTGCATATGACCGATAACTTCTGCCTGAACTATAACAGATGTTTTAGAAAGACTTTCAGATCTGATTTATAGACTTCAGACAATGGAAAATCTAACACACTCAATATGGAAGTTCATTGCTGTAAAAATGGTGTTTTATAATCTTCATTTGTCTAGGTTCAGCTTTCATCCACTAATTCTTGTTCTTCTCTCATAACTCTTATCTCTACACAAAGACCATGTCAAGTCACCTCTTTATCTCCTTTGTTAGAAACTAAATAGAATAAGCATCTTTAGTCACACACAGTTAGGGTGTTTCCACATGTAGGTTATTTATAGGGCTTTTTCTGAACCCCTTCCAGCTTGTACAGTATCCTTGTTACTGTTCCTTGTTAAAATGTGGACACCAGAATGAGGTATGGTATTCCCATAGGTTTTCTCCACTGATGCCATGTAATGCCATACTAACATCTTTCTACTTCTATTTATTATTTGCATTCTTATCAAGGATTGCATTTTCTGCCTTGCCCATCTCATTCCATGGGGGGTAGATGTGGTCAGGGGTATTTGCCAAAACATTTTTTTCCAAACCAAACTTTTTTTTGGACAGAAACATAATGATTTGATGCAGCTTTCTCAGGTGTATGAGAAAGCTTATGGAAAAATATTTAAGAGTCAGCCTCACACCTGAGAACAAGCAGGTGGTTGAAGTACTCAGCCGGCATGTAGGAAGCTGATGTTCAAGTTCCTGCTCTACTCATTTGAAAAAAGAACTTGGATCTGGGTCTCTTGCATCCCAAGTGAATATTCTAAGTCTGGGCTAGAGTCACTCTTTTTTTTTTCAGCTCTTCCATGTTTTATTAATTACTAAATATTCACTGGGCCTGATAGAAAGAACTGCTTCTGTAGTCCAGTAATTAGGGTACCAACCTAAATTATGGTAGAACTCTGTTCAGGTTCCTGGTTTGAATTAGGTGCAGCAATCATCCAATCCTAGATTTCCCACATCCCATTTGAATGTTCTAACCATCAGACTATTGCATATTCTGATGTGTAAGGGTCTCTTTCTTATTTTCTTCCTGAAAAATTTCTAAAAGCTTTGGCTTTATTTTGCATCAAAATGGAAGCAAATGCCAAAACCTTGACCTTTTTTTTACTAGTCCTCCATATGTCCTCTAAATTCATGATGCCCTCTAAGTGACATTGCTTTCCAAAATAAAGCTGTCCATCCTACAAGGGTAACTCATATTTTTGTTTCCCTGATGTATAGTATTGCATTTACCTGTATTAAAATGTATGTTGTTCAAGGAAGCCCAATTTACCTAGTGATCCAGATTGCTCTCTAGTGTTCACCTGTCATTATTATTTGTCATTATATTAATGTTGCTGTTATGTACAAACTTCACCAATAATCTTTTTACTTTTTCTTTGATATTTCTGATGAAGACTTTGGATAATGGAGGGTTAAACAGTTACTTCTGGGACCTCACTACAAATGACCCTTTAGAAATGAGGATTCCCCATTCACAATTGCTTTTTGAGATAGCCTGTTTTGAATCCACTGTGCTGCTTTGGTTTTTGCATAACATTATTTTTGATCAGATTATTTTGTGGGGCCTTGTGCTCCACAAATGCCTTATTGAAGTCTACATGCATTGAGTCAAAGTGTTTACCCTTGCCAATCAAACTTCTACTTTCCCCCAAAATTTTTATCAAATGGCATCTAGTGTAAGGAACCTAGGCCTTATCCTTCTGTCAGGACCAGAAAGCAGGGTAACAAAGAGCTAGTTACACTAGCTCATTGGTAGCTGAGGAATCTCTGGTGTCGGTGAAATGTCCAGCTGAGCAAAGCAAGTCAGAATCTGCCCCTGTGATTTGATATCTCACAGTCCCTTTTCACAGGATACACTTAGAATTCAACTAGCATGGTTTCTTCATCTCCATCCTCTGGGCAGTATGAATGTGTCTTGTGTGTGTGCATGGTGGCAAGGTTATTGATTGATTGTGTTCTAGCATACAGCAGTTGTATTGGTACACTCACTCATGGTTGTGTTTTCTGTCAAGAGAGTGAGTCACTAGCTGCTGCTGCTACTGCTGCTGCTTTCTGATGAAGATTATTTTTGATTACCTGCTAGCCAATGTTTTGTTTTCCTTTAGAGATGCAGTAAATTAGAAAGCATATTTTGAAATTGTTAGTAATATTGTCTTGTTCATAAAAGATAGATCTCTGATCTCAGGCTAAGTACTGCAAACACCAAGAAGGGTTTAACTATGTTTTTCCATTCTTAAAGAAAGCCACAAGTCCAACCTTTTAAAATGACTCTCATGATATCAAAATCATCATGATAGTCATTGTTGATGTTTACCTCAATATTTTAGATTCATAGACATTAGGGCCGGAAGGGACCTTGGAAGATCATCAAGTCGCAGGAAGTCAGCAGGGGTCATAGGATCCCGGCAAGAAAGACATTCAAATGTCTCTTGAAGGCATTTAAAGTAGGTGCTTGAACCACCTCTAGCAGAAGTCTATTCCAAACATTGGGGGCTCAGACAGTAAAAAAGTTCTTCCTTATGTCTAGCCTGAAATGGTCATGGAGAGAGTTTGTGACCGTTCGATCTTGTCATCCCTTGGGGCGCTCTGGTGAAAAGGCGTTCCCCCAGATCCTGATATATGTGTTATTCTAGTTTTATTAGTGCCATTAAGTTACAGTGCAGTGACATGAGAGGCAAAGCTAATGCTGAAGTGGGAAAAAGGATTATGTCCTCTATTTCTTTAAACCCTGCTCCTGTAACAGCGCATTTCAAAATGTAACACAAAAATGCTGAGTCATTGCTTCACTTAAAAAAATTTTATTGTGTTTTGGTGAATAACACAGGTTCTTGGTCAAAGACATCTGTGATTTATCCTATTTTTCTTTTTTATTAATGTTATTAGAAATAAGGATGGAATTTTAATTGACTTTGATTGTGAATGGGGAGGAAAGCAAGAAATTGTTCCCCCTACTTTTGGTCCCATATGATACCCAGACAGCATGGGGCTATAGAGAACATGGACTCTTCACTTAGCTAGCACTCCCATAGATAATAAATGCTTAACAGGATCGTACTCGGGTGCAGTCAGAGGGTAAGTGGTAGAGCAGAAGGAGTAGGGAGAACTGACTATGTTTGAAAGCATGCACAATCTGTACTGTCTCCAAGGGTGATGAAGCTGCTGCTCTGCTTTTTGCTTTGAGTAGCCCCAAGGTGTCATACAGATATAGGCTCTGATGCAACTCTCATTGAAGACAGTGGAAAGAATCCTCTTTCATAGTGAAAGTTAGTGAAAGATAGACAGAATTCCCGGTCATCCGATTTCCTTCTGAATACTGTCCTCTATGCATTCCCTTAACACATTTTCTACTAAACAAGAGACAGAATCAGTGCCCAAGTGATTAGAATTACTGTAATAACTTCTCGCCTTGTTTTTCTTTTTACTTACAATTCCATTTAGGTTGCAAAGGATGTTTCAGTAAGACTTCATCATGAATTAGAAAATGTGGAAGAAAAGCGTACTATAACAGAAGATGAAAATGAAAAGTTAAGACAGCAGCTTATAGAAGTTGAGATTGCCAAGCAGGCTCTACAGAATGAATTGGAAAAAATGAAAGAGGTTAGTTAGTACTGTAATTTTACTGTTGATACTTCAAAGTATGTGAAAGATAATTTATGCCAGCCTGAAATTCTGACACTGTCATTCCTGAAATAATTTCTATTTCATATAGCAGCTACAGTCAAAGAGGAACTTTGAGTGCTCAAATATGGAAGAACAAATCCTAAAAATACTAGAGTAAGGCACCTTGGTTTGGGGAAGTTGTAAACAAATTGGAAAAAATAAAATGCTTTTTAAATATCTCTTAAAAGGCACCTTTACACATGCTCTGGGGTGGGGGCAGGGGTGCATTTTGATTAGAGTGGTTCTAGGGAGCCTGTCTAAGTAAAACGCCTATAGCATCTTGTGTATTCAGCACCCTGAGCTCCAAAATAGTGATAAGGGCACTTTAACTAAAGTTCATTTGACAAGCTTTAGTTAAAGCGCCCCTGCCACCATTTTGAAATGCAGGGGTGCTAACTGAATGCATGCAATGCCGAGGCTGTTGGAGCAATCTTATTAGTGACTGAATGAATCAAGCCTGCTCCAATGCATTCTAATTAGAACATGTTGGAGCAGGCATGTGTATAGGTGCCCATAGAAAGACTGACTGTAACCTTGCTTTTCTCTGAAGCTCTGGTGATATAAAGCTGCTGTGGCTGAGGGTCTGAGGGATTCTGCCTGTGCATGACAGATGCAGGAAGAATGCTTATGGGAGATCTAGGCATATGAATTTGCTCAATGGTGTTCTTCATACCTGCTTTTTTAAGAAGCAGCATATGTTCCTTTAGCAAATGCTGCCAGACACTTGCTAGCCTGCAGTGGAGGAAGGTTTTGGCTGTGTTCCCATTCCAGATAGTCCCATCCGCTTTGAATTTTGGAATGAAATGTTCAATCTATATAATGCCTGAGTCTCATGTAAGATGCTGAAGCAAGGAAAATGCTCTCTTCATCCTTTTCCTCAGGCCCTAGCTGCAAATGCACCCAGAATTTTGCTACTTAAGTAAATAGACATGTGCAACAGCAGTACCTCATGCAGTAGGTGGCAAGATAACAAGCCATATGTTAATAGGAAAAGGAGTGATTTAAAAATGAATGTTCTAAACAGATTTGGGGAATAACTCACCCCTCCAGTACATCTGTTCAGGGAATGCCTCTGATTGCCATTATAGAAATACTTCCCAGCAGGAAGTCCAGTTTCTAACTTGATATTGTTTAAGACTGAAGAAATGCATTTCAGTTGATAAAGTCAGGAAGAAAGCTATATGGTAAGTTATATTACTTTTAGATTTTTTTGTTATAATTTAGCAGTGGTGCTTTGTAAACAATCCCTTTATGTTTTTTCACAGATATTGATATGTAAAACTCTCAGTAGAGGATAGAATGGTGTCCACTGCCACCTTACTACAAGCTTCTTTTTTCTGCTTTTCCATCTAGTAGCAGGTCTGCAAAGTACATGAAATTCTGACCTGCTCCAGCTTCTACCTCCTCTTCTATTTCCTTCTTTTCTGTTTTCATCCTGGTTTTCACTATAAAACATCACTACTTGGAACTGCCAAAATAATTGGCTCACATGTGATTCTTTTCTGGTTACTCTTGCTGGGCTTAACTCCCCTCCAAACCTGTCCCTGTTCCATTCCACTTTCAATCTGGTCTGGTGTTTAGGGAAGATAACCCAGATAATTCTCTTCCTCCTGCCCAGTACTGCAGGTTGTGCCAACAATGAGCTTCTGCCTCATGGCTTGTTTCTTCTTGGGCTGTGAATTATCAAGTATAATATCAATTTGCTATCTCACATCCTTTATCAGCAAGCTACATCCTGTACATGTAGGAGAGTGAACTTAATGATAGGCCTTTATCACCTCTACTGTCTGTCATCTCCTTCTGCTAACTTCTGAGTCTATTTTATACAGTTCTAGCCACCATCACTAAGCAGTGGTTTGCTCCTTTTATCTTCACTTCTCTCCTAACTTGAGCATCTGATGCTTCCAGTCTTTGCTCCTGATCCGGCAGAAAGATCCTTGGATTCTAGGAAGAAGGAAAAAGACACTCTGTGGTTTGGCTTTTCTTGATACTGTTATCTGAGCTGAAGCTGACTCATGATACCTTCAGTCAAAATGATTGAACTAGGGTAGAGTAGAAAACTAGTAGTAGGAATGGGGTAGACATTGGACATCAGATGCTGAACTTGAGAGGCAATGTTGGACTTTATCCTGAAGTAGAGTAGAGAACTGTGCTCTATCAGAGCCTGAGTAGATGAGTATTATCAAGCTAAGGTGAGACCTTAGGAAGAAGAAAACTGCACCTCTTGGACCAGATTGTTGTGTCTCATGAATCAGGCACCTGAGGTAAAAGATGCTGGTTGTGGCTAGGACTGTCATCACAGAAAGCTGAAGGATGGTTGGGAAGAGGCAATACATACACACAGAGAGAAGCAAAGTGTACGCTAAGAACATATGCTATTACTGTGATAATATGTGATCATTTTGCCAACAGCTGGAAAAGCAATGAAGGGAACTTGGGACAGAGTATGGCTTTCCCTTCTTACAGACTCAGAAGTTCAGTATGTGTGAACCTATTATGACATCTTCTTAAACCCATCTGCAATATAATACAATTTACCTACAGCAAATCTTGGTTTGCTGCCTTTCACAGATTCAGATGTTGATAGACATTTCATGAGTCTTAAATGACATCCTCAGACTGTCATAATGGTAGCTTGCTGTTTGTTTGTGAAAATCATTTCTCTTCTGTGAGTCCTTCTTTTGCTTGGCAGCACTTTCTCACTTCAGTAGTCTCATCAAAATCAGTGGGGTTTCGTAAATGAGTAAGTTCTGCTCAGTGTGAGTAAAGTTTGCAGAATCAAGTTCCTAAAATCCGATTCCCATCTCAGTTATTCCAGCTTTCATCGCAGCCTTAGTCACCAGTCAATTCAGTTACCTTGATCATCCCAGAGTAATTATGAACAGAATGGGACTGATTTGAGTATTTTAAAATGAGATGTTTTATACATTTGCCTTAAATATACAGAATTCTAAATTCTTGTCCTGGCAGGTAATAGAAAACCTGTATTTTCTTTAAAATTAACATATCGGTGACTTCTGTTGGAAATTTGTTTTCCTTGTAAAACAATGTACAGCTAAGAGTGATCTGCCAAAAGAGGTATAAGAGGATGTTGGAGGAAGAAGGAACATGACATACTCTTGAGCATGCTTTAATCTCCAACTAGAACAGAACTGAATCCTGTAATTAAATCCTCATCATGAAGATGTTAGAACTGTGAGGTTACTGTTAAAGAAAATGTAAGATCCAAAATTCAAGAATGGATTTAGTGTGCATATGATTAGGGAAACATAAGAATTGCCATTTACTGGGTCAGACCATAGGTCCATCTTGCCCAGTATCCTGTGTCACACAATGGCAGAAAATAGATGCTGAAAGGCAACGTGAACAGGTATGACCAGGATTTTTTCCACTGTTCCTCTTTTACTTGCAGCCACCAGCATTTAGGAGTTTATGCAGAGAAGGATTTGAGCTCTTTACTGGAAACTTTTACTCATACTGATGTGGCAGTACATACACATGCACATAAACACATAGCAGCTGATTCCTATTTCACTTGGATATCTTGAAAAATCAAAGGAACGGTGGTGTATTGTCAGATGAGTGAAAATTAATGTTGCTAATGGCAGAACCAACCTGCAGTCTGTTGAAGATCAGAATTTAGGGAACTCTTCTGCGCCATAGCATATGATATAAGTATTTTTATACCAATTGTTCCACCTACAGTCTGATGATGCCCTGTTTAATGCACTCTGAAAGTATTTTGCTTAACAATCTTATTCCCTCACATCTCCAGATGGAATCAGGCCAGTTAAGCTTTAGTATACTTTGCATATTTTTCATGTGCACTGTGCGGTACCAGCCTTTGTATGTAACAACTTATGCTTAATTGCTTGTGTGAATGTAGTCAGTCTTGATACTAATTATTATTAATAATGATATTTATTTTTATTGCACTGTGTATCCACTGCTAGAACTATGCATTCTGTTATTGCTTTGGTTATTGTTATCAATTCTTCAACACCTTTGTAAGATTTTTTTAACCACTTCATTTCATCTTTACCTATGCAACTTAATGATAAATTTCTATTAAAGGCCACTGACCAAGTTCAGCAAAATATTATCCATATTTAAAACATAAAAAGATAGAAAAATAAGTGAAAAGTAATAATTAATTATTTAGGACTAGATTTTGTTCAGCCCTTATGTTACTTCTTAGGGTGATAGTAGGAAGGAAAGGTTCTCTTACTTGTACAGCTACAAAAAAGCCAAATACTATTACAATCTAGCAGCCAAGGGTATATGGGAGCCATTTACTAGATGCTTCCTTTTGGGAGAAATGAGTAGGTAAGAAATAAGCTAATAGCTGTGTGTGTGTGGAGTATGATAAACCTCATGCAGTGTTTCAGAAATCACTCCCTCCATACGAAGATGGAGCCTTGGGAAACATTGTGACTTTCTTAATGTAGTGCCTCCTGGTGAGGGATGCAGTCATGGCCCACTTTCTGTTTAGTGTTCAAACATTTTAACTGTGAAGCAGCATGGTCCACTGAGTATGGTACTGGACTAGCAGTTTTAAAAAAATTGGGTTCTGTTCCCACCTTTTTTCACTGACCCACTCTTTGACCATAGCCAAGTCATTTTACCTCTCTGTTTTCTGTTTCCTTCTCCCTTGTTTTTTTCGGTTTTTTTAATCAGAATGTCTGTGGGACTGAGACTATCTCATATTATGGGTTTGAAGATTGCCAAGTGCAATAGAACAATGATCTCAGTTGGGCTCTTTAGGTGCTAGAGTAATGGAAGTAATACTTTATCCCCTAATACTTAACATGTATC
Source organism: Alligator mississippiensis (assembly GCF_030867095.1). Classification (NCBI taxonomy): domain Eukaryota; kingdom Metazoa; phylum Chordata; order Crocodylia; family Alligatoridae; genus Alligator; species Alligator mississippiensis. Next base: position 110,826,926 of record NC_081824.1, on the reverse strand, counting down.
TTGTGCTTTACATGTTAAAATATATAGATTTATTTAAACACAAACCTATTAATCAAAACGTGCAAAATTGGATTAAATTATGTTTTTGGTAACTATAGAGAGTTCTATAGTTAATGCTACCCAAGATTAAAAGACCCTGTTTTCAATCAATTATTATTTTTCCAAAGATGATAGTTTGGGCTGAAATGTTTCACATTGAGTATCTGTTTCAGGCTTAATTTTTGTTGTTGAAAGAGTCAGTAACAATGATTGATTTCAGAATGAAATTAGGGAAAGATATTTTTGCCTATATAAAAAATGCTTATAAGCGTTCCAGTGAAGAGCTCTTGTGCTGCTATGATTTGGTACAGGGAATTGAAATATGGCAGAGGTGTGTGCCAATTTGTACACTTCTGCAGTTCACACACCATCCTCAGAAACTTGGGGGGATCTGGGCAGTCAACTTCTCTTAAAAATTCATTTGCACCATACGTGCTATATCCTTACATACTCTTACAGTACCTGTATGACGGTCATTTTGCACATGCTCCATGCCCATGAAATGATTTAGCATGCTGGCCTCAGAGTCTCCAGTATTGAGAAAAACTTCCCCTACATCTGTTCCAAGAACATGAACTTGTCTCTCTTGTGTTTCCAATGATCTCAAGAAGGTGTGGGCTGAGACAGTAGCTAAAGGAAGACTGAAGAAGATTGGATCAGGGACAGGCTGGTAGGAACAGGTTGATTCAGTCCCATTCTCCTTTGACATTCCAACCTATAGGTCTCCTCTGAGCTCCTATGTCTCATCAGTTCCCGGCCATTTCACTTGCCCTATCTCACCACTATCTCCTGTTCTTCCTTCCTGAGTTCCTCATGAGGGTGCCTATATACATGCATTGAGGTTATTCTGATGTGCTGTAGTTAATGACTACATTGAGCTTATGGCTCAATTAATCAGCAGACTCCAGACTCCAGTGTCACATGTAACAGCATCCCGTGCTAAAAATGGTGGTAGTGGTGCTTTAACTAAAGCTCATTTGATGCTGCCATTTTTCAGTTCAGGGACACTGATACATGTGATGATTCAGGAGCTTTAATTAGAGTGGCTATCAGACCCACCCTAATTAAATCAACCCTGCCTCCCCCTACCTCCACCCCCCCTTCTGGAGCACATGTATAAATGCCCTCAGTGTCAGTCTCCTCCACCCTCTCCCCAGTTCCTTGGCTTCATTTCCAACTTCCTTGCCTTCTTAAATCAGTCTCTTTGCTCAGACTTCTATTCTCACATCCTGGCTTCTTGTGTGATACCTGTCTTCTACTCCTCTGCATACCATTAGTGATTCAGAGTCCCAGGTCCTCACCTGATTTCAGTATTTGTCCTCCCTACCTGATTCCTGGTTTCTCCAGCTCTATAGTTCCCTCACTGGCTCCCAGTTCAATCTCTCTAGCTCAAACTCTCTTGGGATTCTTGATCAAACCTTCTCATTTTCCCTTCCTGAGTCTGGCTCTTGTCCCATCTGTATTTGAGTCAGGTGCCTTTTTCCTGTCTGCCAGAGTATCAACACAAGAGTCACAGAGATTACAGGATAAATCAAAGTCCTGGTCTCAGTTTTGGTGTCTGGCTTTATCTCAGCAATTGCAATTGCACATTTTATCCCTGTAGCCCTGGGTTGGATCATACTCAGTCCCTCCAGGGGGTGGTCTGGCACTCAGAGCTATGTGGGGTGCAAGTGGAAGGTTCAGTGTACATGGAATATTCACAGGTTTCAGTTCTGTGTGCTGAGATTTGCCAAAGGCATGGAACTTAGCCAAATATGGGGTGATGTTTACAGGAAATGCAAAAAGATACATCTCTGGCATGAAATCCCAGTCTCAAGTCCCTGCTCCAAAGCACAAGACTGCTAGAACTTCTCAAAGAAAAGTTTGCAAAAATGTTTAATGTATTTTAAGCAACGTTTGGATGGATGTAATTTTCAGCTACCTTAGTGGCTGAGGGAGCAAACACCATCTATTATGGCTTAACTGCATGCCCCTGTGACTAAGCTAAATCATTGTAGCTTTTAACCCTGAATGAAATAAAGTTAAAAGTCATAATAATTTTCCTGTGCTTATATCACCATAGGAGCATGCAGATGTAATATTATGTATAGAGCATAACAGCTTCTCACGATATAATATTCCCTAGCCTATTCTTCGAAACAGCTGAACCTCAACCACTGAAACTTGGCCCACCCATCCAAAAAAAAGTAATCAGCCAGATTCATCTCAAAGCTGAAGTTAGTAACTGAGAGCAATATCTCCATAAACCAGCACTTTTTGGATCATCCAGGCATTTTTGGCTATCACAAATTTCTTGAGGCCACTGATTTTTTTGTACTCTAGATCAGGGTGCCATAAACACCCAGAACCTCAACTTGAAAGATGTTGGCATGCCAGGGGTAGATAGTGGGGGAGCCATGAGGGGCCTGATCTTAGTTGTGGCAGTGCAGCCCCTGCCCAACCCTGCTGTCTGCTTTGAGGCATATGTGCACCTGCCACTGCCAATGCGCAAGGCTTTTATGTAGGGGGTTGCAGAACAGGTATTTTGATGCCCTTCTGGATTTAACATTTACTTATGTCATTGCCTGTAGCTGCAGGGGACTGAAATCAGTGACCCAGATCATCCCATTCAGTCTGATATTCCTTTGAACTGTATTAACAAGTGATATGAACAACCCACATATAATATCTATTATACTAGATGCCTTAGGAAAATTAGTAGTGGAACACAGCACTTTTTACCCCTATTTGCTAGGTCAAGTGCATCCTCAGTCGATTGTAATCAAATATTGTTATCACTTAGGGAATAATGTTATGTTCTTTGTTCAGCCAAAACTCCTATCAGCTTCAGTGCACAAAGAATGCACATTTAGGTCTTTGTCTATTTAGAGGTCCACAGGAAGGGTAAGAATGATGTGTAGAAGGTCGGGCTTTTGATGTCTGCATGATAGATTTCATTCACTTTATTTCCTATGACAGATCTGTATGCATTGGACATGTACAGACTTTCAGTTCTCCTGGAAGAGTTGCTTCTCTCCCAGAAGAAACCACAAGTGTACAAATGTTCAAGATTTCTCTACCAGAGCAAAAATGGCCACTCCAGGAGAAAAAATAACCTGGGAACAACCAGGTTAAATCATTCCCAAGAGTTAAGCTCTGAGAGAAGCTACAGGACTGTCCTCCAGCATCCCAGGGTGCTTTGCTCCTATGCTTTCTCCCAGGGGAACTGCCATTTGCTGAACTGCTGCTCCAGCCAAAATCCCACATTGTGCTGCAGAAAGACACAGGCTGACTCTGAAGAGTCTGGGTCAGCCAGTCAGGGCTACCCTGTACACTGCTGCTCTTTGTCTCTGGGCAGATCGAAATGTGTGCACAGAGACCCCATGGCTGCAACCTCTCTGTTCTTCAAGGGCTCTGAATTAAAATATTTGTTTAGCTATTTCTGGGTTTATTCCTTACCAGGAGAACAAACCTTGGAGAATACTCCCAGATAATTTGAATGTGTGTTCATAGCCATTATAGTTGTCTTTAGGAATATTCAGGTTTTTATAGTTAACCAGCTGAATTAGGAACATGTTCCATTTAAAAAAAAAAATATGAACAAGCTTAGGGTTTGGTTCTGCCACCTTTGCTCAGAAATCATCAGGTATACTTACAACAGAAATCATCCAATAAGAATCATTAACAATTGTTCCCTGCTAATGTATTGGTTAGTATGAGAAAATATGGGGGAATCCACTTACTTGCTGATTTAAATATGATCAACTGCACTCAAACAATGAACATTACTCATTTGAGTGTGTTTTTGTTTGGCCTAACTGGGTTTTGGATCTGAGTCTTGTGGGAAGTGCAACCTCTCTGTAGATACTCACTACCCTTCAAGAAGGAATGGAGTAGAGAGTATCAGGTAGTGGATGGGGCATTGGCTTCCATCCACTACTTGCTTACTAGAGTAGTTGGCCAAGCACAGGATGGGTAAAGTAACCTGTCTTTTAAGAGTAACAATAACTTACCTGCTCCTGGAACAAGACGGCAGTAGGGGAGGATTTATGTTTGCCTGGGTATGTCTACACATTTGTTAATGTGCAGTGGTTACTGAGCATTTAATTGAGTACATGTATAATCGAGTACTAAATAAATGCAAAGTAACCAGAGTTACTGCACATTAGTGCAGGTGAATGCCTTTTTAGTGATGCTACTGTGCAGTAGCCTACTTGTATTGTGCAGTAGTATATTAGCACTGTTTGTGCTGTGATGCACTACTGCACAATATTATTAGGCTACGACACAGTTAGTGTCTTGTGTAGATGCGCCCTCTGAGCCTCAATTTCTTCTGGGGTCTGCTTGAATTTATAGGTTTAATCTATCCTGTGTCAATACTTCTGCTATTGATACCTTTTAATGGAGATTTTTAGTTATTGAAGTTCACAACCTGACATCTTCTATTAAAACTCAGTTAACTTAAAAATATAAAAAGAGATTTAGTTGCAGAAGTCCTGAAGCACAAAACAAATCCAGGATAAAGTTAAGAAAAAAACTGTCTAATCCTTAGAACCCAGCGATTCTCTAAGCCATATATGTGTTTGATAACAGTCTTCAAATACAAAATAGGTTGTTATAAACAGGGTGGTAATCAACTCTTCTCCATGTCAACAGGGGACAGCTCAAGAAGTAGTGAGATTAAGTTGCAAAACTGAAAGTATTCTACAACTTAAAGTGTTATAATGCTTACCTTAAATTTAGGTTAGCATTATAACACATTAATTAAGTTGTACAATGTTTGTCACTGGATGCTTTTAGTTACAGATTAGACACATTTGCCCAGGATGGTTTAGGCATGGATGATCCTGGACTAGACAACCATGTCAGGTCACGTTAAGCTTTATTTTTCTATGATTGGGGCCCCAAATATTTGTTTGTAAAAACAAGATTGAAACAAGGTTATATATGGATATTACTGAGATCTATAAGTATGATCTTGACACCAGAGGAAGTAATACCTTATTCTCTGGGTGCATCTACACATGCTATTAATGCATTTTAAGTTTGCTGCACAGTAAAATAAGGCACAGTAAACTTTCCCCAGGAGCACATCTACACATGCACCCGTTGGGAGCCCATCAGGAACAAATCTGCTACTCCTGTCCTGCTCTGCCCCCACACAGCAGCCAGGGGGAACTCCAGGCTCCCCTGGGTGCTAGCCCTAGGCTGGCAGTGGGTACCATTGTCAGGCCTGGGCTCCAGGGGGTGGGGAGAACTATCTTGCCTCTGTGGCAGCTGCCTCCCAGCCCTAAGCCCCTGCCTTGGGCAGCTGCCTTCCTCCCAGCCGCACGCCCCAATCAGCGGATTGGAACAGGCTGGAACACCATTCTCTGCCCCAGGCAGCTGCCGGTTTCCCTAGCAGGTAATAGATTTACTGCAGCTAATTGAGGTGGGAGCTGGAAAGCAGGCAGCTATCTGAGGTGGGAGATATGTCCCAGGTCCCATGCTGATTGGCCAATTGGAGCAGGGACTGGGAAGCAGGCATCTACCCGGGGCAGCGGATGTGTCTCGGCCTCCGTTCCGATCTGATCGAAGCGGGGGCTGGGAGGCAGCTGCTCAGAGGAGGGAGACAGTTCCCCCACCCTCTGCTGCCTGGGCTGACCAGGAACATTTTGCTCCTGGTCAGCTGTCCATATGTGCACTACTGCACAGTAGCTACTGCATGGTAAATCTACTACCTGTACCTACAGGTAGTATCCAACCACACAGTAGACTAATTTACTGCACAGGAAATGCTGCACACTTGTAGACAGTGATGCTTTACTGCACAGTAGATTCGTCTATTGCACAGTGAAGCATCTCATGTAGACATGCTTTCTGAGTATTCCTACTGATTCTGCTGTAACAAAATGTGTTAGAACTTGGCCTTATATAGCTGTTACTGGGAAACAATTTAATCCCTCCAACAAAATATGATGCAACAGTGCCCTGCCATTTGAAGGTAATGTTAATGAAGTGTCACAAGCAAGGAAAAAAATATGTGTATTTGAAAAGCAAATGTCAGTTAATTAAAAGGTAATTTATATACCATTTTATCTGTCAGCCATTAGCAACTCATACGAGCAGTGTGATGAAAATTGAGTTTAGCCAAGCTGAAATCCAATAGCCTGATGGTCATTAAAAATACAGACTCAAATCACTTCCAAAATAATACTGGAAGATTTTTTAAAAGCTGTAAGTATGTCTTCTGATAAAATTTTAATTTGGAACAAAAAGGGTTAGTGATACATTTTCAGGTGTCAGTGCTGCACAAGTATGGTTCAGTGGATAATCATTCCCTTGTCCCCAAGTTTATAAGAAAATAACTTTTCCTGATAATGTAAAAATAAAAAAAATGGCAAGTATAATAAAAATAAGTTGAATACCTTTACTACAGAAGGAAATGGCACACTTTCAAAGTAATCCAAGCAGTGCTGATAATTTATGAAAGAAAATTGCTCCAAAGCATTACCTTCATAAATCATTGAACCTGTAATGTACTACGTATTCCAGCTTTGCTTTTTTCCTCACTATTGCCAAGATAATTGCATTTTGTTTTAAATCCTTTCTCTGCTTGGTATGGGAAACCCTAGGTTGTGTGGTTGTTTTATTATTATTATTGTGGCTAGAGCATAGAATGGGAGGTGAAGGGAGGTTCTGCTGAGCATGGAGGGGAAGGGAGTGAGTGCCAAGAGTTGGTGTGAGGGACAGTCTTACTTGATTTGTGGACTTAGAAAAGTCCTTGGCTGCTGCTTCCACAGTGTAGTCTGTATGGGAAGAGGCCCAGCGTGGGAGAGAAGGGAGAACCTGGGAGCCAGGGTGCAGCCACCCCTGAAGAACTGGTCACTGCTCCTACATCCTCCTTTAATCCTGGATCTGCGCGTGCATGTAGGCATGTAAAACTGGGGCTTGGTTGGTGTGTAATAGGTGTTGGGTCAGAGCACGTTACTTATAAACTTAACTTGCCTATTTACATTCTTCAACTAGGGAGCACCTTTGTGTTATATAAGGCCTTGTTCATTGGGACAGAGACCTCTAAGCACTATTACAAAATGAATAAATAAGAACAACAATTGATAAAAATGCTCTCCTGCAATCGTGAGCCAATAGGGCAGACAGTGCGCAGATTTTAGGACATGTATTGAACCATAATTCCTTTAGAAATGTTTTGATAATCTAGGAAAGATGACATTCTGAACCAATGTTGTTATTATTTTTTTTAATTTATTAATAATTGCCTACCCAGAGCTCTAGATTCCTGTATGCATTGCTTTGCAGAACAAGTACAAATTTCAAAATAGACTATGTTTATGTTTAATGAACATAACCTGAGCCATAAATAATAATAATTATAATGGAATTTCAACCTCTTGAACCATGGTGTATGAACCTATATGTCTTAGTCCCCTTGTACTCTTTAGAAAAGCTAGAAAAATCAAATAGGGTGTGCAACGTGGTGCTGAAAGTAAAAAATCTTACATCAAAGGGAAGTTATCAGAGATATGATGTTATTTAGTATACCTATAGTTATTGCTCTATTTAGGGCTTCTTTTCACTTGCCCACAAGTTCAAACCCTCAGTGAATGTACAGAAACATTTTCAGGCAGCTTCTCCTGAGCTTCTGGGAAGAGAGTGTAGGGTGAATGAATCAGGTCTCAGGACCCAAGTGAGCAGCACTGACGTTCCCTTTCTTCTGCACATGGAATTTGTCAGTGCATTTTTTATGCCCCCACTCTGGCAGTGAGCCCAAGCTGCCAGCATTCTTGATCACAGTTGCATGAAGCACCTCAACTCTAGGATGTTTCCCAGTGCCTCAGGTTGGAAAACAGGATATACTGCCAGGTTATACAGCATTTCTGCTAACAGTCCTAGAAATAAGAAACATATTACTTTAAATTATAGCCCGTCCCCTCCAAGAATATGTTAATACAGTATATGTACAAAACCAGGTGAAAAAAATGGCAAGACAGCCACAGGAGCATGGATGAATAGTATGCAGTACTTGAGACTTGCCACATAAAATAGTACCATGGTAGTTATATAATAGCTCACTTGTTTATCACTTTCTGTAAATAATGCTTTAGATAGCTGAGTTTCCATTAGTAAGATATACAGTACCAGTGCTTGCAAAATGCGTTAAGGTGATTGAACCTACTTTTGCTGTACTCAGTAACCAAAGGACACAGAATGCTATTTAGAAGCCAGTACGTTACTGGCATGTGATATTGTGTGCTAGTGTAACATGGGTATTCATCTAGTGGTACGAATTTAGAAGGTCTGGTGTGGAAATGTTGGTCCTTTCTTCTACAGTCTTTACAGTAATAATCTCCTTTTCAAAGGTGAAATAGTTTAATATATATGTTCTGTTGCACACACTTGATAACTCATTTCCAGGGGACTCAGAAATAAGACAGTGTGCAGTGTAGCAAGGATATTGCTTAGAGAATTGCAAGCAAAATGTATTCTCTCATTTTATACCAAGGGGGAAGAGTGCTTTGTTCTGAGAGAAGGACAGGGGGATTGTTGCCAGGTTACTGCTGGTAGGCAGGAATGCTTCACAGGTTATTGTTTGCAGGTTATTTAACTCAGTCTTTATCACAATCATAGCCAATGCACTGAAGGTTACAGAGTGTTACAATCCTACCAATGTGGCATTTTATTCTGCAGCACTGAGCTTATTGTGAAGTTGGTTACTAAAATGTAACAGTAATTGTGTTTTGTGTGAAGTAGGTTCATATGTGTGAGTATGCTAAAAAGCTCCAGTAAATACATTACATATAACATATCGAGCGCCATCTTACCCTTTTTTTTCTAGAAATGAAGCACAACAGAGAAAGGATGGTGCATTTAGTGGCAATGTTTAATACTGTGTGTAAAATACTTGCTTAGGCTATATGTATGAGGATAGAAGTGACTACTCAGGACAGTGCATACACCTTTGTGGCAATTCTTCATTCATTTCTAGCATGTCTGTACTTTACCTCATTCATGTCCTACTTGTAATATTCACTGCAGAATTACATGGTACCTTTAGCCCTTTAGGACGTTGCATTTACTGTATATATCCCTAGTATATGTCATTGAAAATCATGTGGCTATAGTCACAAGACTTAGTTGCACCACTGAGGCCAGATCCAGATGTGCAGGCATGTGCGGTTTGTGGCACCGCAAACTTCTTTGCAGTGTACCAAACTGCACATATTGCACATTAAACTGTGCACTGCACTGCTAATTAGCAGCGCTGGGGTAAAACTTGCTACTGGTAATTACTGGTAGCAAAAAATTCCCCTGGAAAAAAAAAATGGTACAAAGCACACCAAAGTGCTTTGTGCCAGGACAAACACAGAGACCGGGGAGCAGGCAGCGCAGGGCAGGGCCGCACTTTTACTGAGTCACCTTAGACCCAGCCAGCCACTTCCCCCCTCCCCTCCCTGGCAGCACATGGAGCAGCAGGACAAGGTGTCCTGCTGCAAAACACATGAATAAGGGCGTGCACTGCTTCACAAATTTGTGCCTCTACTACTTGTTCTGCTGCAAATGCACAGCCCTGCTTATGTGGACGCGGCCTCAGAGTGCAACACTTTTGTGGGTTATGCCACTCTTCCACTGTGACCAGTGAGTGTTCAGCCTCTTCTACTGAATGCAGAATGTTTGATGTTTTATTAATACTGAATGGGGCCTGTGTCTGAATGCTGGGCTTTAGATGTTTGCTTATTGTCAGCTGGAGGTTTATTCTGAACTTATCTCAGTATTCGTAACATCAAGTAACCAGAAACCTCTGACATTTTCAGTGTCTTGGCAGATCCAGGTCCTTGTAACATTTCATAATCAATATCAAACATTACATCCATTATTCTCAAGTAGGAGACATATGTTGAGCTTCCTGGATGTGTTTTTTTCTCCCAATAAGTTGCTTTTATATGTTATGTGAAAATTTTTCCATCATCGCTAGTTAGGGCATCACAATCTAAGATATGTTTAAGAGACCAAAGGATAGCCACTTAAATTTTGCCTTATGTGATCATAATTGTATCATAGTTGTGGAGCAAGCTACCAAAATATAACAGTAATTATGTTTTGTGTGAAATAGGTTCTTATGTGTGAGTGTGCTAAAGGATCCAGTAACCTGCTTGTTTATGTCACAGATGAGTGCTTTTGGATGCCTTCTGTGCACTGGATTTCATCTCTTTGGAATGTAATAAAAGGAGTTTGCATTTATCTAGTTCATGATTTATGGCAGCCATTATGGCTGCTTAATTACCAGAACCATATGATGCTACAGGCTTGACTAAACCTTTTTGATTTTAACAGATAGTAGCACTTTGGACTTCCAGTGGCATGATTTATTAGAGGCAATACCAGTGACAGCAGGGTGTATTTTGAACATTACCATGATGATATGCAGGCAGAGGCAGACTAAAAGGTTATTTCCAGTCTGGAGAAAGGACTTCTTGTTCTTGTTGCTGAATTTAGAGCAGGGCTGTCCAACTGGTGGCCTGTAAGCCACATGCTGCTCACAAGGAATTAAGTTGTGCCCCCCAGGCTCCTGCTTCGCTGCTGTTTCCCTCTGTCATTTTGGCTGCAACCATGGCCAGAGTCTCAGGACTCCCTCACCGTCCTCCAGCTGCTGCTTCCTGCCTCTGCCATTGGGGCAGGGTAGTGCAGTAAGCAGTACAGGGAACTGAGGGTGAATATGGGGCACCACATGGGAGAGAAGGAGAATGGAGCTGCATGTGAGGAATTGTACCTGCATGGTGCAGCAGTGCAGGGTTGAGGGGAGAGGAATCACACTCACATGCCTGTAGATTGGAGCAAAGAGAATTGCACTGATGTGGCTGTATGGTACAGCGGGGAGGGGGGGCAGTGCCTGGAACACTGGTGGATGGGGTTGGGGTTTGCCCTCCTGGGTATGTGGTACAACAGGGAAAGGGGGGCAAAGTGTTTGCACAGCCTGCTGTCCTGTGGCTTGTCTGGAATGGCCCATACAGCTTGTAACCCATGCTCGCCCCCCTGGGGCCTTAACGAGTTGAATAGCTCCAGTTTAGAGTATATCATAGAGAAAAACATCTTGATTCAAAATTTGCCAGTGATGAAGAATCTCTTGTTACAGTGGTTAATTAGTCTTGCTGCTAAACATGTTCACCTTCATTCCAGTCAGATGCATCTAAATCAGTTATTCTCAACCAGGGTACCGTGACACCCTGGGATATAGCAGTTTATTGCTGCACAATATTAGCAGCACCTGAGGTCTCAAATAGGAATCCACTGTGTCAAAAACATTTCTGACTTGTTGGGGCCCAAGTTCTTTGCAACAGAAGAATTGCTCTGTTACTTTTCCATAGTGAAAAGAAAAGAGTGAAAACTAAGAGCTGGTGTTTTCTGAAGCATGCTTTGTGTCTAACAAGAGGTGCCTGGAATCCAAAAACATTGAGAACCACTGGTCTAAATTCAACTTCTTGCCACTGGAAGTTGCTTTATTTTTGTCTGTAAGGTTCAAGAGCCCATTATGAAAATTTTCTTCTCCACACAGGTATTTTTAGATTCTGGGCATATTACCACTTAACCTTCTCTTTGTTAACATAACTCTACTGAATTCCTTGAGTTTTTCACTTCCTTGAGTGTTTCTTTGAATTTCTTGAGTTATTTTGCTGCATCTTAGTGAATTTTTTATGAATCATCTATAATTTATCAACATTCTTCTTGAATTGTGGACATCCGAACAAGATACAATATCCCTGTAGCCATCACACCAGTGTCAATTATAAGGGTACCTAACCTCTGTGCTCCTACGTGATATCTAAATTCTTATACAGCCAAAGATCCCAATAGTCCTTTTGACCACAGCAGTGTAGTGGGAGCATGTGTTCAGCAAATTGTCCACCGTATCTCCCATATCTTTTTAAATGTCGCTGCTCACCAGGACAGCATTCATCTGTTAAGTATGGCCTCCTTTCTTTGTTTTTGGATGTATAACTTTATATCATATTATGATTATATCTGGCTCTGAATTAGTGACCTGTCCTCTTCAGGTCACTAGTTTACTGCTGTTCCAGCCTTTGGGTTTTTTGCAGACTTTCTCAGTAATGATTTTATATTTTCATTGACATCATTGATAAAATACTAAAATCGTAGAGCTAAGAGCTGCTCCTTGTGGGATCCTTTGTGGAAAAGTACTTGTTCACTTTCAATTCCCTATTTACATTTTGATATATGTCACTTAGCCATTTTGTAAATGGGGGCGCATATGCTGGATATATTATAAGCCTACTGCAAGAGACAGTCCGACTGTGATATCAAATTTGAAATATCAATTTGTTTACACTCTAGATTAACACAACTACTTAATTAATGTCAGTCTTTGACTATGCCCCTATTAAAGGCTATTCCATTTTAAACACCGTCATTGAACATGAGTTTGGGCTCAATGCAAGAGTAACTACATGAATTTCTATGGCCTGTGTTACACATTAGGTTAGACTAGATGATTTAATGGTCCCTTCTGGCCATAAAATCTCTGAATCTATGAAGTCATGAATTTGTCACTGTGATTATTCTGCCTCTTTGCCATCTTGAATCTTGATTTCAACACAACTGCAAATATGTACTAAATGAGAATACTTTCAGCAGACTTTAAATTGTTAGTGTATTTAGGATTTCCAGAACAAAGAGGAAATGGTAAGCTGGTTTATATAATGCCACGGGCTAATTCCTGGTAAAAGTGTACTAGAACAGTGTTACTCGGTACTGGCAACCAGGTAGATGTGTGATTTGCAGATTCTTTGATATTATACCCGGTGTACATGAAACTGTCTGTTGATAAAGCTGTGGGGTGAATGGGCCCAGATTGGAGCACAGTAATCTGCTGCTGAGGGGCAAGAGTAAAGGCAGATATCCAAAGAATATAGGTATGACTGTGACACTGATAGGACAGCACAAACTGCCTCCAATTCAAAAAGGAAAGTCTGATGTTGTCTCTGTATTAGCTTACATATATAGGGAAAATGCAACTTACAAAAACAGCTTGTTTCATCCCCTTCTGTTATATGACATAAAATTGTCTTTGCTTGCTTGATGCTACCTTATACTTATCATTGTCTTAGTTTGCTTATTTATATCTCTGTTGAGCTCATCCTTGGGTCTGCAAAGGCTATTCCTAACACAAGATCTGCTGGGGCAACTGAAAGATATCTACCACTCTTTCCCAATATCTGTGGCAGTATGGAGATGCTTCAGACTTGAAGCTACTCTGTCTTACACCAGCTTGTAACCCATTATCCCAGTTTGACCAAATCAGTTCTCTGAAGATGGCAAAAAGGTAAAGGAAAGCAAAAAGAAAAAGAAGGCCTTGCTTCATGGACAGCTGTCAGATGGTGATTGCTGTTGGTTGTTCAGATAAAAGTGAGATGGCGCTGTCTTTATCCAGAGATAGTGTCCCCCTTCAGTACCTTAGTGGACAATCTGGAAGACTGGATCAGGACATGAGGACTGATTCTTTCCAGTTCCCACATAAGATGGAAGTTCCCTTCTCCCCAGACACCAGGAACAAGTGTGAGTCAGCAGGTATTCACACCCAGGCCCATCTAAGACAGTGGTTGGCATCTCTTTAGGGCCGCAGGCTGGATTTACTTAGTTTGGGTTAAAGGCAGGCAGATGGGCAGGACCTGCTTCTGTCACTGCTTTTGCCAGTGGTGGCATTGGCATAGCACCCACTACCATTACTTTTCCTCACGGTAGCAGGAGAAAACTGTCATGCTGGTGCTTTTCCCCACAGCAGCTGGGGAAAGTGACTGCTGCCAGAGCTCCCCTCCACTGAATGCTGCTGTAGCCCCATGTCCACAGGCTGAATCAAATGTCTCTGCAGGCCAGATCCAGCCTCTAGGTCATAAATTGCCAATCCCTAATCTAGGACATGCAGTTATGCCTGAGTATTGTTTGTTGAAGTTTAATGCACTATAACAGTTTATAGACTATGGTGCGGAGCCAGCATTGAATGGGAACAAATAACAGGACAAACACAGAGTAAACAAATTGATGAACAAGTCCCTTTTGAAATGTCTCTCTGTATTTTATATTCTTTTATGAAAGATTATCCTGATTCAGTTTCTATTCATTGCTATGTTCATAGCGATGGATATGCAGAGAACTGGAAGATCTGTCCCCAGATTTCCCAAATTTCTTTCTTTCCTCTGGTCCTGAGCACACAGAATCTAATATAACTGCACACTTTAATTGGTTTATGCATGTGTTGTGGGAGACCGTCAAGCTTTCTCTGTTTCATTAATATTATTCATAATATTATATTTTATTCAAAATGTTATTCATAACAGTTTATTCATGGTATGAGTAACACACTAGTGTTCAGAGGCCCCAGTCTGAGTTGAGGCTGCCTTGTGGTCAGTGGTATGTAAGTATAGTTCAGATACCTCTTCTGAAGGAAGCAAAAGCTTAGTGGATCTATAACTATGAAGATTCTCTACCCTAAATGTGAAAGTTGAATAAAGCAGCACTGGGTCTCCTCCATCTTTGAGGTTTTATTAATCCTACACAGTGGGCTTGCTGTCACTCCACTTTATCCGCAGAGAACCCTGTATGCTATATTTATGAGGAGTCAAGAGGATGAAATCAAGGGATGAGTTCAGAACTTTCTCCACATGGTTGCTTCTCAAGGCTTTTTCATCCTCTTGAATGTACCCTGCATTCTGATCTGTTTTTTTCTCTCGACTACTTCCACAAGATGTTCCATGGTAGCTGTCCAAGGTACATCACTCTGGATATAAGGACCTGGCTTTCAGGTCCTACCTTCATTCTTCATTCAGATCCTATTTTCATTCATTCTACCTTCATTTCCATTTTCACAATAATATGCATACTCCTGATATGCATGTTTTTGCTGCACTGACATCTTTGCAGTCAAATAAAAGAGTCTTACCCCTGACTGTGTGTTGTAATAACATTTATTAATATACAATCCATGTGGATAAAGCAGAGTGCACAGAAGAGGAAGCTAGAGTTTGAAAACCATACACCATATTGCTTTCTTATTAGGAAGGTATGTATATGTCTAAGTTTTGAACACTATCTTTCTATTTTTTTCCCTCTGCTTAACTTTTCATTTTTGCTTCAGTCCAATTGGTAAAAGTACTGTAACCACCCAGTGATTTATGTATGTACTGTATTACTAAGGCAGGGGATTTAGATTGGCTGTTCTACTTCTCATTTCTGTTGATGCATTTTGCTTATAGTCTGCTTTTTGCTTTACTATAAGAAAAGTGAAGAGCCCTGTATTTGGGCAATGAAGTCATTGTTGTTGTTTAGTCTGTACTGAGATAGCACCTGTTGAGGTAGATTGAGTTGCTAATCAGGACCCATTGTGTACAGCACTGTAACAATCCATAACAGAAATATGTAACCTTACAACCTACATATAATACAAGTGAGAACAGGTAGAGACCCCAGGCAGGCTGGGGAATACTATGAAACACATGTAATGCTGGCCACCACACTGCAAAAGACCCTGGAATGAAGGGATCACTATGCTCTTGAGATTTACCCTTGCACCTTAGAATTTAAGGACTGTACTGTTGGTGACCTTGATATCTGCAAACTTATTCTGGCTGAGCTGAGTATGGCTAGATTTAGCTTTCTTTGGATCAGTAATCAGTTGAAAGATATGGTGTTAAGTGAATGAGGTGTCTCTCCTTTTATGGAAGGAACACAATACTTTTACCACACTGCTAACCTGCTGGTTCAGACCGCATAACAGGAAACAGGAATTAAAATTTGGTCTGCATGACCATCTCATGCAGAGAACTTTGGAAAGCTGACTTTTATGGGCTGACTCAATTTATACTGAGCTTCCAATGTATATACATCCCCTTTAGCTTGTGCCAGCACTGCATGCCTTCACCCAAGTCATATCATTTGAAGGTGGGTAGGCTTTCCAATGGCTCTTGAGCTACCTGTGATGCAATGCAGTGTGGGTCTTGGAAATAGCTTATTATAGAAGGCTAATGGCATGATGAGGGAGTTGTGGGGACTCAGGATCATCTTCCCAGAATGTCATTCCCTCAGTCTCGCTGTCTCTTTCGATAATTTCTAGAGTGTTTTTTTGAAAGCCTCAAATCCCTCACATTTTTTCTTCCCACCATCAGCATGAATACTGCAAAGTCATTCACTATGATTAAGTCTTATCTTGCTAGCAGGCCTCACAAATCATTTGCATGTGCACCATTAGGTGTTTGGATGCTGTAGAAATGTGAATATAGCAAGGAGACAAGAGTTGAATGAATGGAAGCTGCAGCAAACTGCCAGCAGTAGTGGGCCTATAGAGGCACACAAAGTGTCTATGAATATTGTTCATTAAAGAAAGTTGTTACTTAATAATTATGTTTTTATTTGGGTAACAAAATAAATGGGTAATGTGATTCTGTGTGAAGATCAAGGAATCAGGAGGGAAGAGGCAAAGAAAGTACAAGGCTATTTAAAGTACAGTGCCTGTGTAGGTTTGCATCAAGTTTGATGCACATGAATTTGCAGTTTTCTTTTTCTTCTTTTATTTCTCAGTTGTTCAGTCACTGGTAGTATTGAATGAACTTAGAGCATGGTAGTGTGTGGCTTTTTGGAGGTGATGGTTATGCAAACGTGAAAGTTGGTTGAAGAGATGTGGTATGCTGGAGTCAACAGTTATCTTGTGCAACATTTCCATCTGCTGCTCCACTAACTTCATAATCTCATGCATGTGTTTGTACACATTCCTCCCTTCCAGCCTCTCTTTAAACTTTTTGCTTTCTACTCTTGGTCTCCAGCTGTGTTATTTCTTGGCTGTGTCATTGCATTTCAGTAGCTCCATGAATACATCCTCCCTGAACCATCTCTTGTACTTCCTTATCAGGATCAGCCTTGTCCCTTATGTCAGAGGGGCACCTTTTGAGGACATTCCAGTCAAAGATGCTGATAAAAAAGATACAGAGCTTATAAGATTTAAAGTGGTAGCACAAAGGAAAAGGTATGTATAAAAATTCCTTTGTGCTATAAAGTTGTAATGATAAAAGTTGTTGGGATGGACTGCTTGCAGGGTTGTTCACTATGTGGCAATTTAATGACTACTGAGGAGGTAGGTAATTTTACTGAGGCAATAAAATTACCCTGTAATTTCCTCCTGGCCCAGGAGGAAGGCACATTAGGGAATCTCTGTAAGGACAGCACCATTACAGGCTGCTGTAGTTTTACCTGATACCTCACTGCTGAGGTGGCTGGGCCCAAAGAAAGCAGTTGCTGTAGGTGGCCAAAGTAGTATGGGTGAATGTCCTATGGTGTTGAAAGAAACAGGCAGTTATACCCAGGCATTTCAAAGGTAAGGGAGTTTTTACTTGAGCACTTTCTTGAGATCATCTCAGAGGGTCAAAAGTTCACTTGTATGATTATGAACAAAATTCGGGGTAAGGATGCCTGGGCTGCAGCCCAGCCATGGTGGGCAGAATCAGTCTGGAAGCCTGGAGATTAAGGCATCACATTTATTTCCCTTGCTCTCCCTCTTTGTTTGCTTCAACAAGTTGCATGAGTGAAATATCTGGGCCTAGGATCTTTGTGGATAGACCAATTCTATATGCCATCTTTTCCAGGAAAAACACCAGGCCAACTGTCTACCACTGTGGCAGGTCCACAAATCCCGCCTAGATCAACTGCACACACTGGCACTGTGGTCTACCTAAAACTACTACTGTACCACTGCAAGAGCGTAGGCAGCAACCGCATGTACACAAAACACTGACTGGACAGTCATTACTGCACAGTCATTGAGTACTTGTATAAATACCAGAGTTATTGGTAGTTATACAAGTTATTGGTACTAACTCTTGTATAAGTACCAGAGTTACTGTGCAGTAAAAGCTGAATAGCCTTTTTGCAATGCTGACTGCACAGTAGTTCCTTACTACTGCGAAGTAGTGTCACATCATTACTGCAAGGTCAGCATCTCATGTAGACATGACCACTATGTAGCTGAGGGCTCAAATCTCTAAACCTTTATGGTTAACCGTCCTGCAGACCTCCATTAAATGAACTGGGACTGGTTGCCCCAGCATTTTTGTTGTTTTGTGCACGCAGGAAGTCGAATCGTTTTCAAAACAGCTAGAGCAGAATACTGGGGAAAGAAGACCATGCACTTGGGGTGGTGGGGGAGGCAGTGCTTACCTAAGCTGCCCTCTCCTCCTTTGCTGCTCTCTATCCACTCGGAGGGGCTCTGGCTTTGATTGTCCTGTTTGGAATAGTAGCTGCCTGTCCAGGGGAGAAGTTAGTTTGTTTTAGTGCCTCCAGCCTTCTTATCTAAGGGTTATCCTTCTCCTTGCTGTAGGATGCAGATGTTCCCTCCTTGGGGTCCTATGAGGAGTCCCCAGTTGCATCCAGAATGGCAGCTTGGTCTCTACTAAGAATTGCATGAGGTGCCTTTCAGAAGGGGCAGGTCATGGAGGCAAGTCCAAATCAAGATCACCTTCTGGTGGATCCTTTGCACCTCTCTCATCCCATTCCTAACCAGTGATCTGTGTATCTCCTGCTTTTGTCTCATATATATCTTAATTATATACTGTGGTTCCTTTGGTTTCCACAGATCTGGGATTGCACAACACCCTTTTCTCACAGACTTCTTCTTTACTCCAGATAGGAGCATGAAGTTTCCGTGCACATTTCTGTTTGTGGGAAGCCATACCATTTTGCTGGCATGGTTGGCAGGAAAAGAGGATTTTCTAAAACAAAGAGAGGTGGAACTTTTTTGGTGGGCAGAAGGACATATCATTTTGAATAACTAATCCCACATTAGATACTGGGTGAATTGTTAATTACTAGCGGGAGAGTTTCCTAAAATTGTCAGTGTAAACACAGTCTAGAAGACCATCTTTCTCAATCTTTTCCTGTTTTATTAGGTACACAAGTACAATTGTACTTTAGATAAGTAAAAGAAATCTTGAGAGGCATATTAAAAAAACCTCAGCTGGGCAATGCCTTTAGCATATTGTTGATCCTTTTTCAATAATAACAATATCTGCTTTTTCATGAACAAACGGTTAATTTGCTATAAGACTACCCAGAAATACTGAATATATTTTTCAAGTTACAGAGAAAAAGATACTTGGGTCATGCCTTGCCCCCTTCCCTCCCCAGGGCCAGACCACACGTCCCTTCCTCCTGGCAGGGCCAGGCCATGCCCCCTTCCTTCGCACTAGGGCTGGGCCATGCCCCTTTCCCCTGTTGCCAGGGCTGGGCCATCCCCCTTTCCTCTCCATAGGCTGGTTGGAGCTCCTTTCCTCTGCGGGGCTGAGTTGGGGCTAGCCTGTCCCCTCTTGCCACAACCTCTATGCAGCCAGATGGTGCCTGCTGTGCCTCCATTAAATTGGGAGCACTGGCTGAATCTGGCCCATTGACAGAATGGGCACTGGCAATCCATCCACTAGTCAAAAGTTTGGACACCAGTGGGTTAGGCAATGGATTTATATAGGATGACTTGGTTAGATATGACCCAGCCTCAGGCAGGTGGTTGGACTAGATGATCTCTGAATTTCCCTTCTAGCCCTACCTTTCTACGATTCTAGGATTCTGTGATTCTAAGTATATCCACAGAGTACCTGCACACAACTTTACATGTGCCAAGTAGACATCATAATCTGAAAATCATGCCAGAAAAATCTGTTATAATCTGTTTTGCTCTTAAATTAATTTTCCCTCCTTCAATTTTTCCCTTCTCTTTTTGTTCTCACTCAGTCTGAGTGAGTCTCTTCTTTGACCTCACACTTTCTTTCATCTTCCATACACTATTTTACGACTCTTTTGCTATGCTGAATATATCTCCAATATATGCCTCTTTTTCTCTCCTTTCACTTGGGTTTAAGATTATCAGAGGAAGGAGGAAAGTTCAGTTTGTTCATTTTTATACCATTCCTAATTAGTTTGTTACAAATTCAGTTTCTATGACTTTTAGTATGTATTAGCTGTAGGCAATTTAACATACCAAAAATATGATAAATTGTTTTTTATGGAATATAAGAAGCCTGGAAATAAAAGGATAGCATGTGTACATAACAGAAAAGCTTATGCCCAAATTCCAGCTGGGCATAATCACCTTATTTTAATTGCCTTTGTTGCATTTTTCATGATTTTCACCTATAACATCATGTTACTGATGCAGTTAAACAGCTGCTTTAATTCATTAGAGGTTGATGTGTGCCCCGGGTATAGTTTATTATAAGTAGAACAGAATAAAATGTAACATATAAACACAAATGTTTTTTATTAAAATGTTCGTATCCTGACTCTAAAAATGACATTAGCATTTGCAGAAAAAAAAGGCTGGAGAAAAAAAATAGTTTCTTCACAATCCTCAAAAAATGTATGTTTGTTATCTCATTTATTTATTTATTTTTGTAATGAGAAATTGTTATACAGTTTTCATCTTTAATTTTTAAAGAACTGCAGGGCATACTGAAGAAGTCAGAGCTGAAAAGTTCCTTATGTCTAAAGAGGTTCTGAGTTCTGTGATGGGCAAGAGGGAAAAATGGGTAATTAAGCAGAGCTATATTACTGTCTCCAGTACTTTGTGGGTGGATCTACATGAGACACTAAGGCGCAGTGGCAACAAGTTACTGTGCCGTAACTCATTGGTACCGCGCAGTAGTGTTCCTGGGCACTAACCATGCAGTGCTGCTACTGTGCAGTAGTAACAAGCTACTGCACAGCAACTCATTGCTTTAGCACAGTTGCATCAGGAAAATGCCATGTGGCGATATTACTGTGCAGTAATGCCAGTTACTGCACAATCATTTAATACTTGCATAAGTGAGTACTAAATGACTGTGCAGTAGCAACTGCACAGTCCACCACATGTGTAGATGTGGCCACTGTTTTAAGAAAGTTTCCAGTGCCTTTCCTGTAGTAAAAGTGGGAAGCTGATCCTCTCAAGATTCAGCTCCTTATTCATCTTTGAGTTTGGACTCCTGCCTTAGGAAGACTTATTTTCTCATTATATAAAAAAACACTGCCAAACTTCTTATCTTGATGAGATGTTGGCTCTGCATCTTGTATTAATGGATCATCAATACAGAAAAAAAAAATTAAACCACCAGCCTCTTACATTTTCAAAATATAATACATTAATTTTATTACTTTAAACTTCCGTTTCTCTGGATTCATCAGGTTCCTGTAACTCATAGGTACCCAGTTAGGAAGCTAATACATTTTAATTGCTCCATTATACTGTTGTGTCTTCAGCATTCACATTCAGTCACCATTCACTGTTTCTTCAAGAGCTGGTTCCAAACTGTAACTCTGTGTTTTGGTACACCCTCTCCTAATTCTGCACCTCCTAGCTCAAATTGAAATCTGCATTGGGCTCAAACTGGAATTCTGAACCTGAGTTATTATAGGTCCACTGATAGTTGCTTCTGGTTTTTATGTTATCAACTTTAGTTTAGCACTGTTCTCATTTGCTATGAGAACTACCCTCAAAAGGCTGTAATGCATAGGGCTATTGTGTATGGTAGACTTAGCAATTGTGTTCTGATCCTTGAGGTTCATGGTCTACAAACTTCAATCTTTTAGCGAACAAAACTGGCTTTGGTTTTGGACACGGTTGTTTTCTCCTCTTGCTGGAGAAGGACAGTCTAAATGTCTTGGCTGCCTGTGGGACAGAAATTCACTGTGCAAGAGAAGGGCACCCCATCTAAGAAAGATCAAGACTGTTGATAGCTCTGTCCTATGTTAGAGATTGTGCAGAGTTGGGATATATTAAAATTTGCTGTAGAGCTGCATAGGAGACAAGGAATGCTTCAGAAGGAGCATTCTGAATCAGTACATTCTCAGTACATTCCTTCCTGGCCTGACCCATTTAGTTGTCAGGCTAAATTGGTGCTTGGCAGAAGCAGAGGATGTGAGTTGTCATTGTTCTCCACTACTGCTACCTCTAATAATAGATTCTCCATCACTAGTAGCCATGAATCCCAGTATATGCTGGAGGAATCTTTGTGGATATACTAAGTGATGCTGAAGCTGCACTAAAAGTATGAGCTTGTATTAAACTGAGAGACAAAGGGCCAAATTTATATGCTTCCAGTAAACCTAAATGGGCTGTAGGTGGATTTTAGACACACAGCTCACAAAAAGTAATCCAAATTGGCTTGACTCCAGTGGTTGAAGAACTTCTTAGGCACTTAAAAATCAAAAGTGCCTCTATTTTGCTCCTACAAAGGGATACCTGTCATAGTAATGGTGGTGCCCAGTGGTGTAACTTAGGGAGGGGTGACCAGGGCAGCTGTCCCAGCCCAACTTGGGAGAGAAGAGCAGGTGCAAAAAAAAAAATGACTGCTGCTATAGCCACATGATCACAGAGGCAGTATAGCAGCAACCAGGAGTTGCCACTGCCTGCATGTGGCAGCTGCCCTGGGCACCTGGCTGTGTTGTTATGCTTCTGGTTGTGCCCACATT
Organism: Alligator mississippiensis; assembly: GCF_030867095.1. Lineage (NCBI taxonomy): Eukaryota > Metazoa > Chordata > Crocodylia > Alligatoridae > Alligator > Alligator mississippiensis. Next base: position 110,804,417 of record NC_081824.1, on the reverse strand, counting down.
TTGCACAATAGCATAGCAGCTAGAGCACTCACTCAAGAAGTGGGAGACCCAGATTCATTATCCTCCTTTGCCTGAGAGGCTGTTTTAGCTTATAATTAAGTGGCCCAGCAGGCAGTTCTAGAAGCCAGAGTTTTCCAGGATCATATCTTCTTTCTAAGCACATCTCCTGCTCTAGAGGAGTGGGTATAGAGAACATATCTTAGAAGCTGTTAATATTCTGTCTATTCCATCCAAGGGTTCACCAGGCACAGAAAATCCCTGGGTGTAGAGTAGTTCAAAGAAAATAGAGCACAAAGCAGGATCTGACCCATTTTTCATTATTCTATAGTCAGTGTTATCTACTCAGACAGCATAAATGACTATGAGTGACTCTGGTAACCCATCCTTCTTGGAGTATAGCAAACAGTCCAAGCAAACCATTTGCAAACAACCCAGCAGGTTAAAATTAGTCAATCAAATGATTTAGTTAATACTTGTGAATATATGATACACCCACAGACATTAGAACTGCTTTGCACATTTGAACAAAAAAAAAGGGCTAAACCTATGAGAGAACTTATTTCCATCAAATTATTCCACCAGCTCTAGTTTTAACATTTATTTTTATTTTTTTTCCTTACTGAAAAGGAACCAGTTTTGGGAACTGCTGGTTTCTGATTCCCTCTTTGGTTTTAGTCACTTAAGTTAGTCTAGTCTACCATACTGGGGTGTCACTGAGGGTCATACAACTGTTCTTGTGCAAACTTGAAGCCAGTATGTTTGGATACCAGCACTGGTGTAGCCACATGAACCCAACTATGACTATGCATAAGGATAGTGTTATTGCAGCTATATTGCTGTACAACTGTGTAAACCAGACTAAAGCTAACTCCAATATGTGTGTGCAAGCTACAGTCATACTTCTGGATTGCAGTCTAAACTCTGAATGAAATCCTGACACCACTCAGGGTAATGGCAAAGCTTTCATTGACTTAAGTGATACCAGATATTGTCATCTGTCTCATTTTTCCCCATTTGAAAAATGAGGTAATGGTGCTTACCTTTAGGACTGTTGTAAGGATTCTGTATTTGCTGTTTGTGAAATGTTCTTATATGAAAAATGAAGTCAACTATAGTAGCTATATTATTTTGCCTTGCATGGAATTTCTGTTATGTCTCCAGCTCAATATCTATGCAAAGTGCTGTTTTAAAAAACGAGGCTGAGTTAGATACATCTGAAGTGACATTTTCGATGTAATTCTTCTTTTTTTTTTATAGCAGTCATTGAAAAGAAGAGGGAGCAAAGACTTGCAGAAATCAGAAAAAAAGTCACAACAGACACCCACAGAGGTATGGTGAATGATACCTCAACTTATGCCTTCCTTGAATCTAAGTCAATTAAGATGACTTGAGTACCTGGCCCTATAGTGTTTGTGGTGGTATATTTTATTATATCATATTGCTGAAAGGTGTATGGGAAACTTGGGCCCAAATCTGCAGTTTTAACATTAATTCAGTCCTATAGTGAAAGCCATACAAATTGGGCCTGTCCATGGTGCCTCATGGTCTCAGGGGTCCAGGTTGTAGAATCAGGGTGAAAAACAAAACTCCCATTAAGTAAATGAGCATTTTACCTAGTTCAGGACTTTTGTGTGCTGATTTGAGAGTTTTTGGGTCGCAAGTAGCTTTAATTTTATTTATTCAGCTTTTGGATATAGAATTTTAAAATGTATAATCTCACTCTTCAATTTCCACCCCTTATTTTACTAAAAAATCTCATTCTTTCATACCAGACTTTCACACATATTTAGGGATATTCATATCAAAGAAAGTAGATATATGTTTTTAAATATAATCTCACTCCTTAGGAGTAGAACAGTATTAACAATAGTAATCTTTTAGCATCTGAAATTTTGATCACTTTTATTGTTAAACTTAAAAATTTTATTTGACTTCTCAATGTAAAAGTCATTTGTGATGTCAGATTATTATTTCTTTACTGACATCAAGTGAATGCTAAATCTTTCATTTCTTTTCGTAAGGAGGACAATGAAGATCTGAAATGCCAATTGCAGTTTGTCAAAGAAGAAGCTGCCTTGATGAGGAAAAAAATGGCTAAAATTGATAAGGAGAAAGACAGATTTGAACATGAACTGCAAAAATATAGATCATTTTATGGGGATCTAGACAGCCCCTTACCAAAAGGAGAAGCAGGTGGACCCCCAACCACCAGAGAAGCAGAACTCAAACTTCGATTGAGACTAGTAGAGGAAGAAGCCAACATCCTTGGAAGAAAAATAGTGGAACTAGAAGTAGAAAACAGAGGACTGAAAGCAGAGCTTGATGATTTAAGGGGAGATGATTTCTCAGGGACAGCAAACCCACTCATGGGGGAGCAGAGTGAATCCCTCTCAGAGTTACGGCAGCATTTGCAGCTAGTTGAAGATGAAACAGAATTGCTGCGAAGAAACTTGGCTGACCTGGAGGAGCAGAACAAACGCGTCACAGCTGAGCTAAACAAGTACAAGTATAAGTCTGGTGCCCATGAGAGTTCAAGGCATCATGATAATGCCAAGACAGAAGCACTGCAGGAAGAGCTAAAAGCTGCCCGGATGCAAATCAATGAGCTTAGTGGCAAAGTCATGCAACTTCAGTATGAGAACAGGGTATTAATGTCCAACATGCAACGCTATGATTTGGCCTCTCACCTTGGGATCCGAGGCAGCCCCAGAGACAGTGATGCTGAAAGTGATGCGGGAAAAAAAGAAAGCGATGATGATTCCCGCCCTCCTCACCGAAAGAGGGAAGGGCCCATTGGGGGAGAAAGTGACTCTGAGGAGGTACGCAACATCCGGTGCCTGACTCCCACAAGGTCTTTTTATCCAACCCCAACAGGGTGGCAGAAAAACTTCACTGATCGGCAGCAGATGAAGGACATCCGCTCAGAAGCTGAGCGACTAGGAAAGACAATAGATCGTCTGATTTCTGACACAAGTACCATTATAACAGAGGCAAGAATTTATGTGGCCAATGGAGATCTGTTCGGACTGATGGATGAAGAAGATGATGGTAGCAGAATACGGGAGCATGAGCTTCTTTATCGGATCAATGCACAGATGAAGGCATTTAGGAAAGAACTCCAGACTTTCATCGACAGACTAGAAGTTCCAAAATCATCAGATGACCGAAGTTCAGACGAACCTTTGTCAGTGAGTCAGGTAGACTTTTACTTATTATGGCCTACAGGTAAAAAGGGACTGCCAAACAATTTCAACCAAAAATTTCATCTATGGCACCTTAAATTTATGATAGTATCATGGGCAGAGTCTCTTGTTTCTAAATATCTGTGGTTTAATTTTAAATCTCCCAGTCTACCACAAGGGACCTCACTCTACAAATGGAGTCATTTGGGCTACTCATGTGAGTAATGGCTATTTTATGTGATTGTAGGATTGGTTTTACATTAAAAAAATATAACTGAAGATACTATTGCTGTAGAAGGGCGTGTTTACATATGCAATTAATGTGAATCAGTAAACTCCTGAATTTATTGCTCTCAAGATTATTGGTCGTGGGTGTGCCATTTGAATGTGCTCCTGGGAGTAATAAATTCTAGGGCAATAAACTGTGGAGTTTACTGCCATTTGAATGCATGCCCAGAAGTACAACACACTGAGCTGGGATGGAGCAACCCCAGGTGGCAGGGAACCCAAGGGGTCAGCCTGCCAGCTCAGAGATGCTCCCCCCGGCTCAATGTGTTGTGGAGGGGCTGGCGGGGGCATGAGGGTACTTTAATGTAGCCAGCAGGCAACTCCCACCAGCTAGCCTGCTAACTAGCAGGCAGCTTCCGCACTGAAGCACACTCATGTCCCAGCTACCCAGGGCAGCATCTACATGCGCCCTGTGGTGGAGCTATTTAGTAAATTAGTTTACTCCAGCTTAATAAGGGTATATATGTAGGTGCCAAGATGTTTACTAAGCAGTTAATTAGTCAACTGTGCAGTAAAGATGCACCCAGAAACAGCAAATTTGTCTCCTTTGGCAATTTTTTTTGGCTTGTACAAGCACTTGCCAGAGTTGCACCATCATCACTAGTAAGGACATGGAGCAAATATTCTTTTGTGTTAGAGGACAGTATTTAATAATAGTGCCGTTGGTCTAATAAAAGATATCACATCTGCCCAGAGAACCTTGCCTGCTGATGATAAGAAAAACAACCATTTTAGTATCAGCTCCTACTGAAAAACAGGAAGAAACCGTCAAGAAAAGAAGCAAATGGAGACATTACCAGGGGAGAAAAGTTTATTGCCACAATTATAAGAGTGTATATCAAACAACAGGGATTAATTAACATGAAAAATTACTTTCCAGATGCACAGAAGGGTATTGTAGGAGATGAACAGAGATGTTTTGATAATAGCTTAGCCTGTTAGTTCATCAAGTGTAATTTGCATCTATTAATGGCCAATTCCGACTCAACAGTAGAAGAAGAACAAAACCAGTGCAACCAAAATCCTGCATATTACATACAGGGTGCATCTACACATGCAAGAGCTGTTGGGTGGGTTTACTTTATAGCAAATCTTACCCCACATCCTCACGTGTGTAGACACCTGCCTATGGTGGGTTTGCATTGCAGTAATTGACTCTAGAGTAAACCCACCCCAGGTGGGCATCTATCTACACATGTGGGGGTGAGAAAGCAGATTTGTTGCTCCTGGCAGCAGTTTGGTCCTGCCCTCTCTGGCCCTGCACCGGCCCCTGAAGTAGCCAGGGGGAGCTCTAGGCTCCCCTTGGGTACTAGCCCAGGGGCTGGCAGGGAACATGGGGCCAGGAGACTGCTATCTCCTGGTGGGGGTTGGGAGATTGCTCCCTGTACTTGGGAGCTGCCTGCTGTCAGGGTGCCAGGTGCCAGGTGGGGACAATGTCCTTCTGCCCCAGCAGCAGGGAGCTCCTGGCCCCTGATTGGGGTCAGGAGGCTTGGAAAGAGCTGTAGCGGGGTCCACTGCTAGCTGCCTTACTGGCAGATCAGGGCAGGGGGCTGGGATCTACCCCCACAGCTCCTCCCAAGCCCTACACCTCAATCACCCAGTCAGGACACAGGGCTGGGACCTGTCCCTGACCAATATAGTTCTCAGCCAGCTCTGGGCTGCATGGGCGGTCCCTGGCTAGCTCTGGGCTGCACATCCAGACTTTTCCATGCAGCCTGGGGCTGGCCAGAAACTGTTCTGGTCAGGAGCAGGTCCCAGCCAGGCTGGGAGATTGTTCCCAGCCCCCACTCTGTGATTGCAGTTGCAGAGTGGGGGCTGGGAACTCCCTGCTTCTGGGGCAGGAGGACATTGTCCCCACCCTGGCTCCAGTGGTGGAGCCTGCCCTGGTAGTAGGCAGCTCCTGGAGGCAGGGAGAAATCTCCCACCCCCTATTGCCTGGCTGACCAGAAGCATGTTTGCTCCCAATCAGCCATCCATATATGCCGTACTGCGCATGAACTAATCGCAAGTAAATTTGCTACTTGTATTTACAGGTAGTAAATTTACTCATGATCAGAGCAAATTACTGTGCTGTAAGAGTCTGAATGTGTAGATGGTGATGCTTACTGCACAGTAATTTGCTCTAATCATGAGTAAAGCATCTCGTGTAGATGCGCCCACAGTATTGTTCCATACAGAATCTGGGGAGGAAATTCCTTGGTGATCCTCATGATTATCATCTTATGACCTGATGAATAAAATCTAACTACTTTTATCTTAGCATGCATGCATCTTATCATACAAATGTTGTTATTACAAATAGCATTGTCCAGATTTTCTAGTAAGTCTCTTATTATGTTTTGGCAACTTTATGCAGTCCTACTAGTTGTACCATCAAAACTGTTGCTATGGAAAGCTGAAAGTATTTTTTTTCTTTTTTGTATACCGACTAATTAGGTTTTTATTTCTTTATATGAGAAAGCCACAGGCATAGTGGACACATTTACATATATGCCTTAATGTGCAGTAGTGCCAGTGCACACGTTTTTGATGCTAATGCACAGTAAACTAATTCCACTGCGCGTTATTGCATTAGCACTATCTGCCACACTAAAGCACAGTAGAATTAGTCTATTGCACTTGTTGCATCTCCTGTAGATACACCCAACGGGCACATCCAAATGAGTGCGTTTGTGCGGTATGTGGTGCCGCAAACATGTTTGCAGCACCACATAACACACAGTCTGGTGTTCTCCATGCTGCAAGAGTGTGCTGCCTGAGTGTGTACTGCTCTGGTTTTTTTCTGTGTGTTTCTTTTGATCCCTGGATATCTAGGGGTCAAAAAAACCCACAGAAAAATAACCCAAAGCAGCACATGCTTGGGCAGCATGAGCTGCTGAAAAGTGGAGCTGGGCTGCTTGGAGCTGTGCCGTGGCTACTGGCCGGGCTCCACCTGGCAGGATTGCCATGGCTGCAACCCCTGGAGGCCCCCAGGACCCCAGGTGAGGCTGCTGGGGCCAGCCCAGTGCTGGCCCCAGCCTCCCCTACCCCACCCGGGGAAACTTGTTGTGCACCAAAGTACACATGGCACTGGCATTCCCTGGGGACAAGTAGCAGTGGCACAAGGTGCACTGCCGCTACGTGTCCCCAGGGAAGTAAACATTCATGCACATCTGGATGCACCCGGTGAATTTAAAGCTATAAGTGCCCTGCATGAGATCAAAAGAAAAAAGCATAGCATGTTCATGGCCTGATCTAGCAAATGGTCTGTGCTCATAGAGTTCCCATAAACCTAAAGGATGACTGCTGCATAGAGCTTTTGAAGGACTAGCCTCATGCAGTATAAAATTACTGAGAATTTTCTCTAAAATAACAAATGCAGCTGTTTAGATTTAGTCATTTTGGAACTTGCCCTTGCAAATGGGTTGCATGTAGAAAGCAAATGGGACGTTGATGCAAAGTGCATTCACAGGTTTAGGATCAGATTCACTGCTTACTCTGTTAAAACATTAGACTTGCTGTTTCATAAATTAACTGTTCTCTTTCTCTCTGTATTTACTTTCCCAGATGTTCCAGCCTATCATTTTACTTATTCTCATCCTTGTATTATTTTCATCCCTTTCTTACACAACAATATTTAAACTTGTCTTCCTCTTTACACTATTTTTTGTACTGTAAACCTTTCATCATTTACTGTTCATTGTAGTATTATTTTCAGTTTGTTTATTTTGTTCACCCTCCAAGATCAGAGATATAGTTTCTGTAATAGCCACTGCTGTAAAAACACTGAAGACTACTTGTTTGCAGAAAAACCAAACCAAACCAAACCAAACCAAAAAAGCAAAACCAAACCAAAAAAAGCCACCCAACTGAATAAGAATTCTTCTCACCAAGATATTACAGGTAAGCTAGTAGAAAGTAGATTTTTTTTCTGGTTTTATATTTTGGAATAAAAATGTTATTGAGAAATTAAGCCAATATATCTAATCTTTATTAGATCTTATGGAAATAGAAGCAAAACCGAATTGCTAGGGTCACTTTACATTTTCCCCTAAAAAATTTGGTTCATAAACACAAATGAACATCTAAGCTAACCTTAATATGTATTCTGTGATTGTACTACACTGCTTTTGTGCAGGTTGTATAGTTTTGCAACTATAGGACAGTGGAGTTTCACAGCACTGTGTAATACGTGTTTGATACCCAAATACTGCTAGCACTAGTAGGAACAGTGATTCTCAGCCAAGGTTCTGTGGCACCCCAGAGTGCCTTGAGACCCTTTCAAGGATGCTACGTGGTGCCACACAGTGTTAGTGCTGTCAGGTGTGCAGACATGATTCACAAGATAAACCCAGAGTTTTCGAATAGGAATCTATAATATTAAAACATTCTGACCTGTTGTGGTCTCTCTTGAGTTTTTTGCAACTGAAGAATTGCTCTATTATTTTTCTGTAGTTGAAAAAAGAGTGAAAACTAAGAACTGGCATTTTGCAAAGGGGACCTTGAATCTATCGAGGGATGCCTTGAGTCTAAAAAAATTGAGAACCACTGTCCATGTCTACATGAGATGCTGACTGCACGGTCGTTACTGCGCAGTTGTTTTGTACTTGTTTATACAAGTACAAAATGACTGCTCAGTAACCCCAGTTACTGCTCTGTAGCACCAATGAACACCTTTTTGTGACACTACCGCGCAGTAGCCTAATGCTACTGTGCAGTAGCGTTGTGTCACGGTTGTTGCCACATGACACTACTGCGCAGTAGTAGCAGGCTACTGCGCAGTCAGTGTCTCATGTAGATACAGCCACTGAGTAGGAATTTTGCATTTAGTCTATCACACTTGTATGGGTGTCACCTGAGAAGAGAGAAACACTTTCAGCACCCATTAAAACTACTCAAGGTAGTGGGTGCCCAGCTTTTTTCAGGAACAGCCTTTTTATGTGATATTTGTACCCTGTTACTGTGGTGATATTGTGGAGCCATGGGGTGAGTTAAAATTAGGGTGATGCAAAATAATACAATTTTTTTTTTAAAACTTGGCTAAATCAGTAGTGGGTCTGTGGAAGGTTCCTCTGCCCTATGCCAGTGATTCTCTAGTGAACGCCCATCAGCCTTATCCTGTTGTGCCTTTTCTGTTGGTCATTGACCCTTGCCCTTTGCCGCTTACCTTTTCTGCAAACTTGCTGCTGGCTCACTTCACTGTGGCTTGACTTTTCAATATGACATACTTTCCCAGTTCTAGGATTAAGGATAAAATCAGGAACTGGTGGCCAGTGGAACTGAGTCACAAGAGGAGGACATACCAAAGTATGAAAGAACTTTGCTGCAAGAGCCCTTATCATATACATGTACAACAATAACAAAGCATAACAAAGCCCATTTCAATCAAAACTCCTAACCTAATCTAATCTAGAAATGTACTCTTAATTATGGAGATACTTTTTGCCATTGCTTTTTAAGGATGTGGACACACTTAGATTATTTAAATACAATTCAAACCACAAGTTTCCAGACCTACAAGCCAATTTAGAGTCATTTAAACCTCCAAGAACATATAAAACTATACCTGGATAATTTGGTATTATTTTGAGCCACTTCTCTGTGAACCAGTTCAGTGTTATGTGCAGATGCCAAACTTCCCATGACCGGTGTCTGGTCAGTAGTCTGAATAGCCCACACTGCAATGCTCTTCAGAACCCTCCTTTGCCCCCCTAAAGCCTAATTCCCTGCAAGGCAACTGGTTGATCTAGAAATAGTTGCCCTTGATTCTGGGCAACAATAACAGTTAATGGGCCAGTTCATATTGACTAAGCATAGAATGGACAGTCATTCTGTGGTATTAAATGCTCATTGTGCAGTGGCTCACTTTTTCTCACTAGCAATCGATTGCTGTTACCATTAAAGATGCACCCACTCACCTTCCCTCACAGTGTGTCTGTGGAGGTGAATCAAAATTAAGAGTCTTCCTAGGGATAGTCATTTTAAAGGTGCAGCATGAGACAGAGATCTTGGGTAGCTCCTGGAATACCCAATCACCCTTGAAATGTAGAAGTAAGGGTCCAGAAGGCCCTACCCAGTCCAGCCAAAACCCCAGGCGCTGGCCACTGTGAGGCATGCTGGGGTGGGTACTCACTTCCACCCCCTGGGGCAGTTTGACAGTACTGCAAAGTCTGCAAGGTGACCATTTTACTTGAAACCCCTGGTAGTGTACATATGGCCATCTCTGAACTGTGACAGTTGTAAACTAGTCCCCAGTCAGTGACATTCTTGCAATAGTTCAAGTTGTTATGTGTTTTCCCATCCTAAGTTATTGAGAGGTCTGTAGATTCTCTGGAATGTGCACCAGGGAAGGATATAGTTGCATGGACAACTCGGGTTCTTTGGCCCAAGAAAATATTTCATCAAGGGTTGCTGGTTCTGGAGATGCTCTTCTTCTCTACCCCCAGTTGAGGAAAACATCATTTTCAAACGGACAGTCACTTAGGACTTGGAATATTTTATTTTTTATTTTGGCCTAGGAATATCATTCTAAAGGGTCCCCTTTCTTTTTCTCTGTTAACTTTCTGAGAAACATTTTTTCTCATGTTTGCAGTTACAAAAACCTATCCAGGCTGAACCTTGTGCAAAAGGAATTTAGCACAAAGGGCTTTCTTTTTGTTTTAAATTTCATATTTTGCATTAGGGGAAATCATCTGTCTGTTTTAAGTATTACTGACTTAATCCCATAAACAAATTCAAATTTAAATTTGAATCGGTCTCTGAAATTCTGAGCAACTGGACTATTGTAAAGTATGGCTACCTACATCTCTTATTTAACAAGGATGTCAGACAGGTATAGAGGGCCTGATTCTAAACTCTTCTTAGATGTCATTGGTGTGAAAGCAAAATCTGGTTTAGGAAATCATTACCTTAACTATGAATTTTCTTGATTGGTGTATATTTCATGTTCCTGTTAAGTTTTATATCACAGTACTCCAAAATACTATATATCCTAGTAAACAATGTGCCAGGGTTTCTATACTATTACTATGCTTACAAAAAAACCCCAGTGTATTAGTGTCCTTACTACCAAAGTTAAGTTCACACAGTTCCATTGAATGTGCTTCAGAAGTGATTTGGAAATGATTTGCTCCTTTAGAATTCAGGAATAGTGAGGGATCTAATGATACCTTGAAATTGCAAACCATTGAATCAAGGGATGGGAATGCTCTCCATATCCAGAGAATTTATGGCTCCATCAATTTCTCTTGATGCTTTCCCTGGCTTGCCAGTATTGTGCCAATTTTGTTTTGAACTGAGATTAGATCATTTAATGCTCTAACTCAATTAGGGACTAGGAAACAAATGTATGTTCAGATTCTGTAAAGTACTGCTTTATGCCAGCTAAGGACCGGGCCTATAGAACTGAATATCATCAACATAACATATGGTAATCCAAATCATCTAATGATCTTTCCAGAGGCCATGTGTGTGTGTGTGTGTGTGTGTGTGTGTGTGTAACAAAGGGGATGATGAGGTGGAACTCTGAAGGACTTTGCACATAGAAGTCTTTAAGAAGAACAAGCAGATGTCCGTTGCATGTTTCTGCCCCTGCTCCCCCCAGGAAGGATGAATGGTACACTGATCTTGTATTCACCATGTGTCAGCAGATAAGTTTATAGCCCCCCTCCCCCACCCCATTACTTACTTCACTATCAAAGCTAATGTCCAACCAAAGAAGCGCAGTCTCCATGTCATGCCCAAGTCTAACTCTAGATTGGAGGGAGACCAAGAAGCTAGAAGAATCTAGGGTAGCTAAGTCATCAGCTTCTCAGTCATTGATGTTGAAAAAGAAAATGAAAAAAAAAGTGTGGAACTGCTGTAATACCATGAGCACAGTGCTAAACACTGCCCATGTCTACACATGCATTTACTGTGCAGTAACTTACTGCTCAGTAAGCAGTTTCTATGCCAGTATCTACACATGCAGGCGTTACAGTGCAGTAAAGTCCCAAGTCAGTCCAAACACACAGGGTTACTGCTCAGTAAGATGTCTACATGTGCCTTACTTTGCAGTAACTACTGAGGCCCAAGTCAGCGTAAGTTGTCCTAGTTACTGCACAGTACAGGCATACACACTGCGCAGTAACCTAAGTTACAAAAAACCTACATTACTAAGCAGTAACTGTGCACATGTAGATGTGCCCACAGTGTCACAGAACCAAGTCAAGCAACAAAAGAAATGTTTATAGGGGAATATAATTAATAGACATTTGGAGGATTGGATCAAATTGGACTATTGGAGGACTGGACCAAAAGAAAGCTCATGAAGTTTATTAAGGACAAGTGCAATGTCTTGCGCTTAGGAAGGAACAACTCCATGCAGTGGTACAGACTGGGGGCTGACTGGCTAAGCAGCAGCTCTGCAGAAAAGGACCTGGGTGTTACAGTGGACAATAAGCTGAATATGAGCCAGCAGTGTGCCCTTGTTGCCAAGAAGGCTAACAGTATACTGGGCTGTGTTAGTAGGAGTGTTTCCAGCAGTGTTCTCATCTATTTGGCACTGGTGAGGCCACATCTGGAGTACTGTGTCCAGTTTTGTGTCCCCCACTACAGAAAGGATATGAGACAAATTGGAGAGTCCAGTGGAGGGCAACAAAAACAGAGCTGGGGAACATGACTTATGAGGAGAGTCTGAGGGACCTGGGCTTATTTAGTTTGGAGAAGAAAAGACCCGGGGGGGGGGAGGTTAATAACAGCCTTCAACTACCAGAAGGGTGGTTACAAAGAGGATGGAACAATGGCCTCAAGTTGCAGCAAGAGAAGTTTAGGTTAGATATTAGGAAAGTCTTAGATTTCATAGACATTAGCGATGGAAGCATTTCTCACTAGTAGGGTAGTAAAGTACTAGAACAGGTTATCTGGAGAGGTTGTGGAGTCTCCATCTTTAGAGGTTTTTAACAGCTGGGTAGACAAAGTCTCTGTTGGGATGATCTAGTTGGGGATGGTCCTGTATGAGTAAGGGGTTGGATTAGATGACCTCCTGAGGTCCCTTCCAACGTTCATTTTCTATGATTCTATGATTCTTCATTGCAACATTTTTAGGCCATTTTCTAACCTTACACAAATTTCCACCAGAGCAGATTCTGGATATACGTTTCTTTTAATACAACCAGGGCATATCTACACGTGTGTGTTTGCTGTGCAGTAACCAAAATTACTGCACAGTACTGGCTTGTGTCTACATATGCATGCCCATACTACACAGTAAATATGGTGACTTATGCCTACTTGAGCGTAAATTTGATACCTGCATTATGCAAGTATCAAACTTATGCCCGATTAGTTACTGCGCCATAACGCATGTGTAGATGCCTTACTGCGCAGTTACATTGTGTGTGTGGACTGACTTGGGACTAATTTCAGTCCCAAGTCAGTCCACATGCAGTGTTAATGCGCTTTAATGCCTGCTCTTGTAGATGCCGGTCTATTCCTGCTTACTGCACAGTATTTTACTGTGCAGTAAATTTAAGCTGAAGTAAATGTACATGTAGACATGTCCCCAGAGAATCTTAATTAAGTCTGTTTTTGTTTAAGAGTCATATCTTTTAAGACCTTTGAATTATAAACAACCGCAATGTTTCCTAAATTCTTGCTACTAAGTTACTTAGGTGTATGAAAAAGAAGCATTGCCTTGAAGAAGCATCTTCAGGAACAGGGATATATCTTTCATCTGAAAATATCTGTGCCCCCAGCTCTAGGTTACAGCTATAACAAGATAAGTGTCTGCTGACACATGTCACCAATGCTTCAGAATCAGAACTAGGAGAAAGCAGAAGCCATGATGCAGAAATACACCCAGCAGTTGGAAAATATAAAATTGCTAAAAGCATGACTGTCTGAACATGTATTATAAAACAAGCTGAACTGTACATGAACTTCAGGAGTTGTTTACACAAATAAGCAGAGCCTTTAAATTTAGCACATCATTTCCTCTAATCACCAGAGAGAGGTATTAGCCTTGTTAGTATAAAGTCAGGAAGAAAGCTAGAGTGCACCTCATACTAACTGAATCAGAGGTGCATACGCTTTTGTGAGTCACAGTTTACTTCATTAGTTGTTTGGAAAAAAACATGCACAGAGCAGGCTATCAAGTGGAATTAGCAATATAAATACAAAAAACAGGGAAGGAGGGAGAAAGAGGGAGAGAGGGCAATGCTGAGAGTCAGAGGAGGTTGGAGAGAACAATAAACCATGAAAACTATAGGGACATAAAAACGAATCCAGGTAATACAATAAGAATCTCCAGTCCCTATTATGACCATATTTAACACAATCCTGTCTAGATGATTTCTTGTTCTGCAATTTACTATTTAAGTCTATTTTTAAAATTCCATTGTTTAATAACAGCTTCTCTGAAGTCAGCGGGAGAATGTCCAGGGGAGCTGAAGTGTTTTAACACAGTTTTTGTACATTTGTGGACTTGATGTCTGCTTAATGTCCATGCATCTGTCATGTAGGGATTACCCCATCTGTCCAATATAGACAGCAAGGAGGCACTGTGTATAGGTGATGGTGTATATCATGCTGGTAGAGGAGCAGGTGAATGAACCTTGAATGTTATATTCTGTGTTATTTGTTCCAATGATGATGTAGTCTGTGCTAATAAGGGGGCACAACTGACATCTGGGTCCACTGCAAGGCCTGGTGCCTTGGTGACAATAGGAGTTAGATAGTCTGTGGCTGGAGACATGCTGTTTGAGGCTGGGGAGCTGCCTGTAAGCCAGGACAGGTTTTTCCCCCCCATGGCTACCTCAAGATGATCGTCATTTTCCAGGAGGTGTTGGAAGTCATCAATGATGTGTCCATGGTGTTCAAGCTGGGGGCTGTAGGTGACAACCAGGGGAATTCTGTTATTCTTGTCATAGGGCTGGTATTGTACCAGGCTGGAGTAAGGGTTGAGTCTGCCTCTATTGATTTCCGTGGCTACAGTTTTAGGATTGTATTGTAAGTGTAAGAATCCTTGCTCCAGATCCTTAAGGTTTATATTCTGACCAGGAGCAGGCACTGGAAGGAGGAAATTGTGCACTGCTACCACTGTCCTTGGTCAAGCCTGGCACTCCATGCAGCTGCTCCCCACAGCTCCCACCTAGAGCAGAACAGGAGCAGCTTTAGAACTCCTCTATGCTACTCTCAGGTCAGCCAGGGATAGCGGCAGCAATGTTGGTATGGTGGCAGATACCCCTCCCCTTCCGCTTTGTGAGCCTGCTCCATGCCTGGCACCCTGCTGTCTACTGGGGGCTCCAACCAGACTTCATCCCCATTTAACGATGGTCTATGGGGTGGATTGCCACAACACTACTTTACTAAATCCTAGATCCACCCATGGGTATGTCCAGCACACCTCCTGAGCAAGCCTAAACAAGTTGTTGAAAAACAAGTCCTGCCCACTCATGCCATCTGCACACCAAATTCATCTGGTGAAAACACATAGACGATTATTGTTGATGGTAGCACCTCAGCTCTGGACCCCCTCTCCTTTGCAGCCTGTCAGAACCTGAGCCTGGGCATCTTCAGGAGGCATTGTCAGACTTTTCATATGGGCAGGCTTTGAGCAGGAGGAGTTATGTGTTTGGACACTGTTTGGGGACTTTGTTTATTACACACAGCTCTATTTTGAAGTTTTATCTGCTTTTTCCAGTGGTGTGCAACCTTCTTGCCCTACAGGCCAGATGAGTGATACAGGGCCAGTCCACAAGCTGGATCAGGCCCTGGGGCCCAGTACTACCCCCTTCTTGCCCCATACACTGGCATTGGACCCTGAGAGCTTGATGCTGCCCCCTTCCACCCCTACGTGCCAGGATTGGGATCCAGGAGCCTGGTACTCCTCCCTCTTGGCCCCTCTCCACCAGGATTGGGCCCTGGAGCCCAGTGTCACCCAGGCCATCTCTGTGCACAGGGATTGGGCACTCAATCCAGAATGCAGGGCTCAGGGCTTCCCATGAGTGTGGAAATTTGGCAGCATGGTAGTGGTGTCACCACCCTCCTGCTGCCAAATTTCTAGAGCTATGTGTAGTCCTGTGGGCCAGATTACATAGTGGCACAGGCCAGAACTGGGTTGATCATCTCTGATTTTTTTACATTATATAATGCAAATTTATCTTAAGAGTATTTTTTTTAATGTAAGCTGCCCTGAGCCTTTTATGGGGAAGGTGATATATCAGTCTAAAAGCTAAATGCCCACTCCATGCACCGGCAGGTCAACAGTTTACCAAAGAAAATCACTCAGAGCAGGTAACAAGGCAGCTTAGACACACAAAGTTTAAGGAACAGGAAAAGCCTTTTGTATTCTCCTGACAAAGCTCACCCACATAAAGGTCAGGCATTATCTGCCAGCTAGTTTGACCTTGAAACCACACAGGGATAATTTCTGTTGAGTAGGAAACTGTCAGTTTAAAATAGTCACATTCTAAGCAAAACTGCCCTCTAAAAATAAAAGGTACAGGTCAAATTATGCCATTACTCAGGCAAATATGCCAATTTGACTTCAGTGACAGTTGCACATGCTGAGGGCAAGGGTGGCCTAGAAACCAGCTCCTTCTCAACCCAATAAATAGTCTTTCCAATCTTTGAACTCCTGGACAGGCTCTACAGCAAGTAAAATACCTTATACAGTTCTCTCTACAGTGCCAGGAACACCTGGAGCAATGCCTGTTGAAGGTGTCCAAAATATACCCACTGATTTTGGTGGGCTTTGGATCTGGTCTCCTACCAAGTAGCATAACTTTCCTCATAGGCCTGATCCTGAAGCCTTTACTCAGTTTTCATTCCAGCCTTGCTGGTACTGAAATGAATGTGAAGATTGCCTGAGTGACAACATTAATTTAGGCTTTGTCCTGGTCATTGTTTAATGTTTTATTCCACACTTCAAAACAAAGTGTAATAGCATTGAATAAATACATTAGTATTAAAGTTAATGTTTAAAGAAAGCACCAGAGTAAAAAGTAGTAAGGTCATATTCTTCCCTCATTCATCATAATGCAACCTTGTTGAATTCATTGAGGCAATAGTGTTATAAGAGGAGTTTTTTACCTCAAACCAATTTGAGGTACAGGTCTTCTCTAAGTTACCAGGACACAGGGCATTTGTACACGCCACGGTAGTATATTTCAGTTTAATTCTCCCTAAATTGAAGCAGTGGGTCTTTAAAAACACCGCTTCAATTTAGGGCAAAGCAAACTTCCGTGATGTGTACACAAGGGTCGGGCCTGACCCTTACCTGCCTCTCGGGGGGGGGGTGGGGGGGGGCTGGTGCTTCCTTCCATGGCAGCAGTGCCCCCCCAGGCAGCACCTGCCCACAAGCACCTGGCCCAAGCGGACCCTGGCATTCTGGTGAAGTGCCCGAAGACTGGAAGAAAACCAATGTGGTGCCTATCTTCAAGAAAGGGAGGAAAGTGGATCTCACAAACTACAGGCCCATCAGCCTGACCTCTATCCCGGGGAAGATCTTAGAAAAGTTTATTAAAGAGGCCATCCTTAATGGACTGACCGATGCCGACATCCTGAGGGATAGTCAGCACGGGTTTGTAGCAGGTAGATCTTGCTTGACCAATCTCATTTCCTTTTATGACCAAGTGACCTATCACCTGGACAAGGGAGAAGAGATTGATGTCATATATCTTGACTTCAAAAAAGCCTTCGATTTGGTATCCTATGATGACCTCTTGGCGAAACTAGCCAATTGTGGCCTTGGGCCCACCACAATCTGCTGGCTGGGAAATTGCTCCATGGTTGGACCCAGAGGGTGATAATTGATGGAAGTCAATTGTCATGGTGCCCTGTGACCAGTGGGGTCCCCCAAGGCTCTGTTTTTAGACCCATATTGTTTAACATCTTCATTAATGATGTGGACATTGGAGTCAGAAATGGACTGGCCAAGTTCGCCGATGACACCAAACTTTGGCGCAAAGTATCCACACCTGAAGTCAGGAGGGCAATCCAGGCTGATCTGGACAGGCTCAGCAAATGGGCGGACGAGAACCTGATGGTGTTTAATACTGAAAAATGCAAGGTTCTCCATCTGGGAGGAAAAACCTGCAGCACCCTTATAGGCCCGGCAGTGCTACACTGGCTAGCACTATGGAAGAAACAGACTTGGGGGTCATCACTGACCACAAGATGAACATGAGCCTGCAATGCGATACTGAGGCTAGTAAAGCAACCAAAACACTGGCTTGCATCCGTAGATGCTTCTCAAGCAAATCCAGAGACGTCATTCTCCCCTTGTATTCGGCCTTAGTGAGGTCGCAGCTGGAGTACTGAATCCAGTTTTGGGCCCCACAATTCAAAAAGGATGTGGAAAAGCTTGAGAGAGTCCAGAAAAGAGCCAATCTCATGATCAGAGGTCAGGAAGACCGACCTTACGATGACAGGCTGAGATCTATGAGGCTCTTTAACCTGGAAAAGCATAGGCTCAGGGGTGATCTGATGGCCACCTACAAGTTTATTAGGGGTGACCACTAGTACCTGGGAGAACATTTGTTCACCAGAGCGCCCCAAGGGATGACAAAGTCGAATGGTTATAAACTACTGCAAGACCATTTCAGGCTGGATATAAGGAAGAATTTCTTTACTGTCTGAGCCCCCAAGGTCTGGAATAGCCTGCCATTGGAGGTGGTTCAAGCACCTACATTGAACACCTTCAAGAGAAATTTGGATGCTTATCTTGCTGGGATCCTATGACCCCAGCTGACTTCCTGCCCTTCGGGCAGGGGGCTGGACTCGATGATCTTCCGAGGTCCCTTCCAGCCCTAATGTCTATGAAAACTATGAAATCTATGACCCAGAGGGCACCACAGGTACAGAGGGAAGCACCGGGTCCTTGCACAGCTCAAGCAGGCAGGCAGGCTCCAGGGAGAAAAAAAAAATCAGGCTCGCCAGTTTTTTGTTTTTTTTCCTTCAGTGGAACCTGCCTGGATAAGCTGCTGCTAGGCTGCCTGCATGGGCTACCTGCACAGCCCCTGAGATGCATGGAGCCCAGTGCTTCCTTCTGCAGCAAACTAAACCACCTCAGAGATATTTTATTTTGCTGTGTCCCAAAGTCATTTAATGCGCGTTACACTGCCAACATGTGCAAACAGCTCACCATTAAAACGCATTATGCCACCAACACGTGCAAACAGCTACAACAGGGCATTAAGTCATTTTAAAGGCCAATTTTGTGGCATGTAAAAATGGCCCTTGATGTCAGCTGGGCTGTCTGGGTATAACGTAGGGCAGAGAGCAGTTCTGAGGTTTTACAAAAGAAGGCTTTTTGAATGAATGGGCCAATGATTTTCTTTGGGAATATTCTGTCATGTAATCAGGCATCTTTATTCTTTTTCTAAGTGGCTTTTGAAACGCTTATAAACAACCCAAGTCCCATTGGATATCTCACACCGGAGGAGAAAAAGTACGCAAGTAATGTATTCAATAGGACTTACACTCAGACCATTTAAGGAAAAAAATGTGTTTTCCCTGCAACATACTTAAATGTTTACTATAAATGCACCCTGAGCTAAAACCCTTCTACTGTACATGAACTCTAGCATGGGCACATTTATTGTTCCTCACAGAAGATGGGAAGGGGCAGAGGAGCAAAGCCAAGTAAACAAAGCAGCCCCTGGAGGCACACATTACATTCTCAATCCTACTAGAAACTTCTGTTATCAGTTGATCAATGCCTATCCATACGTGGGTCCTACTCCAGGCATTTGTACTCATGCATTTCAGGGTAGAATTTAGCCATTGGTCTTTTGGTCAGCTTGAATGGAAACTAACTGTCCTTCCAGAGCCTGGGTCACACTGCTGATGCCTGCTCTCCCCTCTCCGACAGATGCGCAGAAGGAGTCTTTCCCCGTAACCTGAATCCTCTGACAGCAACCAGTTGCAGTTATAATTCATAAATACACCTGAGCACACAAATAATCTCCATCTACAATTGCAAGTGGGGACAAGAAGGGGCATGGCCCTATACCCATGCCACTGTTGCTGATGTGCACATATCCACTGTGTGCACCAGGGGGAGTCTGTGAGGCAAACAGGACCCTCAGAGAGAGCTTAGATCTGCACTGTAAGAAGTTTAGGCCTGTCTGTACTGAATGTACATGGAATTTGTAACCTGTCACAAAGTGTTAACAATAAAATCCACCTGGATATGCAAAGAAAAACATTTGACACTACGGGCTGTACTTTCTATCCTGACTGAGGCCCTGTCGAGAAGGGAGGTGCAGGGAGCTGGATGCAGTGCCCTGATCTCTGCTGCCCCGGTCCTGGTGTGCATCAAAGCTGCAGCAGGCAGCTCGAATTGGTTATGCTGACATACAGTCCTTCACTGACTTTGCATCTGTGACAGAAATCAAGTCCATCAATCTGTTCCCAGTCCTTGATATGCCTGCTTATATCGGGGTTAATAGGCATGGCTGGAACAGGAGATGTCCACATCTTTGCCAGAACACCCCATGGGCAGGGAGAATTTCTGTGGGCTATATACCTGGTCAATTTAAATCCACTTTGCTCTGCTGAGAGGTGTTAAGTGGATTTAATAGACCGAAGAATCAGAATCCCATATCCTTATGAAATAGTAGAAGTGTTTGTATATATCCTGAACAAGGCATTTGTCATCATTTCCAGAATACACATCAAATAAGATTACACAATGGCTAGTGATGCTTTACTTCACTACCGCTGATATATATTTGAATACAGAAATGAGTTTAGTGCAGGGGAGGGTGGGAGTTTTAGACAAGCTGTGAGCCATCATCAAAGGTTGCCTCTGTAAACAAAGCCCTTTCCTTTTCAGTGTGGGGATCAAGCTGTACAGCTTCAAAAGAACGTCAAACGCAGCCTGCAAACTGGGTGTAGAATGGATAAAAGAATCCTTCTTTAAAACAGAGAGTTAGCTTCAACTAATAAAAGAAATCTAAAAATGTCCATTGTCATAGCTTTATACTAACACTGTCTGCCTTGGCAAGCTTTAAATACTGGGCTGTGCCATAAAACCTAAATATGTCCTGGACTTGAAGTTGTTTACACAAAATATGAGCAGAGATAAAGTTACAGAGCTGGGGGTTGGAAGAGATGGCTTTAAAGCCATCCTCCGGGTACTGACGTCACATAGAAACCAGCTGCTGGGATGATGCTAAACGGAACTGTTTTTCAGTTTGTGAAAGTTGTGGAGTTAATCAAACAGAGTTGCAAATGCTGTCCCAGATAAAGTGTTTCCATCTCTCCCCTGGTTTTCTTGTTTCTTTTAAAGATTGAGATTTGCAGAACTGGAACTCTTTATCCCAGCTAGCTATGCATTTCACCGCTTTCACTGCTACATTCGAAATGGACTGAAAAACTTCCAAAGGACTTCTTAATTCACAAAAGGTATAGTTTTTGTTGGGTTTTCTTTTGTTTGTTTGTTTTAGGCTCACAGTGTTTCTTGATGACTTTTGGCAGAACTTGTAAAATAGAAAATAAGGGTAATGAATGTTACAAGAATGATAAACAGTTTGACCAGAGAGTTATTTAAACATTTGCCTAATGTTTATATTTGTATGTAGGTCAGTAATCACCCAAGTATGTAATAGTTTTTTACCCTCAAGGAAGAGCTGCTCATTGGTTCAGGCAGATTTCCAAACTGTACCTGATTTGTTAACAAGAGAGGTGACAACCTGTTTTTTGTAAACTTGATATTTCATTTGTTTTTTAAACCATATATTGAAGCTTGATGTCTTCACAAGTTATAAGTGTGTACTATCTTCAATGCCTGTTCCTTCTTTAAAGAAAATAAAAATATATCAGTTCATTCATTATCCATCCAAAAGCTTGCATCTTATCCAGGGTTGTAGGTTGTAGCCGCATCTGCTCACATCTACCTCGCATTTTATCCATACTTGTGAATTAATCACTCGCTTGTAAATCAGAGGAAGATTTGTATGTCTGAATAGCTGGGCACATACACTCTAGTTAGTCTCTGTGGAAAAATAACACCTTCTCTTTTGATGTCACAGCAGCTTATTTTTAGCAGTTGCCATACATCTGATAGAGATTTATTTCATACTATTTTTCATTTTTTATATATGCACAGAGGAGGGTAAAATGAGTAACATTAGAGACTAGGAATAGCCTCAGTGTTTTTTTTTTCTTTGAGAGGGGGAGGGATCCAATGAAAGTAGAAGGGAAATATAGTTGATATAGACAAAATTGATTATGTGTTTAAAGTCAATTCCTGTAATGAGCCTCTGACCTTGTCTAGGACATGTGGAAAGTGCCAATACCGCAAGAGAACAAACAATGTGCCAATCCACACATGGCAAACTAAAATTTGGGAGCCTTTAGAATATAGGAATTTACAGAGGAAAAAATATATAAAAAAAGAGGAGCACTGGCTTTCCATGTGTTTGTGCTGCTGCTCAAGCCTTGTGGAATGCCTGTAGCAACAGGCCAGTGGTTTATACAGGCTGTGGTTATATTAGCAGTACCAGAAATTGTGATTCTTGGTTCTCAGGGAGAAAAGAGTTAAAAGATAAGAATCAAAGGCCTTTGAGGAACTTAATCACCATAGCCCCAGCAACAGCAGTAACAGCAAAATTATATGGTGATCCAGTCATTCAAGAAAACTGTGAGTATTTGCACTTGATAGGGAAATTTTAACAGTACAAACAGCAATGTGAGGAAGAAAAGGAAGGCAGAATGAGAAAAACTGGCCCCTTCTACACGTTACATGTACCAAACAATTTACCAGCTAATTGTACAATTAATTTAGGCTGACTACAAGCGCAAATTAGCTATCACACCATATAAAGGTCCGTCCAGAGCTGGAACATGTGTAATACATTTCTAGCTGCTTTTTCTATCCAGCTTTAATTTGCATGTGTAGTAGGGTCTAAAGAAGCATTTTTGAGGGCAGCTGTAGAGCTACAAGTAAATAGTGGTAAGTAAACTTTTTCAGATCTTGCTTATATTCTGGTGGTCTCCAGTCTATTTTTATAAAGGACCACTTATATGAGGCAGATAGTAAATTTTGAAGATGGATGTGAACAAAGGAGTAATCAGGAATGTCCCTAAAAAAGCATTGTGAGACTTTTGATATGCTAAGCTGCTTTGTCAATGCATGCAGGAAAGGAGAGCATTCTATAAATATTAAACTGAAGCATATGGCTTTCACATTTTTCCAGTAATATTTATTCATTGATTCTGATTGAATTGCAGTAATTATCACAAAGGTAGTTTTGCAAACAATAAGGTGAATGTATCCCTGTCTCTAGCTTATGCCTTTGGATGGTTCTTTGCTATAAACATTTGAAGGAGGAATTAAGTGAGGAACTAGAGAGATTATTTTACTTAATTTCTCTGATTTCACTTGGGTGGGGCTTAGAAGGTCTATAAAAAAAGAAGACAGCAAAAAAGGGCATTAGCAGTGTACCAAATGAAGAACTGCAACCTTTGCTCTAGTGAAATGTAAAAACACCGAAAGGGCTGGAACAACAAGATGTCTCAATTACAACAGCTCTTCTGGGAAGTGCAGTGTTGTTTTTGATCAACATTTATTGCAGTCCTGAATGCCAAACTGGAGTTTTGGCCCTGGAGAGAAGCAGGCTCTATACTCAAGTTGGCTTCCATATGAAGCTGTGAACTTGGCTGAAGCAGCAAACTCAAACTGGACTTTATGTTGAGAATGCTGCATTGTCCTTGAGCAGCTCTGTTAGTTGTACAGATCTTCATTTTTTTAAGCTGACTTAAATGTTTCTAGGCAGGTGAAATCCTCCACGTCCAGGATCTTGCTGGATGTGAAGCCTGTTTTGGAAGTGGTTCAGGTAGAGCTGAAAAGAGGAAAAGAGAAGAGGAAACGGGTTGCTCTTACAATTTTCCAGTGACACATCTGAGTGGGACTTTGAAAGAGCTAAGCTCATACATTGCACTGGACAGGTGAAGAATTCCATTACATTACTGTGATCTTGAAAAACAGTGACAGGGAGGTTCAGTGTTCACTGAGATACTGCCTTCTAAAGTGCCAACATCCCTTGAGGGACCTTCACTGGTGTCAGTGTAATGTATTGAGGCAGGACTTCATCTGATTGAGAGATGCCGTTAACATATTGGACTTCAGCTCACTTGCTAATGAAAGAAGCTCATTAGCTTAGTATTTGGCATTAGCTTAGTATGTGGCTGAAATAAAACAGATGCTGATACTCAATGATCACATAGTAGCCACAGCTGAGCCAACATGCTTTGCCCAATAAAAGGTGCTTTGGTCAAAGGTTTGCATGTGACTCAAAAGGGAATTGCAGAGGCTTATAGAGGTGAGTAATCACCATATCAAAGAAAACGTGTCTATAAAATGAATAATTGTTGTGACCTGAGAAGTAACATAGTCTCAGCCTCTCTTAATTGACTAATACAATTTGTAAGTATATTGTGAAGTGACACAGGTATTTCTGTTTACCTAGAGAACATAACAGTCTGTTCTAAAAACCAAATCTTAAAAACCTACATGCCAGTGCATAGCAGACATTATGTCATGCAAGGATACTGAACTCCTGCTTCTAAGAATGAATTATAATGTCACTTACATGGGTATAGATCAGCAATACATTTGCTGATGTGAATGAAATACTGCTGTATAATTTGTGAAAGTAAGAGGAGTATCATGCCCATGAAAGCTTCAGGAAAAAAAGCTTTCCTGTACATGTAAACCATAATACAAGAGCGCTTCTTAATACATTTTCATCCAAAGTTTTTATAAGGTGTTGAGTGCCATAACTTACATTTGTTAAACATGGGGAAATTGAAGTACAGAGAGAAATGATTTACTCAAAGTCTTATACTACATTTGTGTCAGAGGTGAGGATAAGACCTAGTTCCCTTGTCTCTGAGACCTGTGACTTGGGAATATATACTCTAATTTAATTACATTTGTAAAACCAAAATACATGATGACTTTATGTGTGAAAGTGGTTTTACCTAACAGAGAACACTCCATTCTAACATACACATAAATATGAAGATGTGTGAGTGAAATTTTGAGATTTTTATCTGTAAGTAATTATATACATAATTATGTGTATAATAGATAAACCCACAATCCTGTGTTATATAGATACACTCACAGACTATATACTATATACAAATATATATACTAGTAGGACTTATTTTACACGTGGCGGTATAAAGTCTGCATTATTCTGAGCAAACTTACTATCTTTAGATTTGTAGCTGAGCTGTCTTGTGACAACTATAGACAGCATACTTGGCCACTCTGCCTAAAGGACAGATCTTGCAAGATTCTAGGGCATTGCTCTGCAATTCACTGCGAGAGAAATTAAAGGTGCACAGCAGCTTGCAACAGGCTCTCACTACCTAGTAATATCAAGTGCTAACATAGCACCACTGTTTTATTTCAGTAAGTTTGAATATTACCCATTTGTGTACATTTCCTTTGCTCTTATGCTGGGTAGTTGAAGTGTGCAGAGTAACAGACTCAGTGTGATATCTGATATCACATTTAGGATAGTTTGAGCTCTTTTTCCTCCTGTTGCCAAGCTCTTCCACGTATCTGTACTATAGTGTGTGTTTATAATTACAACCCTGGTGCTGTCTCCTGCAAACCAGTTTCAGCATAACTGGAATTCATTGCCTGTCTGTTCTATTTGCTTTATTTCTTTCCTTGAAGCTAGAATCAAAGGCATATAGGACTTCTTCTGATTAAGTTTGCTCCTAACTTCCAAGAAATATTCAGGAAAGAAAGAGGAGCAGAAACATCTTTTAGCTGATCCTCAGACTGCAGCAATGGACCTACGTAAACAACTGGAGAATACTGAGAGAAACTGGAATAAAGAGAAGATGGAACTGCTGGAGAGATTTGACAATGAAAGAAAGGAATGGGAATGCCAATGGAAGGTCATGCAGATGAAGATAGAAGAGGTACTTACACTTGCTGAGTGTTTACAGCCTGGTTAACATTTACATTATTGTGAAGTCTTTTGATTTTTCTCCTTGAATCACTAGCCTGTACATTGTTTGCTACTATGTATTTGTAGAGACTGAAGGTCAGCTACATGGTCTGGGCTGACTCAGCATTTGAGAAATTGCTTATTTTATACCCAAAGGCACAGAGGAAGGACTTGAGTGTCACTTTGAAGCATTGGTCCCCCATCAAATTTGCCATGATATTGCTGGCAGTATATAATCTTGCCAGACAATTTGGGCACAAACTGCAGTGGGCATTAAATGAGTGAATTTTTAGAAAAGTAAGGATACTGTCTTCAGGCAGATCTGTGTGAGGCTTCATTGTATGCACATTTATTAACACAATTCCAGTATGGACATTGTCACATATAAATCTCCAGCAGTAAAGAACTGCATGCACCATGCCCACTGGGATAAACTGTATGCTACTTTATTCATTAACATCAACAGAAATGCCATGCATCAAGCAGTAAGTGGCACAGGATGTGAGAGATTTATTCAGGCATGGACTTGCTATATTTACGAATGACGTTTAGTAAAAAATGTCTATAATAAACAACATGCCAAAACCTAAACACAAATAATATTAATACCCAGTAGCAAATGCTCAGCCTTTGTCACGTCTACAGTGCTTCCTTCCTGAGACCTTTTTTTGTAATTATTTATTGTTCTTTTTAATCACAGCAATCCTCTCAACAAAATCCTCCACCCACTTGTTAATGCACAGGTTAAGCTACCTGGTGGCAATTTACCCAATGCATCTTCCATATTTTGTATTCTAATATGCACATGAAAATACTTTCTGCCAACACCATCCTGTAGCTGAGCTATGTAGGAATAAGAGAGACTTCTCACATGACAGGGAAATAATGAATGGAAAAAGAAAATAAAGCCAAATAAATCATATCCATATCCATATCCATGATGTTTGTTTCTATGTATTTCCCCTTTAGCTTCTATTAAGTTTGAGAATGATATTCACCTCAGGTTTCTGCTTGTATGTTGTGAAGTTGCTGGGCTTTGTTTAAGCAATCACCTCATTTCACCAGAGTGAGCGATATTCACTCGAAGATATTCCCAGCAGCAGGGATATGGAACTTGAAAGCATGGACAAGACAAAACCAGAAGTGGGCACTCTTCAGTCAGCAGCCCCTACTGATCACCTCCTACTAATATAACAACTGTACTCCACTTAATAACTATCAAGTAACTGCTCAGTTGTCTTGCGTCTTCTTTTCCAGTCACCTCCTAATACTCCCAGCTTTTTACTCTTTCCTTCCTGTAACCTTTTTGCACTTTGTTCTTCCTATATCCTTGTCACTCTGGCTTGCCAGCAAATCAACTCTTTCCCTACACAAAACACTAAAATGTTGTGTTTTATATTATTCTACTTTAAAAGAGTAGAATAAATCGATTTCTAAGCACTTGGAGGAGAAGAAGGTGATTAGGAACAGTCAGCATAGATTCACTTGGGGCAAGTCATGCCTGATCAACCTGGTTTTCTTTTATGATGAATTACTGGCTTTGTGGATGTGGGGATAGTAGTGGACATAATATACCTTGACTTTAGCAAGGGTTTTGATACTGTCTCCCACAGCATTTTTGCAAACAACCTGAGAAAGTATGGGTTGGATGAATGGACTGGAAGGTAGATAGAAAGCTGGCTAGATTATCAGGCTCAGTGGGTAGTAATCAATGGCGCAATGTCTACTTGGCAGCTGGTATCAAGTGGGGAGCCCCAGGGGTCAGTCCTGGGGCAAGTTTTGTTCAATATCTTTATTAACCATCTCGAAGATGGGATGGTTTGCATCCTCAGCAAGTTCTCAGATGACACCAAGCTTGGTGAGGGTGTAGTAGATATGCTGGAGGGTAGGGCTAGGATTCAAAGTGACCTAGACAAATTGGAGGATTGGGCCAAATAAATATCATGAGGTTTAATAAGGACAAGTGCAAAGTCCTGCACTTTGGACACAATAATCTCATGCACTGCTGCAGCCTGGGGCCTGACAGGTTTAGCAGCAGGTCTGCAGAAAAGGACCTGGGGGTTACAGTAGATAATAAGCTTGATATGAGTCAGCAGTGTGCTCTTGTTGCCAAGAGGCTAACAGCATACTGAGCTGCATTAGTAGGAATGTTGCCAGCACATCAAGGGAAGTGAGTATTCTACTCTGTTCTGCACTGGTAAGGCCACATCTGGATTACTGTGTCCCGTTTTGGGCCCCCTACTATAGAAAGGATGTGGACAAATTGGAAACAGTCCAGAGGAGGGCAACAAAAATAGTGAGGAGGCTGGGGCACATAACTTATGAGAACAGGCTGAGGGAACTGGGCTTATTTAGTCTAGAGAAGAGAATACTGAGGGGGGATTTAATAGAAGTCTTGAACTACCTGAAGGGGGTTCAAAAGAGGATGGAGCTAGACTGTTCTCAGTGGTAGCAGGTGACAGAACAAGGAGCAACGGTCTTAAATTACAGCAAGGGAAGTTTAGGTTAGATAAGAGGAAGAATGTTTTCATTATAAGGGCAGAAAAACACTGGAATAAGTTACCCAGAGAGGTAGTGGAATCTCCATCCTTGGAAGTTTTCAAGACATGGTTAGACAAAGCTTTGGCTGAGATGATCTAATTGGGGATGGTCCTGCTTTGAGCAGGGGGTTGAACTAGACCTCCTGAGGTCCCTTCCAACCCTAATTTTCTATGATTCTATGGTAAAAAAAGTGTCATGGATATTTTATGTATTCATTGACATTTATGCTATCATACACTTGCATGTGGTGAGTACACCATGTGTATGTAAGTCTCGGAGCACATTGATTTATATTTAGTTGAACCACAAAAAGTGAAATGACCTGTGGGTAACTTATATGACCATAAACTTATGAACCTACCACTAGCATTCCTGAACCTTGTTTTTATTTCAACAGAATTTGCTGTAGTACATTGATTTTCCCTGGAGGACTGCCATCAAGTACTGACACAGCCCACAAGTGTTTTACTTGTAAGATCAGCAGGCACACCATCCCGTGGCTCAAAGCCAGAGATTAACAACAGAGCAAAAGATTTTGATAACTGTAATCACCCCTCTCCACATCTGCAACAGTAGAACAGCCAGTTGGCCATACCACTCAGCATCCTCTACTATAAAATGTAGATGTGTAGTTCACTCCACAATGATTCTCCTCAATCACAATGTTTTGAGCTTTATAACACAAGTTAAAACAGAATATAAATGTAGCCCTTCAATCTACAAGGTTATAACACTACTATCACTTAATAGTGGTTTTTATTGTATTTTCAGCTTTACCAGGAGGTAAAACTTAGGAGGGAGAACAATATGAATGCCCATGATAACAAGGCCATTCATAGCAAGATGCTGCAGCTGTCAGTATATTCTCCTGCTTCAGAACAGAATGACACAGCAGAACTGAACCATGAACACAAAGCAAATGACAGGATGGAAGGAGAGAGTTCACTCAGTAAAACAGGAGAAGAGTGGAAAGACACTAGAACCAAGAAGAAAAACAGTGCTTTAGTAAGGGACAATCTGACCTTTGAGGACCCTGAGGAATCTGAAGTCTGTCTGAGCCTGAAAACTCCTAAGGATGCCAAGATTTCTACCAGTGATCTCAATGTAGTAAGTACAAACAGTAGTGTGTTTCAATTACTACTCTACAAAAGAGGCTGATATCTTTCCCTCCACTTATACCCACCCAAAGTATATCTATCCCTTGCTTCTGATAGTGCAATAATATTGCAGCTGGGGAAAGTATCTCCTTCCCCCTCATTTTGTTACTGATGAGTTTAATGACATTTAATAAATGCATAAATCACATGTCGTTTACCACCTGCAGACATTTCTGTATCTTTCACTCCTACTTTCTTCTGCATAGGACTCTGACTTGTATATCAGGACTGTGTTTGAATAATTCTGGAGGTGTTGTTTAAAAACATGTTTATGCTAAAATAACATTATTTGTATTTGTAAAGGCTCTTAAAGAACTCGCTAAAGTCAGTGAAGAATTATGCAGCTATCAAGAGGAAATTCGAAAGAAGTCCAACCACAGAAGGTAAACTACATTTGGCTTCTTTAGATCAGCGGAAGGAAAGGAACAAAAAGTCCAAACTTGTTCCATTCAGAATAAAAAGAATTTTGCTATAGAATGTACTTCTAGGTCCTAACTTCTCTAATTTCTCTTTATACAGTATAAGAAATTAAAACAGAACAATGCTTCAGTCTTTTTTCCTTGTAAAAAATCCAGCTTTATCTACACAAAATATAAACTTGGATTGTACATAGCTTTAACAAATCCTTGCGAGGGAACAGAAAGGAATAAATACCCATATCTGCCTCCATCCCCTCCCACACTCCTTGCGTTTGGCCATGTTAGGGTTTCATTGCTTTAAAAACAAATCTTTGTACAGGTGTTGGGGTAACTTCATGGGCAGAGTGCCAGTGGCACATCAGAAGAAACATGAGGGCAGGGAGTAGGAAGAACCATTGCTCTGTGATGCTCTGCCCTGTTTCAGACACACAAGTTTTGGAGACTGCTGATCATTTAGGAGGAAAGTAAGCTGCAGCCTGAAAAGAACTGAAGCACAGTATTCCTCCTATGCACTGCAAATAGAGGGCCTTCAGCCATGCACTGCTCTTTGCACAGGACTGTACATAATATACAGAGATAGTCGTTACGTAAAATGCAGAGATTGTGCCTTAGCATGGCAGCCCTCTAAAAAGGATGCTCATCAGGGCATCATGGAAGAATTTTGCTTGAGTTCTTTGGTGATAGTGGGAAACACAGTCTGCTGTGGCAGCTTACTTTACCTTTTTCCAAACAACATATACTTTTTCCATATTAGGTACCTGTGCCCATTGTGCCAGGAGCTTGCTCAGGCTCAAGAAGCATGGAGGAGCCCTTTATGGTCTTTTTTCCTGGCATATCCCTATGTGATCTGTGGATCAAAGTGCAATTATTTTAGCATCCATGTCTATTAAGGAAATAGAGTCACAGAATGTGTAGAGTGGGTTAATGCATGATGGAAAATGTGGTTATTTAACAGAACCATGAGGACATGTTTGAATTGCTACAGTGGATTTTAAGAAATTTACACAAGCCAAGGGCTATATCTGGAGCTCTGCTAATTTAGGCAAACTTCTACTGAAGTCAGTCAAAATAAGAGGCCCCATTTTCCTTCCTACAAAAAATAAAGCATGAGGAAAGGGGGCAAAAGGGCAAGGATACATCGCACAAGCTTCCCTTTGCTGAGCTGCCTCCAGATTCTGTGCTGATTGGGTGGGAAGTCTTTCCTGAGTAAGTTATATTATAGCAATGACTCCCTTCTCTAAGCTACCAGTCTTACAGTCCTTCCTCTAAGCACCTGTGCAGGGGAGAGTAGGAAGCTCTGCTGAGCTTCCCTGGGGAAATAGCCTCATCATTCATCCCTAAAAATGCTTCTCCTTTTATGCTTCTCCAGAATTAAGTCACTTTCTTTTCTGGGAGAATCTGAAGAAATGCAAAACACAGTAAGTATGCCTGAAAGGAACCATGTGTTCAGCAATGAACCTCAAATGGCTTCACTACCTTTTGAAACAGAGGAACAAAATAACAGGAAGAATCTGATGAGCTCCAACAGGAGTGTGAGCTCCAGTAGTACTCTTACTGGCAGTGGAGGAATAGACTTCATGCCCTGTCAAAGGAAAGAAGCCCCACCTGTCCCTCCACGAAGCACTTCTCGGCATCTGACCAACTCGCTGTCTGCAATTGTACAAGTTTCCGAAGTACCAACGAAAGATTCAGGCAAAAGAAGTAACGGGAGACTTCAGGAGTGCAGGAGTGAAAAAAACATCATTAAAACTTGTGCAAAACAGAATGACACTCCAGGGGCATGTGTAGATGAAGGAAAGTCTGTGAAAGGCCCCACACTGGTGACTGCTTCAGTAGATGTAGCCAATAAAGAGAGAGTCTCTGATTGCAATCGACTGATAAGCTTTTGTCACAAGACGTGGGGATGTGATGTGGGCAAGTTTGGAAAAAGTACTAAGAATGGGTCTTCCCCATTGTCAGCCCAGAAAAGCTGTTCAGATAGCAATATGGTGCCAAGTGAGAAAACACACCAGAGATACTATCCTACACCTCAACATGGTCTGCAGCACAGTAGTGACTTTTATGCTCCTACAACATTGCACGATGACCATATAGGAAACTCTGGATATAGTCTTGATAAGACCCAAAGAAATGAGACATTGGCAGCAAAGATTGATGAGTTTAATAGGACTGTATTTCATACAGATAAATGCAACATTTCTTTTCAGGAAAATACAAAGCTTCAAGCACTATCGTCAGAAAATCAGAAACCTGGTAGCCCACAGTGTGATTCTGTTGTTAACAGAACAGAAACTGTAAATCCAGCTTGTGACTCAAATCCCAGGCTCACCACAGCAAAGGAGAAGGAATACTTCAATCCCAACAAAACAGTCAAAACAACAGGGCGAGAGAAGCAAATAAATGGACTTCCAAGCAGCAGTGGCTATCGGCACATGTTTCATGAGCATGACTGGAGGCCAAGTAATTTATCTGGTCGTCCTCGTTCAGCTGACTCAAGGTCAAACTATGGTGTTGTTGAAAAGCTGTTGAAAAACTATGAAAAATCAACAGTGACTTCTCTGTGTGAGACAAAAGGCTGCAAAGATAAGTGGACACAGTCAGAATCTGAGTGTACAGAGCGGGGATTAAACCAGTATTTAGAAACACTCCAGACAGAGCAAGGAAAGCAAGAGCTTCAGAAGAATTCATCCAGGCATATCAGACAGCAGATCAAACAAGGGAAAGAGAGACAGAAATTACCAGAGGTAATATTTTATAAGGCTGACAAAAGTAAATGAACTTAATTTTCAAACAAACTTCAAACATTTGCCAGGGACAGACCAAAATGATATTTGATGTATTTGTGAAAAATAAGATGCTTTGGGCTGCATCCTGATCTTTTTTTACACATGGATAAAACAGCAGCAGTTTCACTGAAGTATAAGTAAGACCCCAGTAAAGTCTTGTGTGCCACATTTAGATCGCTGTGGATGTGTCTACACATGCAATTAATTTGAAGTAGGCTTACTGCGCAGTAAAAATACTGTGCAGTAAGCCTACTGGGGAGCATATCTACACATGCTCCCAATGGGAGTAGCCAGGAGAGGGCTGCTCCCACCCTGCTCTGCTCCCCTGCAGCAGCCATGGGGAGCTCCAGGCTCCCCCTGGGTGCTAGCTCAGGGGCTGGCAGGGATCACAGGAACAAAAGACAGCTGTCTACTTCCCTATACACATTGGGAGCCCCCAGCTGGGCAGGGAATTCCTGCTCAGCTTGGGGTGGCTAGGAGCTGTTCCACTGGTGGGGCAGCTAGCAATAAGCCCCAGGCTGTGTGGGGAACCTCTGCCCAGCTCAGGGCTTGCTGCTACCTGCCCCACAGGCAGATCAGGGCAGGGGGCTGGGACCTGCCTCTCCCCCACAGGTCTTTCCAAACCCCATGCCCTGATTGCCTGATTGTGGCATGGAGCTGGGCAAGAGCTGTGGGGTTGGGACCTGGCCCAGACCAGGGCAGTTCATGACCAGCCCCAGACTGTGCAGGAAAGTGTGCAGTTGCAGTTTGGCTGAAACCTGCCCTGAAATGGGACAGTTCCCAGCCAGCTCTGGGCTGCACATGCAAACTTCCCTGTGCAGCCTGGGGCTGGTGGGGAACTGTCCCAGTCTGGGGCAGGTCCAGGCTCAGTGGGGAACTCTCCCCATACAGGGAGCTCCCGGACCCAGCTGCAAATCAGCTTCACAATCTTCTTGCCCCTGAGAGATATCTGTTGCCAAAGTGAACTCAGAACCTGTCCCAGCATCAGGCAGCTCCTGGGGGCAGGGAGCAGTCTCCTAGCCTCCACTCTGAACACAGAGCCAGGGCCAGGAGCTGTCTGCTGCTGGGGCAGGGAGACATTGTCTCTGCCAGGCTCTGAGCTCTGAGCCCACTCCAGCAGCAGGCAGCTCTCAAGGGCAGATTTGCTCCCAGTCAGCCATCTACACATGTGTTACTGCACAGTAACTTCTCCACAGTTAATTTGCTACCTGCACTTGCCTAGGCATAGTTATGTAAGATTAGCACGGGTGTAACTTACATCAGAATCTGGTGCATTTCTTTCCTTATATGACTAGTGCTTGTAAAGCCTATTCAAAGGGCTTTAACATGCTCTGTTGTGGCAAAGCCTGTGAGAGTTAGAACATCATTCTTCAGAGAGATATTTCTCCCTGGGCCATGAATCACATGAAGCTGCCATTGGTGGAAAGGAGTTGGCTTCTTTAAATTTCAAAATTGATGAAGTGGAGCATTCTTTCATGCATTCTTCAAATCTAAATCTTTTCAGCATTGATTCAAAAGAAGGAAAGATGGGAGGGTAGACACATTTTATATCTGGTTATAGTTTACAGGCAAAATATAGTTTTTTTTGTCCTTTTCTCAAATTCTGAAACAAAATAAACGGAAACAAAACAGATGTTTTACAGAAAAAGTATTTGAAGTTGCAGACGCTGCCAGTGACTGCTATCTTCCCAGGCAACCTATTTATTAGAACACCACAAAGCATACCTCATGTAGCTTCAAGTGCCTCACAAATTACAGCTTAACTCATTTAAAGCTCAGCAACTCTATGGGGGGTGGCACTGCCTGAAACCCAAGCCTGGCCAGTCAGAGTCACAATCTGGCTGCTGGCCAGGCTCCAAGTGGCCGGCTTGGCACCCTGCTGCCCTGGGAGGCACCCAGGACCTCAGGTAAGGCTGCTGGGGCCAGCATGGGTGCTGGCCTCAGCCTCCCCTACCCCATCCAGGTCTCTTGTCCCACTGCTATTTGTCCCAAACAAAAAGCATGCCCTTGCACACATGCACTTGTGGGGATGCGCCCAATGTTCAGGTGGTATAATTCCAATTGGCACAACACTATTGATACTAGTGGAGCTAAACTTGAATTAAACAGTTGAGGATCCGACTAGAGATTGCTTTCTGTGTACTTTTGCATCAGTTTTGTCATAGTACATAATCATATTTAGTAGAAGCAACTTTTTTTTTTACCATAGTGACAAAAAGCTGAAGCACCTTTTTTCCTTTATCTTTTTTTTTTTTTAAACACTCTGTGAAAGTCTGATGGGAAAATTAATTTTCAGCAGGGAAACCCTAAGCTAAAACATTGAGCAAGATAATGCTTTTTTTAATATTGATGTAAATCTAGAATAACTCTCCTAAAGCAAGAGGCCTGATTCTCCACTGCCTGATTGTCATTTAGTCCTACATCAAATGTATATAAATGCTAATTACACAGGAAGTATTTCAGATCCATCTTCTCTCACACTGTGGAGAGTTAAATAATTCTACATGGCACATGGTGCATGGACTGAAGAACCAGGCCATATTTAAATGCTCCAAATTGACAGCAGATTTACTCCTGAAGACCAGATCTAAATCTGGCCTTTTCTGTGTCTGTGAAGCTCTCAACACAGCTATAGCACTGTGTTCCTAATTAGTTGTCATTAATAACATATGAGGTACATCAACATGTCACATTAATGGAAACACAATGCTGTTTAATGAAACCTGATTGCTGCAAGGGGATTCGTCAAAAGATCCCTGAAAAGTACGTGGAATCATGCTTCGGTGTGGTTGCAGTTTGGGTTACATTGATGGCGCAGCATTAAAAAAGTGTATCCAAAAAATAAAAAGGAAGCTTCAGAGTTAATGAATTCACAGTTTGCATGAGTTAAAAGTTTCTTACATTTCTTTTTGTGTGAAATTTGTCTCCATATATCTCAGACTGTAACTGATGTGAAAATTTCTATAGATAGAAGTGTTTGTTCTTTTACATCCTATACACTGCTATACATATACATCCTCAGTTCCTTTTAACAGACCAAGGCCACCTGTTCTGAGATCACCTAGTGTAAGTTACTTTATTCCATGAAAGACTTTTTTATATCATAGCTTGTTAAGGCAAGAAGTTTCATTTGTGTTCTAGATATCTGTGCCAGCTAAATATTCATCTGGAAAAGGCTTCTCTCGGCCAGCTCGACCAGCAAACCGACGCTTACCTTCTAGATGGGCGTCCAGATCACCATCAGCACCACCTGCTGTGAGAAGGACTGCGTACAATTATTCTGTCTCACTTCGGTTAGAGAACTCAGTAGTCTGAACTCAAGGATGAATTAAGTGGTGACATGAAAGCTCCATGCCTCATTATAGCTGTGTGTTCTGTATTTGTTATAGCAACCAGTTCTACACTGTTGTATATTGTCCAAAAGTAACCCTGTCACTTGACTTGATGGACAAAGCATTTGGAATCTTAGATCATCATCACAGTCTTCAGTGTTTTTATTGATGAAATAACTATGACCCCAATTTTCTTCTGTTTTTCTTCTAGGGCATGATGAATTTCTTTTGAATGACATCCTTCTTGTTTTGCCAATATATTTAAGTTGACACAATGTATAGTGCTGTATATTCTGACTTTTCTGCAAACAGCAGAATGTAAAGCTGTATGCATGATCATGTGTTTGTAGGTGCATGTGTTGGAATAGGAAGTAAACAGGTCTGTATTTAGAAGAGACAGACTATGTGCTAGTGTTGACATTGACATTACAACATATATGTCTATATATACTTTGTGTTTATTTTCAAAGTTTGAAAATATACAGTCCTAACAACACATATTTTGTATATCTTTTACATAGGTTCATAGGCATAGCATTTGATGTATCAAACTAAATAAGCCTTTTTGTGACTATAACTGCAAGAAAACACCTTGTACAATATGTTTCAGAAACAGACTAGCTCAGTGGATTCTGCGGTCAAGCTTGATAACTTTCTTGCTAA
Organism: Alligator mississippiensis; assembly: GCF_030867095.1. Taxonomy (NCBI): domain Eukaryota; kingdom Metazoa; phylum Chordata; order Crocodylia; family Alligatoridae; genus Alligator; species Alligator mississippiensis. Next base: position 110,768,111 of record NC_081824.1, on the reverse strand, counting down.
GTTTTCTAACCCTTACTATGCTAGGTCAATATAGCTGGAAATAGTTTTTCTGAATTAAAATGTTACATGATTTGTATGACATTAACCTTTTCAACACCCCAGACATTCCTGAAACAGTGAGCTACCCTAGATGCTTACATGTGCCATTTAATTTAGCATCCTGCAGACTGTAGAGATTGAACTTTAGTAATTTCATTTAGTGTAGCATACAATTTATGGAGGGAAGGAAAGGGTGGCTCATGCTCATTTCTTTCAAACTTTTTTCTTTCTATTTCTATATTTAAAGTTTGGCTAAGGCAGAGAAAATTTAGTGTGTTTATTTTTAGTAAAGGCAGGAAAACAAGGAACATTGTGATTACCAAATGCTGTAGTTATATTCTTTCTTACTCTGCTACTAGACTTAAATGTATAAGTCAACTGCTAACTTACTGCTCCCGTGAATGATATAAGTGGCAGTCAGTTATGAAGTTTACTTGCATTCTGGCAACCACTTACACACAGTACATAAATATTACATCAGGAGCTGAAGGAGAGATGTGATCACTGTGGTGCCAGAAATCCTAGACTGATGGCATTAGAAGTATGTTTTTGCCATCATCTGTCTATATTATTGGCTGTTAGAATGCTACGTGTGTAGCCTGGCTTATTCCCTCCTACCATCTGAATGAAATATCAACACTACTCAGCACTCTTCTTCAATGCTTTTGTTTCTGAGTTTTTTGTACCCATGCTAAAGTGATTTGCAGGAGGCATAGCGGCACTGTCCTTGAATAACAAGCACAGTTTCTAAGGAACAAAAAGATGCTTCTTCCACATCTGACAAATCTCATTTAGCATTGCTTTCAGAGAATTGCTTTTGAATGACCTCCTCCTTGATTTGCTTGTATTTTGAATGGAATATCAGATCAGATATCTACCTTTAGCTACAAATGTGGTATTTTAGGCTACTTAGACTTTAGACCATACTCCCCCGTGCAATTCACTTTACCCTTCTGAGCATGTTCAAGAGTGGCTGCAGCCACTTGTGTGGTGTTGTAATCCACCAGGGAAGTCAGATAACTTTGCATAAGCCCCTGAAGTATAAGTCACAGACTAGTGACTGCCTGATAGCAGAGGTGGAAGAGGAAGATGACCCTCCCATCTTTTGGCCCAAAAGCCTAAAGTTAACCCTGTAAGTGCCATTTATGTGTCCAAAGGTGAGCTGGATGTGGGCTAAGTATCTTGCACTTTTTTCCCCTTCCTCTGAAACAATGCAGTACACATATGGGAATTTCAAGGAAAATCCCACAATCCATTAAAACTACACCTTTTCTTACATACCCTTAACAGGATTTCAGAGAGAGTATAGACTTTTGGTAACATATTGGTGCAATTGTTCATATGGTACCATGGGGAGCATGAATGGGCTTATCCTGGTAGTGATTTACTGTCCTCTTGGCACATGAAGATCCAAAATATGAAGGCTGTCATTTCTCAAAAGGATTTTACCCTTCAATCCTTCTTCACAACTGGGTATTTTAAGCCTGAGAAAACAAGAGGCCAGGGCATGTTCTGTAGCACTGCAGCCCAGGCAGTAGAAACAGTAGCTTCCTGGACACTAAGAGTTATCAGAAGGAGAAGACATTCTAGCCATAAAGCTAGTGTTCCATCCACAAGGAAGCTGCCTATGTGGCAAAAGCTGTGCTCAGAGTACTTTACTGGTATAGCCTTGCTGGTCTGTTACATGACCAAAAGGAAGGAAACATCATAACAATATTTAAACACTGCAGTCATATACCTCTTTCCGCAAACTTTACCTAGAGGTTGATGAGTAGGACTTGTGGCCACTGTATTGGAGGACAAAATATCTTGCAGCGAAATCACACAGAAAATGCATGGGGGCAGAATAATAATATGTATGAATAAATAAAAAAAGGTTAAGAGACCTATAGACTATTCCTATTTGTCCTAATTCTAGTTTGGGCTTCTGTTAATTCCCTACAGCTACAACTTTCCGGATGCTTTAGAAGAAAACATTGAATCTAATTGTGCAAGTCCCCAAAGTATCTTTGCAAATTCACCTTTAACATGCCTCTGTGGTGCTAAAGCTGAAGATAAGGTGAGTTTGTATAAGAAAGTTCTGTACACTCATATTTCTAATCTAGCAGGTTATGCTCCTCAAGTTCCCTTCAGGTTGAGATCAATCAATTTAAATGAAGTTTCCGTATTAGTTTGAACAATAAGTGTGCGCTTTTGTTTGAAGCAAGCAGCATAGATGATCAATTTCCCCTTTTACAAGCCAGTTAGGATATTTCTTCAGTTTAATTAATTTTTCTCCCACTTGCAATCTACATCAGTTTGTTGAATAACCTAGAAAGGAACCAAATCCTACACCATGCCCTCACATATGTAACTTTAGTTGAAAGAAGGTTATGGAGATGAACTAACAGGTCACGGGTAAGTCTGCTTTGTCAAGATCTTGCACATCCCTCTGGTGCATATACCTTAATTTTGACATTTAGATACCACAATGATTTTGTGCTATATTTATATACCTAGCTATTGATTTTAGAACGTATTTTAGAGATGCCTTCTTTGTAGCTGTAACCACTGTAGTGATATCCACAGTTCAGCAGCCCTCTTAAGCAACCTTAATGATATGGTGTACACTATTGAAGCTGCAAAAAGGCAGTTTGCTTCCACTTCTCCCACTTTAGGTGTAGTTGAGAAGACTGGTGGGGTGTGGGAACAGGGTGGATGTGGGGTGGGAGAAGATATTCCCCAGCAAAGAACTATAAGTCACCTGAGTGGGGCATTGTCTCCATTGCTTTTTTGTGAACCTTTTTGTCAAAATGACAGCTTTAATGTTATTGTTCCATATGTTGGTTAAAGTCTGAAGGTAGACTTGTGCTCTCTTGTTGAGGATTCTTGAACTGTTGTAAGAGTCTCCATACTGCTTGAATTGAGGGCACTGGCTTGTTTATTTGTCTCAGAAATAAATCCAGAGGGTTTTCAACATCATAAAAGCCTAAGATCGCTAATAAATAAATGGCAACAGGAAAGGAATACTTTAAATTTCATCCCCTCGAACAAAGAGGAGTCAAGCACTTCCTAAGTACTGAAAAATGTGTCTATCTCTACAAATCAGCTGCCTCTCTTCCTGGATAGTTAGTTCCTAAAGGGAAGGTATTTTTTCTGTTACGTAGTGCAAAGTAATAATTCTATTTCCATCTGATTTTATTATGGACATAAAACACACAGAAACAGGCCTGAAGCCTTGTGTATATGCATAAAAGTTGCACAAATTTTCCTACATGAATTTCTAAACCAATTGTGTTAAATTAGGGCAAAATCAATTTGTAGACCAGGCCTTAGAAAGGGAGACTATCCTTGACCAACCATTTTGGCTGAGAGACAGAAGCCTCCAACAGGGAGAGAAAAAAATGGAGGGGAAGTCTCTTCCAAAGAAATCTTCACATATCCTCCCTCTTCCTTTAACTTGTGATAGATTTCCAGCAGATGGTTTATCATTGCTGTGTTTGTGATAGTCTTCATATAAAGAGTACATTTTAAATGACACAAAAGTGATGAAACCAGTACTTTGTTAGTTGTTTGTTGGCAGCAGAATTAACTGTGTCCACTGTGCATGCTGTAGGAGGGTCATTATAATTACTGTTTGGCTGCTATAAATGCCAGGTAGTGTAATATAATTTGCTAGTGCTCTTCTGAGAACTGTTGTCTTTCTATTATCCTTTCATTTTGTTAAGTATGTACACAACTGTCAGTTTAAGAATGTGTTTCTGTAAATAGGGATCTTGATTCCAAACGGCTTCAGTATCACTTTTTGCCAAATTCCACAGCATACAAAGCAGGCAGGTCAGTTCCATCCCATATTTAATTTATGAACCAACCCAAAATTTCCTAGCATGAAAAAGTGAATGCAATTTTCTCAGTGTTTCTATTCAAATAATTTCTTTGGTATTGAGGCCTGTAATATACAATTCTACCTAATATACTGTCAATATTCTCTACAGGAATAATCTGTAATATTCTCTTTGTGTACTCACTCTTTAAAATGAAAGGTGGAAGGCATTTATTTTCCTCCGCTAAAATTAAGAAACGTTTTGCATCTGTCCTTTTCTACAACTTCTTGATTCCCAGTGGATGTATATTTTCCATGTAGGCCCTTGCCTTTGGTCTGTATGCATATGCCATACTGTAGGATTTTCTCTTTGTACTGCAGTCAAAGTATTTTTTCCCAGCACATCTTGTTCTTAAGCCTCTTGAAATAACTGTTGCCATCAACAACTATATTAGATCTTGTTTTACATTACTGGAAATGAACTTTCTTCATCAACTGTTAATGTCATATACTATATAAAACTTGTTACTCTCATACTTTGAAATGATAATCTGTCTGTTTCTGAGGTTTACTTTCTCTCCTCTTTCCTCCTTTACAAAGTTACCTGCATTAGCAGAAATGTGTTCCTAATGTATATGGTTCACTCAGTAGATATGTGGCAAGGGGAGTTCTCACTTACAGTGCTTTGATGTCATGTTACTCAAAACAGTATTGTACTGGAATTTCCATGGAGAAAGACAACCTGAACAATGTGACCAAAATCAAAATGTACAAATAAAAATCAGAGAATAGAGGAACTAATATCAAGATGCTACACAGTGGGTGCATGTACAGATGTGCCCCACTCTGCAGTTGGTACTGCACAGTCATTTAGTACTTGCTGTACCCGCTAGTACTGTGCAGTCCTAGTGGCACATGGATTGTTTCACAGTTAGTGCCTGCCAATGCTACATAGCCATAGCGATAAGATACATTGCCATAGCTCATCACTATGAGCATGTCATGTAGACCCACTGGGTGCATCTACACATTCATTAATGCACTGTACAGGTTTCCCTTGCTTTATGTGGGTTCTGTATGTGTGAATTCGCTCTTATGCAATGACCCTTTTTATACCAAAAATTTCTTATATGCGAGGTAAATTCATTCTTATGCAATCAGTGTAGCTGAAGCCCACAGTCAGCTGCTTTTTTCAGTGCACTGTGGGATTGATGCACACCAAAATATAGTCTCCTGTATGGATAGGTGCCCCATGCTCATTGCCTGTGACACATGTTTCTGTAGTTGCCATCCCGATTATGATAGTGCCCTGTGCTTGTGTGTAGTGTCTGTCTGCTGTTGGTGAGCACCAAAATTGTCTTGTAAAAGTGGTAGAAATGGGCCTGGGGGTTAGTACAGTCGAGGGTTTGGAATGTATCCCTATTTGTTACATTGTAAAGTGGGTTCCCTTTATGTGAATTTGAGTTATGCCCTGTTTTCCAGGAACACAAGTACAGCATAAAGCAAGGGAAACCTGTAGTTACTGCACATTAAGTTTAGTACTTGCATAACTAAGTTCTAAATCAATGTGTAGTAACTGGTGCTACTGTGCAGTAGCATCAGCACATGGGTTTTTATGGACACTAGCTGCACAATAACCTAATACTACTGCGCAGTAGTATATTAGCAAGGTTGTTGCCTGGCACACTACTAAGCAGTGTTATTAGGCTGCTGCACAGTTAGCATCTCATGTAGACACACCCATTTAGTAGTTAATGTTGTGGCTAATTCTTCACTCCTAAGAAAAGACTCCTTTATACTGTATAAACTGTCATGTGAAATTTCCAGTAGTATGTTTTTTCTTCCACAGATACCTCTTTTAGACCCCAAATTGCAGTTTTACTTCTTCATTGCAGCACATTGTTGCATAAGTAAATACAAAATAATCAATGCTCATATTTTCAAAATTAACATTGACAATGTAAGAATAGGCATTTTGTTCTGCATGTAGATTATAAATCCTTTCAGTGACATCCTTGTTTTACCAGAACTCCCTTTTCATCCACAGGAAACAGCACTGCACAGGGAAGAGTCTTTTAGTACCGCAAAGTATGGGCATTCCTATAAAGTGTCATGTGATGAGTATTTTGCTCCACTATGCTAAGGACTGAAATATTGGTCATGGCAGGTAGTGAGGGAGGAAAGGCTTCAGTGATTTTGGCTTCATGCCAAATCTATGCTACCCTCTTCTACATGGGGACACTGTTGCAATGCCTGAGCTTTCTTCTAGGAAAGACTTTTTCCCTGGTAGTTTTCCTAGAGACAACAGCCACCATAAAGTGGCTAAGAAGTAGCAGGAGTTGTCATGGGATAAGGTTGGTTCACTGTGTAGAGGGTATTTGATTTGCTTTTCCCCACTCAAGGATGAGGCAGTATGGCTCCTTCAAGGCACTCCTTTTAAGTGGCTCTTGTTGCTCCTCAAGATAGCACAAACACTACCTTGTACTTATTCTCTCATGAGGCAGTTGGAGTCACCAGGGGAGTTACAGCAAGAATAGTTATATTAAGATTTTTCTTATGAAACTGAAATTATAGTAAATATACATAGGCCTGAATCAATGGCCAGCAACGGATTTCAGTTACTTTTTCAGCAAGTACTATCATACTTAATTGTTTGCAGAGAGAGCAGGAAATGAACTTGGAGAAATAATCACATTCAAATGGCAGGATCTGTTATGATGAGATCTGTTATTATTATTTGAAATAGTAAATTGGGATCACATACGTGTCATTTTGTATTAAATTCTATGCTAGTTGCTAGGCAAAAGAGAATGAAAAGAAAATGTGCAACTGTAATACAAAGGTTTCCAGTTTTTTTCATGATTTCTCCCAACAGCTAACTATGAGCTGCTGTGTTTTTATTTAACTCAGGTGACAAAAACTTATGTTTTGGGCAGTAAAGGTGCCTGGGGTTGGTTCCCTGCTGATGGCTTATTTGTATGTACACAGCCAGGACTCATTACAAAATGTGACCTGAGACAGGACATAAACATCTGAGCATCCCAGATAAAATTGTCTAGTGGAGGAAAATACAAAATGCACTTATCCAATGCATGGGATTGTGTCTCCTTTAGTGTTTGGCCTTAGTAATGACATAAGCAGCTGTTTCGTCAGTACTGATGGGGGGGCCTATAACTCAACAGGTTGCCCTGTGTTTCTGGTACATAAGGTTTCACATTTGATCCTTGCAGACATCTGGTAGTTTCTCTATGTATTGGGCCATGGGTTCATTGCATCATCATTGAACAATGCATTTAAGGAAAAGTTCCCTCCATTGAAGCAATTACCACAGTTGGAATCAGCTAAACCAGATTTGTAGCAGGAAAGGATTTTCAATAAAAACCTCATTTCTTTTAGTTGTCTGATATACATTCTACAAACAGTGGGCATGGTACTAATACAGAAGACCATGCAGAGCCACTAGTTCTACTTCTACCAGCATGCCATGCTCCCAAAAGGTCACCAGCCTTAGTGTTAAAAGAGACTGAAATAGTGCAGAATTTTGGAAAATAATGGAAAACTGAAGATCAAAGTCCCCTTATAGGCAGATACGCACATACCAATGGGAGGACCTTTTTTGTCCCCTGTATCCAATTATTTTTTTCAAATTCAGTCTGAGCTAGATTGGAAATCCCTTACTTTTGCTGGTGAGATATGCTATACATGGTTCCTCTAAAGTCAATAAGACTACTCATGTGAGTAACTATCAGTGAAAGTAAAGGATGCACAGCCTGGCCCTTTAGAATTTCCAATGTCCTGTGTATTTGCTGTGGCCTAGATGTACATTTGCAGTGCTGATAGGCACACTATTTAGCACCTCTCTCCACAAAAAGTCCATTATATCTGATAAAGCTACTCATGGTGCAAGATACCATTGTGTGCATATGCAAGTATCACTATCAAGCCCCATTTAGTACAGACATATGATCTATTATGTGTCTATATTCACAAATAAACCAGTTCCTCTTAAAGAAGGCTAAAAGTACTAGCTCTGACCCTGGTTTTGCCTCTTGTATGGAAAAAAAAACTTAGGGAGATAAGACCCAGAAATCTTTGTGTGTAGACACTACAGAGTCTATGCAATGTCATTCCATCATGGGTCGAGTACAGGTTGACTTCCCCTTTGTTATCCCAGTACAACCAGAATAGCACTACTCGTGTGAGTAACTGGCATGATTCCTTTAGAAGCTGTGCTTCCTCCTCCTGCCACTAGAGGTCAGAAATCTCAGAGTCATTTTGTGGAGCTTAAATACTTACAGGAATTTCCAGAGGTCAGCAAGGGAATGAGCTTAAAGCAATCAGCTGGATCAACTTCTCCACCTGGCCCTGCCCTTCCTCCTCTCCATTGCCTCACCCACCCCAAGCACTCAGACTCTAGAATGCATGGTATCTTCTATGTCCGAGGGAATACTGCTGGTTAAGGTCTTCCCCCCAATATTAAGCACTTACTGTTGCATGCTTGTTACTGCTTTTTCATCTTAAACAAGAGGAGATTATTTTCTCTTTTATGTGCAGGGATCACCGCACCCACCATTGAAATACAAGCACCGTTTGGATGGAGTTCTGCAGCTTTAGCACACAGCAAGACTTCATGACAGCCTAGCACAAGTGGGAAGAATTCCTTATTCAACCGAAAGCTAAGCTATGTGCACAGTGCAGCAAGCCAAGCTGGGCAGTAAGTATAGTAGAGGAGAAGGGAACCATTTAAAATCCCCAAAGAGATTGATCACGACTTTTCTAACAACACTTTTTCTTTAAGCTTTTCTCTGAGAAACAAACAAGATTTTTTGCCTTCCTTTTTTTTTTTTTTTTTTACATGTGGAAAATGGGCAATGAAAGTAATTTGAAATATTTGGAAACTAAGAATAGCAGTGGTCTCATGATTAGGAAAAATCATCTTGGTCATCAGGCCTCCTATTAACAGCTAAAAGCCAACTACTTTTTTTTTTCTCTCCTAGGAGATGCCATTCAACATTAGCACATCCTTTTTATTTTTGTCTAGACTGCTTGGTTTAATAGGAGACATGCACTGAAGTAAGCCCCAGAGAAGCTGTCTGATGTAATGCTGGAGGCAGCACATGATGTTCTGTGATATATAAGAAAAGAATAGTTTAGTATTTCAATGTGCTTTCTCTCCATACTGCCCCACATACACACACACACTCACACTATATGTTCTATTGTTTCCCTTCTTTTTTCCTTTCATGTAGAAACTCTTAAGTCAAGTCAGAAAGTTATAAGAAGGTTAAGTCCTGTAAGTAACAACCTGTGCTGAGCTCTAGGGAGCTCTCTGTACTGACCCATTAACTGCCTGCACAGGGGTTTTACGGAGACCTGTTTATACAGAACTCAGTGCCACATAGAGGCCTTACTTCTTAACAACAGCTCACAAATCCAGGTGTCTTGCAAGTAAGTGCCTTTTCAGAATGCTTCTGACGTTCTCTGTTGCACAAATAACCCCAGGATTGCCCTTTGACGAGCATCATGTGGGTATCTGTTGCTTTCACTGACAATTTATCCAAGTATAAAAATAATATCTCATGATTTCAGTACAGCCTAACATGTGACTAAAATCTGTTTAACCAAATCAAAGATCATGTGAATGGGAGTAATTTCATTGACTCCAGTGGGTCAGCCCCTCCAATTATCCACAGTACATGTATGGCACTGGCAGCTATAGTGCTGTGTTCTCTCCAGTTACTGACACATGAGTATATCTACATTAGATCCCTGTGAAACATTGTGAATTTGTTTCACAATGGGTCAGACAATACGCTTCACTGGTGCCATTTTGATTATTTGCACCTGCTCCTAGCTTGAGTTTTGCTTTGATTTTGAAGACAAACAGGTCATTTGGAGACAGATTTAAATTATTCCAAATCCAGGTGAGTGGATGCAGAGTTTTGATTCACTTCATTATGTAAACAGGATCCAGCTGTAAAGCTTAGTTCCACATTTGGATCAGTTTGGAAGGAAAGGAGTACTTAATTCCAGGGCTGTGGTTAGGTCCCTCTTTAATTCTGTCATTTTTTAGACAGGGAGTGTGTTTGAATCAGCCTAAAATCTCAAAGCAGACCTCCAGTCAAGCTGCCAAGTGTGTCCTGGCTTCCCTGGCTGAAGCTGAACTTTATATAATTTTGAAGTGAAGCCAAGAATTGGACACCTTTTAACAAATATTGTCAGGGTTTAGAGCTTGTAAAGAAACTTGAAACATTTTGCCTGGTGCAGGATTCTCTGCAAACGTTTCACATCCTCCTAACCTACAAGGCCTAACTCATGAAATCAATGTGCTTGCAGGTTTGCACCTGATAGCTAAAGTTGAAGAAGTGGCAGTATTCTGGACAAGCTCCACCTGCATGCTAAGGATTTCTGCCAACTTAGTGAAAGAGCTAACACTTGCACTGTTAGGCTTCAAATAAACATTCTGATCAATGGGAAATATAAAAAAAGGTATTAATGGAATTATTCTCTAGTCATTACTAAATTCCCAGCACTACACCAAGTTCTTGTGTAGAAAGAAGAATGTATGAATCTATATTGAAATGTTCTCTGTAGTACTCAAGGAATGGAGATTTCCCATTGGTTCCCAGCATCTAGTTAGGCTATGTGACAGAAGCCACTAGTTTATGGAACCCTTTTTACCTTGAAAGGATACCTGGGCAGTCCCCTGTTTAATTGATTTAACATTTATTGAACAGGGATAGTAGATTTTTCATTAGCTTAACTATTGCAGTGACACTGCTAAAATGCAACCTCACCTCTGCTCTAGCTGAGTTTCTTTCTGTAAGTAATATGTAACTGGCAGCAAAAAAAGAAAAATGTTGTTCACGACAATGGCATGATCTTTTGTTGACTAATTGAATATAACAGAAAGGCTAGCTGCAGCAGGAATGAAAAAAGGAAATACCATTCCTGAATTCCTTAGTTATTTGGCAGAAATACATAAGGCTTGGTCTTCATTTTCTTTGGATTTAATATAGCTTAAAAACATACTGTTCATTGCTTTCCATTGGATGAATATAAGCAGGACATTCTTCCCTTTCCATAATTTTTTGACAGGTGCTGGACTGCAAAGTTATTTTCTGTTGTCACATAAGAAGGATATCTAATACCTAGACTTTGTTTTGAAGATGGAATAAATTACAGTGATCCATGGAGAAGTTATAAACCTAAAAACAGAAAAGACCACAGGATCATTGAGTCAACCTCCCTGCATCAACTGGCCATGGTTCTCAGAAAAGAAACTCTATCAGATATTAAATCATTGCACTATGCACTGACACAAGGTTTTTCATAAGAGCAGTGCTAGGTAGCTCATCTCCACACCCCTTTGAAGCAGGTCTTAGCCCTGATGCTCCCACTTCTCAGCTGAAGGGAAATGAGGCACAGGGGCAACAAGGTAGATTCTCAGCACACTACTAAGAGTGCAGGACGCTAATCACCATGAACAAAGAGTGACCAAATCTGGCCTGTATTGAATGGGCCTAGGTCATTGAGGAGATGAGAAGCTGTCCTATGTATCAAATCCAAGTTGTACACCTTGTTCATCACCATGGTATATCAGTGCCTTTACACTCTTCTCTCCATTATTATATATGAATATATTTAAAAGCTATGTTATCCTGATTGCAGCCACAGGGCAACAGATTTGTTCAGTTTATAATTAGGCAAATTACTTCACAGTGGGCATCTCTACACCAGATGCTACATTGCCATAGTGACAAGCTAAAGTGACATAGCTTGTTGTTATGGTGACATAGTGTCAGCAGTCACAAACCTTGATGCTGATGCTACTGCACAGTAGCAACGAATAACTGTTGGCTTTAACAAAATTCCAAGGAAAAGCTGTTTGATATGATTTAACTTTATGACCATTTTGTGCAAGCCTATTTCAGCCTATGGTCTGTAGGCCAATGGCATGGGAGATGCTTTCACTCTTTTTACTCCAAAATTTGAAATTCAAGCTCTTTCTAATGGGCACACAGGCTCCATCCCCAGAAGCACTTAGGCATCTGAAGGTCAACCCTGGTGGAATTTGGGCATGTAAATCCGAGTAAATGATCTACAAGTACTACACTTAAGCACCTGAGAGTTTATGGCTGCGTAAGTTTTCAGCAGAAAAGCTACTTGCATCCCTGAAGTTCTGCTCCTACATATGCCCAGAGGAACTGCCATCTTGTTTGAGGTATCCCCTAAGCACCTAAAACTCCTGTGCCTAAAGCTGGTTGAGATTCACAATTTTTACTGTCCTGTGTCTGAGATCCCTGAATGGTACAAATATGATATGCTTTCTCAGGAGACACCATAAATATGGTATACATTCTGAGAGGGCACTTAATACTGCCTGGCAGCATTGAGGTTAGCACAAATCACAACATCCATGACAATTTTAATTAGAAAACATAGCCAGCCACTTGCTTGTGCCTGCCTGGGGGAGAATAGCTTAGTGGCTGAGCTCAGTGCTTTCATGAAGGCATGTTACTTTGGCCTAAGGAGAACACACTAATCACTCAGCATGGGGCATTCTCTGCCCCTTATACTGAAGTTGGGCCATTTTACAGCCAAGAGTGCATGGGCCACAGAACTAGAGAGATAGAGCAAATAAGAGAATATATTGCCCAGAATACTGAACTGGAAGGAGGAAGACCTGGGTTCTTTTCGTCAATTGTTTTTGCCATATTCAATGCAGTAGGTACCAAATCTACAATACTTATTCTCCTGCTCTAATTAAGAGTTTGGATACACACAACTTTTAAACTTAATTGTGCTCTTCTCAGCACATCTTTAATCAAGTGCCAAGCAGGCACAGTTAACAGAGTCATATGTTTTAGTGAAATGAAGCTCTGGGGATTGCCAACAGAGCTCACACAGAGCATGCCACAAAAGAAGAGAAGCCAACAGCTAGAAAAGTTTTTGTCTTTCTTCTTCTCTTCTTTTCTCCCCTCCCCTTCCCTGTTGACATTTCCTAACTTAAGAGAAAGCTGCCAAATTGTATATGGTGATGGGCCAGCCTGAACTGGAGTGACACAAGGATGCTGGTATTTGTTCAAGGGGTTGGAACATGAACAAATGAGAATGACCTGATTATCCAAGTGCAGTAAAACATAATGCCAGACAGTGTCTTGTGATTTTGCCATGTGATTTATATACAGATTTTGTGCAGACTGGACAGTCAAAAATATAGTTGCCTCCCGTTCTTATAATTTGTCTATTACAATGTAATACAGTGTTATCCAAACTTTGCTGTGCCAAAAGCACCATTAAAAATTTGCTGGGAACCTGAAGATCAAATCTGATCTGCCTGGTCATTAATACAAATGTTTGTTTGCAGAGATAATGGGTTCTGATATGTGTAATATGTTCCATTTTGGGCACATCTACATGTTCAATTAATCTAACTGAACATACTCCTGCCCAATTTGAGCCAGAGTAAACTAATCCCAACATCACTGTCTACATATGCATTTATGCACAGTAATTTACTGCTCTACTGGATACTCATTGTATCTGGCAGGACTATCCAACAGCACAGTAAGTTAGTTTTCTGTACCCTAATGGCCATGCATGTGTAGATGGTGGCATTTTATTGCACAGCAAATTAGTCTGCGGCACAGTAAAGTATCTTGTGTAGATGTACCCTTTGAGTGCATTACGATAGTGCATGCTGGGGATATAGTTCTTAGCTGTTCTTCCATACTGAAGGCACAGAGAGCTACAGGCACCATTTGAGAATTCCATAGGAATATTTGGTCCATGGGATTCACTCTAAGACTGCTGCTCTAATGCTTCAATATTTAAGATTTACCATTCAAGAAACAGTGGAAGAAGCTGAGATATAAATTAATAATAGAGAATACAGTGAGCAGTCCTTAAGGAATATCCCAAAGAGACACCCAACATGGAGGTATGAAGCACATGAGAACTGCAATACCCATAGTCCACGTCCTCTAGGATCCAGTGGGCACCTCTATACAAGACTCTTAATGCGCAGTAGAGTCATTCGACTGTACATTAGCACATCACAGCAAAAGCCAGGCTAATATGAAGTAGATTTAGTCTACTATGCATTAAGCATCACAAAAAGACCACGTGACAATGCTACTGTGCAATAGCACCAGCTACTGTGTATTTAGTTAGTACCTTATATTACAGGTACTAAACTTAATACACAGTAGCAATGGCACATTGATGCATGTGTAGATGTGCCCTGTTATTCATAGTGATTAACACCACATGTTTCAGAGGAACGAAAAAGACACCAGCCCCCAGGTAATTTTCCTTATATTTATCTTAGATACTTGTAATGGTTCCTGTTACATCTGTATGTGGACTTGTCACAAAATGTAATGGCCCTAAGTGACTTTCCCAAAAACAAATTGAAATTTGTGCCAGACCTGTGAACTGAGCCCACTTATTATCTCAGCCACGGGAGCTTCATTTCTCATAAACCACCATGTAGCAGGGATATTGACTGATCACCCACTCAATCTCCAAGCTAGGGTTAACACTCCACTGTCTTTTAATTTATTGCTCATGACACTTTGCTGTTATTATTGTGGACAAAAGGAACGTTGGCTTGAGAGAGATTACTCCCTGCTAGTTTTTACAATTGGGCTTTTCCAGGGATCCTCCTCCCCTACACCTTGGCCCATCACTCACCAACACTCATAATTATGGATCTTAATATTTACCCTCTCAAATGCCTTTTCTTTTGACCGGGATTCCCCCTGGTTTATCTTGATCAGGGATGATCCCACAAATGTACAAATTCAATCAAAACAGAAATTATTGAGTAGGACCTCTTTGTACACCTCTTCAGCAACTTCCACATCACAATTCAGGCTCAGTCAACATCAGACTTTCTCAGTGATCCAGGTCACATTCCTGATAATCTTCACCTCACCCTCTATTCCTCTTATAACACTTCAGAGTTCCCCTCAATGGAGTCTGTCCTCTTGATCAATTATTCTCCTATATATTTTTACCTAAGCTCAAGGACTCCCAGGTTCTTTTACCAAAGTACAAACCTTGAGCCAACAACCGTCTCTCAGAATCCTCAGAGCAACACCTGCACTCCAAGTGCTTAATTAATTCATCTTTCTACTCTCAAGCTCAAGTAAGGACTCTTCCCCCACAAGCCTTCTCTGGTACAGTCCATGGATTGCTTGATGGACTACCCTCCAAGCTGTGTCCAACACAGTTTGTATTCCGATCAATCAATCTGCCCCCAGGGCCTCACTTAGTTTCAGTTAATGGCCTTATTAGGGTCAAACTGCCAAAACACTTTCACCTAATTCTACAGCAGACTCATTTCTTTCTTCCTTTCTCTTCCCTTTCAGGGCCACCCACTTCCCCCCAGAGTTGGAGTTGGACATCTGTGCTCCCTTTACTGCCCAAATCATGTCCAGAGTCACTGACACAGGTTACGCCTTTTGACTCCTGCAGTGCCTGAAGTTCATGGCTCAAGATATCAGCATCTGGTCTACGCCTCCGTGCACACCCCACGTAAGTACACTGGATTTCCCCTTTCCCAGGGGTAGTCCATTTTCTCTCTTAGGTTGGTATTCCCAACCCCCTCTACCTACAGGACCATTTTTTCTACCAGTTGGTGATGTCATCCTACACAGCAGTGGCCTCAGCATTCACCTCTTCACTGTCCCAGTAAGTAAAGTCTTCCAGGGTCTTAGACAGCCATCAGGCCATTGTACCACGTGGTCCAGGATAATGATCCCTGTTTTGCCCCTTTCGGGGGGACAACCCCAGCCTGGGGGCCTTCTGCGGTCTGCCTCCCCAGAATGACCAGAACTCTCAGGGCCTTCTGGGAATTTGCCTCCCCTTTGCCAAGTTGGGAGATGCTTAATTTAACTGTTTCATATCTTAGTCGGTAGCCATCTGAAGCCGGACTTCCAGGTCAAGCTTGCCCAGAGTGGCAAGCATAGCAGGGCCTAGAATAGACTCCCTGCTACACACCAGAACTAGAATTTAGTTTATTCCATGAACAATGAAGAGCTTATATCCCTTCCAAACTTCTATTTACTTTTCCTGTTTTGACTCTGGACATTCTTGTTAGCTAAATGGACATTTATCTCATGTTTGAATCTTTACTAATATTTGGTTCAATAGCACCATATTGCAATGAATCTCACAGGTTAACTAGGAAAAAAATTATTCTTTTCTCTGATTGGAATTTATGTTTTTGACATGTCATTGAATGGCCCTGGTATGAGGCAGAGTGAATAGAATTTTCTGACCTACCTTCTGTGACATGGTCATTATTTTTATGTTTTCCTCCTCCCTCTAAGACAAATAGTTCCAATTTTTTAATTCCTTTTACATACGAGAGCTTGTTCTGTCTGCTCAATTGATTCTAAGGCAGGTTTGACCAAAGCTGAACACTCAGCTCAGGTGAGAGCATATCACTGCTATACATAATGACAGTGTAATATAATATATTCCATATTATTCTCTATCCCAGTCTTTCTGTATTTTGTCTGCTTTGTTCAGCATTGATGAACACTGAGCCATGGTTTTCAGTAAGCTGTCCACAGTGACACACAAGTCTTTTCCTTGTGTTGCTACAGCTAATTTAAAACAATAAGGGCACATCTACGCGTGCATTTGCTACAGCATCAGTTTACTCATGAGTAAATTACTCGCAAGTAAACAGTGCCAGGCAAGTGTTTACACGTTCAGGGAAGTGGGAGCAGATTTGCTGCCAGCCCTCTTCAAAAGGCAGCCCTGATCACTGCTCTCTGGCATACATGTGCACATGCTTACTGGGCTGTAAAAACCCCTAACCAAAAGTAAATTTGATACCTGCATTTGCAGGTTGTCCTCAGCAAACTCGAGGCAGGCAGTGAGGGTGCACCAGTGTCTCTTGAGACAGCTGAAGGCACACTCCACCAGGGTGCAGGTCCAGCCCAAGCAGTGGTTAAAGTGGTACATATAGAGCTTCATATTCTAACTTCATGTGCTCTGTAGTAAAACCATAGTGAAGCCAAAATCCACTCCAGTGGTGGGTAAAGTTAGAATTTTGTCCTGCTCTTTGTGTTTATGCTTAGACCTTGTTGTTATACATTTGGTTGGAGCACAAGTGTCAGTCAAACTGCCTGTGCCTAGCTGCAGAAAAGAATGGCAGAGAATTCCAAAGAGCTAGTCCCTAAAGTTGTTTTTTATGAAGGCCCTTCTCTTCACGTGAAAACCTGTTAGCCAGTGAAAAGCCAAATTCAGCAGAATGTTACGTGGTTGTCTAACCTGAATGTCAGGTTCCTAAATATATGTTTTATGAAGATACACTGAATAGTAGTTGAATGTATGGCATATAAAAAGATGTTTACAAAAGCAACATCAATTTTGAAATAACATGATTTTATATGCAATGAGTGAGAAACTACACAGCAGTGGGGAAAACTAATGGCAGCATTGTCAAATGCACCTGTTGTTTATGACTATGTAAAGAAGTGATGTGGTCCAGTAAATGATCATTGCACACAAAATGGTTTTATTTTGAACTTTCTGTTACTTTCTGAAACACGCTTATAGATTCATAGATTTCATAGATATTAGGGCTGGAAGGGACCTCAGAAGATCATCAAGTCCAGCCCCCTGCCCGAAGGGCAGGAAGTCAGCTGGGGTCATAGGATAAGATAAGCATCCAATTTACTCTTGAAGGTATTCAATGTAGGTGCTTGAACAACCTCAGATGGCAGGCTGTTCCAGACCTTGGGGGCTCGGACAGTAAAGAAATTCTTCCTTATATTCAGCCTGAATCAGTCTTGCAGTAGTTTGTAACGGTTTGACCTCGTCATCCCTTAGGGCACTCTGGTGAACAAATGTTCCCCCAGATACTGATGGTCACCCCTGATAAACTTATAGGTGGCCATCAGATCACCCCTGAGCCTGCGCTTTTCCAGGTTAAGAGCCCCATGGCTCTCAGCCTGTCATCATAAGGTCTGTTTTCCTGACCTCTGATCATGCGCGTGGCTCTTCTCTGGACTCTCTCAAGCTTCTCCACATCCTTTTTGAATTGTGGAGCCCAAAACTGGACGCAGTACTCCAACTGTGGCCTCACCAAGGCTGAGTACAAGGGGAGAATGACATCCCGGGATTTGCTTGAGAAGCATCTATGGATGCAAGCCAGTGTTCTGGTCACTTCACTAGCTGCAGCATCCCATTGAAGGCTCATGTTCATCTTGTGGTCAATGATGACCTCAATTCTCTTTCTTCCATAGTGTTAGCCAGTGGAGCACTGCCAAACCTATAAGGATGCTGCAGGTTTTTCCTCCCAGATGGAGAACCTTGCATTTTTCAGTGTTAAACACCATCAGGTTCTCATCTGCCCATTTCCTGAGCCTGTCCAGGTCAGCCTGGATCGCTCTCCTGTCTTCTGGTGTAGAGGCTTTGCCCCAAAGTTTGGTGTCATTGGCGAACTTGGCCAGTCTGCTTCTGATGCCAATGTCCACATCATTAATGAAGATGTTGAACAATATGGGTCCAAGGACAGAGCCTTGAGGGACCCCACTGGTCACAGGGCACCATGATTATTGACTTCCATCATTTACTACCCTCTGGGTCTGACCACAGAGCCAATTTCCGAGCCAGCAGATTGTGGTTGACCCAAGGCCACAATTGGCCAGTTTCACCAAGAGGTCATCATGGGATACCAGATCAAAGGCTTTTTTGAAGTCAAGATATATGACATCAATCTCTTCTCCCTTGTCCAGGTGATAGGTCACCTGGTCATAAAAGGAAATGAGATTGGTCAAGCAAGGCCTACCGCAACAAACTCATGCTGGCTATCCCTCAAAATGTTGGCATTAAGGATGGCCTCTTTAATAAACTTTTCTAAGATCTTCCCCAGGAAAGAAGTCAGGCTGATGGGCCTACAGTTAGCTGGATCCACTTTCCTCCCTTTCTTGAAGATAGGTACCACATTGGCCTTCTTCCAGTCATTGGGAACTACTCCAGAGCACCAGGAGTTTTCAAAGATCCATGCCAGAGCCTGGGCTATGATGTTCACCAGCTCCTTGAGTACCCTGAGGTGTAGATTGTCAGGGCCGGCTGACTTGAAGGTATCCAGTCTCTCAAGGTGTTCCAGCATTGATAGAGGGCAGAGGATCTCCCTCACCCAGACCTCCCTGTCCTGTAGTGGACATGGGCATCCCATGGGACTGATGAAAGACCGCCACAAAGTACCCATTTAATAGGTTGGCTTTTTCCTGGGTGTGAGTTGTCAGTTGTCCCATCTGGTTCAGCAGGGGTCCAATGTTGCCCTTGCTTTTCCTCCGGCTCCCCACATATCTGAAAAAGGACTTTTTATTGTCCTTGATGCTCGAAGCTATTTGGAGTCCAGTTGTAGCCTTGGCTTTCCTGGTTTGTTCCTTGCAGGACCAGATCAGTGCAGAATATTCCTCCTTGGAGGTGAATCCCATCCTCCGCCTCAGGAGGTCTGCTAGATCCCTGGAGAGCCAGGGGGGTGCTGTGCCCTTTTGCTGCCTTTCCTCCGAGATGGAATAGAATTAGCTTGTGCATTGAGGATCGCTCCCTTGAGGAGCAACCACTCTTCCTGGACTCCCCTCCCTGTGGGGTTGTGGTCCTTAGGGCTTCACTGACAAGCCTGCTGAGCTTGTCAGAGTTGACTTTCCTGAAGTCAAGGAGTTATACATAAGGTTTGTACAGCCTTTATCAGCAGTTGTGAGCAATGGCTGATGAAACGCTGGAAACACTTCTTAATTATACATTCATGGTGCATTAGTACACATAGACCATACCCAAAAGGACTTAGGACCTTGAACAGAACCTAGGCAGATTCTTTTGTGAGTATCCAATTCCCCGCCATGAATGACAGAGTGTTTCAGGGAAAGCTTACATGCCCCCCCACCACACACCCTTTGGGGACGGCCACTTAAACCAGGGGTAGGCAATTATTTTGGGTGGAGGGCCACTTACCAAGTTTTGCCAAGCTGCCAAAGGCCACATGGGTAGCTCCACCCCTTGGCAGGTGCCCTACCCGCTGGTCACTGTCTTGTGACCGGAAGTCCCACCCCCTAACTCCTGACCTCTGCCACCAGAAGTCCGTCCCCTTGCACCCAGAAGTACTCCTTTCAGCAAGGTGTTGTGCCATCTTGGAACCAGAAAAATACCAAATTATATCCTAAAAGAAAATGTCTGAAGCATTCATTAATTTGATTTCAAAAAATATTTTTGTCCTGATTTACATGTGTTTGTGTAGTGCACATAGAGGTGATTGTACAATAGCTTAAAATGAAGTTTTATTCTTGTATATTGTGGGGGGTGGGTATAGGTTTGTGGGGGGATGTGGGTGTGTGGGTATATGGGATGAGGGAGCATGTAGGTGTGTGTGTGTGGATATGTGGGGTGTGGATGGGTGTGGGGTTTGTGGGGAGTGGGTGCTTGGGCTGTGTGAGGGGGCGTGCTTGTGAGGGCCAGTGTGTATGGCAATGCAAGGGTTGCGTGTGTATGGTGGCATGTGCATGTACATATAAAGGGTGTGGGACTCATCCTGTGAACACACACAAACACCCATGCACTTTGCCTGTGGCTGTGCACCTACACCTACACCCACACCCACCGATCCACTCTGTCCCTGGCTCCACATCAACACCCACCCACACACTTTGCCTGCAGCTCCACAACTGCACCCACCCACCCACTGTGCCCCTAGCTCCACAAACATACCCACCCACCCCACCCCTGGCTCCATAACAGCACCCACCCACCCACTCTGCTCCTGGCTACACATACACACACACACACACTCAGCCTCTGGCTGCACACCCATATCCACACACCCACTGTGCCCCTGGCTATTCAACCACACCCATCCACACACTGTGCTCCTGGCTTCACAACCACACCCACCTACCCTCTCTGCCCCTGGATGCATACACAACACACACCCCACACACACCCATACCATACCCCACTACCAGATGCGCACATCCTACCATGCTCCCTGCTCCTGTGATGCAGGTGGGCCATGTGGTGCGGACAGTACTGGCAGGCAGGGAGTGCAATTGCTGGGGATGGGCTGCCCAGTCCTGCTGAGGTTCCTCCTGGGTCCTACTGCCTCTGATTCCTATCAGCTTTGACAGGAGATGGGGCAAGTCAATACAGTTTTAAAGCCTAAGGGCTCCCTCCACCTCCAGCTCCCTGCCCATGGCGGTGGGGCCCATGCAGCCAATTGCCGGCTGTGCTCACCAGGGTGCATGTATAGTTGACCCCCAGTGTTACGGACAGGTGGATAGAAGTACTAAACCTTTTATTATATTAGAATCCTGAGAACTCATGCTCAGCAGCTGCCCAACTGTAGTGGTGCCTGAACTCCACTGGTGCCTCAATTTTTGAGACTGAAATTCTCCTGGCACTCAAAGTTCTGCTTCTGTCTGTAACAAGGGTCCATCAGTCCCCATTACAAGGAAAACTTGAAAGGACCCTTTAAGAAGAACAAAACAGACTAGGAATCCCTGCCATTAGAGGGATATAAGAGCTCCTGTTGAAGAAGGCTAGAAAAGCTAACACTAGCAAATGGTTAGGATGGGAAACATATACTGTATGTATCATAGAGGAAAAAACTAGCAGCAAGAGACTTTGCTCCAGGAGACCCTGTTGGGGTCTTAGCTGTGAGAAGTAGGCAGCTAGACCCATGTAGGGTGACCACCTTTTCAAAATGGAAAGGCAGGACACATGTTTGTCTCCCCACCAAAAGGAGTCTGGAGGTGGGGCATGGAGGGCAGCATGCAGGCTGCCTGCTGTGGGCTCTGGGCTCTTCGCCATGGTGCCCTCTCCCCAGGAGCCTGTGCCAGATGTGCCGCCATGGTGAGGTGTCTGTCCTGCTACCCTTGCTGCTGCCAGGCAGGCAGGGGTGCCTTGCCGTGGCAGTGAGGAACATTCAGCAGCAGCAGAACTGAGCCTCTCATCTGGAGCCCCCAGGGGGAAGGAGGCCTGAAAAATACCAAATTATATCCAAGGAAGCCTGAGCCTGCAGCAGGCAGCCCGCATCCTCCCCTGCCCCATGCGTAAATCATGGGGGGCCACATGCCACCATTTCCCCCCTTCTCCTGGGGTGCATGCAGCAGTGGGGAGACAGCTCCTCCACCACCCTCCAGACAAGCCACCCATGGCTCTGTCCCACTCCCTTCCAGGGCCCTGTGGCCACGCATTCCCACCCTGGCCCCAAGCCCTGCCTGCTGCCCCAACTGGGCAGCACTCCCATCCCCAACCCCTGCTCCACTCCCTCCCTCACCATGGGGACCTCAATCTGCACCCCTCCAACCATTCTATGTCCCCTCCTCCCATAGACTTACCTTCAGGGAGCTGCTCTCCATCACTGCCAGGCTGTATTGCTAGCCACGTGCATGTATGCACAGGCACACGTGTACATTTCACCCCACACCCCACTCCCTCCAGCCTCAAGCAGCCCCTAGCAGGCTGCAACTCTGCCCGCCTGCAAGGGGACACCTGCAGTTCCTCATATTTTTCCATGGTGAATAGAAAATCTGGATCCCTGCATGATACCGGAAACCTAATTAGCACGTGTCAGAGTACTCTGAATTAATCAAGTCTGCTGAAGCATGATAATTAACACACTCCAGTAGCCTCAGCCTTACATGTATTCAGCATTCCCATGCTTCAAAATGGTGGTGGGGGCTCTTTTACTGAAGCTCGTTGAACAAGATTTAGTTAAAGTGCAACCACTGCCATTTTGAAGTGCCAGAAACAGAATACATGAGATGCTGAGGGCATTTTAATTTGAGTGGCTCCCGAGAGCCACCCTAATTAAAGCACCCCACCTCACCGCATGTGTAAAGATGTCCAGTGATATTAGGCTGCTCCCTACTCAGCATGCTGCCTTTTGTAGATCCCATTCTAAGACAACTAAATTTCATCATGCATATACAGGGAGCTGAGCTGACACAGGACTCTGGATTCACTATGAGGAATCTCAGAGTTAGCCCTTGTACTGTAGTGCATCCAGAAATAGCAGGGAAAGCAAGTGCAATGCCCCACACACACATACTTTGGCTGTACCACATATGCACAGTGAGCTCTAAGCTCACTGCCTGGTCAGCACAGGCTCCTCTGGAATTGCACATAAGCAGTGAGCTCTGAGGACGCCAGCGGATGGGAGCGGGGTCTAACTGGAATCCCTTCCCTTCTCCAATGAATTTAGCATCAGGGAAAAGGAGGGGACAAGCAGAGACGGCAGGAATTCTCCTGTGGACTTCAGGGCCACACAAAAACAAGCGCTCTGAGCAGACCCTGGGCCAAGAGTTCACATGTGATGCTGCCAAAGGTAGGTGTGACCATGCTCTGCATCCCCTCTGGTTTCACCCCAGTCTTGTAACACTCAAGGCTTGTCTGCACCAGTGGGGACCAACCTTTTTGACATGTGTGCCACAAATTATCCCCACACCCTACTCGAGTGCCACCCCAATCCCCTTCCTCTGTCCGATCTGATGTTCTGCTTTCTGATTCCTGCCCTGTGCTCCCTGCCCTATCTGCTTCTATGCCACACACAAAGGCTGCTTGTGACACTTGTGGCATGCATCACACAAGGTAGCCACATGTGCTGTACCTAGCCTCTTTGCCAAACCTGGGAGCAATGCCATGAAGCACACCTTGCCTGCTCTCTCCCACACTAAATGCTTCAAATTCCAGAAATGAAGCAATATAGTTTCCTTGAAACACTCCTGAGCCTGGGACCCCACACTGCTGTGAGGTCCATTTCTTAAGCATGCTTATTAATCTACACTCAAAGCTGCTCTAAGGTGGCAACATTGACTCATATCTGGCATTTGGTATACATAAAGCAGGAGCGAGTGGGATTTACACTGATACAGAGGTGGTGCAGACAAGGCCTCAGTGTTGCTGTGCCTAATTCCCTTCTTGAATCTAGTGCCCTCTATGTCAGTCCATAACAATTTGCGTGACCCCGTCTCTCATGTGAATGACATTGTGATTGTAAGCTATACCATGTGCTTTACACTTGCACTGTATTTTTCATCTATGTCTAGAGAAATCCCTATTGCAAAATAATTCAGCAAAGTATGTATTAGCAGCACTGATGGGTATGATGAACAAGATTGTTAGGCACTCTGATATCATTTTGTTGCTGTTGCTGACTCATTTTAGCACTGCATAATTGTGTGATCAACACCAGGGTCCTTGTTATCAAGCCCTGAAGGTTTTGCAGAAGCTTGTCAGCACTGATGGTGCATTGTTCATTGTAAAATCCTCACTATAAACCACTTCGCTTTTACATTTATTCCACTGGTAACTCATTTAACAAGAAGCAATATTACTGCAGTTATGCATTAGTTATATAGTTGGGAAATATTTCTACAAATGAACAGGTTTTTTCTTAAACAAGCTTGTTGTTTCACTTTGTATATCAGCAGACACTGAAAAGCTTTGACCCATTATGTAGGTTAAATAATATATCTCTTTCTAGAGCCTAATTCAGCTCTCCTCTGAAGTCCACAAGAATTCTGCCAATCACTAGTAGAAGTACCATGAGTGATAGGAACAAGCATCACAAATGTGTGAAGAAAATACATCTGAAAGTCAGACTTAAAAAAAAAAGTCTCCAAAAAGTAAACAAGCAACTATACTTATAATGTAACTGGAACTGGCTAAATTGTTTTTAACTGAGCAAGTGTTTGTGATCATAGGCACCAACTTTAGTTTTTGCTGGTGTGTGCTTGCAGATGTAAAAAAAAAATCCCAAAATGGTGAATTCCCAGGCATGCTGAGAAGAGGTAGTGTATTACTTTAACCTGGCTTGCCTGACATCTGTAAAGATCAGGCACTTTAGTGGGGCTTTCTTGGAGCTTTTATCTAATAGCTGATTGACTTGGCTTTAGCTAAAACTGCTAAAAAGCCCTGCTGAAGTACCAGATCTTTACAGACACTGCAAAGGTAGACTGAAGTAATGTGCTGTCTTTTGATAAAGCACTTTTTTTTTTAAGGTCTACAAGCAGCCCAGTGGGAGCTGAGCACCTGCTAATTTTTTCAGTGGGTGCCTGAGCCTTGGAGCAACCATGGAGTCAGCACCTATGCTTGTGATATATTATGTTATACATAATATATCACAAGCATATTTGTTAATAATTATATTTGTTAATAAATTAAACAAAATATAGGAGTGCAGTACTCAGGAGCTATATACTTAGGTCTCAATCTAGTGAGGTACTGAGGATCCTGTTCTTGCTTTACCAAAGCATGTATATGTGGATCATCTTGGTAGTATACTAAATTAAGCCTTTAGAAATCTAAACCCATTAAAAAAAAAATTAACACTACTCTAAAGAAAATAGAGCAAGCAGTCAAAAACTAAGTATCATTAATAGCACATTATTTACAAAACTGCATTAACATACTGCTTATTATTATAATTTAACATTTATATTGAAATAGTACCCAGAGACCTGAACCAGGATCAACAGCAAACATTGAAAAATGTGAATGGAAACACTCCCCCAACTCAAGGAGCTATTGTATAATGAATTCCTTTATCCTTTTTTTGTCTGTCTATCTCAATGAAATACAGGAGACCCTCACCATTTGCGGGGGATACGCTCTAGAGATCCCCATGAATGGGGACATCTGCGAATACTGGGATCAACAGCAGGAGCATGGCAGCAGCTGCAGAAGTGTGGTGGTGGTAAGCTGGGAGCTCCTGCAGCTGCCAGTGGCACCGTTAGTGGCAGGGGAGGGGGATGGAGATAGACTTTTTTCTTAATGTATCACACAGTGGACTTGTTAATGCTGCACAGCAGAGCACCACCATGACGGCAAGGACAGAGAGGATGGAGTGGGGGGAGGGGGGGGGAAACCAAGGCCACTACTGCTGGCCTCGCCCCCCCACCAGCCCTGCTCCCTGGAGGCAATAGTGGGACAGGGTGCTGGCCAAGGGGGATGGAGGCAACAGCACCATGCCGGTGCTGGGGGGGAATGAGGTCATACTTGCCACAGTGGAGAGGGGCCAAGGGGGAACAGTGTTGGGTCTGCCGTGTCAGGGCGGAACAAGGTCAGACCTGCTACACTGGGGGGGAAACTGGGTCAGGCCACTGCAGTCAGGGGGGAAATCGGGTCAGGGCCATAGTAGTGGGCAAGGGAATGGGGATGGGTCTGCCACACTGGGAGGTGAGAATGGGGTTGGGCCTGCCATGCTGTGGGGGAGAACCGTCAGGCCACCGGGGGGCGGGGCGGGGACGGGGTTGGGCCCACTGTGCCAGGGGCAGGAATGGGGTCAGGTCTGCTGCGCCAGAGGGGGGGAATAGGGTTGGGCCATGGTGCTGGGGGTGGGGGGGTAGGGCCTGCAGCAGTGGGTAGGAAGGGACAGAGGAGAGTGGGCCCAGACCCAGACTGCTGGGGGGGAATGGGGTCAGGCCTGAAGCAATGGGGGTGGGGCTGGACGAGGTCGGGGGGAGCAGGGGTGCAGGGCCAGAGGCTGGGCTCCATCCCTGCCAGATCCCCAACATGCTTGATGGGCAATTTGCTAGTCTATATCTATATATCTATATCTATATTTATATCTATATCTAGATAGATAGATCACTATATATATATACGTATATAGATCGTTCTCTCTCTTTCTCTCTCTCTCTCTCTCTATATATATATATGCCATAATACATATGCCATAGTGTTAGGGGAAGCATTAATTCTGTCTCTCTCTCTCTCTCTCTCTCTCTATATATATATATATACAGAGAGAGAGAGAGAGAATTAATGCTTCCCCTAACACTATGGCATATGTATTGCACCAAAAAGAATTACATGTCCTGGTCTTTTTCTACCTATGCAGACAAATAACTAAGAAACACCTTGATCCACAGTGAGATGAAATGTGTTTCAAAGCAGTTCTGAGAGCTAACAAGTTCAAGAAATCAGCAGTATGTTATGCCTTAATGACTAAATCATATAGGATGGTATTGAGCATGCCATGTGTCACCACCTCCTAACAGTGTGATTGACATATTTACTCTGGTGATACTGTTTACCCACAGAGACATGAGCACCGCTTGTACATCCAGAGTTCATACAGCCAATAAATACTTATTATTATGCAACATACTATGGCACCGATACATTGTAATACCTGACACAGCATTGCATGGCATTTTAGATCTTCGAAGCACTGTAAAAATGTTAAGGAAATGTTACTTAAAGGGCGTGTGCACATGTGCTGATTTAAGGCACTTTAGCCATTTTTGAGGCACATTAAGGGCATGGGTTTACATGTGTGTGCCCTTAGTGTGCCTTAAAAATGGTGATTTTAGCCTAATCATGCCTAAATTTTATACCAGCATAAAGCAGATATCAAATTTAGGCATGAATATTTAAGGCATCTTAAGGGACATATAGATGTCTTAAGGCAACTTAGTGCTGTGTATGTCGACTGAGCGGGCTGGAGCCAAGCCTATGAGGCCCTGTGCTGCCACTGGGCACCACCAAGAAGAAGCAGCGGGTGCTATTCTCTAAGACACACACGCTAGAGCTGGAGGTTCTGGCAGCAGTGGTACCTGTTGGTGTGCTGACTGACTTGGGTGCTGCCCAGGGCAGGCTGTAAACACGTTCACACAGTCAACTGCTTTAAGGTGCCTTAAGACGTGCATGTGTAGACAAGTGCTTAAATCACTTTAATGCACCCTAGGGTAATGTGCATTAAGTTTAGACACACACAAATTCATGTGTAGACGTGCCCAAAGAATATTAGATGATATGAAAATATCTGTTGTATGACAGTGCGTGCATTGCAATATTCAGCACTCATAACTATGTAACTATTACCAAGAGTTCTCTGCAGCAAAAAATCAGTTTCTGGCTCTGCAGTATGGCTGCAGTAGCACAAAATCTGATTCTGGTCCCAAAAGTATGTAGATACAGTAGAATATAGGCTCCAGATGTTGCCATGACCCCCAGGTTAGCATGGATCAGGGAGTTGCAGCACTTCCATACATTTTCCGCTTTAAAGCATGGCATAACAACGTGCTAGTTCCCTATTGCTCAAAAGGAAACATACACATTTTTATTTAATCCTGCTAGCACTCTGCTAGGACATATTGACAGGCCCTAGTTTATGATGGTTATAGTTCAATGCTGTGGTTGATATGCTCTTATCCAAAGGCTGACAATCTCTAGGAGGCAAGTGACCTTTTTCCATCTTTGACTCCTCTTTACACTTTTTAGTCTCAGAATCCCACCTTTCTTCTCTTTATTTTTCTTCACTTTACCCTGTAGTAAATAAAGGAGGTAGGATAAAGGCAAGATTGGTATCTAGGGATTTGTCACTTTGAGATTTCTTTTCTCTTCATGTACCACTAGTTACCATAGGCAACTATCACACAGATGGTCATGTTTTCCTGTAGCATGAAATATATTCTAGTCTACCAACAAGTGGGCCTCACAGAATGTCAGTACTGCCAGGTGATCTGCAATAATTAGATATATAGAAAGTGCTATGCAAACAAATATATAAAAATCATCATCAACATCCTCATTTCGCTCACTAAATTACAGCTTCCATATGTTTCCAATTTATGACTGGTCTCTGAATGTAGGTGATTTTTTTTTTTCTTTTCATGCTTGAGCCAACTCCTTCAAACCATTTTAGAAGAAAGACTAAAATTCTGGCTATACTGTTATAAGAGGGGTTATGGAGACAGTGGTTGAAGATTGAAAATACACTGTGGAAGTAGGGGAACCTGAGAGTAGGCACTCTTAGAAATTTCCCCCCAGTACCTGGGTGAAACAGCATAGCCTATTAAGAGCTGGAGAGTCCTCCTGCATCCTTACAGGAATGGTGGCAGTGGGTGAATGACAGAAAAAGCAGGAGCCATGATTCATAAGCTGTTGTTCTATCCATATTGGAGGACACTCAGAAGCCAGCTGTATAACCAGATGTCCGGCACAGGCAAAGGGAGGAGAGAGAGTGATGGGAAGACGGCACATGGATTCACACAGCTGTAAGAATCAAGCAAATGCCAACAGAACTGACAAGGGGAGAACCTCCATGGTCCAAGAGCTTGAAGGAATACCCGACAGCAGTTACCCAAGCCCTTGGAGAAGTGGTGGGGAAAGGAAGCACCAAAACACCCTCACTGGAATCATATTAATAACATCCAGTGAGCTAACATCAGAGTTGTACCATTTTGTGGGAAGGACATTAGGCAACTTCTTTATACTTGGTTGGCATGTGGAAGAAGTGGAAGCGGAGGTACAGCCCCACGCAGTGCCCTTGCATGCAATCAACACAAACTCCAATTGATGACCAGAAACCCTCACAGCAGTATCCAAGATCAAGGCGTGGCAGAAGACAAGAGGGTCAATTTCAGTTGGTGAGACATGCTGAGGGTCAAGCTGTCCAATCTGAAAAGCTGGCACTTCAGAGGCCTGAGCTCCCATTCATTGCAGGACAGATCATGCCTGCAGCACCACTCACATACACGCTTGGTGTAGACATAGTCCTCTCTAATAACTAAGGCACTTGTTTGATTTTTTTGATTCATTGAAGTTGTGAGCATTTGAAAACTGAAGACTGAGCACATTCTGCAGAGGATTACCTTACATTGACAAATGCACATCTAAAAAAAGTATTCATTGGATGGCATGGGCTAACAGCCTCAGCTAAACTGCAAGGGACACAGGCTACAGGCTCTAATAGCCCAGGAATCAGGGCACCTGGGTTCTCTTATCTCTGTCACTGATTTACAGGCAGTCCTCGACTTACAACATTTCGAGTTACAATGTTTCGTACTTACAGTGTTTTTAAATTGACACCCTATTTCAACTTTCTGATGTCAGTTTTGATTTTATAAAGCTTGATCTGACGCGATGCCACAACAGTGAACAAGTTCACTGCATCACCCATGTTCCTGAAGAACATCTGTCCAAAGTTGCTTGGACACTTTCTTTAAGAAAGCAGACAAGAATCCAGAAAAACCTGCAGCCAAGACTCCTAAGAAGACTCCAGCCAAGAACCCTTCAAAAAGTCCAACCAAGAGCCCTTCAAAAAGTCTAGCAAAGTCACCTCAAAGAAGTTCTTCCAAATCAATTTGATTGCTATTTAATATAAATGCATTAGTGTAGCTATATTACTCATCTATAATTGATTGAGTACAAAATTCTGGGTTATTTTTGGTGAAAACAGG
Source organism: Alligator mississippiensis (assembly GCF_030867095.1). Taxonomy (NCBI): domain Eukaryota; kingdom Metazoa; phylum Chordata; order Crocodylia; family Alligatoridae; genus Alligator; species Alligator mississippiensis. The sequence goes on along the minus strand of NC_081824.1, from coordinate 110,738,054 downwards.
GTATCAGGCCTTGGTTCAGGAACCAATCCCCATTTATAACATTGTTTCCTATGGGAAAAATGGTTCTGAGTTGCAATGTTTTGACTTAAGACACGGTTTTCAGGAACCAACTATGTTGTAAGTCCTGTATTATGAAAATTTGGAAAAGTCACTTGGCCAGTTTGGCTGCTGCTTTGCTTCCTATCTTTTGTTTGACTGGCTTATTTATATTATAACATTTTCAGGGCAGAGGTTATCTTTTACTGCATGCTTGCACAGTGTTTAAACCAAAGAGGTGCTAATTTGGGCTGGAGTCTCTAGGCTGTGCTTGGGGAAGAATTGTTCATTCTTTACATGTGTGCATTTGTTTGTTGTGCACTTGTTCATTCAAAGAACTCTCAAAGGCTAAGTACAGACATTCAAAAAGCCCAAAGTGGAATTGATTTAAGTTATGTGGCTTTCTGTAAGTGGCTTAGTTTAGATTGGTAGTGAACACAACACTCATTCGCCCTGTGGTGGGGAGAAGCAAATCTTAGACTGGGTTCCGCCATTTTTAAACCAGTTTGTGTGTGTTGAACTTCTGTTCTGTTATGGGTGTAGACTGGTTTCCAATCACTTATACCACTAAAAGCGTAACATCTGTACCTGACCAAAGTGCACTTTGGAAGGCAAAAAAGCTGATAAGTTTCACATGTAGCTTTAGAGACGAGCACCTACAAAGAGTACCATTGACAGTGCCTGCAATGTCTGAGCCTGCAGGCCTTTAAAAATGTGCCTTTTAAAAACAGCAGCCATTAGTCTGAAGTATTATTAAATTATTTCAGTCCCTAACTAAGACACTGCAATGGATAGAGCCAACTCTAAATTGTAAATACATTTTTTTTTTCCTGTCAGAAAGCAAATACAATCAGAGTCAACTTGTTCTTATTGACAAGAATACATTATATTATTACATTACAGAGTGTCTTTTCCTATGTACTCTATTTTATAGCATACATTGTATGCCAGTTATGAAGGCTTTCTTAACTCATTTGTGCAATTATGAACACAATGTTAAATACACATTCTAGTAAGTACACTAGTGTTTGTCTCTAAGTGGCAAGAAATAAAAACATTTAGGGAATTTAGCAAAAAAAAAGAGCATTTCTGAAAGAATCTAATCAAACCAAATGAGTCACAGAGCAACAAAGGCTTTATTGTGGGTGCCAGTTTTTATGTGAGTGTTTCATTCTTAATATATGCTACATGTTTCCACGTTGACAAAGACATTTTTAGGGCAGATGCCACTGCATGAGTCTTTTCTCTTGTAGATGTGGCTTTGTGCCCAGCTCTGCAGTTTTCCCTCCAGAAACGTGATGAACCTGCAGACCCAAAGGGAGTATGTCTGAAATATGTGTAAGGAAGAAAAAAGACCTGTGCTTTGGCCTAACACTTTCATATTTAGCCATTACAAGAAAGTAGAAAAACACATGCCAGTTAAATATTGTGAATATTGAAATGTGGTTCATAATTGGTCATTTAGTTTATCCTAATACATTTCAACTGCACCAAAGAACATGGATAAATTGATACACCTAGGTCGTGATTCAAGTGCTCTAGTTATAAAGCCTCCTCACCTGAGTCATTACAGTAGGTTTGTGGCAACACAACATGGCACTGTGCCTGTGATACAGATACCATTTGACATGGCAAGTGCATAAAATTGAGAGAAACCTAGAAAAGACAAGAACCAGGAGTGATGCCATGGCAGTATACTTGGATCCTGGGAAGGGAGAGCAGCTTGTAATGCTGTCCAGCAAATCTCTTTTGGCTAATGATTTAAGTAGCTTGATATGTCCTAGGGGGAGGTTTAGAGAGACGGTTACTATAATACAGAGCCTTTCATAGAGATGTGGGGGTAACCAAGAATTAAGGTCCCAATTCTGCAAAGCATTTAAGCACATAATTAACTGCTTGAAGTTATACATTGTACTTAAGTGCTTTGCTGAATGGGGGCCAAAGAGTGCAGCATGTGATGTCAGAAAAGCTCTCAACCAAAAAAGATTGCACAGTGCTAGAAACAGTTAAGAAACCTTCTCTGTCCTTCAGCTTAGAAAGAGTTTTCTGTTAGGGCTGTCCAAAGCTCTGGTTGCTGATTTGATTTGGCAGAGATTTGGCCCGATTCAGCAGCTGAATCTCCAAATCCGCAACAAACATGGAATCTCCAAATCAGCAACAGACCTGGAAATGGACCAGAAGCACTTCTGGTCCATTTCTGGGTCTGCCAGGGAGTGCTCAGGGGACCTCCCCCCATCCCCCAGCTCGGCCACTGGTGCCTCCTGGGTCTGGGGGGGGGGCATCTGGGGTCCCCCCCCACAGCCGATTGCCAAGCCAGGGGGGGCATGGGGGGTCCACTTCTGGTCCACTTCTGGGCCTGCTGCCGAGCATGTATGGGGCCCCCACCACTCCTGTGGGACCACCCTACCATTACAGCATTCACGAGCCATGCCTGGTACCTTGAGCTATGTAAAAAAAACAAAGCTGTGTGTATGGCCGAACTGCTGATTCTCTGAATCAGCATCGAATCTTCAGATTAGGATTCAGCTGAATTGAATCAGGACAGTGATCTGAATCAATGAATCAAATCACTGTCCCTGATTTGGGCTGAATCCAAATCGAATATGGATGATTTTGCACACCCCTATTTTCTGTTACTTCTCCTGTCCTGTAACATGCCTGTGTCCTAAAGGAATGTGATTTACTTTACAGGTGTCTGCATTTTGGTGGGAGTCCTGGAGGTAACCTTCAGCCCATGGTGTTGTGCTGTGTAAAAAGATATTCATCTCTTTGTAATGCTGTCTCAGAAATTTGGAATCTGATACTCATTTACAGTAAAACAGTTCTGGCTGCAAAACACAATTAAATATCATGTAGACCCACTGTAAGGCCTTTTTGCATTGCCAGTACAAATGAGAATTAGACCGTATGGCCCTATGGCCACATCCAGGCCCTATGGCCCTATGGACACATCCAGATGTGCAGAGGCGTGTGCTTGCAGCAGCAAAAACACTTTTTACTGCAGTGAATGCCTCTGCATGTGCACTTTGTGTAAGGACAAACTGTCCTGCTTTGGGCAAACTGCCCTTGACCAGCTCCTCCCTGCTCCTGGGATGCTGGAGGAGCTGGGGCACAACTGAAGGGGTGAAAATGATCTGGCCAGCAGACAAAGCATCTCCCTGGAGGACCACGCCTGTGTTTTCAGATGCATGCTCCAGTTACATGCGCTGTGCCACATTTTTTCCGAGAGCTTTTTTTTGGTTTTTTTTTTTTGCTACCAGGTTTTCCTGGTGACAAATTTTGGCCCCACATTTTAACATTCCTTGTGTGTGGTTTGTGGCACCAAAGAGGTTTTTGGTGCCACAAACCACACACTCCTGCTCATCTGGACCTGGCCCATGTGTTCCAGTCTGCAGGTCAGACACATTGCTCAGCTTTACCTGTTAGGCAGACCAGGCACAGGCATGATTGCCCCAGTGTTCTCCATCACATCTGTGACTAGGGCCAGTCTCTGATGTGCTGTGGTTTTGCCCTCCCACCAACTGAAGTTTTCAATGATCGTGTTGCATTATGAGCTTCTGGCTGTAAGGAGGGCTCCAGGGTCAAGGAAAAAGAATGAGTCAGAGAAAAGCATGTGTATTGTTTCTGAGTCATAGAGAGAAGTATAACAGGCTTGCTGTCTGTGCATGCTTGTGGGAGGAGGGATTAGACAGTGCACACATTCCCACAGCAAATATATTGGAAGGAAGGGAATGGAGGATTTTTTTTAATAAAGTAATAGAATAAAGATATCAGTTGTCATTGACTTGTTGGCCTGGACCTGTTCTACTCTAGGGTGAGCTCAGCAAGGGACTGCACCATTATGGAGCAGCCTGTATAGAGAGGAAATGAGATTGTGGCCACAGTTTCTTCCTGCCTTGTTTGAAGCAATATTCAGTTGAGGATTCATCAGAGGAGCAGTTCCTGTGCAGGGACTTCAGTTATCTTTGGGGTCATGGCCAACTAGACCTCAAACCATGTTAGTGCATGTCTTGAGCAAAAACAGATGTAATAGTCTTACATTGGATCCAAGCCTGTAATAATTGAAGCTAATGGCACAACTTCCATTGGGTTCAATAGGAACATGATTGAGTCCCTATCAGGAAGGAAACTTTTCACAGTGCACAAACCCATGTGAAAAAGATAATTGCTATCTCTTTGGAAGGCAACAGAACAGGATTTGTCAGTTGTACTGCTGGCTGACTGGTGTCCTAAGCAAACAGGCGAACGAGCGCTAGAACTTGAGCAGAGGCTCAGATCATGCAGGGAGGCAGCCAAAGTTGGACACTGTTCCAGATGCTGCCGCTGATATAAAACATAGTCCAATTGGCATATATGTTACTGCAGCTGCCAAACACATCCCAGGTGGAGCTAAGGGTGGTCTCCAATGCTGGAGCAGCAAAGGGAAAAATTCAATAGTGGCAGCAACCCCAGGAAAAATTGCCAAGTTAGGACAAAAATAACCTGCGTATGCCAGTTTGCTTTATAGTTTTATTTCTTTGTAGAGCAAGATACATGTTGCTGTAAGAAAGCAAATACACAGACATCCATACATGGACAGACACTGCTCTCATGAGCACCACTATCTATCTGGAGCAGCTCCAGTGACCTTAACTGAGTTCTTCTGGATTTATTGCTGGTCAAACTGGGAGGACATGTTGGCCTACAGCATGGGAGTCAAAGATACAGCCTGAAGGCCAGATCCAGCCTGCCAAGCCACATCATCTAGCTCTCAGTTCTGGCCTTGGGTCTCCAGGTGACCCACATACAGTGTGTGAAAGGCCTAGGACACAGCTCATGTAGTGCCCACTCTAGGACCTGTGCTGCACACAGCACATGAGCAGGACCAGTCTGAAGTGTCCCTGCATATTGGATCCAGTGCCCACTTTGGCTGGTCTGGGACTATGCCACATGCAGTACCCACTCTGACTAATCTGGGATGCAAGCCTCATGTTATGCCCACTCCAGCTGGGCACCATGTGCAGCGTAGGTTCTGGAGTGGGTGCTACATGCAGTGCAGCCCCAGACCAACCAGAGCAGATACTGGATCCAGATTGCAGAAGGTGAGATCTTTGGATCCCCCTGCATGCTGGATCCAGTGCCTGCTCTGGTCAGTTTAGGGCTACGCTGCATGCAGTAGTCACTCCAATAGGTTGGGGACGAGCGCTGCATGTGGCACCTGCCCTAGACTGGCTGGAGTGGATGCCATGTGCGACTTACATCCTGATCTGGCCAAAGTAAGCACCATGGGCACTGGATACGGCATGTGGGAGGGGGAGGGGAGGAGGTCCATGGGTCCAATCTGGCTTGCAAGTCAATCCCACTTCATTCATCTGGCCCAGGGACCTATTCTGCACCACGTGTCTGGCTCACTCGGCCAGGTGCATTTGACATCCCTGGCCTGTAGTATTTCTGTCTTCCAGCTGTAGTTTTACCAGGTTGTTGCTTGGTGGCAAAGAAACTCTTTATTTGGATGTTCATTTCAAACTGCAATGGAGATATAAGCAAGAATCATGAAGTTCCTTTATTCTCCTAATAATGTAGGATCCCAGTTTTCATAGCCAAAGAGCTATGATTCATTCGAAGAAGCTGTGATCTGTCTCACCATTACGTCATCACACAATTATAAAGTCCCAGTTGTTAAGTGACATATTGTTGTCTAATAAAACAATTGTATAAATATTAAAATATTTGTGAAAAGCCTACTTTCTGATCTTCAACAAAACCCTCAGGGTGTTTCATTATGAATTTGAGATAGAACATTTAAAACATGTTTCAAGACAAAATAACGTTACTTCCTTAGATTTGCTTGGTTTGGTGCATGAATGGGAGGAGGTGACTGAGGTGTTGAAAGAAAAGACCCAGAGTTAGTCAACATGCAAGATCTTTCAGGATTATTTACATTACGGGAAAAATTAGTACCATGCATCAAGTACAGTTTCTGGTATAATCCTGTTTATTTATCAAAAATGTGCAAATCCCTGTTACCCTGAACACTGTAGAAACAACAGGAGACAGTTTCCTTGTTCAGAAATTCCCAAGTCTGCCACTCCAGCAAGCTCTGAGCCCATGAATCCCAGTCTTTGTGCTGCCTCTTAAAGCCACATAAGATTCTTTCCTGGTTTTCTCTCTCCCACCACATAACCTTTAACACATATCTTAGCCTTTATGTTTGCAAGCAATGAAATTCCTCACTATGGCTTAACTCTCAGTCATCATGCAGCTGGTTGCTTTCACCGGTTGCACCCATCACTTGTAGATGTTTTTGCTACATAAAGGGAGCATCTACACAAGCCATTTAATGCAGAGCTGAGTAATTCCCTCCACAGTCAAGTCTCAGTGTCTAAGTGTGTGACACTATTAAGCTGGAGTAAATACAAATACTATCCTGCAACAGATTACTTTACTCCACAGCAATGCACATGTAAACACTTGATAGGGCTGGCTAGGGCATGAGGGTGCTTTAGTGTGGGGCTGCCTGCTGACTAGCCCCACACTGGAGCACTCTCATGCCCTAGTCAGCCCTTCTGCAGCACATTGAGTTGGGGCAGATCAGCCCTTGCCTGGCAAGCTGACCCCCGGGCCCCTACCAGCTGGGACTGCTCCAGTCTGGCTCAACATGCTGCAGTCCCAGGTGCATATGTAAACGTGGTACCCAGGAGCAATAAACCCTGGCATGATAATGTGAGAGATTTATAATTATACCTCCTGAACTGGGAAACATGTTTGGCATGCCCATTGGCTATGGTCTGTGATGGTCTTTGGATTCAAGACTCACCTAATGCATTATCACTTTTCTGCACAATAGTAAATTTTTTTAGGAATAGCTTCACTCCTCTGAAAGGGTCAGAACATTTGTTGAGAGTTTTAGGATTTGTTTGCAAATGGATCTACAGAGAGTAGCAATGACATAAGACCACCATCTAAACATGGTTCTAGCTCGTAAGAGTCAGATCCAAAAAGGGATTCAGGGCCTGAAAGCAGGAGTTGGATGAATGTTAGGTGTCTATGTCCTTCCTTCTGCCCCTCAACAGCTGCTTCAACTTGTCCTTAAACTTCTGTAGACCCCTCACAAAATGCCACTCTGGCTGTTTTCTTTCAAAGTGCCTGGCAGAGGGCACTGCTGCCACTTTTTGTATGTTTGTAAAGTTCCCGTGGTTGTAACACTTAGAAGCAAGATATATTAGCCTGTGCTGAGCACCACATTAACATGATTATATTGATCCTGATTGCCAAACTAGCTCACTTAAGCTTAGAGCAGGTGCCATAGCACAATGCAGTGTCATGCAGCGGTATCTAAAGAATAATGTAAAAAAAACACGTAAAATGTTGCTTGTCTGTGAATGAACTATTGAGTCTGATCCTTCAGGGACTGGGGATATATGGCATTATATTTGGTTCAGGTTTTTAGAGGGAGAAATCCAAATGTGTGTGTGTGTGTGTGTGTGTGTGTGTGTGTGTGTGTGTGACATGTACTTCTGCTAATGTGAAGGAAAGAGAGACAACTTTTCTATTGAAGCAGGTCTTCTCAACCAAGTACATTGTATGTATTTTCAGTTTTTGATTCAGTTTTTGAAAAATGAAAATAATCAAAATAGAAAGTGTAACGGGGCCCCTGCCCCATTACTGAGAAGAAGGAGCAAACTTCGGGGCCTGCTGGCCAGCCAAGTCCCCAGGTACAGTCTTGAGTGAAGACTCGCCACAGAGCTGGTGGTGGCAGAAGCACCAGGGGCTGGAGGCTTGCACAGAAACATCACAGGGCCCATGAGAATTAATTCTTTAGTATCTGTACAGCACTTGGAAAGCATGTGTAAAGTATTGTTTTTGGGCTGAGTGTATAGAAAAGAAAGGTGGTTGAATGGAATGCAGTGCCCTCTAGTGTTGGGCTAATAATTGAGATGTTCAAAAAGCTCCTAGTAGGTGTGTACCTCTTGCCACTTTTCCAGATCTGATACTGAAATGTATTCGTTGGAAGAGGTGACTTCCTGTAATCCAGCAGTATTATTTTCACCTAAAACAAGTGTCCTGCAGAACATTGGAGTCTCCTCTGTTCTGTTCCTGCTGACTTTGACAGCTTTTCCACAGTGCAGCACAAAGGCAGAAATAATACCAACACCTAAATGATCACACTTACATACTCCATGTTACAAGTTTGGCAGGAGTATGATTTAGTGCAGTGATTTTCCACCAGCAAGCTGCAGCATGCTGGGTTGCCTTGAGATCTTTCAAGGGTGCTGCACAGTGCCACACAATGTTAGCTGGGACGTTGGGAAGGATTTTAGGGATCAATGGATAGGAGGACAGAGAAAGTATGTCCTAGAAAGGAAAAGAGAGAAAGTAGGGGAGGAAGTGACTGAATTTACAGGAAGAAAAACACAGGTACAGAAATGGGGAGAGTTAGATGAGAAGGGAAAGGAGGACAGGAGTCTGTGACAACAAATGGCCTGATGGAAAGCTATTCAGGGAAATAAGTCAGAGGGCAGTGATAGTTTGGTTGCACCAGATGCACTGGAGACAAGCAAGATCAAAGAGAGAGAAATAGAGAAGGGGAAACACGAAGGATGTAGAAGGACAAGACACAGGGGAAGAAAAACCAGGGAATAAGGGAAGAATAGAAGCGCAGAGACAGAAATAAGAGGAAATTGCTTACAGGCCAGAAGTGTGGGAGGGAAGAGGAGAGAGATAAAGAATGAAAAAGAAAATGCACACAGCTTTTTGAGGTTAGATTATATGATTACTCATATTACCATATGCTCTCAGGAGCAGTGGTGCTCTGCATAAGACCAACCTACTCCTAGGAAAGTTTCCTCCAATAATAATGAAACAAGATGCTTGAAAAATGGTGTGTTTCCTGTAACGCATGGCAGATGTGTGGAAAGGATAATAATGGACTTGTCCACAATTGCACTAACTACAACCACATGTCCATATCGTTGTCAATGCCAGTTTTTAAAAACACTTTCTACTATGTTTTTTACTAACTGTCAGTGGGGCAGAAGAGGCATTTGCTATAGTAATGAGTTGGTTATTGTGTATTTATATTTCTGCCCTCTACTAGATGGCATTGGAAATGTCAGAGACCCTACATTACTAATGTCAAACTGAGATATTTCTTTTATGTGAAGTGGGGCATAGGTCAATGCATTTAGGGCCAAATCCAAAGCTTAATATCAAAGCTATTTTGGACCAGGTCCTTGGAGCTAGACAATCTCTTTTTTAACTTCAGTCTTTGTGATGTTCCAAGTGACCATAAGCACTGATAGTTGTTCTTATATATGCAAGTGTTTATTAAACTTCGATACCAAAGTTTAAAAAAAATGAAAACACAAAAAGCTAAACTGCAATGTATTATGGTAGAGAGAAGCAAGTGTGCCTTGTCACAAATATGGTAACAAATACCTTTACTTTATCAACTGGGCCTGTGGTTCAGTTTGAATCAAACTAAAGTGCACTCTCCATAAGAACAAACCATATGGTGAATTCAACAACCTGACTAACTGGATTAGCAGGGACAGCTGCCCAACAATTGTTGGTAGGGGAGGGCAGAATTGTATTTAGGAGAGAGTGTGACAGGATATGTGAAATGAATCACTGAAGTGATTCAAAGACAAGAATGCTCCAGTGAGGCATTATGGGAAGATTTTGGGAGTCAGGGCATCTGACTAATATTTGTATGCAGGCATTTTCCAAATGAATGCTCAGATTGGTGAAACAAAAAATGGTCCTCCTCTGTGTTCTGCACTGCGGTGTGATACAGGAACAACCTTGTTGTCAGTGCAGCTGGTTGTAAAAATTTCAATCTAGATATTCTCCAACAAAAGCTAGCATTTTTTTATTAAATTGTTTGCACCAGGCATAGCTGTCAGCATCAGTTTTCCAGGCCCCAGAAGCTCTTTCTCTTACCTACTGCCTTTTCCTCCTTAGCCCCTCTGTTGAATGCTTCCTGGACCAGTTTTCCATTGGGTTGATAGCCTCAAGTTCCCCAGTGACTCCCTTTCTGCCAGCATCCTAACCCCCTTGCATGTGGATGCGCTATGTCACTTTGTTCTATATTCCCACCTGGACAGCCTGTTCCAGCCATCTCCCTGAAGGTGATGATGGGGAAAGAGACAGTTATTAGGAAAAAAAAGGGGGTGAGGGGGTGGGAGAAGTGAGCTGGAGCTGGGTGAGACTTGCACTGTCTACATTAAAGATATGACCTGCCTTGCCTCACAGTGGCTAGAAATTGCTGCTTCTACCCCCTTTCCCAGGGAGAGTCAAACTTCCATTTGTACATAAACTAATCTACTTCTAGGTGACATCCACTAGGGACTTATCAGTTTCCAAAATGCTAAGACTCCAGATTGGCTCCTCCTAACTCAGAAGACTGAATAAAGTATGGGTCTTCAGAATTCAAGGCAACCAAATTGCTCTTTTGCCTCTTGAGGTATTGAAAGAGCCTCAAGGAACAGGCTCTGATGACATTACATTCAGGAAGTTATAAGAACTAAACATAACAGGGAAACTGAGAGTGGAAATGGAAACTTCCTTTTGAATGTCCTTGCTTGTGTGGGTTTTACAAGTTCCGGTAATGCCATTTTATCTTTGGTTTTAATCTTTAACATGGTTTAAGCTCTGGGCATTTAATCTTCAAAAGATTAATTCATAATTTAGCCTGTGAATGGAGCAGGAGAAAGAAAGGTCAAATAAAAGAGAGAGGCTTATTTGTGGCAATTTCTATGGAGGATTAGTTCAGTTCCTCAGACACTCCCTACAGAAATACTTAGCTGAAATTCATAGGAAAATGTTGAAATGGAATAGAAAATATCTGTTTGTGTAATATTATTATACACATAACAAAAAACAGATGACATGGTTGTTTGATCACAATGCAAGCAAAACCCTTCTCATCCTGGTACATTCAGAACCATTTGCCCTAATCATTGCATTGAATGTTTCCTAATGGCAAACAAAGAGGCATACTGCAACAATACCAATCATATTTTAGGGCCACTGGGCACAGGCAGTTAATGATGCCCCAGAATAAATGAGGTCAACAGATGGCAGAGTCAGCTGACTTCTGTCACATGGCGCAAATTGCTCACAGGCATCAGCCCAGCAAACTGGGTTCTACTGCTAAGGAACTGTTATATATTAAAAGTGCATTAAAATGAAAGCATCCACAGATTTAGCAGATAATTCCTGTTCAGCATTTAGAACATGCTGTTGACTTGATACTATAGCTACAATACTGAGAGTCACATTTTAATGCCACAACTAAACCTCATTGGCCTATATTTAGAGAGGTATAGAACCAGTGTGCACTTGTATTGGTCTCTAAACAGTGTACTGGCTATAGCTGCAGACTGTGGAAGACCAGACCTGTAGCAAAACCTGTTTAAAAAGAATTGAATCAATAATGGAAGAGTAGCAAAATTAATAAGAGGGGAGGGGGAAGCAGAGGGAAGAACTTCAGTTTCTGAGCAATGAAATCTGTGTATGCTTGGCTCTTCTAAATCCCTTCTGTTTAATGATTGAAAAATAGTGTTGCTTATTTAATAACAGAACTGTCAACGTTATTAGGCCTTAAAATTAACCTGCCAATAGTATCGTCTACTCTTATAGGTCTTCCCTTAATAATTTAAGCAATGATGAAAAACGATCTGGTAATAGCACTGCATTAAAAATAAAAAACTACTGACACCATACTGATTGTACACAAGCATTAGCATGCACATGCTGTAATCTCTCCTCACAGATCCAGATCCTGATGGTGGTATGTACATACCAACAGATGTACATCAATAAAGGGTCAAAGAGTTGCCTGGTTTTCAGAGATGCTAAGTATTTGCAACCAACTTTACAAAGATTCCTGCCTGCTGAGTACCTCTGGACATGAAGAAAATAATGTGAATCAATGAAAGATCAGTCAAGCTTACCACTTTAGCTTTCACCTTACCAGACCTGCTTTCAGACTCAATGGTCTTGCCATCATTATGTTGTGAAATAAGTAAACCTGCTGTGTTTTTCATAGATGTGTGTTTTTCTGGTCTGGTAACTGTGGCTGAGGACAGATGTTCACTTACCCTGGTTCGATTTACAGTGGTTTTCTTCACCAATATATTATAATGGGCTGAGTAAACAGACAAGGAGCTATCCTGGGGTAGCTACTCGCAGAAGGGGGCTATTGCTGCAACCCACCAGTAGAGGGCAGGAGAGAAATAAATCTCTTATTTGCATTGAGGCCCCAGAAGAATGTAGGCTGATATCTAAACCAGGACAACTTACATTAGTCGAGTTTTCCCCTGTTCATTTTAGGGGTATTTGCCACCAGACAGGTCAAATTTACCTCCGTTCAGGGAGTGTCATCTCTCCACTTTATTCTTATACCTCTGTAATTCCAATAACAGCACTGTAAGTATGTTATGCATCTAGGTCCTAAGTTAATTTGGTTATTTTTCAGTAACATTTGTATTATGATAGTGAGGTATCATAACATTTCCCAGCTATTCCTTAGCCTTCTTCCAACCTTCTTACTTCCAAGCACTTCCAATTGTGATATAGAATTTATCAAGGCAAAAAAGTGTGGCAGCATTCCACTGATACAACTTCTCTGGATGCACCATACAGGCATGAATGGATCACCAATGGGCTTAACATCACAGGTGTTCATGTTTTGCTGGACTGGAGTTTAGGTCTGCCACTATCCCAGATTTTTCCTTAGGCTTTTACTACTCCTGAATCAGCACAGAGCTTGTTTAGCCCATAGCAACCATAGGCTAAACCAATTGCTTATGTTGAGGTTTGGATAATATCATATAAATCAGGCAAATTACACTTATAACACAGAGACCTGGCTTGCACTATGAAATTGAACCATACTGGAATATGGAACCATTCTGCATTTGTCCAGGGTGTTGGACGAAGTGACCCTTGAGGTCCCTCCCAACCCTGTGATTCTGTGGTTGCCAACTCTCTTTTGTCTGAGTTGAAGTAAGAGGATACTATGCTCATAACCTTTTAAGCTTTCAATGTTGGCAAGGGAAAAAAGCATAAAGCTAGAGAAATAAGATGAACTCCACACACCTGATGGCAACTGTACTAAAGAAGCTGGTGGAAAGTGTGTGGAGAAGCAAAAACCCTTTTACCAAGACCATTTACTTTCTTCTTAGCTTTCTGCTTCATTGTAGAATCAACAGGAGTATAAATAGTATATCAGAAATGTTCATGGATAAGGAAATGAAAAGGGAGGATTGTAAACTCTGTTTGCCTGGCTTGCTTTTCTTGGACTATTTTGAAACCATACTCATAAGTATTTTGACTGTAATAGATGTGTTGGGATATCTGAAACAGCTGGAAATAATTTAAGGCTAACCCAGTCTCAAGCACAGTTGATTGCAACACACACATTGTTTTATTTTAAAATAGAGCAGGATTCCATAATTTCTGTGGAAAGGTGTGTGCGCATCCTGCTTGGATTCATCACTATTATTAAAGGGGATTTTTTAAATAACTCTACATGCTGAGCAATCTGAAAATAATGAATGAGATGAAGCCTCACCTACCCCCAGCTCCTAAATATTTACTATATTTTCTTTCCTTTAAAAACAATCTGTAAGTCACTTTTTGGAATGTCTTTAAATGACAAACCATTTTCCAGGACTCACAAGTGGTGCTGTCTCTGAACTCCTCTTCTGCAATATCTGATTAGCCTATATTAGGCTTGGTGCTCTGCTGATATTATTGGGGTTTGGTGCATCCGTGTGTTGGGAAACAGTAATAGATTTCTGAATGCTGGAAGAATAATGGGATTTTGCAGGGGACATCACAAAAGAGTTAAGAGATTGATCTCCCCTAACACAACCCCCTGGTGCACATAATGGCCATGAACAATTATCCACAATACACTGCTATTTGGAAAGGTGCCAAGAACTCTGGGATGTTTGCCCAGAGGTTATTGCTGCTAAAACAGTTGAGTGCAGTATGAGTACAGGGGCATAACAGCAGGCCCATTAAACATGCATATGAATATCGTGTGTGTTAACTGGAAGAGAACTTAACACAAGATAAGCAAAATCCATGTAAGCCTGCATTATGGACATGCACTCTCATTAAAAAATATGAAAGGGGAATTAAGAAGGGACAAATGGATGAAATGGGAATTACTTTTGTGCACCATGTCTTTTGTACACTCTTTTGGGTTTCAGCCTGTTCTTGAGATGCAACAGCTGAAAAAGCAATGAGTGTATTCTAAGTTGTGGTAGTGGAAGGTCTTTAATTTCATGTCTAACTGCTTTGGTTTTCCCTGTACTTTGTCTCAGCTGTTTTATTTAGAGCCATGCATAACCAGGTTTGAAGGAGAGTAGGGAAGTGGAGTAGAAGGCAATGCAGAAGTTAAGCAGGGAATGAATAGAAGAAGCACATCTGTCAGCATGTGAGAGAAAGAGAGGGAGAGTGCATGGGGGAAGAGGATTAAGCCTTAGGATGGGGGAGTAATAAGAGAAAAATCAGAGAACATGAGGAGGGGGAATGGGGATCAATAAAATAGAAGTATGGAAAAGAAGTAGCAAAAAATAACAGATGAACAGGAGAAAGAGAAATGTTTTGTATTTCCATGTGCCTTTATCCAAAGATCTGAAACTACAGACATGAATGTATGAAAACTCACAACAATACATGAAGTAAATAAATATTACTTTCCTTTTGTAACCAGGACACAGAAAGCGTAAGTTGCACAGCTAGCCTGGGTCGGTGATGAATACAATATGGATCCCTTGAATCCTAGTTTCATAGTTTCTAGGGTCAGAAGGGACCTGAACAGATCATCAAGTCTGACCCCCTCCTCTGACTTTCAGTCTTTATTAATGAAAACATTCTTGGCAAATGCTTTCTCTTTGGTTCGTCTTGCGCCAGTCCAAGCATTTCACATCTAGTGGCACAGTACGAATGCCCCCGGCCAACCCTCTTAATCATGGTCCCAGTTCCGAAACCAAACAGTTCTTCTTGTTAGTGTCTGAGGAGGGGAGCCACAGGAATGCTGAGGGAAAGGTTGTCTCATCTTTCCACCTCTTCTGGGGCATCAGCTGAGGGCTTGCACAGTTGGCTGGAAAGCTGGAGACATGGGCAACTGGTGCCACCTTAATCGGGGGATGGGGGGAGCACATACCCCCTCCCAGTGACCAGGCAGGAACTGGGGGCGGGGGGGGTCCCCTGTGGCCAATTTCGCAGGGGGGGGGGGTGGTCCAGGAAAAAATAATGTGCACCAAATACAAAAGGCCACAAATGGCAGGAGAAAATTAAATGTGCAAGTCCTCATGATTGCATCCAGTCAATCTTTTCCATGGGCTTGGGAACAGGGCCCCTAAAAAACAACTAGAATTAGCAGGGGGAAGAAACACTCAGTTCTCTTCCAAAAAAGTTTGTGGCAGCGTTCTTTCAGACAACTTTGCCCTTATAATAATTTGAGGTGCCTGTGAAACTATTTGGCATGCTATTGTCAGAGTGCTTTTTGTCCTTGATTGTGTAGATTGGAACATAAAGCAGGCCAAGTGAAAAAGAA
The DNA here is from genome assembly GCF_030867095.1 of Alligator mississippiensis. Lineage (NCBI taxonomy): Eukaryota > Metazoa > Chordata > Crocodylia > Alligatoridae > Alligator > Alligator mississippiensis. The sequence continues at coordinate 110,722,462 of NC_081824.1, read as the reverse complement.
CAGCTGAACACATCAATAAAATAAAAATAGAATAGGTAGCAGCGTTAGGGGGTAAAAGGCACAAAAAAAACCCCCAGTCTGTTTCATCAGAGCTTTGAGTTCAGAAATCACAGAACCTAGAGATAGGGAGGGTTATAGGCAGAAAATATCTATTAAGTTGTTTACTTCTCCCATGGGCAATGAGGCATTTTCTATAGTGTTCTTCTGTGCTGTGCTCAGCTTGGTTTAAAATTTCAGACCATTAAATTTCCCTCATGTCCTTTAGGAACTGAAATAAAAGACCCAGCAGCATCTAGGAATGGATCCATAGATTGTAAAAGCTTAAGTTCAGTGCAGGATTTTTTATCTGAATTCCAACCACAGAGTAGATTTTCATTTTAACTGCAGTAACTGTAATGATTCTCTGGCCCCAGGTGGAGCACGACCATGAGAATAGATCTGTATGTCAAGCAGCCTACTAAATCCCAGAAAATTCCTGTGTGATGTGGTGGTCAAGAACTCCTTAAAGAAGCAATAAAAGAGTATTGAAGGCCCCAAGGGAGGTTTGGAAAAAGGTGGTATCACACTCACCACTCAGCTTTTCCCTGCTCTTTGTACTTATATTTAGATGGTGGAAATAGTGTGTGTGAAAAAGATCAGTGGTGGCTGGTGGCCCTGACTGGAGTCTTATTTCCAAGCCCTGGAAGTGGATATGGGTCTTTCCAAGTGTCTGAATTACTTGGAGCAAATATTGCAATATGAATGTGGAATTCTTGATCCCAACACTATAAAATCTGATGCTTTCAGTTTGAAGTCCCAAGAACAACAGACCTGGTGGTCAGGAAATCTTTCTTAAGAGTTGGCCTCAATTTTCCTCTCTTAACTTCCTCTGATTGCTCCTCCTTATATTTTAACAGAGTTATATGTTGCATCACATTTCTGAGAAGGGAAGCCAGATAATTCCTCTCTGCTACATCATGTACTAAACAACTGGAGACACCGGTCATGTCTAGATTGCTTCCCAGCCAAACCTAGGATTACCATTGACATAATTAGCCCTTTCCACTAACTAACGCTCCGGACATGCCTCCGTTTGGCAATTAAGTAGGTTTTCTGGCTTATGCCATCCTGAGCACATTCTCTGTTGTTTCTCCCAGGAAAAACCTAAGTCTGTCATTATGGCCTGCACACTCTATGCTGCTCTATGCCATCCATGTTACTTCACCCTTGGACCTGGATATATACAGAGCAGGAGAAAATAAGCATAGCTAATTTCCTTGGCAATGGTTCTGGGAGTAGCAGGGAGGCAACATAGACATGCCAACCAAAGCCCAGACATTCGAAGATATTAAGGTACCTAACTCCCCTTGATTTCAGTGGGATATAGGTATCTAAATAGAAGGGTGTAGATCAAATATTTTTGAGCAAAGCAGAGCATGTTCTCTATGTTTATACACTTCTATTTCAGTCTTTCTGCAGACTGTGTGCGCTTTGCTAGGCCTGCAGATTATAAAGTGGCTTTATTGTTTAACAGTATATGAGCTCTAAGCAGTACACCTGGGTCAAAATGGGCAATGTCAATAAGATAAAAAATTGGAAGAGAGGGCTAGAAGGGCACTGATTGAAATCAGGTGTCTGTATTATTTTGTTTTTCATAATAGCTCTGGGACTATTGCTGCACATTTCTTCTGCACTCACCCAGAAAGGCTGTGAATGTAGTTGCTAGGGTCCTTAACAAAACCCATGACTTTATAAAGGAAAACCAGAGAAATGTAGAGAAACACAAAAGTGATACTTAGTGTCACTTTTTGTGTCCCCAAATAGGAACATACCTAAAGTTGTGCACTCAGAAATCTAGTAGCACACACAAAACTGTGGAGTTGTGTCAACAATCACATATTTGAACACTTGGCAGGATATAATTCTTATAGCACTACCTATTTATATGTGTGCATACGTGTTATATTAGCAAGAAACTATGTAAAAATATTTTGTCTCTTTAACTGGGAAAATTTATGATCTAATTTATCATTTCACTAGAAGATAAATTTGAGCGTAACCTGCTAAAGAAAGTCTTATTAGTAATTTACAGGCATTTGTTTTTCCCATATGGGTAAGTATGAAGAATAAAACAAGATAATGAATTTAATGAACAGTGGGATTCTTCATTATAGTCTCTGTATATATACGTACTTTCCAGCCTTCTAATTAAGATCTTTCCACAGAAAAAAAATCTATTCGTTTAAGGTATCAAAACAGAACATCATTCTAAAGATATTATAATTCTGAGTAACATGAGATACTCACATTTTTCCTATTCCTTTGTTTTTAATGCAGTGACATCAGCTCATCACTGTTCTCTATGTTCTTCCATACTTTGATCATCAGTGAAAGAGGTAAGCACATTGACACTTAGTCCATGCAGCACTTGCAACCATGGAGCAGTTCTTACAATTATTGTTTTAGGCTGACGAGCGATAAGTAGACATCACCACACTGGCTTACACGGTTCCCTGTTTTGAATGTTAGGTCCTTGCAAGCTGAATGCTGGAGACATAGTTATTTTCTTAAATGACAGCTGAAGTCCTAGATTACAACATGGTAATCTCCTAAATCAGGGGTGCTCAACCCCTGACCCATGGGCTAGATCCAGTCCCCAGTGCAGAGTCATAGAATCATAGAAAACTAGGGTTGGAAGGGACCTCAGGAGGTCATGTAGTCCAACCCCTGCTCAAAGCAGGGCCATCCCCCACTAGATCATTCCAGCCAGGGCTTTGTTGAGCCAGGCCTTAAAAACCTCCAAGGATGGAGATTCTACCACCTCTCTGGGTAACCTGTTCCAGTACTTCACCATGTTCCTAATGAGAGAGTTTTTCCTAATATCCAATCTAAACTTCCCTTACTTCAACTTGAGACCATTGCTCCTTGTTCTGTTGTCTGCCACCACTAAGAACAGTCTAGCTCCATTCTCTTTTGAACCCCGCTTCAGGTAGTTGAAGGCTGCTATTAACTCCCCCCTCAGTCATCTCTTCTCTAGACTAAATAAAACCAGTTCCCTCAGCCTCTCTTCTTAAGTCATGTGCCCCAGCCCCCTAACCATTTTCGTTACTCTCTGCTGGCCTCTCCAACTTGTTCACAGCCTTTCTGTAGTGGGGGAGGGGAGGAGGGGGCAAAACTAGACACAGTACTTTGGAGTACCAGACCTGTACTCATGAGTACTGATGAGTACTCACAGTACTCGTGTGGTCCATGAGCCACCTCTCAATGGGCTGTGGCCCTGTGCAATAGATCAGGTGCACTGGGTGGTGCAGGGCCTAATCCTAGCACACAGGGATGGATGGAGGTGATGCGAGTCTCCACGGCCCCAGTCTCAGCACATGAGGTTGGATGGAGCTGGCATGGGGCCCCAGAGACTGATCCTGGCACACAGGACCAGGTGGGGGCAGCCCAAGGTCCCAAAGCCCAATTGTAGCATGTGAGGCCAGGTGGAGGTGACATGGGGTCCCAGGACTCATTTCTGGTGCACAGGGATGGGATGGGGCCTGATCTGAATGTTCAGGCCTGATCCCAGTGGTTGGGGTCCAAAACAGTCTGCAGACTGGCCTGGCAGCATTCATTTGACCCTTGGAGCCAAAGGCTGAGCACCACTGCCCTAAATAAAATATTTTTACTGCCTTGATCTGGCCTAGTGAATCCCATGCTAATCTGTTAAAGTCTATAGCAGGTCTGTCCAACCTCCCACTGGCCAGGGACTGCGCACCCTGTGGGTCACAACATTGGGCCCCATGTGCTGTGCAGGATGCACCAGCACAAGTCACAGGGCCCCAAGGTGCTTTCAGCTTCATGGCACCATGCACATGGGCGCTTACCCCCTTGCTATACTGTGCGCATGCCTAGGTGTCATGGACCTACCTTTAGCTCCCCATTTACGGGCTTTTCCCCGCTGCACCACAGTGCACAGCTGTCCCTTGTTCTGAAGGCCATCAGTGGTATAGCCCTGGTATACAGCATCACAGAAAGGACCGCATGTCTACATACTTTCCAAAAAGATGGTCAGAAGCTCCAATTCCATTCAAAGATAAGTTAAAGTAAGTTTGATTATCACCCTTCCTCTTGAGGAGATGTCCACAGCACATGGATATAAGTAGTTTGATCTTCCTGTGGGATGCTGCTGCCCCTCTATTGGTTGGAATCAGTTTTTCTCTTGGTGTGAACAAGCAGCTTATAACTGAGAAGATGGATCAAGCTTTCTTCCAGTGCTTTAGGACTTACTTCCAACCAGTCTTGAATATAAGATAGAAAAATGGAAGCAGATTCAAACTGATGCAGTTAGTATGACCTCTATCCATTCCAGGGGCACACCTGATACTCACACAAGGAGGAATGAATGACTCCAGAGCAGTACCACTAAAGGTGCTTTTGTGCTCTCAGGAAAATAGGCATGTGAGGCCTTCCCTGATTAGTTTTAAACTGTTCATCTTTTGATAATTTTGCATTGCCAGTGGAGAGCATGTAGAGAAGAAAGGATTCAGCTTTGACAACATCTCCTTTCTGGAAGGCAGCACACTTTTCCTCACAGAGCTAACAAAAACAGGAGCAAGCTGAGTGCATTGTTTTCTCCACTTCCTTGTGTGACCACAGTATATAAATAATAGTATTTACTCCTGGCAGTTGACATTTAAGTTGTCTAAAGTAAATGACCTTGTAGGACAGAGTCATCCTGGAGTGTGAAGTTTGTAAAGTGATAGTGAGCTGTGTGCTTCACTGGGTAAACACATAAAAATAGGGTGAACCCTGGGAAGGGAAAGATGAAAGCTTGAGGAAGCTATGACAGTTTAATGATATATCTGTGTTTTGTCACACCAAAATACTGCTTCTTTCCTTTAATGGCTAGAGTACTTCCATTAGTAGCATTTATGTTCAAACAGGCAGCCTGCAAAACAATTACACACCATCAGATATTCACACTGACTGAGCACCCCAGCTTCACCTAAGTGCTCTGTGAGTTATGTTTTACTTCCTTCCCCTGAAGACCAAGCCACAACCTCCACTTCCCACACTAATTCATGTTGCCATCATGTGGGTGTTTTCTTTAATCTGCTAGTGGCATATACCACAATTCCCTTGTTAGCCAAATTTACCAGACCCGCCAAACGTAAAATAATTTAGCAAACATCTAGGGACAGATTTTTCTGAATATGTAAATTGGCGCGGCATAAATCTAACAAATGATCTGGTCTCCTGCTGTCAGGTAGTAGGTAATGGAAAGGGGAACCTGCCCACCCACCTCTGTCTGTGTCTGAGCCTAGCATCATATGCAGATGCTTCCTGCTGTCTAGCTAGAAAGAGGCAAGAGTGGCTTCTCTGGGTATCTGCATCAGGCCAGGAAAGCAGTGATTGTAGGGGGGAGGTTTTCCTTTTCCTGTGTTTGCTTCTGTGTAGTATGCAACATGGGAGGGGGGTGCAGAAGGGAGCAGGAGTAGGAAGAAGAAACTTGCCTGCTGCTGCTGCTGTCCCTGGCTGAGCACAGCACCCAGTGTAGCCAGAGCCCATCATTGGAGCAGGGCAGGAGCAGCTTTGGGGTTCCCCCTGTACCCAGGCTAGCCAGGGATAGCCACAGTAGTGGGCAGGCCCACACTTTCTGTACCTGCTCCCTTCCCCATCCTCCTCCCCATCTTCTCCACCAGCCCTGGGGTTCCAGCTTCCAGGAGAAGCTGTGAAGGTTGCTGAATTCAGCTGAAGACAGCACCCCCCTGGATCAGCCCCTGAAAGCACATGGTCTTCCTTAAGCTGTACATAGTTAAGCTGTAAATACAATGAAGGATAACAGCAATACTAGAAGCCATGAAAATAATGTCAAAAGACCCCTAAATAGACATCATGTATATCTTTGGCATAACACTAGCTTAAAATATCTGTCTCTTTCAACATATGTTTTTTGCCTTCCACACCCTCCTTTTTTTCTCTCCTTCTTCCTAGTTTCTGCATCTCTCTCACATTTCTGGTGTTTAACAATCTAAATGAAAACTGTACTGAAATTCTAATATATTATAGGCTTTGGGGGATGCTCTTTTCTCACATAATTTGCTTTCATTCACATAAGGATATATGAATACTAACAGGGTTAGAAGCTGATATTTTTGATAAGTCAAGTGTGGCCTTTTGCTGAATAACTAGCAGTCTGCCAGCTGGCTGCATTATGTCTTGACTGTTGCCTAAAGCCATTTTCTAACGTATATTAAAAAGAGATTGATGGCTTAAAGAGACTCACACCCACATTCTCTTTCTGCCTCCAAGAAGAATGCCATAATGATAGAGCTATAGAATAGGCTGGGCAGGGAGTGTGTGCTACCTCTCCTAGTTTCATAGTTTCATAGATGTTAGGGTTGGAAGGGACCTATTAGATCATCGAGTCTGACCCCCTGCCCTGGGCAAGAATGAGTGCTGGGGTCAGATGACCCCAGCCAGGTCCCTGTCTAATCTCCTTTTAAATGCCTCCAAGAAAGGGAACAGCACCATCTCCCTTGGAAGCTTATTCCATATTTTGGCACCCCTCACTGTAAAGAATTGTTTCCTGATGTCCAATCTGAATTTGCTCTCTTCCAGTTTGTGGCCATTATTTCTAGGTACTTGAACAGGCACCTGGTAAACTTTGTATCCCCTATTTCTTGCTGCTCCCACCACCCCCGATGAGTTTTTAGGCGGCCACAAGATCACCTCTCAGCCTTCTCTTGTGAAGGCTGAAGAGGTTCAGGTCTCCCAATCAGTCCATATAGGGTTTTTTCTGTAGGCCTTTAACCAGTTCAGTGGCTCTCCTCTGAACCCTCTCCAGGCCATCCACATCCCTCCTGAAGTGCGGTGCCCAAAACTGGACTCAGTACTCCGGCTGCGGCCTGACCAATGCTGCATAGAGGGGAAGTATCACCTCCCTAGACCTGTTTATGATGCACCTACTTATGCAAGAAAGAGGGCAGTTCGATTTACTTATTACCATCACACTGGTGACTCATGTTCATTTTGGAGTCAACTACAACTCCCTACGACAAGATCCCTTTCCACAGTTGTGCTACTTAGAGTGGTGCCTCCCAGCCTATAGGAGTGTTGAGGATTCTTCCTCCCTAGGTGCTACACATGACACATATCCTTGTTAAACTGCATCCTATTCTGTTTGGCACATTTCCCTAGTCTGTGCAAATCAGTTTGCATTCGCTCCCTCCCATCTAGACTGTGTACCTCCCCACATAGTTTGGTGTCATCAGCAAACTTGGACAGGGTGCTTTCTAGTCCCTCGTCCAAGTCACTAATGAAGATATTGAATAGTACCGGTCCCAGGACACAGCCTTGGGGGACTCCGCTGCCCACATTCCTCCAGGTAGAAACTGATCCATCCACCACCACTCTATGGGTGCATCCCATAAACCAATTTTCTACCCACGGGACTGTGTAACAATCTACATTGCAACTGTTTAGTTTACTTATAAGAATTGGGTGTGACACTGTGTCAAAGGCCTTTTTAAAATCTAAGCAAATAACATCTACCTCTATTCCTTCATCCAAGCATTTTGTGACCTGGTCGTAAAATGAAACCAGGTTAGTAAGGCAGGATCTGCCTGCTATGAACCCATGCTGATTGCCTTTTAGCATCATTTAGCCCGCTGGTCCCCCACAAATGTGATCCTTAACAATTTTTTCAAAAGTCTTGCCAAAGATAGAGGTAAGACTAACTGGCTTATAGTTACCCAGTTCCTCCTTCCTCCCCTTCTTGAAAATGGGGACCACATTGGCCCTTTTCCAATCCTCCGGGACCTGTCCTGAGCAACACAAGTGCTCAAACTGTTGTGCTAGCAGCTGTGCTGTGACTCCAGCTAATTCCCTAAGTATCCTAGGAAGAAGATCATCAGGACCTGTTGACTGAAATACATTTAACCCCTCCAAATGCCCCTTTACTAGGTCAGCACAAACAGGTTGTGCAGGTTGTGGGTTGGTATCTATACTGGGCTTACCTAAGGTCCCAATGGGATGCCTATTTGTATTCGTGTCCAGGAACATGGATGCAAAAAAATCATTTAGAAGCTCTGCTTTGGCCATCCTATCTGTTACCAGTTGCCCGAGTTCATTCTGAAGGGGCCCTAAGTTACCCTGCACCTTCTTTTTGCTTCCTGTGTACTTAAAGAATGACTTTTTGTTATCCTTAACTTTTGCTGCCAGCTTAAGCTCCATTTCCACTTTGGCCCTCCTCACCGTATCCCTGCAAGCTTGAGCCAAGCAGGTATACCCCTTCTTGGTGGCAGCCCCCTACTTCCACAGGCTGTAGGCCTCTTTTTTCCCTACAGGCTCTCCTGGATTTCCCTGCTCCACCAAGAGGGTTTCTTTGCTTTTTTGTCCCTTTTTATGTGTATTGGGATGGTTCTTTTCTGTGCCTGAAGGATTAGTCTCTTGAGAAACGCCCACCCTTCCTTGACTCCCATCTCTCCAAGGCTTTTACCAGTCAGTCCCTCCCTAACTAATCTCCTGAGCTTGTTGAAGTTGGCCTTCCTGAAGTCTAGCACTTCCAGCCCACTAGTTATCTTCCCCACCTTTCTCCAAATAGTGAAACCTGTCAATAGGTGGTCACTATCCCCTAGGTTACCTTGCACCTGCAGATCCCCCACCAAGTTGTCCCCTGTGGCCAGTACCAAGTCTAGTGAGGCAGTTCTCCTGTTGAACTCATGTTGCTGGGTAGCCAAGAGTGCAAGATTTATTGGGCCAAATGAAGAGTAAGCAAGAAGGAGAGTGACTTAGTAGCATTGTGACAGACAGCAGGTGGCTCCTGTTACTTTAAGTAGAAAAACTGCAGCTGGAGAGACCAGGCAGTGGCAAAACCTTGCTGTCCAGGCAGGCGGGAGGCCCAGGCAGGTAAAGGGCTGCACCTGCTACCAGTCAGGAGCTCTCTACAGTGAGCTCGCTGTAAGGTAATAGGCAGCTGGAGACCTAAGGCCATGACTGCTTAGTACAGGCTTGGCAATCTGTCATAAGCTCACAGGGCAACACCTAACTGGAACAGCAAGAAGGCTGCTTGGAGCAGGTGCAGACAGAAGTGACAGTTTTCACCCAATCTGGCCACAGAAAGCAGTTTATAGCCATGACCAAACACAAGTTCATGGCTGCAAACCGCTTAAAAAATGGCTGATTCATGGAAAATCTGACCCCTCATTGCATGAGGTATCCAATAGATATTTCAAAGTCTTTTGTAACTTATGTCTGCAGAGCTCCCAGCCTATTGCTGTTTTCAGAATGGGAGGTGGGGAAATGGAGTGGAGGGAGCTCAGTCTGAGGGATTTTTATCCCCCCCCAAAGGTGGAGAGGGGTTCCAATTCACCCACTGCACCCTTCAGCACCAGCTGTGGAGCACCAACAGGCTCCGTCCACTGCCTTTCCCCCCCTCCCATTCTGAAAAGAGTGAGCACTGGCAGAGGGCCTTGACTGTTGCTATGGGAACCTGGATGCACCCAATAAAGGTGCAGAAAGACTCCCAGGCTGCAGCTAAATCCCCCTCCCCCCTGGAACCAACAGTGAACTTCTACTTGGTCTGGGGTAACGCTGTAACTCAGAACACTTTGCAGAAACCGTTCTAAGTTACAGCTGGGAGCTGCACCTTCTAAGTCACCACGGCAGCCCTGAGTCATTAGGCCCTGAGGTAGAAGCCCTGCAGGTGGTTAGGGAGCCACCTGACCAGAAGCGGGCTGGGTTTGGGGCATATAAGCCCAGGGCTGAGCTAGGCAGGCAGGTTTGCCCTGCAAGTGGCTGGATAAAGAGCTCCAGGCCAGAGAGACTGCTGGGGAATGTCAGGCGGGCTTCAGGGCCATAGGCAACTGGTAAAGGGAACATGGGGGGGCATGTGCCCCCCACAACAGGGCCATCCCTGCCGCTGATGCCACTGGCAGCTTCTGCTGGTGCTTGCCAGCTCCGTCCCCACTTCCAGCACTGCCAGCAGCTTCTGCGGGTGCTTGCCAGCTCAGTCTCTGCCACCAACAGCTTCTACGGGTGCTTGCCAGTGTGCCCCCACCACTGATGCTGCTGACGGCTTCTGTGGGTGCCCCCCCGCCCAGACTCAGGAAGCACCAGTCAGCCATGTTCAGGTCCACTCTCAGAACTGGCAGCTGAGTACTGGTGCTTTGCAAAAGGAACACAAGGCCAAGTAAGGGAAAGCTGGGTTGCAAGACAGCTAGCTATTGCTGTCATTGGTTCTACCTAGAGCAGGTGAAGTTTTTGTTACAGTTCATAATGGTGATTTGTGGAAGGGATTGTGAGGGGCTGGTCTTGGAGGTCTCATTAGTGCCCTAGGGGCACATGATCATATTCAGCCCTGCTAGGGACAGGTACAAGGTGCAGCTAGGGAGCCCAGTGCCTGGGGAACAGCAGGGCTTGAGGCTAGAAGCTGCATCCAACACAATGGATCCTGAGCTAAATAGCTTAGTGAGAGAACAGGGGTGGAGGCCAAGTGGACCAATACCCCTACAGAGAAGTGACTGATACCATCTATGAGGCATGGGTGTGGTGTAAAGGGGAGGTTGGAACCATGTAATTAGCTCTTAAGGAAATGAGCATGAAGATATGCATTTATGAGTACTACTAGATTATGATTATTAGTACCAGGATAGCCAAGTGGTTAAGGTGTTGGGCTTAAGATTTAATGGATATATGTCTGCATGGGTTCAAACCCTGCTCCTGGTAGCTGCTATTTTATGGAATAAGCTTCCAAGGAAGGATATGCTGTGCCCTTCCCTGGAGGTATTTAAGAAGAGATTGAACAAACATCTGACTGTGCGGTCATCTGAACCCAGCACTCTTTCTTGCCCAGGGCAGGGGGTTGGACTCGATGATCTAATAGGTCCCTTCCGACCATGAAATCTATCATCTAACTTGGGAAGCCTTGGGACAGCCTCCCTTTTTCTAAAAGACAATAACATCAAGGCATGATGAGTGAACAGGAGAGCGCCCAATAAAGGCAGACTAGGCAAGGGCTGAATAGCCAGCAGGGGGTGTCACAGCCACCTCCTGGGATGAGCTCTTGTTACAGGCATGTTGAGGAGCCCATTCCTTTGGAATGGGGGGATCCTGGTCTTTGGTTATTAATTGCCTCTGTTCTGACCTATCTCCTGCTGCATCAAGCAGCATCCAACCCATGTATCACTGTCCATATGAACATTAAAGGACAGAATCTTCACACGCTCTTTTGATGAGCCTTCTTGCAAGTAAAACTCAATCAGTTGAATATTCATGGAAAGTGGGCCCTAAAGGGGCATAAGCACAGCTGGAGTTAATTCATTTCTAAGTTCTAACATACTTGTGGATAATTTTCGAAGCTCTAATGACTTAGATGTGAAACATTTCAGACTCTCTTGAAGGTCTGGGCTACAAACACTCAGCTGAGCTTAAATTCAGTGCTACTCATTTGTCATCTCTTCTTTCAACTCATTAAGCCAGGGATGTCAAACATATGGCCTGCAGGCTGGATCCAGTCCACAGAACCAGGTCATCTTTTTCCCAGTGACAACCAAGTGCCTGGGTGAGACTTGTGGTTCTGGAGCCCCAGAAGCACCTTGGCTTGCTCCTGTGGCAGCAGCCAAGCCGCTGGGATGCCACGGTTCTGGGAGCTTGGCAACCAAGCTGGCAAGAGTCATGGCACTGAAGCCCAACTGCCCAGGAACACTGTGAAGAGAATCTCAGCACTGTAGTTTGTTCCTGCAGCCACAGCCAAAGATGGGGGATTTGGGGCCTGATCCCTCCAGGTCCTGGACCAGCCAAGATGCTGTATACACTTGATGCAGCATGTTGGGGGGTGAGAGAAGCTGAGAGCTCAGTCAGCCTACTGGGCCAGTCCTGTATCACTCATCCAGCCCATGGACTGGCCCTGCACCACTCCTCTGGGCCATAGGGCCAGAGAAGTTTGACACCCCTGCATTAAGTCATCATCTTGCATAAATGCAGGGGTGTACTAGGTTAATTTAAAGCAGTTCATGCTCAACATTTTTATTACACTAAATGACTTGAATGGCTGAGAAATCTGAAGGAATCCAAACTACTATTTCAGGTCAATACACTGTTTTATCAAGCTAACGACATATCAGGAGGCTCTATCTGAAATTTACAGTTTGTGGGTTGTATTAACCATTTTGGATCTTGCTGATGAACTTTTCTGGAAAAAAAATCATCATAGTTTTAATACTATAGTTAAATTTAGTATTAGAGCATAGAAAAGCTTCACTTATTAGGAAAGTTATGCCATTTCAAGTGATCTTGAAACATGTGGGTCTGATTCTCATTTGTACTATGGCCCCCGTATGAGTGTTTAAGGGTCTTAATTTAAATGAGAATCAGGCCCAAGGTGCCTATGGAAACTTTTACTAACCCTATTCTCCCTGTTTACTCTGCTTCATTGACATTAGTGAAATAATTGTCAGAACTACAGCTATGCAAAATGTTGGCAGTGAATGCTGAAACCTAGTTAAATGAACGCATTAGCACAGACTGAACTCAGACGTGTTCTGCAAAAGGAAATCTAGACATATTTTTTTTAAAGAAACTCAGATTGGGCTTGAGTAAATTCATGCAGTTTTATGGTTTTGTATCAGAACTATTCAAATATTGTCAGTATGCCAGTTTGATAGAAAACTGGGTGTCATTTGAAAGTTTTGACTGAGTTCTCCTTTTGAGAGTTGGGATTTATTTGGCTCCTGCCTTTCCCTTTTGCTCTCCCACTTCTAGCCAATGTATACATAGAAATATCATCTTGAATCAATTCAGTTTTAAACAAACACGGTGCTCTTGTAGGAATTGCTTAATACAAAGAGGAACATAGAACTGAAGGGGCCTCCTGGGCTGATGAGTTCAGTCCCCTGCATGCTCCGGCAATAGTTAACAAAATCACCACTTCAAACCCTCACCCATAACTACAAGGAATGGTATTTGAAATGCTGAGAACACCTTAGCAAGGGTACACAGCAGGGGAGAGGAGGCATCCCAAATCATTTGTTCCTTCTCCTTCATGGCATATTTGTAGAGTGATCACAGAGTCTTGGCCTTCTCTACCCACTAGACAGACTAATAAAGAAAGGTTGGACAATTTCTGGGGGAGAGCCAGATTACAACCTATGCTGTGGCTGCATATTTCTCTGTCTCTCCCACCCCACATTCTCCAGCAGTATCATAACTGTGACACTGGCAGCATCCCCTCTTGAGACTCCTCAAAACAGAAATCCATGTGCAGCTTCTGCAGACATAAACAGCTTCTATAAATTACATCCACACAGCATTAGGGACAGTGCCTAGAGGCTTGTGTACACAGGGTCTGGGGTGAGTTGCTGCAGTCTAACTACACTGAAGTTTGAAAATGGTGCAAGGCACTTCTTATGTTACACTAACTAAAGGCTTGCAATGGTGGAGCCTGAAAGACTATACTGAGGAGCTATGACAGTGATTATAACACTACCACGTGTAAGAAATCCCTAGAACCTGTGGCTCGAAATGATGCTAAGGCAAAGGTGTCAAACTTACTGCCTGAGGGCTGAATCTAGTTCATGGAAACTCTCTATCCAGCCCAATGAGCTATCAGTGGGCTACTGGAAGTTGGGGAGCATGGCATCCTGCAGAATCCAGGGACCTTTTGCTCTGCTAGGCATAGTCACTGGAGTCATGTGTGGCTTGTTGCTGGTGCTGCTGCCACTAGGCCGCATCTGCCACCTGACTTGGTGCCATGGCTGGACCCACTGCTACTGCTACCACCACCACCACTGTAGCAGCTATTGCAGCAATCCTCCTGTCTAGGGCTGGATTTGGCCCTCAAGAGGACCCATGGTCCAGATCTGGCCTGGGTTCCCAGATGAGTTTGACACCCCGTCCTAAGGAGTTATTCAGAAGGCTCTTCCAAGCTACAGAGGTCCCATTTTGTCTTTATGAGGCACATTGCTTCCTAGTGCTCTGCTTGAAGCCATTTAACTCCACAGCCCCTCACCACAAAGAGCAGAGGAATTAACTGCCACAATTTTCACCTTAGACCAGATGTACTTTTTGGATGCACTTCTCACATCCTGCTTTGTTTACCCTGTTCTCCTGCCATTTTCTAAAAGTGGATTTATTTTAACTCAGCTGGGGCTTTTGACATTTGATACTCTCTAAATACAAATAAGTAAATAAATAGATTAATTAATAAAGAAAATAACCAACAATAAAGCTACATGGGAAATTGTTCATCCTACTAACTTGCAGCAGTATTGACAATGGATGCATTATTTATGGGTCATTACAGACAGCTTGGAAAGTTTACCAGGACTGTAGTTTATGATTTCAGAGGAATTACAAGTATTTCAAGTGTGGATTTTTGTGTCATTCATTTTGTGTGGTTGCTCTAAAATTAAGCTTTTTCTCACCATGTTTCCTCCTTTGATGACCTGACATAAAGAATCTGTATCATAGGCACAGTTGTTTGTCTGTATTTATTGTTGCTGTTTCAGATCACATCACATCCTTGCTATGTATGCTTGAGGTTTTTTTTGGGTAGATGATCAAAAAGAAAATAGATTTCCTGGAGTGAGGAGGAGGGAATGTTCTTGTGTCACATTGCAGCAATTCTTTTTGCAAGGCTTGGTTCTTATTTCAGTCCGGCGCTTTTTCAAGCTCCCTCCATAATTGGCATTTAGTGACACTTCAGTGACCTTGTTATACCAGCATTCAGCTGTCAGAGTGGTATAATAACTATCACGGACAATGTACAATAGGCATATCCTTTATTTATCACTTGCATTGAAAGCAAAGCATTCATCCTCTCTTTAACTAGCTGTATTGATGCCCTGATCAGTTAGTTACTATTCACTGGCATTTTTTACACAGTAGTGTCAGCATGGCAGGGAATGGGTCAGACCTGGCATCTCCACTTCATCTTGTTCTGTTTGGAGGGAGAAAGTTCAGATGAACAAAACATGCTTCTAATGAGAGGAAGAAAGACCCAAGGGCTGTTTCCAGTCTGTTCCAATAAACCAAACTGGTATTTTTGCTTTTCATTTTGACAGGATAGCAGCTTTGCACTTAATTTCCACAGTAACTATTTGGTAAGGGATAGAATATTCCCTTGCCTAGATAACAGTGGGCATGTCTACACAAGATGCCCACTGCCTGGTTGTTACTATGCAGTCATTTAGTACCTGAATAACCAAGTACTAAATGACTGTGCAGTAACTGTTCCTACTGAACTACACTGTAACTGTGCCCTCCATCTCCTTGGGTGTACTTCTTGACTGCCCTGACATTTAATTCAGTAGAAACAGACCTGTTGATGAGCCCACAAGTATAATCCAGAGAGAGAAAACAGAAGATCTCTTTTTGTGCATACTAGGATAACTTCTACTTTGTGTCAGTTGGTAGCTCCATAGCCTTTACTAGAATTTCATCAATTTCTCCCCCTGTATGTCATATTTTGTCCTTATTTTGCATATCATCACATGTAAATTGGTCTTTCCCATCTCTTTATTCTCCCTTGTGACACATGCTTTGGCATATATACTTTGTTTTTCCCTTTACATTTTGTTACGACACTGATCAGCTACTTTCAGGTACTAATACGTTTCCGCATACTATTCTTTATTAACAATAACCATAATTACTCTACAAGAAACATTGAGACAGCAAGGAACTCCTCCACTAAATGTTTATCCTCATCAAAGTTCAAGAACTGGCAACAGAGGAATCTGAGGTGCTCTGTGCCTTTTGCTTCAGGAAGATGCAGCCAGCTGCACTGAGAATTCCACCATGCTCAACAGTAATTGAAGAAGAAGGTTCCCTCTAAGCTGCATGTGTGCGCGACCATGCACAATAAAAAGTCTTTCTGTGCAGGAACATTTTAATGCTGCGCACCTGCCCAGAGAGGAGCTGGTCTGTGGCTTACTGGAAGTTTTGTGTGCAGGCCACGGAGTGCGGTTTGGAGCAGAGCTACTGGGGCCAGCACAGGACACTTACCAGTGGTAAGTTACCTTGGCTGCATGGGGAGCCACTCTGCTCAGCTCCACTCCTCACTGCGCCAGCATCCCTGCGGGGAGGGAGAGCAGTGCAGGGCAGGCAGCGGTTCTTCCCCAAGGCAGGGGCGGGGACAGGGGCTGGGGAAGAGCCGGGCACCGCGCGGGCTCCGCCGGTTCCGGGGAACTGCTCTGCTCCCCAGCCCCTTCAGGCAAGCTTCGCCCCAAGCCCTGATGCCACATGCCTCTTCACTGCCTGGTCTATCCAGCGGCAGGACGCACATGGCGCCACACTGCTTTCAAAGGCTGCATCAAGGGAATGTCGAAGTATGTGCAGAGACTGTTGAGGTGCAGTTGAGCATGAGAGATTGCATGGTTGCACCATTTATGTGACTGAGGAGCACTGGACTTTATGGTGGGGCTTTAAGGAGACCCTAGAAGAGTCAAGATGTGTGGAGATGGGGGTCACAGCAAGAGTGGAGCAGAGGGCATTGATGCAATGTGCAAATTTAAGGCAAGGTTTCTGTGGCCAGCCTGCAAGTTTGGGAACAGATGTGACCCTGAATTTGCCACGTACATGCTTGAGGCCTGTCCTTCCTCCAGGATTTCAGGGAGAGCTGGGCACCAAGGTAAACATTTTGCCCAAGGGGAAGAAACTTGGAAGTTTAACAAGACAGCTCATTTATCTTCCCATTGCTTCCAAGTTCAAGATGATGCGGATGGGGTGGAAGATGGAAGGCCACCAGGTTGCCTTCACCTGTCTCCAGATATCCAGGATGGGCACTGTAAGACTCAAGAGGAGACCTGCCCACCCTTGCCTTACACAAAGATCAGGGGCCACCCATGTGCCCTCACTTGGCTGTCTGGCATGCATCGGGAAGGGCCTGGGCTCTTCCCAGGGACAACTTCTGGTTATTGGCCTTACAGTTGAATCCAAGTGTAATAATTGGTTTTTAGTTTATTTCTTTAAATTAAAGAAATAATCATCTTTTGTTGTTATACTGTGAGGCAGACCAAAGTGGTGCACACACAAAGGGGGAGGCAGGACTAATTCAGGAATGGATCGAAGTGACGCACTCACGGACCAAAGCAGCATACTCATGGACTGAAGTGACGTGCTCATGGATCGCTACACCATAGAGAGAACATCACTGAAGAGATGTATTTTTGTGAGCAGCAAGTCAGTCTTGATGTTGGATTAGACATAGGTCATGTCTGAAACCAGATTGCAGAGCGCATTTTACAATGGATTGTCTAATTTGTAGGACCCTTGGGTCATGAGGCCTAAATTGAGCTTGCACATTCATTTTCACTTTCACTTCACAATGACAAGTTAATCTACTGTATAAAGAACATATTGATCAATAATATTTTATACACAGCTGCTTTATCATCTGTCTATCGGTTCAAAGAAAACACTAAGACTGTGATGATCCTGGCACTGAACCTTTTCCCTTCCAAGGGAGAAAAACTACTTGAAAACAAGTCCTATTGGAAAAAACAAAGCACAAATGGTCCAAATTTCTGTTATATTTTTATCAAACAACATATCCTGTTTTTACCTCCAGTCAGGTCACCATTTGGGGAAAAAATGTTTTATGCTAGATTCATCTTGGTTTTCTTAATGTACATTCTTATTAGTTTCTGACCTAATTCAAACAGTTGCCCCAGTCTGAGTGACATACATTAATATAGTATGATGTTGTTATTATTAAGAAGTGGATATTTGCTTTGTCTCACATGCATTCTGCAGCAGCAAACTTCAGAAGAGAGGAGGCAGAAAAAAATGTTTCCTTTTATTGTTATGTGTCCAAACTGATGAGCTGCCAGGAAGCAAATGGATTTGAATGCCTCCTTTTGTAAGGCTATAACAAGCACTCTGGGTGAACCACAGCAATCCAGTATTTCCCCCTTTTTGCTGTTCTGACACTTACCTTCTGCCTTCACTACATAAACTTGCCATTATTATTAATGCTTCTTACTCTTACTCTTCTTTGGCTTTACTTTATATGGAAAGAACAGAGAAACAGCCTCCCTGAAAAGAAATAAATGTTAGTACTGTCAAGGGTTGGAAATCTCTCTGTTCCTATGTTGCAGCCTGTACAGTGAACTGTATTTCCCAAACAGGCATATCACGCAGAAAGTCAGAGAGAGCTAAAAGTGCATATTTGTCACGTGATCCATAAAATCTATTAAAGTGTGGCAGTGAGACACTTCTAAATATCCTGCACAGATGCCTGATCTTACAACAATAAAACTCTTCAGTAAGCATTTTCTGCTAGGCAACAACTATGCAAGAAACCTAGCTATCTTTATTCCAGTCTTTATATGTGGGAGATCAGTGTCAAAAGGAGGTGCTTATACAAAAAGCAGTATATTGGGGAACTATATAGAAAGAGTTACATAGCAAAACAACTGGGTCTTTTTCTCTGATACTTTAAGCCAGGAGTGGTCAGCCTTTGACATGGGCAGAGCTGTCCCTAGGTTATGGCGAATTGGGGCAACTGCCCTGGGCCCCGCACTTTGTGGGGACCCTGCAGAGCTGGGTGGAGCAGCTGCAGCCCCTTCCTCATGGCCCACCTGGAGCTGGTGGCTCAGACCTGTCATGGAAGAAGCACGGAGACCCCTCCCCTTTTGCAGGGGTACCACAGCCCTTTGCAGTGTTAAGGCCTCACACAGGCTGACCTGCCTCAGGCCCTGCACCCTCTTAGGGTTGGCTCTGGACATGGGTGTCACAAGTGGCATGGGAAGCCTCTGGACGTGGCACATGGCAGACTGGAGAGGGGACAGGCAGCACAGTGACAGATAGGGCAGAGAGCAGAAAGCAGAGCATCAGACCAGGCAGGGAGCCCAGGACAGGAAACAGAAAGCAGAGCAACAGAGTGGACTAAGAGCACAGGACATGGAGCAGAATGCGGAGCAGAAGGCCAGTCAGGGGAAAGGGATCAGAATGGCACTCGGGGATTAGAATTACACATGACAATTTGCGGCACCCTGGCCAAAAAAGGGTCCCCCACTGCTGTAAGATGGCTCCAAGTCACAAAAGTGG
Organism: Alligator mississippiensis; assembly: GCF_030867095.1. Taxonomy (NCBI): domain Eukaryota; kingdom Metazoa; phylum Chordata; order Crocodylia; family Alligatoridae; genus Alligator; species Alligator mississippiensis. The sequence goes on along the minus strand of NC_081824.1, from coordinate 110,703,448 downwards.
GATCTAAAAATGATTCTCAACATACAAAGCTATCACTGCATCATGGAATTGATGAGGCAGGAAACTTACGTTAAAGGGATTCAATTTCTCTTTGGTTTCTGCTTTTAATACATTGTGCCATTGTAACATTTCATAAAATTGTTAATGTTTCAAATTGTAATATTCCTCTGATACACCAAGAAAGAAGAGGGTAAAATATAGTGTTTGTAATCCTGGCTGTATGACTGTAATACACCTGGAATGAAATTAACAACAGATTAACAAGTGTTAATCTCAGAATCCCATAAGAGCTGGAACCTACTGCCTTACCCGCACAATATGTTTACTCCAATGCAAAGTAATTTATGCTGGATTTTAGTCTGCAATAAATTTACTCTGTAGTAAGGAGTGGACAGATGATCAGCTCTCCTAAAGTAGCTGTCTGGCCAGAAGGCAGAAGAGTCAATTTGCATTGAGCATATAGCTACCCTCAAGTAAGATTAGCAGTGGTAGTGGACATATGGCATGTATGCAGGAGTAACATTCTCTGAAGAAAATTTACATGCAACATCCTTGGAAATAGCTTTACACTAGAGGGCAGAATTTCCTTCAGACTAAATGCTGTGCATCATATATTTGCTCCACTTTTTCTCTGGAGTAAAGTGAAAATATTCCATGTGTGCCTGCACCCTAAATCTTGGTGATTCAGGAACATGTGTTCCAGACAGGAGTAAATGGTAAATTCAGCTTTAGCTTAAGCAAACATCCATTGCACCTACATTTTACAGCATTTTATGGAATGCCAGATCTATTTCTGGCAGGTTTACCAAAATGCCAAGTTTCATTTATCATAATTGTGGGGAAAAAACCTCTCGGATGCTTCTGTTGCTTTGAATTGGAGTCCAGTAGTTAAAGAGAATCTCATCTCATGTTTATAAAGAGTTAGCTTTTAGCTTTCTTGCTTGAAAACTAACCTGAATGAACAAGATAGCATCAACCTGCAATATTACAAATTCCATAAACTTTTATGTCAATCGCATGATTTGGTGAAGGGAAGGAGGAAGAGGGAACTGACATGAAAGATAGGGCTAGCAATAGTGCATCAGCCCATGCTACAAAAGATGATTACAACTGTCTCTTCTGCTCTGTTACAACATCTTAAGTAAATATTGGGTGCCTGTACATGTCGCCGTATGGTGATGTTGCTACGGTGCCGTGCTTTAGTACTTCCAAAAGGCACAGTAACCACCCGTACTAAAGTACGGCACAGAACGGATGGTTGCTGTGCCATGCGCATGGTGCATGGTTAGATTTTGCTTGCTATGGCAATGTAGCTGCTGATTACATGTAAACCCATGTAATCGCCACGTCACCATAGCTCACTGTATGGCCACATAGTGTGTTGCTATGTTGCCATAGGGCAACATGTGGATGCATCCATTTTATATTAAAATGGAGCTTTAACAATTTCCAATTTCCTCTTGAGTGCAGCTTGGCAAGGGAAAGGCACTAAAGATGATAAGAGGTTAACAAGTCTGAAGTAGTCATCCAGCTGCTCATGGCACGGTATACAAAAGAAGGGAGACCAGCTCTGAGAGAGAGAGAGGTGGCCAAAATGAGCAAAGCCTCTAAAGAGTTATTTGTACTTGATTGGCGTTTTAATTTTGTAGCTCTTTTGTTTGATGACCTTAATCCTATCATTGGATAGTGGAACAACCCAACAGGTGACACTCTAGCAGTTACCTTCTTGGACACCATAGAAGACCAGCTAGCAGATGAGGGTGCAAAATAAGTGGACACATTTTATCTCCTGGTGTCCTATCCAGCCTTCCCCACCTTATAGGCCACATTCAGAGCTTGGCAGCCTGTGGCTCCTGGGCTGAATCCAGCCCAGGAAACTATTGGATCCACCCCAGAGAGTTGGGGCCTACCTCAGACCTGCCACTGCCAGAGAAGTCTGTTGACTGGTGAGCTACATTGAACCACCTTGGGGGTTCTTGACTGAGCAGACCAGTGATCTCCAGGCGGATATTCCACCACCACAAGGCTGCACCCAAGGCTCCATTATTAGTGTAACCTGAGCTGCAAATCTGTGTCTGTTCTGGATTAAGATTTAAGGGTTTGTTTTTTTTCAATGGGCTGTATTTTAAGGCAAATGTGATTAGGTTCTCCACCCACCTTTTTCTGCTTGGACAAGAAAAGAGTGCGTGCAGCACACAATGTGATATGCCTCAGTAGCAGAGCTGGATATTGCAGCAAAAATATTTCTTGCATGATACCCACTCGTGTGTCAGTAATATTAATAATAATATGTAGCTCTTATGAAGCACGTTTCATATATAGGTCAAAAGTGCTTTACAAAGGAGATCTGTATCATCTTACTGCAGTAAATTCATTTGATATAGTTGTGTTCTCTCCCCCTCCTTTACACACACTTTCTCCACTTTCAGATCTGGTTATTCTACTTTTAATAATGCAAATATTAATAAAAACCTAGGAACAGAGACTCAGCTGGTATAAATTGACCCAGCTCCACTAGCTTCATGCTGGTTAACTCTAGCCAAGGCCTCCCCGCTCCCTCCAGCAGATATTGTAGTTATAAGTATTGATTTCAGCATGGCTTATGGGAATACACAATCAGGTATAGGATTGTCTCTACCACTTTATCTGACCAATTACATCTATCCAAAATTAGTTCGGATAGCAAAGAAACATTTGTAGAGAAAAAAATGACCCCCTCCCCCCCATCAAATACTTTAACACACTGAACAAATGAATGGAAATTGCAATTGGCTTGTAGATTTCCATGATTAGAAAATAAGACTAAATTCTTAAAACAAGTTATTTGGCATGAATTATTTACTCAACTCTGAAGTTATAATAAGGTCATCAAATTTACTTTCTCACTTTAATGATATGAAACAAGTGTTATCTTAGTACTAGGAAGAGAGATCTTATATAGTGAGTAAGATGCATTTGATCTGGCCTAAATTTACTCTGGTGTAAACTAATTTGATGTAAGCAGTTTTGGGCAGGCATCTACACATGCGAGGATTAGGAAGCAGATTTATTGTTCTTTGCACCAAGTTTCCTGCAGCCATGCAATGGGCCTCTGCCAAGTGCCCTACCACTTGGGGGAGCTCCAGGCTCCAGTTGCAGCTGCCAGCACCCAGCAGCCATTAAAAACCAGCCCCCTCTGTGGTGGCAAGAAGCCCCCACAGGCACCAGGAGGGCTGGGGAAAACCCCAAGAGCCCCCACAAGGAACAAACAGGCCCCCCCACACTCCAGAAAACTTACCTTTAGAGCATGGCCAAAGCCGGAGCCATGGGTGCACGAGCCGGCGTTATGCTGGCTCTTTAATCAGCTGCTCCCGAGGCGGGGGAGTGCCAGGCTGATTACGGTGGCTGGGGATGCCACTGTGGGAAACTTAAAAACCCCTCCAGAAGCCAGCAGGGGAGGAAAGAGAGAGAGAGAGAGCCAGCCGGGAGCATGCCAGGCAGGCGGTGACTCCTGAGGCTGGCAGGACTATCGTTGCAGGTGCTGCGCCTGCACTTGGAGCAGGGAGAGCAGTGTCCCTGCATTATGCTGGGGAAGACCAATCCCCGGCTGCCTGAATTTTGGATTCCATAAGAGTGTCTCTCTCTCTCTCTCTGAGAGAGAGAAAGATGCAAGATCACGGGAGCCCAGCCCTCTGGCACTAGGGTCTGGGGACTCCAGTTTCCCTAACATCCAGGCAACCGATCAGTGCCAAAGCTGATGCCTGACCCCTTAGTAAAGGGGCTAATGGGATGGCAGAACAATGGAAGCAACACCCAAGCAGTTGGTGAGTGAGTGGATGGGGTGTAAGGGAGGCGGAGCCCCGGGGAACGTCGTGGCACAAATATGAGTACCTCTGTCACCGGGTCACCCGAGAGGAAGAACACCACTGAACCCCTCCTTTCACCCAGTAACAGCAAGTCATGGCAAGAGAGTTGAGGGGGCACTCAGGTAAAGGGGAACAGGACGGTATTCACCATGCCCACTAAAGACGCCACACCCTTACTGCTCTCTGGCTAGCCCCTTCCCTTCCTAGGAGCAGTGTGCCCATCTTGGGTCAGCTCTCCTTGTTCACTCTGCCTCCCTGTGCCATGACTGCTCCAGCACTTGCCCCGGCAGCAACAACCAGTGCCCTGCACTCCCTCCGGCCATGGTGCTGGCCCCAATGTCCACCCCCCACCTTCGGCCCCAGGACAGCCATGCATCTGCCAGTGGTGGCTGGGGCACCAGGTGCAAGAGGTCCTGGCCAACCACTTCCTCTAGGACTCCCCACTCCAGCTCAGCTGTACCACTGGATAGGGACCCTCAACCCTACCTGCCCATGCCTTGCACCATGTTCACAGCAGACGTGTCAGAAGAACAAGATTTTATTACACTCATATCAAACAGAGCTCTATTCCAACCTCAACAAACAGTGCCCTCCCTCCCACATTCCTCCCCAACACACAGAGCTCCTGTCCCTCCACAACAAACAGAGCCCCTCCACCACCCGCACCACCTAACAACAATAGAAAATCCTCTTCCCTGTGCAAACTATTTACAAAATGTTGTTTGTGGTGTCCCAGAGTGCAGCGCCATGCAGTGGGGGCACCTAGGGGGCAGAGCCCAGCACCTTGGCCTCTGGGCATCCCCCTGCAGGTGTTAACATTGCTGCCAGTGCGGCAGGTGGGGGTTCGCTATGGGATGATGGTAGCCACTGGTCCCACAGTGTGGGCAGCTCTCCCTCTGGCAGGCACTGCCCATGGCTAGCAGGACTGGCATGCAGTCCTGGCCCTGCTGCTGGCACCTCTGGCTCTCCACCCACATGAAGCTGGGGCAAGTGGTGGGCCTGGGCCCAGGCCAGAGGGGTGTGGGGCCGGGCGGCAGCAGGTCTGGGGCAAGGGCTGGGCCAAGGGCTACTGTGGGCTGGAGGCACAACAGGACTTCCTCCCAGGTCCCGGGGGGGGCCTGCTGCAGAGCAACCGCCAGGGCCAGAACAGTGTCTAGCACCCAGAAGTCATCATCCATGGCCTGCACTGCCTGGCCCAAAATGGTATTCTGCTCCTGCAGCACCTACAGCCTCTCATGCACCAGGGCCAGGAGCTTGGCCTGGAACTCCTGGTCCTCCTGGTCCCATGCCCATGGGTGACATCCTCTGCCTGCCAAGCCCATGCATCCTCTGCACACTCATTCAAGACCACCACCATCCACTGGAGAAGGATGATACAGTCCACCTCTGGCAGAGCTGGTGCATCTGCAGTGCCTTGGCTATGGGCACCGGCGACCCAGAGACCGCATCACTGCTACCAAGTCTAGCTTCTCCCTCGCATTCAGGACCCTTTGGCTTATGGTATCCATACCTTGGTTGATACAGCCCTGATTTTGTGGCACTGGTAAGAGGGGCCATCTAGCAACATACACCATGTTTAGATTAACTTCCTTTAATTAAATATCATTGTTATCAAACAAAATACCAATATAAACCTCAGCTATCTAGGCTCCCAGGGTGTCCTTCTTATATGTTATTTCATTTTGGAATATCTACCACCAAAAATTTAATTACTTAAGATTTTTGTAGGTCACCAGTCCATTTGTTACCCATTATACAATAATGAATATCAGGACATCATGAGAAATGAAAGCCTTCTCAACAAATAACAAGAATAAAGCTTGCCTAAAAACAGTACAGTTTTTTCCAAGTCTGTCTGCTCTTTGTTATATTTTATACAAAGGCATGAAGAAAGTTAAATAAATTATAATATCATAATCCATGTAAATAGTTTGAAAGTCACAGATGGTTAGGATTATTATTTTGGTTAAAGAATAAATTGCGAGAAAAGATTAATTTCTAACCACAACATACTTTAAATATTGAGTATTTTACAACAACAACAAATGTATTTTTCCATGTTAAATCAATAACTCGACAGCAGGAAAGTACAGGCAATATGTGCACATGCTTTTGTGTAAATGCATTTGTTTCTCAATGAAATATTTCAGAAAGTATTATATTTGATGTCAGCAGTTCCTTAAACTATTGACACATTTGTAACTATGTGCTCTAAGGCAGTCAAAACTGTTCCTATTATTATCATGCTGTTTTTGATCTTACAATATTTGCAAGGGTTAGATTAATAAATTAATAGATTTTAGGGACTGGAAGGGACCTTACAAGATCATCAGGTCCGGTCCACCTGCACTTGGGCAGGAAAGACTGATGGGGTCAGATGACCCCAGCAAGGTGGGCGTTAAGATGCTTTTTGAAGATTACCAGGGTAGGTGACTATACCACCTCTGCTGGGAGTTTGTTCCCAAACCTTGGCACTCGAATTGTAAATAAGTTTTTTCTTATGTCCAATCTGAAGCAATATTCAATCATTTTGTGCCCATTGTTTCTTGTCTTCCCCTGGGGTGTCTTGGTGAACAGATGCTCCCCCAGGCCTTGATGTATGCCCCAAATATACTTACAGGCTGCCACCAAATCCCCTCTAAGCCTTCTCTTCTACAGACTGAACTGCAGCACCCAGAACTGGATGCAGTACTTCAGCTGCAGCCTCACCAAGGCCAAGCAGAGCAGGAGGATGACATCCTTAGTTTTGCTTGAGATGCATCTGTAGATGCATGCCAGTGTTTGATTTGCTCTGCTAGCTACAGCATTGCATTGGTGGCTCATGCTCATTCTGTGGCCTACACGACTCCCAGATCTCTTTCAGTTGTGGTCTGGCAAGCATAGCACTGCCAAGCCTGCAAGTATGTTGCAGATTATTCCTCCCTATATTATTCCTCCCCAGCACTTCACATTTCTCCTTGTTAAACATCATCAAGTTATGATCCGCCCACCTCGCAAAACTGTCCAGATCAGCCTATATCACCAGCCTGTCCTTGAATGTAACCACACACCCCCATAATTTGGTGTCGTCTGCAAACTTTGCCAGCACACTTTTAATACCGGAATCCAAATCATTGAAGAACATGTTGAAGCACTGGTCCGAGTATTCAAACCTGAGGGACGCCACTGGTCACCTTCCGCCATGTTGACTCAGTTCTGTCTACTAATACTCTCCAGGTCCTACCTCAGAGCCAGTTACCTAGCCACCAGACCATAAAGTAGTTGAGGCCACATTTTCCCAATTTTACCATGAGGACGTCAAGGGAGACTAGATTGAAGGCCTTTTTGAAGTCCCTGTATATGACATCAACCTCATTTCCCTTATCCAGGTGGTGAGTTACCTGATCATAGAAGGAAATGAGGTTGATCAGGCATGACCTGCCCACAATGAAGCCATGTTGGGTGTCCCCTAGAAAACTGCCTTCTCCTAGCCTATGAATAATGTATTCTTTGATCATTTTTTCCGGGCTTTTACCAGAGATTGAGGTCAAACTGATTGGCTTGTAATTCCCTGGGTCCTCCTTTCCCCCTACCTTGAAGATATGCACCACACTGGCCATCTTCCATTCTTATGGGACTTCTCCTGAGTGCCATGATTCCTGAAATAGCTTTGCTTTCTGAAATAGGTTGCATGATGACATTGGCCATTTCTTTCAGCACTCTTGGGTGCAGTTAATCTGATACTGCTGACTTGTAGATATCCAGCCTTTCTAAGTGTTCCCCCACAAGAACAAGTATGGGAGGGTGATCACCCCCACCTTGGGAAGGTGATCACCCCCGCACCTTGATCATCTTGTATCCTGTCAAGCAGGCTAACACCGTTGGACTGATGGAATACTGATGTAAAGTATTCATTTAGGAGTTCATTTTTCTCCTGAGCGTCGGTTACCAGCTGTCAAGGTTATTTGGGTAAATCTGATATCTTTTATTAGACCAGCTAAATACAGTAGTTGGAAATTTTTTTCTTAGCAAGCTTTCAGGTTTAAAAACCCTTCATCAGGCTGATGAAGCATCTGCAGTTGGTGTGTGTTCTTCCTGGATAGAATGAATAGTAAGGAAGACAGAGGCTGGTATGCGTGCAAGAAAGCCAGTCAGTGAAGATGTAAATTGAGGAGTCAGTGGGTGAGAGATTGGGGGGGGGGTGGCGAGGGGGAGGTCTCTCCTACGTAATTTCCATCAGGACATAGGTGCATTGCATGGTTATCAGCTGTCCCACTTCATTTATCAGGGGCCCTATGCTTCCCTTATTTTTTCCTGACTTCCTACACATCTAAAGAAGGACTTTTTGTTGTCCTTGATTTCAGTTGCCAATTTGAATTTGGTTTCTGCCTTTGCTTTTCTAATCTGCTCCCTTCAGGTGTGGGCTATTTCTGTGTACTCCTCCTTGGTGGTAATTTCTGACTTCCATCTCTTAAAGCTTCTCTTTTCAATGTCAGGAGGTGCCTGCGGGCCTGCAGGTGGTTGCCTGAGGGCGGTTGCTGCTTGCCCCCACTTCTTCCCTCGCCGCTGATATTGCCGGTGGCGTCTGCAGGCGGGCAGTCAGCTATCGCCCCTGGCTGTAGGCAGTGTCTGCAGGTGCTCCCTGATTACCACCACCATGCTCCTGCTGCTGTCAGCACCACTGTGTTCCCCCAGCCACCAGGGGGGCACACGTCGTTCATGATGAAAAGGAATGGACTTCGTTTGTGCTCCTAGGATTGCTTCCTTGAGGAACTAACACTCTTCTTGTATGCCCTTCTGCATCGGATGGTCCCACAGGGCCTTGACGACCAATCTCGTAAGCTTGAGGAAGTCAGCTTTCCTAAAATCAAGGATTTCTACCCTACTGACTGATTTCACTGTCTTACTGTGGATGGAGAAAGTGATCATTTCATGGTTACTGTTGTCTAGTTTCCCTTCAGTCCTTAAGTTGCTCACTAGATCATCCTCTTTGGCCAAAACCAAGTCCAGGAGTACCTTACCTCTGGTTGGCCCGTAGACTTCTTGGGTCAGATAGAATGCAAGTGAGGAAACTTTGTGAACAATCAGATCTTGCTGAGTGCTCATCCCACCAGATGTCTGAGTAGCTGAAGTCACAAGGCTTCTGTAGAATAAGGCACTCCTGCATGATAAGATTTGGGCCAAATCTTCCATTGGAAGTCAGCATAGCCTTGCTGAAATCACCAACTGAGTGATACAAATAAAGTCGGATCACCTTCACTGACTTATGCCAGGTGTAGATCTAAGTTTATATCATTCAAAATATATTACACATGAAGTGGCATATATATTAAATTGTAAGAAAATGAAAACATTTGGAAGGTGTTTGTTTCCAAGAAGACAAGTGATGCAGTTAAGGATGTCACTTGGCTCTTATATCTGTATGATAATATTCTGTCTTTTCTCTAAACTTTGAACTATGAAAATAATACAAATTAAGTCAATAACAGCCAGAAACAAAGGACAATAAACACATAGAAAGAGAAGAGAAAAAGTGTCATTGTTTGCAACCATTTTAACATGACCAGGAAATATGTAAAATCTTTGCAACCTGGAAGAAGAAGGACACTAATAAAAAAACAGTGCAGGATTTCTGTGACTCTAAATCAACTGAGACAGCATAATAAAGAGGAATAGCAACACTTGAATTCTTACTTTGTTTCAGTGTGGTCTTTAAAGCAATGATTCCTAGCCAGGGTATTGTGGCAGCCTGTCGAAGTCCTTTTAAGGGTGTTGCAGGGTACCTTTTAATATTAGCACTCTTGTAGACATCTATACATTATTCAAAAGATAAGCCCAGTAATTTCAAATAGGAATCCATTGTTTCAAAAACATTTTGACCTGTTGTGGTCTTTATGAGTTTTTTGCAAGAGAAGAACTATTCTTATTTTTTTTTCCATAGTCAAAAAATGAAAGCTAAGAGCTGGCATTTTTGAAGGGTGCCTTGAGTCTAACAAAGGATGCCTTGAAGTTTTAAAAGGTTGAGAGTCTTAAAACAGTTTATTCCCCCTACAGCAATCAGAGAAATCTAGTCTCCATGTACTTCACAACTACATGCCATCTAGTGACTTTTCTAGCAATTGCAGCATTTTTATTAAAAATGCCCTGGTTAAAGAAAATAATTGTTCTACCTGGTATGTATCTTAAGCTGCATCTGCTTCTTTCCCAGATCTGAAGAAGGGTATTTCGTCTCCAAAACAAGTCTAATGGGGCTCCCAGTTATACAGCTGGTTCAATAAAAGTTATTACCAAGCAAATCTTGCTTTTTGTATATTCCCTGGATCATCACACCTACAGTTCTAGTTTAGTAGTACAACACTAAACTACATTAGACACAAGAATTTTTGAGACATGCTTGTATGAAATAGCTGGTACAAAACTTTCTCCTGAAGTGCTTGATTATAAGGGTTCAGTCCTCAACTGTGCAGTGTTATAAACCTTAGTAGTTATGATTTAGATCCTGTAAATATAAAGTTGCTTTTGTATAATTAACATGTTTCCTGTTGTTGTGTTTTATTATTGTTTTGCCAATATAACAGTAATGATTAGTGGAGCTTTTTTTAAACTTTCAACCCAAGAAGGTCCTGGCCTATAGGGCTGTGAGAAGCTTCGGTTCCTGATTCAATTTGGCAAAGATCTGGCCGTATTTGGTGGCCAAATTTCCGAATCTGAATTGAATCAGAGGACCCTTTAATCTTTGCAAATTGTATCAGAACCTTCCAAATCAACTCGGAGAAATTTGGAAAGATTTGGAGATTCGGATATAGAGAGAGCTTTAAATGTTTTTTCTACATACCTCTAGGTATCAGGGGCTTGTGAATGCTGTGATGTTGGGGTGCATGGAGTATCTCACAGCAGCATGCGGAGTTGCCCAGCTTGCTCAACAGCAGACCCAGAAGTGGATCAGAAGCACTTCTGGTCTGCTTCCAGGAAGCGTGCTGGGCCCCTCCCCCCTTTCCTCCCGCCCACTTGGCTCAGTGACCGGTGCCTCCTAGGTCTGGCAGGGGCACCGAAAGTTCCCTTGTAGCCAATCGCCAAGCCAGGGAGATTTGTGTGTGTGTGTGGGGGGGGCAGCCCAGTGCACTTCCCAGCAGATCCAGTACTTCTGGTCCACTTCTGGGTTTGCCGCCAAGCACATGGAGGGCTCCCCCGCAATCCTGTGGGACACTCCATGCACCCCAGCATTGCAGTGATCATGAGCCATGCCTGCTACTTCAAGGTATATAGAAAAAACTTTTAAAGCTGTGTCTATGTCCCAATCGCTGATTGTTTGAATCAGCATCGAATCTTCAGATTCGGATTTGGCGGAATCAAATCAGGGACAGTGATCCAAATCAATTAATCGAATCACTGTCTCTGATTCAGGCTGATTCCAAAATCCAAATTGAATAGAGCCTGCACCCCTACTGGACTAGAGAGATGTTAGTGAGTTTCTTGCCATACCCCACACTACAAGAACTGGATCGAAAGCTAATAAAGCCTGTTATGATTTCACTTTAAAACTACTGTTAACATCAATAACTTATCTTTAAAATATTTTATAAATAGAAGGGAATGGAACTGGAAATGAAAGTCATTTGGCAGGCAGAAGGGCCCTGATTCGGCAAAATAGTGACATTGCATTGAAACCAATGGAGCTCTTTATTTCAATGTCTCTAATTGCTTTGCTGAATCTGGGCCAAAGGCGGCAAATGAGGATGATTAGCTAGGAGTGTCCACATATAACTCTGGTTTGGAACATTTGCATCCTCTCTCAGCTCAGCTCATGTGCACTCCTTAATAATTTGCTGAGGCTCAGAGAGATTTCAAAGGGCCTTACCCTGGTGCTCTGACCCTGTAAGCACTTAAATACTTGTGTCATGTTACACACATGAATAGACCCTTTCTCTTGAAGCAGGCTACTCATCAGTTAAGGCGCACACTTGCGTGATCACAACTGTATGTTGTAATCTGTTTAATTTATTCATTCTGACTAAGGTTATACAATTCCTAGAAACATCTGGATCTGATATTAAAATGTTTTCTATTGTAATTAGGGTTTTTTATATGTTCCACAGTATTTATTTTTAAGAGTCCCTTACAATTTAATGGAACAATGATTTCAAAGTGTTATAAAAGTTATTACTGTTTTCAGATGAATTTTTTAAGTGAAAATTGGAAACAAAAATCAGATAAACACTAGGTCTTCTGTTCCTGATGCAGGAATGTCTGAAAGAATGGTTTTATTTACTGCTGTCCAGAATATATAAAGAGGCACTTGCCCTAATTAATGGCCTATTTTCACGGAAGGCTTTTAATTAAAGAGTGACATTTATGAAGAGGCAGCAAGATGATGCATGATGTGTGATTACCACCTGGCCTACTTCTGTGTGACTAATGCTCTTGAAGGAACAGGTGGAACTCACTTTCAATCTGAAAGTTATGTATAATACAGTCACAAAGGAAAGTGGAATGGAAGAGAAAGAAGAGATGCTACGTTTGTGATGGGACACAGGCACCTAGGTACCCAGTGGGATCCACAGCCATGGGTCAGCTCTCATCATGCATTGTATAGGTAAGCACATGAAAAAGGTAAGGTAGGCCATAGGAAATATTGAGAACAGGTATATCTTAAATCATGCCCCTCTCTGGGGCTTTGCATCTTACTCTGGGCTTCAAAGGGGTATCTCTCATCACTCATGATTCACAGCCTTGAAACCTCTCCTCAACACCATCTCCTTTCTTTAAAGAAGGGAGCAGAGGGATAGTGCTTTCTTTCAAAGCATGGTTGGTAGAAGCAATAGTGGTGCCCTCTCCTTTGTATCCTGTAACATAAAGATTAGAGAACTCAATCAGGCTATAGAGCTGGATTCAATTCCATTCTCTGCCTGAAGGGTCTGAACCCACATCTCCAAGGAGTTTCCCATACCCACAGACAATTGGGTATTTCAATCTCCACCATCCTGACTGAGCATTCTTACCATTAAGTTATTAAAAAAAGGTGGGTAGTAATATCAACTTGTCTTCTAGTTATGGTTTGCGCAGACATTACACATTTACCGACTACTTAACACCTACCAGGTTAATCTCTTCAGGCAACGTAGGCAGAAAAAGGTCTAATTTATGAGGGAATTGGGGCCTGAACCAGGAATTGAACTGTTCAGCACTGTCAGTGTGTGAGTTCCTTCTAGGCATCCTCAGAAATAGAATTTTAGGTGGCTGGAGAACTTTAATTTTGAAATTGTAGGAACCCATGGATTCTAGGTACATCTGAAGATAAGCAGCAACTGAGGGGATTTTAAAGATCAAAGTTTTGGACATGGGCAACTGGTACTACCTTGGTCAGGGGGCATACGTGCTGCCCTAGTGACTAGTCAGCAACCAGGGGGGTGTCCCCCATGGCCAATCTCACTGACTGCAGACGGGTCCCCCCAAGCCTCCCACTCCCCAGCTGGCACTTGGCGGGGGGGGCACTGGCACTCCCGCCTCTCGCCTAAGCAGGTAGTGCAGCCTGTCAGGGGGTTCACCAGCACTCGCAGGGGGTGCATGTGCACCCCTGTGCACCCCCTAGAAGTCACGTTTTGGACTTAAATTTCTACAATGGGAGTTGGGTAAAATATAGGTGCCTGCAGAGCCATTCCCCGGGGGGGGAGGGGGGGAGGGGTGAATAGGGGTGACCGCCACAGGGCCCATGCTTTGGGGGGCCCTGCGGACAGTGTTGTACAGGCCCTGTGGACAGTGCCATTGGCATGTGCTGAAGGCGCGATCACTCTGTATGGCTGCCATGCGTTGCCAGCTTTGTGCTCCAGCCACTTACCCCTCCCCCCCGCACAGGTGCCTCTGTGCTTTTGGTGGGTATAGCCCTTAGTGAGTGTATCAGTATATATTTGAGCCTGCTCAATTAAGTTCACAAATCAGATGATAATGTTAGCAGTTTGATAATGATAGTCAACAGGGTATTTAGTGAACTGATTGTGGACGTGGGAACAACTTGCCCTAATTAGCAAGGGAAGTTTAGGCTAGCTATTAGGAAAAAGTTCTTACTAGGAGGGTAGTAAAACACTGGAATAGGTTACCTAGAGAGGTGGTGAAATCTCCATCCTTGGAAGTTTTCCAGACCTGGGGGGTGAACTAGATGACCTCATGAGGTCCCTTCCAACCCTACTTTTCTATGATTCCATGAAAAACAGTGTCATGGATATTTTATGTATTCATTGGAGAGAGTCCAGCTGAGGGCAACAGAAATGGTAAAGGGCTGAGGGACATGGCTTATGAGGAAAGACTGAGGGAACTGGGCTTTAGTCTAGAGAAGAAAAGACTGAGGGGGGATTTAATAGCAGCTTTCAACTCCTTGAAGGGTGGTTCGAAAGAGGATGTAGCTAGAGCGTTCTCAGTGGTGGCAGATGACAGAACAAGGAGCAATGGTCTCAAGTTGCAGCAAGGGAAAATTATATGAGATATTAGGAAGAATTTTCTCTCTAGGAGGTTAGCAAAACACTGAAACAGGTTACCCCGGGAGGTGGTGGAAGCTGCATCCTTGGATGTTTTCAAAAGCCAGCTGGACAAAGCTTTGGCTGGGATGATCTAGTAGATGATCCTGCCTTGAGCAGGGGCTTGTACTAGATGACCTACTGAGGTCCCTTCCAGCCCTAGTTTTCTATAATTGGAATTCAGGTCTCCCTGAGAACTAAGCTGGGATCTGTCATTGCCTGGCTGTGACAACAGGACTGGATTAACCCTTTAGTGGGCCCTAGGCGGACAAATTCATGGGCCCTGGGCTGGTCAAGGCCCCCGTCCCCACCCTGGCACTGCTGCCTGTGGGGAGCAGGGCTTGGAGTTGCCACTAGGAAGCAGCCACCACAGCAGTGAGGTCGGTGGAGGGGAGGGGAAGGAAAGAGAAGGGAGGTGGACGGGGCCATTTGCACTGCTGCCATGGATGGTAGGACCAGAGCTGCCTGGAGCTTAGGGCCCTGGGTATATGCCTAGTTAGCCTATGTATTAATCTGGGCCTGTGTGACAAAAGTGTTTCTACTATGAAAACAAATATTGCAAACAATGAGTTTCATGTTCTTACACATCACCTAAGACCTGGAATTCAAGCTTTGTTCTTTCTGGTTATTCCACCATCAGAAATAATAATAGAGTCACTCATGTGTAAGTAATGGTGGATTTGGACCTGAAATTAGAACTTGGGCAATAATTCTGAAGATGATCTGATTCTCCCAGAGTTACACACAAACAAAGATTTTCAGGATGACTCCCAGAACCATGCTCTTTAGTACACTACCATGGTTTTGTTGTCTGAAATTTTGCGTTGTTATATAATGAAACAGACAGAAAACAGTTGCCACCCTGTTCAAGTGACTCTCAGCCTAAGGGATCCCATCTATTTTTAGCCAACCCTCTCCCCCAGTCCTCATTCCATGGTTGTCTATCAACATGAATGCCGTGTACCCCCAAAGGCTGGAGGGTACAGTGAGCTCCAGCAGGTGGAGGTGGTGGCAATGTTGGCAGTGGGAGCATGGTGGCGGTAAGTGGGGAGCTCCTCCAGGCAGCTGCAATGCTGTTGGTGGCTGGGGGTGGGGGTGGCAAATGCCGACCTTTGGTCAGTGACCACCTGCAGACGCCACTGGCAGTGTCCAGCACCAATCACGGACAGCCCGCAGATACCGCCAATCATGTTGGCGGCGAGGGGGGGGGTGGCAAGCTTCGACCACCCGTAGGCGGTGCCAGCAGTGTTAGTGGTGCCTTTTCATAGGGGGTGTACTGCCATGCTCAGGGGTACATATGCACCCACAAGCACCCCGTATGCATTGCCAACATCTATCAACATCTTTAAAAGCTGTTAACTACATAGCCACAAAAGTGTGCAACAACCTATTACTCATTAAAGCTATGATCAGACATGTTACTTACCCTAACTTCTGCTAGGTGGCAATATGCTACCTACAAAACCAGGGGATTTGCCGGCATCAATAATTTGCATAAGATCCTTGCTTAAGGCATAATTGTCACTTTGCCATAAAACCTACCCTATTTATTGCTTCTCTTTCCCACAGCAGGATTTATTTCTATGAGCAGGATTTGGAGAAAGATGCATTCCACTCAGGAGGTTTCTACATTAGGATCTCTTCTGTTTTCGAGAAACAGATGTAGAACTAAATGCTGTAGCAAGTGTATTTATATTTAGGAAGGGAAAAAGATAACCAAAATCAAAGGGCAATAACTACCCCAATAGCAAAATATAGGAAACATACCTGCTACTGCAACATTATTCTTTTTTTTTTCATTCCAAGGTAAAAATTAACGGGAATTAACTCATTGTTTGAAGTTATTGCAACCTGTAATTAGGATATTTAGTATTTCTGTAATAGCATTTTCTTTAAAATCACTCAGAGAACTCTTCTGGGTGCTCCCAATATCTCTCCTATGCTTTTTAATAATATCACAGATTTTTAGGTTTTTGTTCACATAACAAAAAACCTACCCAAAATGAACTAAGAGTGAACTATTTCTAGTTGCTTCTCTGTTGGCCATTCTATGCGCATTTCTCTGTCGCAGCTCCTCAGACTTAATACTTACATGTTGACTTTAGGAACAGAATTCTAGTTCCAAAAATATCACCTACAGGTTTTAAATAATCATATTTAATCAGAGGGATCAATGTTAGGGAAATTTGTATTTGATACCAAAATTAAAAACAGGTGGAGAGGAAGCACATGCAAACCTGCTTGCACAGGAAATAGAAATGAAATAGAAATAAAAATAAAGAAATAAGTACAGGGAAAGAAATCTGGGTGTTGTGTATTAGCATTGGTATAGTGGACTGTTGGAAGGATTATCCATATGTAATGTTTGCACAACAGTTTGACAACAAAGTGCTGCCTAAGCATTCAATACACATTTTTGGCTCAAATACACATATGTCTGAATACAAAGGATTTGAATTTTTCCACACAATGATGTTAACAAGGCATTAACCTCATTGTCGTCACTGAAGCAACATTAGTAATGAAAAAAATGGCATAAATCAGTGGAGGATTAAGTCCTAACATCCCTGTGGGGCAATATTATAAAGGTTAATTAAGTGTTGCTTTAATTTACTTGCTTCGCTTCTGTATACTTTGGGCAGGGATGCCTATCATATTCTGAGCCAAATGAGTGGCTGCCCTAGGGAACCCAAAAATGGCAATTTTTTTTCTGTTGTCTGATTATTATCATCATTATCTCTGGCAAAGGGGGGGCCAATACTAAACATTTGCCCGGGACCTCCAGGAGTCTATGTCACCTTGAGTAGCTACCTTGTATTAGCAATTAACATGCCACTGTAGACTGCTGAGTCTCAACTAGGGTGCTGTGGTACCCAGAGGTGCCTTAAGATCCTTTCAGGGATGCTGCACAATGTTAGTACTGGTAGGTGTGCCAAGATAAATAAACGCAGAGATTTCAAATAGGAATCCAGAGTGTTAAAAACATTCTGCCCTGCAGAGGGCTTTCTGGGTTCTTTGCAACAGAATTGCTCTAGTATTTTTCTGTTGTCAGAAAGCAAGCGAAAACTAAGAGCTGGCATTTTTGGTGGGGCTTGAGTTTAACAAGGTTGAGGACCACTGCTGTAGGTCTGGGGTTAGATCTGCACTGCAAGGGAGCTGTGTGGAGTTTTTTGGGGTTTTATTTTTGACCTACGGATATCCAAAAAAACCCTCAGGAAAAAAAAAAAGCAGAGCAGCGCATGTGTGGGCAGTGTGTGTCACACAAAACCAGAGCCTGGCTGGCTGGAGCTGCACTTTGGCTGTTGGCCAGGCTGTGTGTGGCAGGAGTGCTGCTGCTGCAGCCCCGGGAGGCCCCAGGTACAGGTAGACAAGGTTCTGTGGGTAGACTGATGGAAGGGACCTCGCAAGATCATTGTGTCCAGCCCCCTGCACTAAGCAGGAAAGACAACTGGGGCCAGGTGACCCCAGCGAGATGACTGTCCAGTTTCCTCTTGAAGATTTCCAACGTAGGTGATTGCACCACCTCTGGATGGAGTTTATTGCAGTCTGGACACCCTGACTGTGAAGAAGTTTTTCCTAGTGTTAAGCCTGAAACAGAGTTTGTTGCCATTACTCCTGGTTTTCCCCAAGGGTACCCTGGTGAACAGTTGTTCACCAAGCCCTTGATGTATTCCTCTGATATAACAGTAAGCTGCTACCAAGTCCCCTCTCAGCCTTCTCTTTTTTTAGGCTGAAGAGACCCAAGTCCTTCAGCCTTTCCTTGTATGGCTTGCTCTGCAAGTCTCTGATCATACAGGTGGCTCTTCTCTGGACTTTCTCAAGCTTTTCCATGTCCTCGATGAAGTGCAGTGCCCAAAACTGGATGCAGTACTGCAGCTGCAGTCTCACCAGTGCTTAGTAAATGTGGTATCTTTTATTAGACCAATTCAATAGTTGGAAAAATTGTTCTCGACAAGCTTTCAGGCACAAACACCTTTCTTCAGACATCAGGAGAATACACATATATACATACATACACACACATATATGTGTGCATATACATGTGTGTATGTATATATATATGTGTGTGTGTATACATGTATGTATATATATGTGTGCATACACACACAAAATGCAGGTCTGTGAAAATGCAAATGTATATGTGTATGTATACACACACACACACTTGCTTTTTCACAGACTTGTGTTTTGCATGTTGGCTTCTATTCCATCCAGGAGAACGCAAAACAGCAGCAGACTCTCCCTATGCCTGAAAAAGGGTGCCTGTGCCCTAAAGTTTGCTGAGAACAATTTTTCCAACTATTGCATTGGTCTAATACAAGATATCACATTTACCCACAGAACCTTGTCTGCCTATGTACACATGTATACATACATGTGTGCCTGTTTTACACATGCATGAAAGACAACTGCATGTTGTCTTTCATGCAATGTTATACATGCATTATGCATGTATGCTTGTAAATATGCATGAGACGCATGCAGATGACATGCATGTATACACTTGTGTGTGTGTACATAGGAAGGTGTACACACATGCATGCATATGTGTGTATGCACATGGACAGATGCATACGCACATGCATGTACGTGTGTGTGCGCATGGGCAGGTGGACACCCACATGCATGTATATGTATATTTGTGCGTGTGTGCACGGGCAGGAGGACACCCACATGTATGTATATGTATATTTGTGTGTGTGTGCATGGGCAGGTGCAAACGCACATGCATGCATACGTGTGCACGGGCAGGTACGCACATGTATGTATATGTATATTTGTGTGTGTGTGCATGGGCGGGTGCCCTGGGGTTGGGCCGCGGGGCCGATCTCCCCGCGGTGGGCAGGCCCCCGGGCCGCTCGCGGGCCCTTTCCCGCGCGGCCGCAGGTTGCCGCGGAGCCTGTTCCCAGCCGCACCCGGAGCTGGCGCGGGGGCGAGGAGGCGCGGGGGCGCCAGGAGCCTGGGTCTGTCTGTCCCGAGGGGAGCCCGTGCGCAGCAGGTAGGGCAGGCCTGGCTGCTGGGCCGCAGGCCCCTGCCCTGCGGAGGGGGGTTGCCGCGCTTCCTGCGAGCGAGGAGCCCGCAGCGCTGAGGCCGGGTTGCCTGCAGCCAGGCTGGGAAACCTGGAAGGGCCCCGAGGTCCGACTGGCAGCTCTGGGCGCGAGGCAGTCTCGTAGCTAGGGGAGGCTGAGCTGAAACATCCTGTCATAACTCAAGCGCATTAAGTCGTGGGTGCTGGTGCTGGTGCTGGTCCCCCCGACGGGTTATGGAGGAAAGGCTCATCGGAGCAAGTGCAGAGGGGGAGCTGGGACCAGGGCTGGGGGTCTCGGGGAATTCGAGAGAAATCTTCAGGAGACTGTGGAGAGAGTCACCAGGGCGCGAGATAGATGGAACATTCACGGAAAGAAATATTACATGTTGAATCTGATTTATACAGTTGTCCAGTGGGTTTTTAAAATGTAATAGGAATGCATGCTTGCCTTCCTGACAGGAAGTGATGAATGTCAGTGCATCATGTGATGAAACCTGGAATAGATTCAAACAGATCTAGCAATCCTGACCAGGACTCAGGACTCCTCTGTCTCTCCTGGAAACCACATCCCCCCAATAAAACAAAACAAAACAAACAAAACTAAAGCTTTTTAAGAGGAGGCTAGACATACCGGGGTTGTCTGACCCCAGCACTCTGACCCCTAGATGGCTGGAGTTGTTTGACCCCAGCACACTTTCCTACCCAGGGCAGGGGGTTGGATTTGATGATCTGCTCAGGTCCCTTCTGACCCTAACATATATGAATCTATGAATCCTATGCTTTTTTTCCCTAGTTACCTAGACACAGTGTAAAGACTACAGGAACAGCCTGCCTAGCCCTAGAAGGCTGTTCATTTACTATAGAAATAGCCTGGCCTAAGCTTCAGGCACATGGCTAAAGCTCCTTACTTTCTGCTTGGCAGAACACCTTATGCCTGAAACCACGGGGACTGTTTAAGGTTTCTTTGGAAGGTTTGAGAACTCAGACTTTTAAGTTTTACCGAGTATACACGTAAATGCAGTGCAGTTAAATAACAAGCAGATATTAATGGGTTGTAATTATGGCAAATTAAGTTTAGTACCTGTAATGACAAGTACTAAATGCACTGTAATCAGCACTACTGTGCATTAGTGCAAATGAACACTTTCGTGATGTTAATGCACATTACACTAAATCTGCACATTAGCATGGATTTTGCCCGCTTTGATAATGCACAGTAGAATTAGTCTGCACATTAAGCATCTTATGTAGATGTATCCTGTGAGGCTGAAAGCTCCTATGGACTGAAGGGCCTCAAGTGTTTTGCTTAACTGATACCAGAGAACCAGTTTGTTACAATGTAAGTGGTCAGCAGCAAACTGGGACTGGCACTGTTTTATGCAGTTCGCAAACCATGAACTTGTCTAGTATTTGTGTAAATGGAGTGCACTGTTTTTAACTTGAACTAACCCTAACTGGAACCTAGTTTTCAGAAAGCATTGAATTTACCCCCCTTCTGAAAATCAGAAAGCTTCGGTAGATCTGAAAATTGAGCAGACCCAAATTTGGCATCTGATATTCTCTTTTGAAAATATTGGGCTCTGTTTCTTAGTTAAGCTGTTTTGGAGGAGGGAATAGCAAGTGGCGACATTTGGAAAAACCTTTTTGGGGAGAATTCTGCATCCTGGGGAATGTTTTGTATGAATTTCTTCACTCTTTTTAAGAATTCACTTTAGGTTGGTGAACCCGGCATGCCAGTCTTCAGGAAGGCAGGTTAGGCTATCATGGAACTGCAAGAGTAGGGAGAAAAATATTCTTTAATAAAAAGATTCACTCACTAGACTGAAGACCTATTGAAACATGCATTACGAATCCTCTGCAACTTGACTGATTGTGTAAGAAACAGCAAGTGGATAAAGCAGTTGCATATATTCTTTCCTGTAGAGCTGGGGAATTTGAATTCCCATATTCAGAAATAACTTGAGTAGAGAAAATTGCAGGTACAATTACAAAGACCATTTCTGGCCTGAAGCATAAAACACACCGTAATAGCTCAAGCACATTAAGCCAAGCTCACATTCTGTTCTCTTGATTGATGGGGAGTTATGACCATCTCTATAGACAAAGCATATTTTTGAGTACAGTGTATTCTAGGTGAATTTTTAGAGGAATGGTTCTGAAAGTTTGGCCCATGGAGTCTAAAGCTGCTAAGCAGTGAGAAAGACATTCACCCTTGGGAATGACTTCTATAATTCAGTGGAGTTAAAGCAGAAATTCATTTAGCCCCATATAGATTATCATCTAGAATTTGGTGGAGAAAAGGCATAATTTTCAGAAGAGCTGTACAAGGAAGGAGCATATCTTATACTTATTGGGCGCATTTACTGCATTGCATGCAATTAATGTGCCCCAATAAACTATGGAACAATAAACTCTGGAATTTTTTGTTCCCATTTGAATGTGCG
Source organism: Alligator mississippiensis (assembly GCF_030867095.1). Classification (NCBI taxonomy): domain Eukaryota; kingdom Metazoa; phylum Chordata; order Crocodylia; family Alligatoridae; genus Alligator; species Alligator mississippiensis. Next base: position 110,681,643 of record NC_081824.1, on the reverse strand, counting down.
TCCAGGAGCAAAAAACTCCAGAGCAGATTGCTCCTGAGTTTATTTGTGCACACCACATTGAGCCTGGTCAGGCTGGAAGGGGATCAAGGGGGTCAGTCTGCCAGCCTAGGGCTGCTCCAGCCATGCTCATGTGCTGCGGGGAGGCTGGCTGGGGCATAGGGTGTCTCAGTGCAGGTCTAGCAGGTAGGCAGCCCCTGCGCTGAGGCACACCACACCCCAGCCAGCCGCAGAGCGGCACATGGAGACGGGAGCGGTCAACCCAGGGCTGCTCCCCTGTCTCTGCATGCTGTGGAGCTCCTGCTGAGGCATGTGGAGATGAGGGAGCAACTTGCTCCCCCACCTTTTTGCACTCAGGCACATGGAGATGGGAGAGCAACCAGCCCAGGGCTACAGAGCCCCCATGCTGCTGAGGAATGCTATACCCGAACCAGCTGTTCCACTGTAGACACATTTTAGGGTGTGTAGACACACACATTTTGTACAGCTGACAGGTCGAAGAGGGTGATGAAGAAGTCTGGTGCAGATCTTTGGTTAGGGAGGGGTCATTAAGATAACAGCCTTCTGGCTGCAGGATCCAGGACAGCCACCATTGTGTGGGAAAGGAACATCCAGTCTCAAGGTCCTGAGGTTGCGCTCTAGCACTTGCTGCAAAACTCAGTCACCTAAAAAGTAAAAGGAGAGAAGGTGAGTGTAGGCTTTGTTGGAACATTGATTCATATACATACTGCAGTGCTCACACAAAGGCCTTCCTAAAACATTGGCTAGAGCACGCCTGAATGCGCCTGTTGCATGAGCTTTTTACATAAGCAAAAATTAGCTTGTGGGCCAGATGTGCACTAAGGAGATGGGCAGGGGAGATGGCTGTACAAGATACAGGATGTTCCAGATACGGGAACACCCAGATTAGGGTGAGAAACACACCCATGGTATAGGAAGGTTTAATATATTCAAGATATTGGTGGAATATAATGTAATTTGTTTTGATCCCTGTATAAAAAGAGAATTAGAAAGTATGGGAACTTTATATTGGCCTGGGGGAGCATACATGGTGTTTTGACAATACCTTTTCAGAGGCCTATACATGCATTAGCGCCTTGTCTGTCAGATCACAAGTGTGTCAGAGCCATGCCTTGTAGGCAGCAAACCTGTCTGAGCCTTTGCCACTGAACTGAGCCTGTGGTCATTCTTTAAAACAAGATTGGTGTTGGAATCTCTTGGCTGTGACTTTGCTGACACTGGAGCCCCTGAGATTTCAACACTGACAACACATCAATAATGCCCAGCGAAGACAGTGATGACAACAAGAAGCATATTTTTTTTATTTTACATAGCAATTCAGATAATAAACCTTCCCTAACGTTTAAACATAAATGTAGCTGTGGAGTGGAGGGATTAAATAAAAAAGCAGGTTCCACAGCATACTGCAAGATGTGAAAATGCTTTAAGGTCGACTCAGAGAAGAAAATGGAATGAGCACAAAATATGAGACATTTTCAGTAATTAAAAAAATTGAAGAGCATAATGGGTTACAATTAGAGGCATTAATTCTGTAATACTGAGACCCAAAGAAGTGTAGAAAAGAAAAGAAAAACAAAAACAAATTACAAACAAATTATAAAATTAGAGAATACTTGGTTTGCCAATCAAATAGTTGACCTGTTCAGAATAATAGTGTCTGCAGTTAAAAAAAAAGAGGGGGTGGGGATGAGAGCACGGACATGGAGTAAACAAAATGAATGGTAAGGGCAGTGTAGTAATGTTAAATGTGTATTGTAGTGTTAATTGAAACTTTTTTTCAAGTCACTTATCTGTTTTTAGTAGATCAGTGACTCTATTCAGAGCATCTTAGATTAATTAGTTCCTTCTCCTCCTCCCAATTCTGTTTTTCCAAAGCTAGGAAAGCAGCATTTCTAGGGGTTAGGACAGGACTCCCGGGTTCTGTTCTGTTCTCTTGTCTATAAATACTTTATTGGTGGGTTATGCTTATCTGTAAAATGGAGGAACTGACTATTATTTTCTTCTACAGCATGCTTCTAAGGATTTCAAAGGTCTTCACAGACGTTAATGATATTAGCCTCACATTGTAACAGTGACGCAGGAAAACATTCTTCAGTGGTGTAACAGATTGCTATGCAGGCATAATTATATACTACCTGTGCATGTAGCTCCTCTATGTACCAATCATTAAGGTGGCTCTTAGTGTCCCCCAAAGACAAAACAGTGGATAAAGTGGAAAAGGGCCAAATTTAAAGAAACATTTAGTCCCGTCCTCTCAGATCTGCTACTTCCGACTGCTGATGCCTGACTGTCAGTTCTGATCTGTGAACGACTATGGTAAGGGTATTGAACTCCCCCCACCCCATTCCTGCCTCTTCCATGTACCCCCTTCCTTCTTCTTCCCACTCTTTCTCATTTTATGAACAGCTGCATCTGACTCTCCTTTTCCTCTACCCCTCTATGTTGCTGTTATCTTCTGTCTACAAACTCCTTTCTATCAGCCTTATTTTTTTTAATTTTGACTCCTGGCTCTGTCTCGCCTCACAATTTTCTACACACATCTGTGGCTTCAGCTTCTGTACTGATGACCAATAGAATGCCATGTGGGCCCAATACTTGTCCTTACTGCTTAACTCAGTGTAAGGTCCTTGTTTAACTCTTCTACTTGTCAAAAGGGCTGTTTGCTTGAGCTGGTTTCTAAGCATAACTTTATTCCTGATCTGTTTCTTGCTCATTTCTCCCTCTGACCATCACCTACTCTCTTTAAATGGTGTCCAGCAGCCTTCACATTGTATCCTGTCACTTACTCTTTCTGTGCCTTCCACCCTTCACTGGTGTTGATGACTTCTTATCTGCTCCCACTCCCTCCTCTCAACCATTTCTTCCTTCTCCTCCGTTGATATACTGCTTGATACTCTCCACATGGCATTGTTCTTCACCCTCTACTCTTTGTTCTTTTCCATCCTAAGATCTGGCCACTCCTTTCAGATCTCAGCCTTGACTCACCCCCAACACTTGTTTACTCTGGTCCTGCTATTCAGAGTGTGTTTGGTGAAAATCTCATGATCAGATTGATTTTCTCTACTACATGTGCGGGCCGGGCCCCGATCCCGCCCTCGTCGCCATGCGCGGCAGTGATTCCGATCCCATTCTGGCCGCCACGGGCGAGCCGGGAGCGAACTGGGGTCATACCGGACCTGTCTTCAGTGCACAAGGGCTGTGGCCAGCAGCCCGGGCACGCGGGGCTGGAGAGAACCGCGGGGCAGTTTAGCGTACGCGAGTTAGTATTAGTTACGGAGGTGTAATGGTTGATTGAAAAGATTGTTTACTTACACCCAAAGATGGTATTGGTGTAGGCTGGACAGGTTTCCAGGCACAGCTCCCGCTTGAACCCTTGTTGGAGGACTCTGACAAATCGATTGCTCCCACGGAGTTGTTCAGGCTCCGCGGGTCCGGTTAAGTTGGGTTCAAAAAGTTTCCCCGGAGTTACTTAGGCTCCGCGGGTCCGAAGTTACAGGAAAGGGATACGTCTGGGATTGCGCTCGGCGACGGGGAGAGGCTAGAAGCGAAAGCTCCGTAGGCTCGGTTCCATTGCCTCTATTGCCTGCTTAGGGGAGGCGCGTCGGGTCCGCGAGGGTCTGCAGCGCTTGGAGATCTTCACACAGAATCTCTCTCGTCCTCCCTCCTCTGACTTGGGCGGAAACTACCCAAGCCTTTTGTACGGCTAGCAAGCCAATCGCTAGCCGCCACGTGTGCCTAAATTAGGAATCAGCCAATAACGTGGCGCGAATCCTAATACAAATGGCGGGAACTTCTTTACAGCGTGTATCACTACGATGTAAGAAAGAGATGCACACTGCAAAGAAGCTGTAATCTGGCGGGAAAACCCCCGTTGCACCAGAGTTCTCTCTAGCAGCAGAGAACTCCACCGTGCAAAGAAAGCGACAAATTGGCGGGAAATAATTTAGCGGTGCTGAAGCGCACACACAAACAAAAAATCACAACTTTGGGTTGTGACACTACAAATACCATTTCCTCAGTCCTAATCATGTATCCACCTTCTCATAGCCAATAGTCCTGCCTCCACTTCTGTATGGGATCTTCCAAGAGAAGACCAACAGATTACAAACCGGCTTTCCCTTCCTCGTCTTCTGAGGTCGCTCCCAGGTGATGCATTACTCTCCTTGTTTTCCTCATGCTCACTCCATCTCGTTCCATGCTCTTCTCTGAATTTTCCTTCCCAAATATGCTTTAATATTTCCCACCCTGTCAAAGTGGATCTCAACAAAGGGCTTTAATGGCCCGTCCCTAGCCAAAGCCTTCCACCAGACATCATCATCATCAAATGCCTGCCAGCTGTTTGTGACAGCTGACCGGTTCTTGAAATCTTCTTCCCAGCTTTGGCTTCCATCACTCTTTCCTCTTCTGGTTCTCTTTCTGTTTCTCTAATTGTTCCTTTACAATGTCTTTTGAAGTATCTTCCCCAGCCTCACTCCATATTTCTGAGGGCTTTGTCTTTGGTCCTCATCTCTTTGAATGCATGCTATTTCTTGTTAATGTCATCTGCACGTACAAATTTGGCTACTCTTTCTGTGCTGGTGGCTCATAGATCAGGCTTTCTACAACTCATTTCTTATGCAGCAACTGAAATCTCAGGCTGTTCCTTTAACAGCTGTCACCTTATGCTCCATGTGGCTAAAACAGAGCTGTTAATCTCTCCCCTCCCTGTTCACCTTAAAACCCACCCTTCTACCTCCATTTTTAGTCAGGGAGGCCTGTAACCTGGGCATGATTTTGACTTAGACTTCTCTATTTTCTAAACTGGTGGTTCAGGGTCTCATCCTCTTTCATGTTTTTTTATGGTAAAATTCTTTGCTCTGGCTTGCATAACCTGCCTTACTCATATCCATTCAGAAGGCTTATGCAAAAATTATTTCCCTGGCCCATCATATTGACCAAGCCATCTGTCATTGCATCCCTCTGTGCTACTCTTTTGGCTGCCTCTAGCAATTTTACTAGCAATTCCCCACTGATACAATGTGCCTTGCTGTCACAGTTGGAGAAACAATCTGCATGGTACTGCATACCTAGAATGAATGTGGAGTCATGAGTCATAGCTCTCAGCTTCCCTCAGTCTTGGACACTGGAAACTGTTTTGAAGAGAAAATATTGGCCGAGGCTCTGGATTTTTTGTCTTTATCTTTTTGAAAAGTATCATATTATAAAATCTTAACCTTCACTTTCCAGAGTCTCTCAGAAACAACCTTGGTTTAGCAGCCATTCTGTAGGTTGGCACAGTGTTCTGCAGGTATTTCACTGCAGGTTCAGCACTTGGTAAGAGTTCATATCAATCCATAATCTTTTAGCCCAGAGTCAAGAATGATGCTGCATCATATGGACACTGAATTGACTAAAAATAATTCACCTTTTATTAAAGAAAAGGTGCAAAAATTGGTTACAAAGAAAACCTTAAAACGGTGAATTAATATTAAAGTCTATTGCTTTCTGAATCAATGGCTGGAGATCCTTAATTGTTAGTGGTTGTAGGTGGTCTACCCAAGATCTGTCAAGTTTTATAACAATTAAAATTATACCAGTAGGTGTGAATGCTTACTGCTCCCATATTGATCACGCACTAGCTTCTCCAAGAAGGTTTGCCCCTGAAGAATCAGTACTATAAACTGATTCTGATCCAAATAATAGTGAATGTAGCAGGCCTTACTTTTGTAGGACTTATTATTAGAAGCATATTTACGTAGATATGATTATAATTAGATGATTTAGGAATTTTACTTTAACTTGATTAGTTTAGCATTACATTATTATTTTAAGTGGCCTAGTAACATATATGGCAATTATGCTTACTTAACAGGGTATGCTGTTACCTTTACAACTAGCAAAAATCAACTTTGACTACTCAGTTCCACGCTGAAGTTTTGATTTATTTTTTTCAGTTAGAGATCTACAAAACCCCCTGCAGCATGAAAGAGCTAAAGCTTAATTTTTTTCCTTGTCATAGGGGTGTGGGCTTTCTTAGGCTAAACTGTTAAAAATAATCTTTTTTCTTTTTATACATGATTAAAAGAGTAATATACACTGGTTGGTATTACAGAAAAGGTAAAAAAATAATTCAATGATAATGCCTTGTTTTAGATGAGTCATTAATCATGACTCATGATCAGCAGACAGTGATGTCCAATTTGTTTTCTAATCCTTCACTAGCTGGTGCTCTTTATTACCATAGTGATAATATTAAAAATGCATATAACCATGCAGTTAGACACTGACAGATTTTTTTTCCTCTGGAATAACATTTCCATATTTTAAGTCTCTTGCTCTTTACTTTTTTTTAAATGTAAAGTCTAAGTAGCATATAAATTATGAGAGAAGTATAATTTGACAAGTGAGTTAAGCTAAAAAAATGCTCTGCAGTCAGTCACTGAATTCACAGAAATTTAAGACTAGTGTATATTTTTGTGGGGGTTTTGGACATTTTGGGTTAATGAAAATGAGGAGCTAATAGCACTGTCAGATGTGGTATAATATAGCAAAGCATTATGTAAGCCAGGATTGGCCAACCAGCTGCATACCTACCACAGGGGCATGGGCAGCCTGTGTGTGTGGCATGCAGTGGATTGGTTAGGAACTACAGGGCAAGGAGGGGAAAGCAGAGGAAGAAGATAGAAGTGACATTTGGGGACAGCGGTGTAGGGATGAAGCCAGGCACCTGGAGCACAGAGACAGCGGCAACTTCTGGTTGCTGCTGTGGTTGCAATTGTGATTGTACAGCTGCCAGCAGCTGTTGCTTTTTTTTCTTTTCCCCAAGTTAGTGCCTATGGCAGTTGCCACATTCACCCCATCCTAGTTATGCCACTGCTTTGGGAGGGTGCAGGATTAATTTGAACCACATCTGAAAGCTATTCCATATTATCCGCTTACATACTTCAGTGCTAACTTGTATTATTATTATGTGGTTGCATGTCCAGTAGGGATGACAGAAAACTGGGATCTAAAGCTCGTTTTTAATTTCTGAACACAGGTTGCCATAAATCAAACACTAAGAAATTAATCCACTTTGATACTTACCTATGTTTAGAAATTACTATTTTTTGTATTGCAGTAGGTCTGAAAACCCTGCTGTAATAGATGATATCCCCACAGAAAATATTTTGTATGTTAAATAGCCTATTTCAAAAAAGATTAGGTGGTCTTGCCATTTTAAAATAAGAAAACAGCATTACAGACCTGTTAAATTGTTAATTAAGGGTAACCCCCCAACTAGAAATAGTTTTAATAGCCAGTGGTTTAAATGTTGTAGGTAGCATTAGAATAGAATAAGAGGTGTTGTTAAATATGCAGGCAGTGTTGAAGTAAGAAGCAACGTGAATGACATCTCTCATCTGTGATAAAAGAAAAAGATCAATTAGTTTGGACATAAACTTGGTAGATACATAACTTTATTTCTCTCTCTTTTTATGTTTTAACATAAGATGAAGACTTGCAGTCTGCCATAGCTGAAGATAAAACCTTATACTTAGCAAGCAGGTCTGTCTTTGGAGGTATTTTTGGAGACCTCTTCCACATTAATCTCTGTAAAATGATCTGTTTCCTTACTGCAGTATTTTATTACTCTGTGGTGTTTTATTACAACCTTACTGTAATTAGGTTAGAAGCTACAAACACAAAGTTTACAACAGTGATAGTCTAACCACCTAGAATTGACTCCTAACAGAAAATATTATGAATACTTTTTATGTTTTGTTTTTGTCCTCTATGCCTTGCATGTGAATAATGTAGCACACAAACTACATGCCGTCACTTTTTCTTTTGATCTGGAGTGTATTTGCCACAATTCACCCATGAATGTACATGCTGTTCTGGCTCTCTGGTTAATGCTGATGGCTCATCCAGTTCTTGAGACAGTTGGAACTGAGTGTCCTTGTTTTATCAGCCTTTTTTATAATGTGTGCTGAAACATCAGAAAACTGTTTGGTGCTCATAGTTACATACGTATTAGGCAACAGGCTATATCAGTAGCAGTAAAACAAACATGCCAGTATCAACATGATTCACCATTTTTATTTAGATCATGTATGTATTTATGCATGTGCATACGATATATGTATTATATTGAGAAGAAATAAGTCCTGTCTGTTCACGCGAGACATGCTTGACATAATTTAAAATCCAGCTATCAAAAAATGCTTTTCACTGTGTACATGTTTTAGTTTGGGTTCAGATGACATCTGCTTTCCACAAAAGGTTTCTAGGATTAGCAAATAGCAACTCTGTTGAAGGGTTTTTTGTTTGTTTGTTTGTTTATTTTTTGTTTTTTTGTCATATTCTGGCCAAACAAAAACGCTGTAGAACCTGTTTTCTGTGATGTTTCTTTATTACATTATTATGGCATTCTTCCCTGTTTCTGACTGGATTCGTGTCTTAAAGCAACTGTGTTTTCAAAGATGCTTGCAGGAAAATAGTTTCAAAAGATATTTACCATGTGTTCTGGATGTCAACAGGATACTTCAAGAGTTTCTTGGTATAAGACAGTCCTAGTTCAGCAAGTTGTAAGACAGTAATGATAACTTAGACCCTTTACTTTCACCTGTGAAGTTTCCTTCGCTTTGTGATTTCATCGGGTAGCTTCCAGCTGACTTCCCCTCAGGTCAGCTGCCTCCGACAAAAGCAAATCTCTTCTTCAGATCTCCCTAAAGTCACTTGTGGATGATTACATCTTACTGGAACTTTTTCCCAGTTGGGAGGTATTTTCTGTCATTCTAGGATTTGGATTGCTTTCAGTTAGATGGTATGATTGCCCTACAATTACAGACATATGGCTCAGGTTATTTCTCCAATCCAGAAATGTTAAAAATGACAGAGGAGAAAAACTTGGTGTGTGAGTCAATCTGAAGGAGACAATGAGCCATCAGTGGGAGTTGGCTGTAAAAAAGGAAAATGCAATCCTAGGATATATCAAGCAAATGATTTCTGTTAAGCCTAGGAAAGCATGAATGCCATTGTCTGTGGCATTATCTTAATTAGAATGCTGTGTACCATTTTGGTGGCCAGAAGAGCCACTAGGATGATTTGGGAAATTGGGTGCTTGCCTTATGAGTAAACACAAAAAGAGCCTGTTTTATTGAGCCTAGCATATAGCAGAAAAGGATTGCTGTCTTTGTTTGGGGTGGAAGGGTAAACACTAGTGAGAAGATCAATTTAACCTAAAGGACGGTGTAGGTACACCAAATGGGTTAAATTGGTCATGAATAAAACTAGCCTGTTAGAAAAAAGATTTCTAACCACCAGAGGAGTATGAGGCAAACAACCTATTTAGATTTTAAGATGGAATTTCTACATTTTTAAGTGATTTATGTAATGTGGTTTCCTGGTAGCAGGAGATTGGGCACAATAGTGCAAGGGAAAGATCTTTTTCCAGTCCTACATCCCCATTTTCCAAAGGGCTTGCTCCTAGTAATATTTAGCAGAAGTGAACTCCTACCACCAAATAGGAAACCTCTAGAACAGTGGTGCTCAACCTTTTTTGTACCAGGACCCATTTGTAAATATCAGTCGCCAGTCCTGACCCTGTGGCCCTCACTTCCAACCCTGTGCTCACCACCCCCAGCCCCCTGGTATGTGGGGTGAGGGGCATGTGTAGGGCATGGGGAGGGTCCCAAGCAGCCCCTTGCAGGCTGGAATTCTGTCAACCTGAAAAGGAAAAGCTATGGTTTCCCATGTTTTTCTCCTTTAAAGAAAAATCTTATTTTTAAAGTTTGTTCCTGACCCTTTCATATATTCTTGCAAGCTACTTTTGGGTTGTGACCCACGGAATGAGAAACGCTACTCTAGAGGCTATGATAGAAACTAGTGAGAGACCCTTAAGAAAAGTGCTACTGCTTTTGTATGCCACTATAATTACATCTATACAGGCAGTCCTTTACTTACAACATTTCGAGTTACAACAACGTTTTGCACTTAACAACGTTTATAAATTGACACTCTGTTTCAACTTTATGACGTCAGTTTCAACTTTACAACGCTTGATCTAATGTGATGCCACGCCAGCGAACAAGTTTGCTGCGTTGCTCATCTCCCTGTAGAACATCTGTCCAAACTTCCTTGGACATTTTCTTTAAGAAAGCAGACAAGACTCCAGAAAAACCTGCAGCCAAGACTCCTGAGAAGACTCCAGCCAAGAACCCTTCAAAAAGTCCAGCCGAGAGCCTTTTTAAAAGTCCAGCCAAGTCACCTCAAAGAAGTCTTTCCAAATCAATATGATTGATATTTACAATAGAAATACATTAATGTAGCTATATTACTCATCTATAACTGATCAAGTACAAAATTCTGGGGTATTTTTGGTGAAAATAGGGTATCAGGCCTTGGTTCAGGAACCAATTCCCCATTTATAACATTGTTTCTTATGAAAAAATTGGTTCTGAGTTACAACGTTTCAACTTAAGACGTGGTTTTCAGAAACCCATTGTGTCGTAAGTCCAAGGACTGCCTATATAGCTTTTGGCTATTCAGGAAAAGAATCCTTCTTTTACTTGTAAAACTAGTAAATAGCTTTAGCATGTGGGCTTTTTTGGAAAAGACAACTAATTGCCTGTGTTTATGTAGCAAGTACTCTAGCTTCATACCCAAATACTTTTGGATCTCCCTCAGGGGTGGGATCTTAAACAATGTCTATGGTTTCTTGGCCTGACTTCCTTCTCGTTGGATCAGTCGGGAAGTTCCCATTGACTTCAACAGGAATAGATATAGCCTGAATCTTGGTGCTTTTATAAATCCCATCCTAAGTATCTACTAGCTTCATGTTACAGGCACTTTAGTGACTGTTTTACCTGGGAAGTTAATTTCAAAATATCCAATATCTCTGTCAGAGAAATGAGATACATCTTAATAGAAAAACACCTGCTATTTCATCATTTTCTACTATATGTATGTTTTCTCTCCCTTCTTCCCAGAAATGGCAGTTTCTTTTTGGAACAATTTACTTCAAATTACAAAGAATAGAGTGTTACAGCAAAGAGGGGTATCACTTTATAACTATACCCACGGCTTTGAGGAACATGTGATAAAGAAAAAACTTGAGCAGTTTGCTGGTGGATCCATCAACCTTTCTAAAGATGGCAATGGCATTGGAGTCCTCACCGTGAACAACCCAAGGCTTATGAACGCATTCACAGGTAATTATGTGTGTATGTGTATGTATGTGTGTGTGGCGAATGGAAAATTTATGCCTTTAAGTGTTGATTTTGTCTTTTGATTAGAAATGCATTAAGTAGCTGATGTTCAACACTGTAACTCTTTAATAAACAAAAAATATAGTTGGGGAGGACCATCTTCTATAACATACCTGCCTATTTTTCAGTTACCTCAATCCTGTCTCTTTTCTCTTTTCCTTGGCCTATCACAACTGCCAAGGAGCAAATAAATAGTGCCTGTAATCCCAAAGTTCTTTACAAAGGTCAGTAGACAGCATTATCCCCATTTTGTGGATATAGGCAAAATTGAGAGTCCGAAGAGACTAGAACGTGCTTCCTGCATCTTGCTTTATGCTGTCCTTCTTGCTGAGTCTTTTATATTATAAGCTTTTCCAACCTTTCACATACCTAGGTGTTCACAGTGTCTCCTCTATTAATCTTACACATCTACTTATTGCTAAACGAGGAATAGATGACCTAAGCTGGTTAGGAATTTTGTAGACCAAATGGTTTTACTCTGGAAAATACTAATTTGTCAAAACAGAAACTTCACCAAAGCACCAATTTTGAGGAAATTTATCAAGGAAGGTTTTTCAGTTGCATGATAGAAAGTGGGTGAAGGGACAAAAAAGAGAGAGAGATTGATAGACTCTCTTGCCCTCATACACGCACACTTGAAATCGCATGAAATACAGGCAATCTTGTGATGGACTGTACAGAAACAGCAGTGACATTAATTTGGATCATCACATCTTGGGGAGTGATGTCATGCAAAGATCACTGGCTATTGTGTGTTCTCTTGCTTTTTGTAAAAACTCTAAGGCTAAGTACAGACAGTCAAAAAGCCCGAGGCTGAATTGATTCAGTGTTTGCAGGTTAGTCTGAGCTGCAAAGATTGAACCAATAAGCAAATGAACAGACATTTAGTTTTGATTCAGCAAGTGCAGCCATATGCCTGCAGTGGTTCAAGCCGGGGAGGGGGGCACAACTAAAGCTTGGCTCTTTGGCATGTAGCCAGCGTGGGCTGTGTGTTTACTTCCTCTTCCTGCTGCCCCTGAGGTCTCTGGGATTTACAGTCCAGAGTCACAGCTAACAGTAAGTTTAGTAGGACAGGGCAACTCTGTACTGGAGGGAGGAGGGGGGAATTTAACCCCCTCCCTGGCCCCAGGCCCCAGCCAGGGTTTGCTTGGGGGGCCAGTGATACCGGCCAGTGAGCTAGACTTCACTGCTCCAGCTAGGGAGGGAGCAGAGGGGCAGGGTCAGCCCTATTCCCTGGAGCAGACAGAACAGCCCAGCCCAGAGCTGCGAAATGCTAGAGTGCTGGCGGACAATGATTTAAGTTGAACCAGGAAGGGGTCTGGGACAGAAGTTTCATAAACCGGTTTGACGGAAATCAGTTAAGTCTGATACTGCATTCAACCAGGTTTATATTAAACCAGTATCAGCCATTTTGAAACTGGTTTATATGCACTAAACTTCTATGATGTTACAGGTTTAAACCAGTTTCTGATCACTTAAACCGGTTTATGTATAACTTTTGTCCCTAGCCCAAAAGATCTTGAATTTTTGCTTATGAGGAATAGGAAAAAAAATGAAATTGCAGAATGTTTTGTAGGACAGGGAAATCTTCCCCTCACAGTTCTAGTTTCAGTTCAGTTAGAATCATCTTAAGTTTTCTGATGTCCTTATGGTTTGTCTATTTATCTATTCCAGTCAGACAACTTAAATGTAGCATATACCTCTAAAAGAAACTAAAAAGAAATTTTCAGGCTTGGACTTATAAAAAACTTCAAGCTATATCAGTCAATATCTACAGCATTCATTGACTCAACATGCATGTGAGAAGGGCTATTTGTGTATCTATAGTATCATTTAAAATATGTTTTTAAAATAGGACATCTTAGTAATGATGCTCTTTTAGACAGAACATGGAACTTGGAGCTAGAACTCCTGGGTTTGTTGTAATCAGGGCTATCCCTGGGGTGGCATGAATCTGGGTGACTGCCCTGGGCCCCGTACTTTGGGTGGCCCCACAGAGCCAGGTTGGCTTTGCATCCGGCTGCTCACCCCCCATTCCCCACCCCCACTGGCGCAATTTGCCCTGGGCCCTGCACCCTGATATGGTCATCTGTGGTTGTAATCTTTGTCTTTGACTTCCTATGTAACCTTGATCAACCTTTTTCTCAGGTCATAGTTTCATAGTTGGTAGGGTCGGAAGGGACCAAAGTAGATCAAGTCCAACCCCCTGCCATGGCAGGAAAGAATACTGAGGTCAAATGACCCCAGCTAGGTGATTATCCAGCTTCCTTTTGAAGACCCCCGGGGTAGGAGCAAGCACCACTTCCCTTGGAAGTTGGTTCGAACTCCTAGCCGCCCTGACTGTGAAGTAGTGCCTCCTGATATCAAGCCTGAATCTACTCTCTCAACTTATGGCCGTTATTTCTTGTTACTCCCGGTAGGGCTCAGGGGAACAGGGACTCTCCTATTGCCTGCTGGTCCTCCTTGGCCAGTTTGTAGATGGCCACCAGATCCCCCCTCAGCCTTCTCTTGTGGAGGCTGAGCAGGTTCAGATCCCGTAGCCTCCACTCGTAGGGCCTGCCCTGATGTCCCCTGATCATGTGAGTGGCCCTCCTCTGGACCCTCTCGATGTTGTCCACATCCCTCCTGAAGTGTGGCACCCAGAACTGGATGCAATACTCCAACTGTGGCCTGACCAGTGTCACATAGAAGGGGAAGATCACCTCCTTGGACCTGCTCATGATGCAGGTGGATGGGTGGATGGGCCGATGGGTGGATGCATGACAAGGTGCGGTTAGCCTTCTTGAGTGCGTCCCCACATTGGCGGCCCATGTTCATCTTGGAGTCAGTAATGACTCCAAGAACTTTTTCCGCCTCTGTGCTGACGAGAAGTTAGTTCCCCAGCCTGTAGGTATGCTGCTGGTTCTTCCTCCCCAGGTGCAATACCTTGCACTTGTCCATATTGAAACCCACCCTATTCTTGAAACCCACCCTATTCTTATCCGCCCACCTCTGTAACCTGTCCATATCTAGTTGTAGCCTGTCCTTCTCCTCCAGCGTGCCCACTTCTCTCCACATCTTAATATCATCCGTGAATTTGAACAAGTTGCTTTTCACTCCTTCGTCCAAGTCACTGATGAAGATGTTGAACAGTGCAGGCCCGAGGACCGATCCCTGGGGGACCCCACTGCCCACATCCCTCCAGGTCGAAAAAAACCCATCCAACACCCTCTCTGGGCATAGCCCTCCAGCCAATTTGCAACCCATCTGACTGTGTAGGCATCAACGCCACAGTCGCCTAATTTCTTAATGAGAATGGGGTGAGAGACAGTGTCGAAGGCCTTCCTAAAGTCCAGAAAGACTATGTCCACTGCAACACCTGCGTCCAAAGATTTTGTGAGCTGGTCATAGAAGGCCACCATGTTGGTCTGACAGGAGCTGCCTTGAATGAATCCATGTTGGTTGCCCCTAAGCATGATCCCCTTTGCTGCTCCCTCGCAGGTGTGCTCCTGGATAATTTTCTCAAAGAGCTTCCCTAGAACCGAGGTAAGACTAACAAGCCTGTGGTTTCCTGGATTCTTCTTCCTCCCTTTTTTGAAAATGGGGACCGCATTGGCCCTTTTCCAGTCCTCTGGCACCTTGCCAGAGCACCATGAGTGCTCATAAAGCTGTGCCAGGGGTCCCACAATGACCTCTGCTAATTCCCTCAGCACTCTGAGGGTAGAGATCATCAGGACCTGCTGATTTGAACACAGGCCCCCACATCTATAATAGGAATAGTAATCTTAGAATCATAGAAGCTAGTTTAACTAATTGTGCCTGCACCTTTCAGTAGTGGCCAACATATGGCATGAGTGCCACAAGTTGGCCACTACTGAAAGGTGCAGGCACAATTAGTTAAACTAGCTTCTATGATTATAGGATTACTATTCCTATTATAGATGTAATTGTGCTGCACCTTTCAGTAGTGCCCAACATATGGCATGAGTGCCACAAGTGGTATGTGTCACAACCAAATTAGGTAGTGCCCATGTCACAAACAAGTAATAACCATTTAAAACAGTTTTTTCTGCGCTAGGTTAACTAAGGGTTAACAATAATGATAGTAACCGCTTTTTTCTGCGCATGTCAAAAAGAAATTTATTGCTGCGCCACTAACAGAGATAAAAACTTTTGCCTTCTTTGCTTTATATAAATCATTATAATTGGTCAAAGAAAACAAGGAGTAACCCTGTGAAAATAACACCCTAGCAAAGACCGCTAGATAATTGGCGATTCTAATTAGATTTATGACGTGGCGAAAAACAATTGGCTATCATACAAACAAAACCCGCTTACATTTTTCGCAAAGTCGAAGACAACTCTGCCCACACCTTGGAGTAAATCTGACAATTAGATCAGTTGTCAGCATCTTCCCGCCGCGACCTCCCTGGCGTACCCTTGCTCCGCATGCCTGATAAGCCAACCGCCGGCCCATATATATATATCTGCAGAACGACTGAATGACGATCTCTAAGCTGTAACTAAGTAAGTATCTCTGACCTCCGTCTTACACCACCTTGACGTGAGTAAACAATCTTGCTTTGCAACCGATAAGCCTCCGCCTAATTAATTCTACTCCAAGCATCACAAGTACCCACCTGACGGCCTTCTAAGGCCCCGGACCCTTATCTCCCCGGGTGGGAGTCAGGGAGAGCTGCTGGCCGGCTGCCCTGGGTCCCGACAGTATGGAAACCTCTTGTGTGTGCCATACAGCAGATTAGGGAGAGGACAGGCAACACAGCAGCAGATAAGTCAAAAGACAGAAAGCAAAGCATCAGATCAGGAAGGGAACACGAGACAGGATGAAGAAAGCAGAGCAGCAGAGTAGTCCAGGAGCAGGAAGCAGAGTAGCAGATCAGGCAAGGGAAAGGGATCAGAATAGCACTTGGAGTGGCCAGAAAGTTGGCCACTGGTGATCTAGACCATATTCTCCTTGTTTGATTATGAGAACAGTATGTGAGGTATGCTTACATACTTGCCATTTCCCTTCTCTCACTTTATTGGGAAGATTTTGGCAGCATGTCAGAAGTAGAACTTGTATAAACTTTCAATTTGGGCCCATGCTTCTACACGGATGGGGGAGAGAACTGGAAAATGATGAAGAAATTGTACAAGGTTTACCGCTGCCTATGCAACTTTAAATCTGTTCTTTTGTGAGTGTGTAGCATGGTAATTTATTTAACTACAGGATCACATAGGACTTTTTTCCAGAGGATCCTTGCTTCATTCAGTGCATTAGATTGATTTAGAATTATGACTACATGGGTGACTATAAATCTGTTACTTTTTATCTTTTGAGTTGTTGGCTTGTAACTTATACTGGGCACATCTACATGAGACATTTACTAATTAGCTCCAGAGTAAAACGTCACTGTCTATATGTGCAGTGCTGTTAGGATGGAGTAAACTAATTAACTTCGTCGTAGGATAGTATAGCCAAACACAAGTACTATCCAATGACAGAGTTATTTACTTTGCCGCAACTCGTGTAGATGCTGACAGGGCTGGCTGGGGCCCAAGGGTGCTTCAGAGTGGGGGCTGCCTGCCAGCTAGCCCCTCATTAAAGCGCCCTCATGCCAGGCAGACCCCCCACAATATGCTGAGTTGGTTTGGAGCAGCCCTAGGCTGGCAGGCTGACCTCCAAGGCCTTCTGCCAGCTGGGGCTGCTCTGCCCTGGCTCAGTGTACTGCAGTGCCGGGTGTATGTAAACTCTGGCATAAACCACACCAGAATTTATTCAGACACCTTAATAGCATGTATAGATGCACCCACTGTTACCTTGTTTTTAATTAAATATATTTGTATTATAGACATTGTAAGGAACATATCCCTTATTACACTTATTTTAAGTTAATTTCATATTCATGATGTGTTCTAGACTGTCAGCCCTATGGCTGTATATTCAACCCTCAGGATAGGCACTCATCCTGAGGCCAGTTAATGCATTTCCAGCATTCCAACTTCTTACCTGAAGAAAAAACTCCAGGAGGCAAGAGGACAATTAATTCACTCTCATTCATTTAGTCTTTGGCATTCAGCTGATTGAAAAAAAAGTCATTGTGGCACTTCAATACACCATCTAATTATTTTATCACTACAAGGTATTATTATAATGGACACCATTTATTGTTAATGTTGCCTGACACTTCCTTTGATAAGTCCCTGTTTTTGCTTGCTTACACCACTTAACTGGAATTAAACTTCCCATGTTGGGTGCCTGCATTAGGTTGATTTTTTTTTTTTTTTAATGTTCATCTATTTAATTGGATGAGAGTTGGGCAAAACAGCCATTTTCCCTAAGTTAAAATATCCTGATATCCTTTTCCTTCAAACTCTGGTAGTACCATGCTTTGGAGCAAGAACTTTTTAAGTGTTGCAGAGCAGGGCTTTTGTGTCAGGGTTGGGTCTTTTTCTGTTCCTGTGAAAATCCACCTAAAACTAGCTATGTCATAAGGCTTTATCAAAATGCAATGTGCACATACTTAGTAGAGACATCTTAAATGTTAGCAGTTAAATACTGTACCCCAAAGGCTTTCACATAGTGTGTGCACTTTAGAATAGGCCTGAGCAGGACCTGCTTTACAATTGCAGTTTTTGGATTGCTGTGGATGATGATAGGATCAGGCATCTGAACTGAAAGCAGGGAGACTTTCCTGTGTTCTCAACAATACTTTTGCTGGACCTAATAGCTTGTAGGAGGAGGGGGGATGTTGAGCTGGCATGTTGAAAAGGTAATAGTTGATCTATGGGTGGATACATGGGGAGAAAATTGGGACAAGGAGCCAGGTTTGTAGAGAAGGCCAAAACTGGGACTGGATCCTGAAAGGATGAGGAGAGAAATTGGGGCTGAGAGTATTGGGGTGGGACCGACAGTGGAGATGCTGGCCTGTTTCTGGCTGGGAGGAGACTAGTAAGAAGTGGGGGAGAAAGTTGAGGCAATGAAACTAGGACTGGGTAAGTGTGGAAAATAGGACCGAGGTAGGGAGCCAGGGCAGGGGTGGTCAAAATATGGCCCATGGGCCAGGTTTGGCATGCCAGATGCTTTCATCTGGCCCATGGCGTCCACCAACAAATTGTGCACCGCCCAGCCCTTCTGCCCATGAGGGTGGGAGCGAGGCACCCAGGAATACACACCATCTGCCAACGTGCCCTATTGCACCCCACTCCCACCCTGTGGTTGGAAGGGCCCAGCGTGGTCACCACTCAACTTCCAGGCCGGGCTGCTGCTGCTGCTACAGCCACCGGGGGACCTGCTCAGCTTCCCTGGCATCCTGCTTGCTCCAGGCACCAGGTAGGGAAGTGGCAGAGGTAAGGCCAGAGGCATGGCTAAAGCTGGGCAGGAGTGTGGAGCATGGGGTGGGAGATGGTGGCAGCGTGGAGCCCATAGCCATGGTGGTGGCAGTAGCACAGAGTTCAAGTGGGCAGGGTGTAGGTGTGGGCAGGGTGAGGACCCCCTGTCCCACGCACTCCCCCCATGGCGTGCAGCCCCAGCAGGCAGTGGCTGCGGAGTCTTGGGATCTGCGCAGCCAGAGGCAAGGAAGGCAGCTGGCTCCAGCATGTGGCACTTCCCTCCCATGCTGCATGAGTGTGGGGGCTGTGTGTGCATGGCAGGGAGCACTGGCGATAGAGATGGCCTGGCAGGGACTGTAGTCCTTGCTGCAGTGTGCAGCACTCACCAGAACCACGTGCCACCGGCCACGAGCACTGGGTACAAGCGCCCTGAGCACCCTTGCTTGCTGCTGCACCATGAGGAGTGTGTGGAAGGGGGTACCCACACACCCCCAACCTCCCTCATCCCACAAATACCACATATACACACCCTGCCCCCACAACCCCAACATATACACAACCTCCAACATGCCCTATGCCCCCCCACACACAGCCACCCCCTCACAATCCCCCCACACCCCTATACCCCACCATGTACACACCCCAATATACAAGACTAAGACTTTATTTTGAGTTATTATGCAATCACCTCTATATACAGTATGCAAACACAAATCATGACAAAAATATTTTTTGTAATAAAATTAAAATATGTTAGAGTAGGTGTTTGACTTTCAGTATATGATTTGTTTTTTCTCTGGTTCTAAGATGGCAACCCCTCCTCCCCCCCCAAAGGAGTGTTTCCAGCGGTCAAGGGGAGAATCTTCCAGTGGAAAAGGTCAGGGGTTAGAGGTGGGATTTCTGGTCCCAAGGTGGCAACCAAGGTTCAGGGCAACTGTCAAGGGGCAGGGCTACCCATGCAGCTCTCGGAAGCTCACCAAAATTCATGAAGCGGTCCTTCACCCAAAATAATTGCCCACCCCTGAGCAGAGACAAGACTGGGAGAGACAGGTGTGAGGAATATGGGTAGAATGGGACACACTTTGGAAAGGAATGAACAGAAAAGTCTCTTCCCATTAGAATAGCCTCCCCTCAAAGGTGGAAGTGGAAACCCAAGTCCCTGAGTTGCACCACCCCTCAACTGCCAGTAAGTCTGAAATCCACTGGCAAAATGTCCTACACCCCTACTCTGCATAACTGATGCAGACCATTGCTGTGAGCTACTGACACCTGCTCTTAGCTCAAGTGTCAAGAGATCTATGATAGATCAATAGATAATAACTCTGGTACATGGTAGAACTCCTCTTTTCTCAGTTGCTTTTTTAAAACTAAGGTTACATTAAGAGATAATTATTAAGGATGCATACTCACTCATGCACTCAGTTTAATACCAGAATAAAGTTTCTGTATGCAGTCTTAATTTGGCTTCTTTGGTATAGTCTTTATTACACATTTGTATGCTATTTTTTTTCTGAAGGATCCTTACTTTCATTCATTGTACAAAATGAAGTTGTATTCGTTTGAGTCTCAGTTGTGCGGGGAAAGAGGCTTTAGCTTGCATACTTCCATTTTATTTGTTGCAGAAATGTGTTGAAGAGATGTGTGCTCCATTGTGCAAGGGAACATAAGCACTTAGTAATGATACTCTGTGCTTCAAAAAGGTGCTGTTAAAAAGATTATATACTTGGAGTCCTGGTGCCTTTACATAGTCATATGTGCATATATTATATGTAAAATGCATTGTAATGCTAGAGAGTTGAAAAACGTTAACAAACTGTAGCAAAGAACTGCTATGTAAATTAAACATATGGCAAATAGTCTTTCTATTCCATGGGAATTATGTGTATTGTATGTTTAAGCAGTTTATGGAACAGAAAGGGGAGGGAGATTAGATTGGCAAATAGCTAATGGGCTATGTGGATGTTGTCATGCTTTTTACCCCCTAATTGGAAACTGATAGGCACCTGTTTGAAATGTTCTCATTGGAAACCAATGCTAATAATACCAATTTAAACCTAGTGAAACCAGGTTAGTAGCTTCAGGCAGAATTTAGATTGGCCCCATAGGTGCCTCCAATTTAGGCTTCAGCATGCTTAATTTTAAAATTAGGTGCTGGGTCCCAGGAGAGTAATTCAGTGGCAAGGTGTTAGGCCCCAACATTCCTTTTATGCAGTCAGTGAGGAGAGTGAGGTTCCTGAGGCAGTGTCTGTACTTCACCAATAGGTAAGGATAACTTAGATCAGGGATTGTCAACTGGCGGTACTTGGACTGGTCCTAGGGGGTATGTGCAGGCAGGCGGGGGTACTAAAGAAGGTTGAAAACCCTTGATTTAGATGTATATCTAAATTCCCACCCCTCTCTGGAGTGTAGGCATGTCGAAGCTGTACATTAGGTGTTTCCATCTGTTTGGGATTCTGGGCTTGGTATTCTTTTCTGAGTAGGCACCTCATTAGTGCTGCTGGTGCCAGTGCCGACCTTTTATATAGTTGTGTAGCAACTGGAGCATTTCCCCTAGGAATGGATGAGGCATGTCCTAGATCGGAGGTGGGCAAAATACAGCTTGCAGGCTGGATCCAGCCTATCAGTTGATTGTATCCAGCTCACAAGTGCCCCCACGGCACTCTGCATAGGGCCAAACCTAGCCTTTGGCAGCCTAAGCCCAGCCCTGGACCTAGCCAGTGAGTATAGCTTCCAGAAAGGCTGCTCCCTGTGCAGCTTCAGCCACCCAGGTGCTCCTCTGCTCGCCTCACCTCCAGTGGCTTCTCCTTCTGCTCCTACTGTACCATTACTTGCAGATAAGGATGTTTCAGCTAGGTTGTTCCTGCCCCAGCACATGGGGCTCTGCCTTCAACTCCTGGCTGTCTTCCACCCACTCTGCCTGCATGCAGCGTGGGCTACCCCAGGTGTGAGCAACCAGGGCTTGGCCCCATGTGGTGTGCTGCGGGGGCAGCTGTGGACTGCACAGCCTGCGAGAGCTGATGCATGTGCCCCCTACCCCCTCCTTCCTTCCCTCTCCCCCCGGCTGGCTCTTGGGACCTAGTGCCCTCCTTCACCCCCCACACCTCTCCCATAGGACAGGGGTTTCCCCACAACCCCACTCCACTATCCAGGCCTTGCCTGCCTGTCTTGCTCCCAAACATTGCTCCCTGCCTGCCCACTGCCCCATTCCACATTGGAAGTTTTGGTGAGTTGTTGCAAAAGGGAGGGGGATGTGCAGGGAGTGCAAACCTGGGCTGTGACAACTGATCAAAACTCCCTATGTGGCCACTGGGCCCAAATAATTGCCAGACCGTGTTCTAGGCCCTCTGAGCATGCATACTATAGGTGTCACTCTGCCTTGTATCTAGGTCATGATAGAGCTTAGGTAGAACAAGGCACCTGGCTATTCTATGTATGTGTAGAGACCTAAGTTTAGGCATCTAGTGAGTTTTCAGCACCAAATTTGTGTGCCTAGTGGATTTAATTACATGCTAAGATTTTTTTTTTATTTTTTTTTGCAAGGCAGGGGTGGGGGTTGACTGCTTGAACAAGGATATTCCACATCTCTTTTTGTGATTAAAGCAACTACCTAGGTATTTAGGGTGCCTGTAGACATACCTGGAGGCTGCTTTGGCACACTGCAATTACAGCATTTTGGAGCAGACTTGATTAATTGAGTCTGCTGGGACGTGCTAATTAGCATGCTCCAGCCAGCTGCTGCATCTTGTGTCCCATCACTTCAAATAGCAGCGAGGTACTTTAACTAAAGTTTGTTTGATGAGCTTTAGTTAAAGTGCCCCCGCTGCCATTTTGACATGCAGGGATGCTGGTACACGAGATGCTGTGGGCACTTTAATTAGAGCATCTCTTGGAGCCCCTGCCTCTACCCCTGGAGCACATGTAAAAATGCCTTTAGTTTACTGATCTGTATGGGGCACCCGGTCTTTTGTTCAGGTTAATTTCAGACAAAGAGGAGCCAACTTACCAAAATTTTAGACT
Organism: Alligator mississippiensis; assembly: GCF_030867095.1. Lineage (NCBI taxonomy): Eukaryota > Metazoa > Chordata > Crocodylia > Alligatoridae > Alligator > Alligator mississippiensis. The sequence goes on along the minus strand of NC_081824.1, from coordinate 110,659,069 downwards.
GCAAAATTAACAAAATAATGAACGTTTTGCACAAGTTCTAAGACTTTTATAGGGTTACACCCAGAGATCCATGACCGGTAATCTTGTAAGTTGTCTCACTGAAGCTGCTACTTAAAGTTAAACGTGTATTTAAGGGCTTGGGTGGACTGGGGTCCTGTGAACTTGGATCCAATGGGAATGTTTCCACTTATCTTCATGCCACCCTCAAGAATGCCACTGAGCAGCATGCCTCACTCATTCACTGTCAATGTGTATGGTGCAATTCCCCAAAATGAGGCAACACAGAGAGGTGAGCCTGGTCTTAGGCTTTTTGCCTCAGATATATTTACTCATGCACTCTTAGTTAGGGCTGATCTAAGGTGGCAACATTGCCTCCTTTTTGGAAGTCAGTGTGCATTAAAGTGGGACATTTTTTGTGGCAGCAGTTCTGGATATGGCACGAAGGTAATGTCGAGATGCCCAATTAGTTTAGGTGTCATTTTATTTTGTTATATATCCTAAGCATATTGTTTTGTTAGTTTCCTGAGGATAAAAACTGTTTTTGCTGGTGAAAAATATAAATATAGGACATGATAGTAAGATGGAAGGATTCTCTGTTGACCTGCTTGTGCTTTTTGCTCTTTGTGACAGGCACTATGATGCTTGAACTTCAGGAGAAGGTAACTGAGCTGGAAAATTGGAAGGAGGGGAAAGGACTTATCATCCGTGGTGCAGAAAATACTTTTTGTTCAGGGTCTGATTTGAATGTTGTCAAGGCACTATCAAGTATGCAGGTAAGCAATGATAAAGCTCGCATTCCAGGAGAAAAAGGTGCTTCACAATATTTTTGTTGTAATTATTTGTATTTTTTGTATTCTCCTTTTTGTCTCGTAATGTAGAATACACTGCTTGCATTTCAGAAATAATTACTCCAGTGGTGACATAATTTATTTATAATTCAGAATGTTAAGTACATATTCTTTCTACTTGTTCTTTTCCTTTCAAAAATATGATTTCAGGCCCTTTGAGAAGGGCCTGAAATCTTATGTTACTTCATAATGGTTATGTCACCTTTATGAAGTAACAATTTTAAAAAGACCTGAATGAATTTGTTTTTTTGTTTAATAGCCATTAAGGATAATCGTTCTTTACATAATCCATTTATAATCAAAGTACCACAGATAGAAGGAGCGGAGGGAAGAGTGCTGTTACCAAAATATTACCGTATTTTTGCGCATATATCCCATGGGGTATACGTGATTTTACAAAAAAAAATGGATGGGTGTGGGCTATACGGGGGTGTGGGCTATCAACGGACTTTTTTTCCCTGCCAGGCCCGGGGAGAAATTTTTTTAATTGCTGACATTGCACTAAGCCCTGCATAAATTGGAAAAGTAGGCACAGTCCCTACAGTCCCTGTCCCAAAGAAAAGCTTAGACTCTGATTTTTGCAGTGAAATCCACATGGACAGACTTGTGCATATGCACATACTTGCATTAACTTCTTTAGGGCTTTAGATGCAGGGGCAGGACCTAACGGGATGAAACAGAATGGTACACAGAATGGAGGACCCAGAGGATGACTGAAGCATACCAGATGTTTTATTTTAATTTTACATTTTTAAAGACATGTGTGACATCCCTATTTCTGAGAGTAGAACTGGGTGTTTCCATATAAATAAGATTTAATGAGGGAGTTTAATGAAAATACCAGCTTCTTAAATCATGGGGTATTACATCTCAGAGCACTCCTGATTTCAGTCACATCAGGTACAGATGATAAAAACTATAGTAGAGCCTGCATTTTCAAAAAGTGTTAAGTGGTTTTCTTGGGCACCTAATTCAAAACACTTTGAATGCTCCTGTTTTCCAGAGGATAGGAACTTGATACTTTCTGAATATCATAGTCTATGAAGAAGTTGGACACGCTGGGTAAAAACATTTCTCCCAAGAGAGAAAGCCTTTTCTCTTGGAATCCTACAGACATACAAGCCCATTGTCCCACCTGAAATATCTGTGAAGCATGCAAGACAAAATGTGCTGACACTTTTTCCTGGGACAGACTCTTTTTTTGTCACAGGTTTTAACTTGGATTTATTAGAAATGCCTTAAATCTGATGTCTTTTTAACCTCTTGAAATCAGAGATCACTAGAAGCTTAGACCTGAGTGAGCGGCAACCTAGTATTTTTCTAACAAGCAAATAGTAACTGAATTTTTTCAAACAAAATTTGGGTCAAATTGTTCTTCCTAATTTGCAAACTAAGCTTTTTTTGTTTGAATATCGTATTAGATCATTCTTGATGGTATTTCTATTTTGATATAAGCTCTCTTTGATATTCAGCACTGTGTCAGTATGTTTATACAAATTGCATGAAGCCACTGAAGTGGAAAGAGGGCTGAAGTAAAGGAGTCCTTACTTACTTACTTACCTACTGGGAGGAATAGAAATGTATATGGAAATGTGGAAATGTATATAATATTGCTCAGAGAATTACATTTTTAAGAAGCAGCCAGATCACACACAGGTATTAAAAATAATAATAGCCATAAATACTGATCTAAGAACATCTACATCTACTCATTTTATATGCACTTTTGGTCTAATGATCTTAGGAGGGTTCAAAATAATTCTCTGGAAGAGAGAAGCTTATTAATATTTGCCAATTGCTGAACCATTCATGTACAAAGATTTAATATCTGTATCAGCAATAAAACTTTATAGAATAAGGCATAACAGTTATTTTATTCAACCTTGCAGAAATCTACTCATCTCAGGTGAGAGAGCTCTGTTTTGACAGAGATTAAAATGTTAGGTTTTTAGGTGGTGTGGGATGTTTTGTTTGTTTCCTCATGGAAAAACTGTGTTTGGGCTGGTACTTTTTAATCCATGGCTTTGTTTTGTTTAGTTTGGTTTAGTTTAGTTTAGTTTAGAGGTTTTTTGGAGGGTTTTTTTGCAGTTACTGGAAAAACAGCTATACAATGAGTTGTTTTGTAAATTCAACACACATTTTGCCTGTTTTCTCTGATTCAAAAGAATGAAGGCCAAGACAGTTTAAAGCAGGCAAGGTCCTTTGGGTAGATGAGATTTCTTTTATTAAACCAAGTGTGTTGGACCAACACGGCTACAACCAACAGCAAAGACAATGTAAGGATGTTCATGCCCTCTAGTGGCTCTTTCACTTCCCTTGGCCTGTAGAGTCACTTCTCACGTGAAAGAAAAACTGGTAGCCTCGGACAGATACAGTCCCTGTTCTTCCTGTGTGAGTGCCTGTGATATATTCTCTGTGACATGTTCAATACAAAGACATTTTTTTGATAAATAGAATTCAGGATTCATTTTTCTGTGACTTGGTCTATGGTGGAACAGACCCTTGCTCTTTGGTGGACCAGAGAGGTTCAGCTAACAAAAAAAGGAGAAGCTCAGAAGGGGCCAGGTGAAAGGAATGGGGCATACAGGAGACCTATACCTTTCTTCCCTCTCAAGAAGCCATAAAGCAGCTTAGTATGTGGGCTATCAGTATAGTACCAACCATTTGGTGGCAAATCAGTGAAAAGCTGGCTCTCACCAACTATAAGCTCATTGGTTTTGACAGGAGGAGTAATGTTCTGACACCATCTATACAGCTTTGCATTTTACTTTGTGATTGGGGCTTTATTCTCCTAGCAAGCAGGCTGATCTTTGTATCCACAAATAGTTCCCTTCTCTATTTCCGCTTACTTTCTACACTTTGATTAGTTTTTCCCCTTACTCTGAAGATGGCACTGCAGCTGATTGTTCTAGTAATCGCTAATTAACACATTTCTTATTTTGGTAAAAATTGTCAGGTAACCTACTTTTTTCCCTTCTAAAATACTGCATCAGAAAATCCTGTAAATATGTATTGGCCAGGGCTTGAAACAAGATTTTTCTTCTTTCTTGGGGTAGTTATTTTTCTCTTGTACTTTTTCTATGTGAGATCCATTAATCTCTCTACCACCTGTGAGAGATTCTGAAAAGTACCCAGTAGGAAGACCATGTATTTGTCTGCTGAATCATAGCGGTGTTTATTGAGCTGGTTCATTGCAGCATTAATCTCAAATTTCTATTTTGACTTTCAGCATGAAATAGTGTATGTGTTAAGATGGCCATTTGAATGCAGAAACACCACTGAGTTGTGATACAATGAAACAAAGCTCCCACTGGAGAATCAGTTTGGCTGTTTGCTGATAATTACAGCATACAAATTGCAGCACTGGTATCTGAATGTGAATATTGTTACATGAGTTCCTCTGGGAGTTTTGAGGCTTTTGTTTTTTCTTTTTATATGAAAATGTTGGGCATGATCAAATAGGGCTTGTTATTGCATACGCTGAGAATGTGTGTTGAGACTGACTTCTGTGGAGGTAGATCAGACCTGGAATAAAAAACTGGAATCTTTTTGATTAATGTCATGCTGATTGTGAAAGACAGTCTTCAAGCAACTTTTAAGAGGGATGAGGCAGATCCTCTGACTTAATTGGAGCTATGCAGTTTGCACTGCCTGAACATCAGCCCTTAAGTACTAAAGTGCCACTTGGCTTGTACAGAGAAATGTTCTTGCCTCTTGCTCTTCAGAGCCCACAAATGGACGAGGATGGTGAAATGCTCACTTTATTTTAGCAGATGGTTCTTCCAGTTACCAGTTAAGGCACATTGATAGTGTAATGGAAAAAGAGCTTCACTTGCCTGTCATTTTACCTGCTGACATGCAGATGGAAAGATGCTGATACTTTTAACTAGAAACACAGATTATAAATATACTTATATAAGCAAAAGGGAGTTGTTTGTTAATCACTTTAAAATTGTTTTACGTGGAGACCTGAGGCTAAAATCTGTTCTGTTACCCACCAGTTGGGTTTTCCTTGCTCTTGTCCCCACAAATTGCTACAAGACTTTTGGCACTGTTTTATAATTTTTTGAGTCAGCACTAACACATTTGTTATAGATGCACACAAATCTGTGAGTAGATTTTGCAAGTTGATAAAAGAGGGGGCAGAAAAAGAGGTCAGAATTTTTCAGTTGAAATTGTTTTGGCTGAAAACAAATGTACAGTGAAAAATTTTATCTTGCTAAAATGTTCTGGTTTTCAAAAGGTAAACATTTATACTGAAAACTGAATGCTTACTGTCACAGCGCAGGGTCTTGCAAGAGGGCCGTGATCTCCTCAAGGCCCCCTTCCCATGTCAAGTTGGCCCAAAGGGCGCCCTCACTTCTCGCTTGCCACGCCTTTGATGGAGATTAAATGTATGGGAGGCTGCCTTACGTCGTCTTGGACATGGTCTGTTGCAATATCTGACCCTGTGGACTTCCGGACCCCTTGTGGGTCCCGTTCTGCAATGGGTGCTGTAGGGGCACCCTAGCCTTATGGGCTATGTGTGGTTCCAGCCACTCCTTTACCACGCCCCAAGCCTCGCAGCTGGAATAGACGTTGTTCAGTCCAGGTCTACACCCTCTCTCTGGCGCTCGGGCTCTCCACAGCCCTGTCTCTCTCTGGGCCGTCTCGGTAACGCCGCCCCCGCTTCCCCCTGGGCCTTCTCAGTAACGCTGCCCCCCTTCTCTGGAGCTCACCGCAACACTGCCCCCTTCTCCGGGGCTCACCACGCATGCACTGGAGCTTCTCAGCAACGCCCCCTTTCTGGGGCTTCTCAACTGCCCCTCTCTGGGGCTGGGGTCACTGCACCCCGAATGCTGTGCCCTCACTGGCGCTGGGGTCCCCACACTGCTGTGGGTCCCCTATGAGGCCTCCTCCGGGCCCTATTAGCCTCACCCAAGCCACCGGTGACAAACAGCAACACAAACGCAAGCCCTTTGGCTATAACATAAACTGAAGCCACCTGGCTACAACCACGTTCAAGCCTACCAGAGATACTTCATCCCACCGCAGTGTCAGACGCTGCTCCTGCATTCAGGCTGCTCCTTCCTCCTTGGCTGTTGGCAGGGAACTGCTCTTTGGCCTCAGCCCCTTGGGTTTATAAAGGAACCAGGCCCTGTCCCTTTCAGTCAGCTGTCCGCTGGCAGGTGTGATCTCTTGCTAGCTCCAGTTGCCCTGGCAACCAGCAGCTGGGCTCCTTATTCCCTGCTAGGGCTCCTTCCCTAGCAGTTTCCCCTCTTTAGGAGCAGGGCACCTCAGTGCTCTGCGACACTTACACTCAAAGCAACTTTTGATTATAGTTTTGTTTATGTTGGGGAAAAAAATATGTGGAAAATTTGGGTGGGAGGAGGGGGAAGAACCAAAATTTCCCATTAAAGTAGCTGGCATTTTTTGACAGGTTCTAGGAATAGTAGATAAATATTTTGAGTCCACTAACTTTGGCAGTCTCATGTTAACCCTAGGCTTCATTCCATTATGACAGTTGTATGAATCAGCTACCTTCACTGACATCAGTATAAATAAGCATGAGATCAACATCAGTCCTTGTATACATAAAATTGCAAGTAATTATGTCTGTTCTTGTCATTTTACAGGATGATTTTAACCATTGTTTTAATTAATTATAGGATGGGGTGAACACGTGTATGTTTATACGAAACACCTTAACCAGACTTATGAGGTAATATATTGTCTTTCTCCTCTTCTTTATAGAATAATCATGCAAGGACTGAAATGATTTTCTGGCTAAACTTTTGAAAGTGGCCTCTAACTTTTCACATGTAATATATAATTGTGTATGTGCAGCTATATATGTTTAAATCTGATTTTCATTTACAACTCTTAGGATTGGAAAGGATTTGCACAGATAGGGTATCTGTACACATGCTGGGTGGGGGCACTTTAATTAGAGTGGCTCTAAGACCCACTCCAATTTAAAGTGCCCATAGTGTCTTGTGTATCAGCATCCCTGCACTTCAAAATGGCGGTGAGGATATTTTATCTGTAGCTCATTCAATGCAGGCCCCCATGGGTAGCAGATCGAGGCCCCCATGGTGAGGGAGGAGTAGGGGCGGGGGCTGCCCAGCCAGGGCAGGGAAGGACGCGGGACAGAGCTGCAAGCGGCTTGTTTGTGGGGTGCGGGGAAGGGAGGTGGATCCCGCTGCTGCACGCACCCCAGGGGAAGGCATAGGGGGCATGTGCCCCCTGGATCTATGCATGGGGTGAGGGCAGACTGCTGCTGCGGGTTGGGGCCAGGGGCAGCATCAGGCTCTTCTTGGTGTGGGGCTATGTTTGGAGTGGGCGGTGGCAGCACTGGGAGGCGGGGGCTACAGAGGGCCGCAGCCCCAGTGCAGCTCCCTTGCACCGCCCACAGCAGCAGCCTGCCCTCGCCCCACACACAGATCCAGGGGCATGTGCCACCCCATGCCTTTCCTGGGGTTGTGTGCAGCAGTGGGAACTGCCCCCATCTCCATGTTATGCCCCCCAGATAAGTCACTCGCAGTTCTGTCCTGCGCTTTGCCCTGGCTGGGCAGCATCTGCCCCAGCCCCCCTTCTCACTTACTGTGGGGGCCTCCATCTTCCTCCACCACACACCCCTTTTCTCTCCCCGCCCTTCCCCCCCAACAGACTTACCAGCCTGACGCTGCTCTCCAAGCTGCTGAGTAGGCCACGTGCACATGTGCAGGTGGCATTTATTGGCAACATTATTGGCCACATCAGCCAAAACAAGCTGATCGCTGATAATATCAATTTTCCTTTTATTGGTGCTGATATGACCACCGTATCAGTGCACCTCTAATAGGAGCGAGTGGTGCTGCAGGTTAATTGGCATGCTCTGTATTGTTCTGTAACCTTCCCATGAGGAATGTAGACCTGTGATGTGTGATTAGTTTTGACCCAGCATCTCAATCAGGAGCAGGTCCAAATGAGATTGTCCTTCTCCAGCTAGCTCCACCCACATGCCTTGTGCTTATGAATATGTGTTGGCTGCTAAGCAGTAGTAAGCACTTAAAATAGTTCCTACTTCTGTAGGTTCTTATTTCCTCTTTGCCCTGGACAGAGGATTCTGAGGCTTACTTTTCTAGGCTTCTTGCTCAGCCCTACAATCAACTGCTGATCAACCCAAATTATATTCATTCTGGCAATAGGAGACAATCTAGGGTAGAATTCTGTTTCCCTTTGTGCAACTAAGTGGCAATTTTCTAGCTTTATAATTGGTATTTCTAACAGGCACAGGTTGCAAAATTGTTACCCTGCACTGTGGTTGCATAAGCATGAGCGTGTAGGGTGAGTATATTCAGTAGGCTATGCACTGCCTGGACATGTACACAGCTATATATGCACATGCATTCTGGACCTCTAAATCTGTTTCTGTCACAGAAATGTAGCTGCTCAGAAACTCATGGCTAACAAGTGTTTGACATGCTTTACCCTCAGTAACTCAATAGTTAGGGTAGCCTAGAAGTAGGAGACCTGGGTTGTAAGCCAACCTCCTCCCTTGAGCGTGTTTGAACCTATGCATTTCTGGCTTCCTAGCACAGTGCTCCTACTACCATCTCACAGGGTAGGCAGTATTGTAAACCCTTTTGTAGTGCTCCTATTGAAGTTGGTCCTCCTGGTAGCCAAGAGAGGGAGCTATTAGGGGCCAGGAAGAAAAGAGCAAGTGACTTTATGACTCAGTGAGATGGTTGTTGTCTTGGGGTCTAGCCTCGATGCTAACTCCCAATGGGGTAGAAAATTTCTCACAGTCCTGCTCTCTACCCACGTTATCCATTAACTAGTAAATGCAGGGTGCAGTGGTTCAGTTTCAAAATGTGCCCTAGAGAAAGGTTTGGGCATTGCCTACTTTGTGGCATTGTGGTACTGGCCAGTCACAGAGGTATAGGTTCAGACCTGCTCTCCTCAAAAGGAGCCTGGAACCTGGCTCTCTCACTTCCTGGGCAAATGCCCTATTCAGCTACTGGGGCTAAAGCATGGGAGGCTACCACAACCTCATGTCTCTCTCTCTCTCTTTTTCCCAGACTTATTCTTGGGAATGCAAGTACAGCGTGTCCTCTACTGCTCAGGTTTAGTTTGCATGTACGTATATTCTAATGCCTACTGCATACGCTCACTCTAATAAAAGCCTTGTCTGTGTGTCTGTGTATCTGTAACGCTTCAGGCCAACTCTGCATACCCTGCCTAGAGGCTGGGTGGTGATTAGCTGGTGCAGGCGGTACGGGTACAACTTGGTGCTCAGGGGAGTGGCTGGACACGGTCAGGGGCAGGGAGCCACTGTGCCTTGCTTCCCCCTGACAATGGCTGGCAGGCAGGGGGGTCACGGTGGCCCACTGGCAGCGGTGGAAGGGCCATTAGGGAGTAGTGGGGCTGTGGCTGCGCTGGGCTGATCCCGGCAGGAGGGCAGGCTGTGCCCTGCCTAGCCAGGCAATGGGGTCATGGGAGCCCGGCAGCTTCTCCAGGGCTGGGGGCGGGCGGTTCCCACCACTGTATGAACTGCAGGGGAGCTGGGGGAGGGAGGCCTGTGCCACCGCCTTGGCTCCCCTGTGCCACCCCTGCATGAGCCACTGGGCTCTGAGTGTTCCACGGCTTGGCCTGGCCGGGGCCCCGTTCCCTGTGAGTGCACCTTGCCTGGCTGGGCCGTGGGACACTCGGAGCCTGGCAGTTCTTCCAGGGCTGGGGGCAGGTGGTTCCCGGTGCTGCACGTACCATAAAGGAACCAGGGGAGGGGAGCCCATGCCACCTCCTTGGCTCCCCCACGCTGTGCTCCTGCACAAGCCGCTGGGCTCCCATGGCCTGGTGGGTTGCAGGCACGGGAATTCAGGCCCCGGCTGGGCTGGGCCATGGAACGCTTGGCAGCTTCTGCACCCTGGCAGCTCCTGTGGAGGTGCAGCACTGGGGAGTCAAGCAGGGGCATGTGGCCCCCCAGGGTGTGCAAGGGGCACAGACAGCTTGTGCTGGGCTCAGCTTCTGCTCCCCACCTCACTGCCCCTGTTTTGACAGAGGCACCATTTGAGTCTCGCTGCTGGGCAGGCTGGGCAGTGAGGCATGTGTCTGGCCTGGGGACACATGAGGTATGTGTGGCTGGGTGTGTGTATGTGCGGCTGGGTGTGTGTGTCTGGCTGAGTGGGGATGGCATCTGGATGGGTGGAGGTGGCATGTGGCTGGTTGTGTGTGTGGTGTGTGGCTGGCTGGCTGGCTGGGTGTGTGCGTGTGGCATGTGACTGGCTGTGTATGTGTGGCATGTAGTCGGGCGTGTGGCTGGGCGTGTGTGGCAGTGTGTGGTGTGTGGAGCTGCATGTGGGTGTGGCTGTGGGTGTGGTTGGGTCTGGGCATGTGTGTGTGGGGGTGTAGGTGTGGCTAGCTAGGTGGGTGTGGCATGTGGCTGGGTGTGTGTGGTGTGTGGTTTATGGCTGGGTGTGTGTCTGGGATGTGGGGGGGGCACATGGGGCCTGGACACAGAGCAGGGTCGGGGGGCGAGTTGCACGTGGCCAGATGCAGAGCGATGGCAATGCAGAATGGTGGGTGGTGACGCTCCATCCCCGCCGCCTTCCTGTCATTCTTGCTGGGCACTTGGCTAGTGCTAACATATCCATGGTATCAAGTCATGGTCAAAACCAACCAGATACACATCTAGAAAGCTGCTGTTTAAGTGCATAAAAGGAAATAAAATTCCCATGCTATGTAGACAAAACAAGTGGTCAGTACCAGTTATGTCACTTTCTTAGGATGTTTTGGCTGATCTTGAGATTACTTCAGTTACTACTGTCCTTGTAGTAAGAGGAGCAATAGATTGTTTTTGCCCTCCAGGAGTGGGCAGATTGATTAATTCCTGGCTGAAGTAGTATAGGTAGCATTCTGGCAGAGGCTGCTTAGAAAACTGATCAATCAAAGTATCTTCCAGCTTCCATAGTCATGCCCACCACCTCATCCTGGACAAAGTGCTTTCTGTACTGTGCTCAGTGACTCTGATTCTCTTTTGTGCTGCTGAATCCACTGCTCCCTCCTTCAGGTATACTTTATGCTTCAGGTTCCCCATAGGCCAAACTTCCACCAGTGGAAACAGAAGCGAATCAAATTCAGTATCTTTATGCCCCATTAGTTTTCTTGTATCCTCTACAAAAAGCACACCAACTTGAACCCCCTTCAAGGTGTAGATGTTGTCTTTCAGAAGGTTTTATCTTGGTAATCTGTCCTCTGTCTCTTGTAGCCATCAATCCAGATGTTTGCAACCACCTTTTGATAATGTTATGTCTGAATTTAGATTTTAAACACATTATGGCATAAAAATTGACTTTGTCCCTAAGGCACTGAGCACACAGGGCTAGATAAACAGTTAATCATGTGGCAATATTTTATAGATATATATTTTTAGCAGAAACTTTTCTTTAACAGGAGACTTCTCTACTAATGAAAGTGATCCCTTAAGGGTCTGGGGGCACAGGTGGTGTTCTCGTCGATCCTCCCAGTCTCAGGCTATGGGCTGAGAAGGGACAGGAGGATCTATGTGGTCAACCAAAGACTGCGGCGCTGGTGTCGTCAGGAAGGCTTTGGCTTTCATGACCACAGCCCGCTCTTTGGCGAGAGAGGCAGCGAGCTGCTGGGAAGAGATGGTCTCCACCTCTCTCCCCTAGGGAGGAGGCTCTTCTCAGCCAGACTGGCTGACCTGCTCCACCGGGCTTTAAACTAAGCCCGCTGGGGGACGGGGGGACTACCGCCACTGCTGGCCCGCTGAACAATCCTTGCAAAGCCAGCGGATCACGGCACTCAAGGGAGCCCACCCCAGCCCCAGCCCTGGTAAAATCTGTGGGCAAGGAAGGAGCCCCCCAGGGGGCACTTGCCTGCCTGTACACAAATGCCAGGAGCTTGGGGAATAAGCAGGAGGAGCTCATCCTCCTGCTCAGTGCAAACAATTACGATGTCATAGGGATCACGGAGACCTGGTGGGACTCCACCCATGACTGGACCACGGGGATAGATGGCTATACCCTGTACAGGAGGGATCGTGTAGAGAAAAGGGGCGGGGGTGTAGCTCTCTATGTTAAGGAAAGCTACGCGTCCCTGCAAGCCGATATTGGCGACCAGGGTGGACGGCTGGAGACCCTCTGGGTTAAAATCCGTGGGGAACACGGCACAGGGGACACAATGGTGGGAGTCTATTACAGACCTCCCACCCAAAGTCCTGAGCTAGACCAGGAGTTTGCCCAGGAACTGGCTGAGGCAGCTTGCTCCAGGACCATGGTTGTCATGGGTGACTTCAATTACCCAGACATCTCATGGGAGGATCGCTCAGCAAAATCTGAGCGGTCGCAGAGCTTCCTCTCGTGCGTGGATGACCTCTACCTGACTCAAGAAGTCTATGGGCCAACGAGAGGAAAGCGCTGCTCGACCTGGTGCTGGCTACTGGGGAGGACCTAGTCGGCGACCTAGTGATCGATGGGAAGCTGGGTGACAGCGACCACGAGCTGATCACCTTCACCATCCGCCGAAAAGCTGGCAAGTCAGTCAGCAACACGCAAGTCCTTGACTTCAGGAAAGCCGACTTTGACAAGCTCAGGAGGCTTGTCAGTGAGGCCCTAAGGGACTGTGACCGCAGGGAGAGGGGAGTTCAAGAAGAGTGGTTGCTCCTCAAGGGAGCGATCCTCAATGCACAAACTAAGTCTATTCCATCTCGGAGGAAAGGCAGCAAGAGGGCACAGCAGCCCCCCTGGCTCTCCAGGGACCTAGCAGACCTCCTGAGGCTAAAAAGAAAGGCCTACAAAGGATGGAGGATGGGAGTCACCTCCAAGGAGGATTATTCTGCACTGGTCCGGTCCTGTAGGGAGCAGACCAGGAAAGCCAAGGCTGCAACTGAACTCCAGCTAGCTTTGAGCATCAAGGACAATAAAAAGTCCTTTTTCAGATATGTGGGGAGCCGGAGGAAAAGCAGGGGCAACGTTGGACCCCTGCTGAACCAGATGGGGCAACTGACAACTGATGCCCAGGAAAAAGCCAACCTATTAAATAGGTACTTTGCGTCAGTCTTTCATCAGCCCCATGGGACGCCTGTACCTGCTACAGGGCCGGGAAGTCCGGGTGAGGGTGATCCCCTGCCCTCCATTAATGCTGACTTTGTGAAGGAACATCTTGAGAAGCTGGATACCTTCAAGTCAGCTGGCCCTGACAATCTTCACCCCAGGGTACTCAAGGAGCTGGCGAGCATCATAGCCCAGCCTCTAGCGCGGATCTTTGAAAACTCTTGGTGCTCTGGTGTAGTGCCCGAAGACTGGAAGAAGGCCAACGTGGTGCCTATCTTCAAGAAAGGGAGGAAAGTGGATCCGGCTAACTATAGGCCCATCAGCCTGACTTCTATCCTAGGGAAGATCTTAGAAAAGTTTATTAAGGAGGCCATCCTTAATGGACTGGCCGACGCCAACATCTTAAGGGATAGCCAGCACGGGTTTGTTGCGGGTAGGTCTTGCTTGACCAATCTCATTTCCTTCTACGACCAGGTGACCTATCACCTGGACAAGGGAGATGAGATTGATGTCATATATCTTGACTTCAAAAAAGCCTTCGATCTGGTGTCCCATGATCGTCTCTTGGAGAAACTGGCCAATTGTCGCCTTGGGTCCTCCACGATCCACTGGCTGGAAAATTGGCTCCGGGGTCGGACCCAGAGGGTAGTAATTGATGGAAGTCACTCATCGTGGTGTCCTGTGACCAGTGGGGTCCCCCAGGGCTCTGTCCTTGGACCCATACTGTTCAACATCTTCATTAATGATGTGGACGCTGGAGTCAGAAGCGGACTGGCCAATTTCGCCGATGACACCAAACTTTGGGGCAAAGCATCCACGCCAGAAGACAGGCGGGTGATCCAGGCTGACCTGGACAGGCTCAGCAAGTGGGCGGATGAGAATCTGATTGTGTTCAACGCCGATAAATGCAAGGTTCTCCACCTTGGGAAAAAAAACCCGCAGCATCCTTATAGGCTCGGCAGTGCTATGTTGGTTAGCACTATGGAAGAAAGAGACTTGGGGGTCATCATTGACCACAAGATGAACATGAGCCTGCAATGCGATGCTGCGGCTAGTAAAGTGACCAAAACGCTGGCTTGCATCCATAGATGCTTCTCAAGCAAATCCCGGGATGTCATTCTCCCCCTGTACTCGGCCTTAGTGAGGCCGCAGCTGGAGTACTGCGTCCAGTTTTGGGCTCCACAATTCAAAAAGGATGTGGAGAAGCTTGAGAGAGTCCAGAGAAGAGCCACGCGCATGATCAGAGGTCAGGGAAGCAGACCCTACGATGACAGGCTGAGAGCCCTGGGGCTCTTTAGCCTGGAAAAGCGCAGGCTCAGGGGTGATCTGATGGCCACCTACAAGTTTATCAGGGGTGACCACCAGTATCTAGGGGAACGTTTGTTCACCAGAGCGCCCCAAGGGATGACGAGGACGAATGGTCACAAACTACTACAAGATCGTTTCAGGCTGGACATAAGGAAGAATTTCTTTACTGTCCGAGCCCCCAAGGTCTGGAACAGCCTGCCACCGGAGGTTGTTCAAGCGCCTTCATTGAACACCTTCAAGATGAAACTGGATGCTTATCTTGCTGGGATCCTATGACCCCAGCTGACGTCCTGCCCTTTGGGCGGGGGGCTGGACTCGATGATCTTCCGAGGTCCCTTCCAGCCCTAATGTCTATGAAATCTATGAAATCCCATTAGATGTTTTCTCCTGCTGCTGCAGCGTGATATAAATGCTGTAGTGGAAATTCATTTATCAGTATTATTCTATTTACTAACATAAATTAATACTTTGAGGGCATTTGTAGTACTACTCAGCGTAGAAATATTGCACCCAAGTCCTTTCATTATTTGTAAATTGTTAGTAAAAGTGTATGCCTTGCTTACAAAAATCTTTCTTTCTTGTGTAGGCTGCCTCTGATTAGTGTTGCATTAGTTCAAGGAAAAGCTGTGGGAGGAGGAGCAGAACTTACCACAGCTTGTGATTTCAGGTAAGATTAAAATATTGTTGAGCCAACTCCATGTGGCTGACAATGCCTGAATGGCATATCTATGGGACATAGAAAATTTGAGACATTTTGTACCATTGTTTGTCATGCATATTACCAGGAGTCATATCACCTAATCCTTAGGGCATTTGTAATTGGTCTAACTTGCTGTGTAAGCATGCTATGAGGAGGGTAGGTGTAGGTTTACTTTGGATTTCCTGACACTAGAATGAAGAGAGATGATTTTTACAGTGATTCCAGTCCGCATATCATGGTAATACAGAAAAAATGAAGGCCAGCAATGAAGCTAGGTTAAGTCAGGCACCTCCTTGCTTTTGGTAAACAAGGGAGAGCCTCATTATTTGATTGATAGGATCAAACATTTGTGAACAAGCTGCCACTATGATATTAAGTAGAAGGCAGGATAGATTTGCACCTTATAGACCAGGGGCAAAATGGTGGATCTGGCTGGTGGCTAGACCCCATTTCCCAGCAGCCCCTGCCCACATTGTTGCAGCTGGTTTCTGTGGAGACCCCAGCAGTGGCAGGGCCATGATGTGGAGCCAGGGTTTCCATGGAGACCAGCCCCAGCAGCACTGGCAGGGAGCATGGCTGGGTGGTGAGCTGCTCTGGGGCCAGGGCTGGGATCTTACAGCAGTGACAGCATGGTCTGGAGCCAGGGCACAGCTGTGATCCCCTACCTGCATGCTCCTGCCTGGGGTGCACAGGCAGCAGATCGTAGCACTACCCTGACTCCAGACCATGTTGTCGCCGCCGCAAGATCCCAGCCCTAGAGCAGCTCCCTGACCAGCTGTGTGCCATACCAGCACTGCTGAGGCCAGTCTCCGTGAAAACCTGGGCCCTGCGCAGTCATGGTCCTGCTGCTGCTCGGGTCTCCATGAAAACTGGCTGCAGTAATGTGGGCAGGGAATGCTGCAAAATGGAGTCCTCCACAGACCCGATCCAGCCTGTGGGCCAGACTTTGCCCACCCCTGTGATATGTTAACTAAAGTAGATATACAGCACAAGCTTGGTTACAGCTCACTTCATCACATGCTGTGAAAGGACCTGCAGGGAGCAGTATACAAGGAGAGAGAGAGTTGAATACAAAGAAGGGGAGGAAGAGAAGAGAAGAGCAGTGCTGCAAGAAGCAAACAAGCAACAAACCCATAGGAATAAAGGAGTCACAAAAGCTAATGCAGGTAATGGAATAAGACTCTATAGTCTCTGTTTAAACCACACTTAACACAATTCAGTCTATGAATGATTTCCTGTTCTGCAAGTTCTTGTTCAAATTGACTTTTAAAGGTTTGCTGTCTAAGAAAAGCCACCTTGCAGTCAGCAATGGAGTGTCCAGGGAGATTCTGCCACAGGCTTGCTTGTCTTTCTGAAGCTGGTGCCAGATCAGTTATTCATTCTTTCACATAGGGATTGCCCTGCCTATCCAATATAGACAACAGAGGGGCACTGTGGGCAAGTGATGGCATATATGATAGAATTGCAAGTGAGTGATCCTCAGCTGATATAATCCTTGCTATTTGGTCTCTATTGGTGAGGGGACACAGCTTGTAACTGGGTCTGTTGCAAGACCTGGTGCCTCAGTGGGAATGGGAGTTAGGTAGCCTGTTGCTGGAGAGAGGCCATTTGAGGTTGGGGGTTGCATATAATCCAGGAGAATACCAATGCCAGAAAGCAGGGCTTCCTGGATTGCCAGGTTTGTGGATCTTGGGTAATAATCAGTAAAAGTTGCCCAGCCTAGGCTCCCAGGAGGTGGAAGCTGTTATTCTCTCCTGTGTTTCCTGAGGTAGATCCTGTAAGAATTTATCTAGTTCTTCCTAGTATTGTGCCATGGGGCTTCTGCCAGGGGTGTGTAAAACTCTGTGTTGGAAAGTTGTATCAGCTTCCTGTATGTATGCTGTTTTGACTGTGACAACAGTGGCACCCCCACCCCCCTTATCAGACTGTTGTGTGAAAATATCTGGGTTGTTTTTAAGGCTTATTATGGTGTTCTGTTCTGCAGGACTGAAGTAGTATTGTAAATGATGTTTTTTTGCAGTCAACACAGTGTTATACAGAATACTTCCACCAATAAATTAAATTATGTTTTTTGGAGGCAGAAAGGCTCAGCCCCCAGTTCTGCACATGAATTAATTCCACACGCCCTTGGCACTTTAGTTTATGTTTCCTCTTACTTGGTGAATGTGCTGTGCTGTGTACCTGCAGTGACTTCAGCCTCAAGATATGTTAGCTGCTGTTAAACCTCTATGCTACAGAAGGATTGGTTCCAGCTTCATCACCCTGATTTATAATTGAGAGTGGTGCCACATTGCATATCAGGTTATGTTCTTCCCTAGCAACGTAATACGTGTTCCCTCAAGATGAAGAACAGCAAGCTTGCCTGCCATGAAATCCAATTAGCAAATTCCTTTTTCTTATGACAACTTCTCATTAATGGTAGATGAAAAGGTACACCCAGAGCTGTTGAGTATTTTTAATCACTTGTTTCTGTAATACACTACTGGATGCTGCATACAGTTTTTGGCACATCGGTATCAGAAAGATGCTGTCAATTTAGAATATATGAGGTAACACACAAGACACCAGGCCTACAAGTTGTTCCATGCGAGTGAGTGCTGCTGGTTTCTGTCAAGATGAAGCAGTTGGCAAGGTGTGGGCTTCAGTAATTGTATATTTATCATTAAGTTAAAGATGTCTAACTAGTAATGTGAAAGCTGCCTACATCTGTAAGGAGCCAAAGAAAACACATAGGTGCCTCCATCAGTCAAGGAGAAATAGCCACATGCATTCAAGGAAAAGATATTTGGTCTTCAGAGGGACCTAAATGCCTGGAGTGAAAAAGAAGTTGCTTAGAATGAGCCAAAGAAGTAGTTGGAAGCTAAATTCAGTGGTATCAAATAGGGCCAAGAAAAGCTTACGCTGGATGTCAAAATGCTTTCAAAATCATATGTGATAATTTTAGAATAGCTTCTCAGCAACAGGGAAACAACGCTTTTTGAGCCACTTGAAACTAGATAAGTCTTAGTATACATCTGTATAGCACAGAACACTGGAACCCTGAATAATGGTTTTGTGTACTAGTGCAATATGAATAAGCACGTACCAAATTTGCAGTTGTGTGATTTTCACAGAAACAGTGAATTCTGGCAGGCTCTGCAAAAAATGGCAGGCTCACTGCAAAATAAATTAATAAAAATAAATAAATAAATATACCTTACCTGCAACCAGAGAAAAGGATAGAAAGCTCTGCAGTCTTGGAGTGTGAGGATGGAGGATAGGGAGAGGATGGGCAGTGGGGATGGGGCAGGGGAGGGTGGATGGCCAGGGAGGGTGGACAGTGGAGATGGAAGGCAGATAGCAGAGGGTTGGGTGGAGGGTGGGGGGCACAAGCAGCTGGATTGTGGTTGTGGGCCATCTGTAGCAGGCAGGCTGCACCAGGGTCCGTGAAGCTCCAGCTTGTTGCATGCATGCATCCGCCACTGACATGGATCCTGATGCAGTCACTTCCTGCCTTCCGACTGCCTGCCACAGCTGATCATGTTCCAGCTTGGGGACGGCCCAAGACCGCATGGATTAATGGTTTCCCCTGGCTTAATCTGTGCAATTAAGCCACGGTGTTGGGCCATCTGGAAATCTGCAGGGAGGGGCGGGAATGCCAGGACCAATGTTCCTTCTAAGGTGTAGTGACTGTGAGCGTGCCGCTTTGGTCCATTCCCGAATTGGTCCCGTCTCCCCCTGCAACACTACCCTGGGGAAGATCACAGCCTCTTCCTAACAGCTAACGTACCCAAAGGTACAAAATCCATTACATGGATCTGGACTACACTCAGCCTAATCGACAAGAATCCTCATGTAATGGATTTTGCAATAATGGATTTTGAGTAAAACTAACAGTGAATACTAAACTAGAACTAGAATGGTGTGTGGTTTGTTTGGAGGGGGCAGATGTTGCTTACACAGTGGAGGGGAGCCAGGCTGTCTATGCTTCAGGAGGGGTGAAGGGAAGGGAGAGGACCTGCCCAGGTGGTATATGCAGCTGGAGGGGCTGGGGAGCAGAGCAGTTCCCCAGCACCAGCCCCAACCCCCACCTCACCTACAGGAGCAAGGGGCACATGGCATCAGGGCTGGGGAGCAGAGCAGTTCCCTGGTGCCAGCCCCCAGCCCCGCCCTCACCTCAGGAAGCACCATGTGCCTCCTCACTCCCGGAGTTTACCTTTGCTAAGTATCCTGCACCGGCCCTGGTGCATCTGCCACACTCTGCGCCCAGCTTGTTGCCACAGCCCAGCTCCTCTCTGGGCGGGTGCGCAGCATTAATGAGTTTGTGCATGGCATGGATATAAATCCTGTGCCAGCAGCTTGGAGGGAACATAGGCCAGGGCCCCGCAGCCTATCAGAGATGTGGAGGGGCCTGCTGCCCTCAGCCCACAAAAATCTACCTTGAGTTTAGTAGACCCCTAATTATGAGTATCCACTACTCCTAGGTGCCATATTTGACATACGTAGAATTGACAGGAGCGTAGACTTAGAGGACTCTTGTGTCTTTTGCTCATATCAGTGAACTTGTTAATGACAATGAATCTAATTTTCCTGCTGTAAATAACCTTCATTAGGAATTTTGTACTCTTAACAAGATGCAATACAAAAAAATCCCTCCTTAGAAATACAGAATTTGTCTTTTGGCTTTCTAAAGCAATTTAAAATTCTCTAATTTACTTTAGCAATGCAGTTTTCGTATCCTGTATAATTTCAATCATTATCAAAGGGCTTCCCTTTTTGTATTAAGTGGGCAGCTGCAAATCCTCTCATTTCCTTCCATAATTCTCCAAATAACTGTAGCTGTGGGTTCATTTTTCATCATTTTCCAAACACACTAAACGTCTAGTACAACTAAATATTAGCAATCCAGGAACATCTAGTGGGAGTTTAATGAAAACCACTGCAAAATAGTGAGAAAGAAAGAGAAAGAAATGGAGTCTATTGAAGAATATTCATCCTGAGTTTTCTGGTGGAGGTGAAATTCTGGCTTCGTTGAAGTAGGCAGAAAAGTTTGCATGGGGGGAGGATTTTACTATTACTCGGGAGTTCTCAAGAGTAACATTCAAAACTAAGAGGCCTGTCTCCTTTCTCAGACTATCTCATCTTATCTTTTTAATGACTGCATGCATCAGGTAAATTTAAAGTTGGAAATTCATTTCCATTTTCACATGCTCATAAGTTGCTGAAACATTTACTTTTGAATGGATGTTTTCATGGTATGTTGTCTGCCTAAAGCTGTACTGCATTAGTTATACTACTGTAGTTAAAAGAGTACAGCCCTACCTAGCATGGATACACTTAGAGAAATATAAAAATGTTTATATCAGTGTAGCAGTAGCTTATCTTGGTAAAGAATGGGTTTCATACCCTTTATACTAGTATACTCTGTCCATAATAGGGGTTGTACCTGTATAACTGTGTCAGTAAAAGATCATACCTGTAACCCAACATACTTATACCATGACAAAATAGCATGTAGACCAGGTCAAAGGAACTCTTAACAATATCCTCCACCTTTTTATATGATAGGTACGAATCTCTGGAATTTGTGCTAGAAGTGCGTGGTGTGGAGGCTTCTTTAATTTGGGGGTTTCCCCCACATGCTCCCCTACTGATGATTGGTAGAGTGGCCCCATCACTCACCACTCACCGCCTGCACCTGATGGCTGGGAGGTAAAAAACGCATATTTAAAACTACTGTTTTCGCGTCCCAGCCATCAGGTGTGGGCAGTGAGTGACAGGGCTCCTCCGCCAATTAGTGGTAAGGGGGTGCACAGGGAAAACCAAGATTAAAGAAGTCATAACACCACACACTTTTGGCACAAATTCTGGAGATCCCTAATGATAGGAGAGTAAGGAAAAGAAATACATTTCTCATTTTAGTAACCTTTGCCCACCCAAAACGTTCCTTATCTGGACTTTTGTGGTGTTATTTCACATTCTCTCCACCCAGCCATCTTGGGCATGTCTACACAAGACGTTACTGTGCAGTGGTTACTGCTCATTTATTTAGTACTTGTTTAAACAAGTACTAAATAAATGCATAGTAAGTGGAGCTACTGCCCAGTAGCACCAGCAAATATCTTTTAAGTGATACTACTGTGCAGTAGTCTAATAATGTTGATCATTAGTGTATTAGCACTGTTAAGCTGTGATCTGCTACTGCACAGTATTTTTTGGTTACTGTGCAGTCAGCGTCTTGTGTAGGTACGCCCTCTGGCAGGCACAGGGGATGATGCTCTCAAGGTATACCTGAGGTCCATTTGTAATTTTGCATGAGAACATAACTGTGACTTGTCTCATTGAATCACATAAGCACTTATTTTTAATTACTGCATTTACTTGAATCCAAGAGGACCCTGAATTTAAGATGACCCCCTAATAATTTGATTCTGTATATGGAAATATTATACATTTGTTAGCATTTATCAGGTATAGAATCTAATTATTGAAGCATTGTCTTAAATTCATCTCCCCCCCACTACTATAGTAGGGAAAGCAGTAGCTGGAGGGCAGGGACATGTTGCTGGTGGGTAGGGGCTAGGAGGCACCCTGGCCCTCTGCCCCCCCACCGTGTTCCCACTGCAGCCTTTGTGCCACCCTGCCACCTGCCCCTGGCTCCCCACAGTCTTTGCACCTTCCCATGCACCCATTGCCCACAGTCTCTTTTTCTTTCCCCCCTGCCACTTCTCACAGTCTCTCTATCTCTCTCTGTCTTCTCCCCCAACCCCAACTCTCCAGAATCTCTGCCCTTTCCCTGCCCCCACTCTTACTGACAGATGCTGCTCAGGCTTTGTTCTCTGCCAGGTCATGGATCACAACACATAGAAGCACAGCCCTTGCCAGGCCATGCAGCTGCAGTGACACTGCTGATTGGTCAGACAGGGGATAGATTTTCCCTATACTTCAAGCCCGGGAGTATAGCTGGGAGCTTAACAGTAAGTGGAAGGGAAGAGGGCTGAGGAGAGAGCAAGTAGAGGAGGGGGCAGGAGGCTGCCATGGGTCTGACTCCAACTCTGACTGAAGCTCAGGGCTAGAGTCAGAGCCGCAGCAGCTGCTTTCCCTCCCTCCCCTCCCCCACGCTTTGTTCATGAATCTTAGATGAGGCGATTTCCCCACCGTGCTCACTAGGAGGAGGGGAAAGGACCTCATCTTAGATTCGAATAAACATGTTACCTCTAAAGTTCCTGATCAGAACATTTTACAAACCAGGGAAAAGGAAGACTGGTTCCTATTCTATGTCCCGTTCATGCAGAAGATTTAGCATATGTAAATGAATTTACTCTCAAATGTAAGTGTTTGCAGAATTGGTGCTCCAGAGAGCTCAGAGTCTAGGATTACCACAAGATACATTGGCAGATAGAGAAAGACAAAAATGGGAATAGGTGCAGTCTGACAGTAAAGGCCTTTGCACACATCAGTAGTCTGTGGGCAGAATGGTTACAGGTGGACATCAACATAAAGCAGCATCAATGAATCACAGTTCATAAGCATCATGAGTTTCCTTGATTTTCCCCTAATTTGCATTGGCTCTTTTTTTAGCAGGTTAGGTGTTTTGGGAAATCCCACTAGGTATCTGTCTGTATGTATCTATTTAGGTAGGTACCTAAATAGCTTTGTAAAGCAAGCCCTAGATTGTTCTTTGAAAATGGACTGTTTTGTCATATAGGTGTTTTTGAAACATTTACCCCACGTTTTTGATTGCACTGGCTTTGAGGAAAGAGAAAGAACGGGAGAGCCTAGTCTACACTAGAGAGTTTTGGTGGGAGGCCCTCACACAAAGGTCTTCTGCTGTGGCAGAACCTTCCTGTAGGTTCTGCTGCTGTTTGGTATCCAGCGGAAGGTGTCTGTAGATGCCTTCCAGCAGCTGCTGCATTGGCAGCTGGCATCTTTCAAGGGTGCACTTTTCACACTGGCAGCCCAGCTGCTGCAGTTAAGCTGTATGGAGCTCCAGAAACGCGTGGATGCTCATGTGCTCTGGTAATGTAGCAATAGCAACGGCTGCTTGACACCACACTTGTTGGTGGGACTCAGAAGTTGAAAAATAAATTGATTAGACCTGGGCAAATGGGAGCACTAATAAAGGTAGGAACTCATCTCTTCTCCTACTTTTGAATTTAAATCGGTATGAAAATAAGAACCTAATTGTGTCATTACTGAACACCAAGGTTTTTTTTCCTTTAATTTTTTAGTAAAAGAATTAAGAAAAATGAATGCAAAACATTAATCTTGCACAGTTAAAAGTAGTTTATTTACCCAAATCCAAGATGACTTTGCATTTAAGATGACTTCCCAATAATTAGACCCTTCCCCTCTGGTCCCTTGCCACTTGTCTGGTGCCTGTGCCTGCTCCTCTATCGCCTGCCATCCCCAACCACTTGCCTTCCACTGCCACCCTTTGTCACTTGCTCTCCGCCACTGCCCCTTACCTAATATGGTGGCTCTGGCTCTAGCTCTGGCCCAGTCAGGTGGTGACAGCAGCAGCTCTGGGCCAAGTGAGGCAGAGCCGAAACTGCTCCCCAGTTGCCAAGAGGTCTCTCCAACCCCCCTTCCCCCAACCCCAGCCACCATGCAGTGTCCCCCACACCCTCTGCTCTCCCCTTCTTTCCCAGAGCTGTACATTGCATGGTCTTCCCTTTGCCTCCTCTCTACCGCACTGTGCAGTCTTTCCGCTGGGCCTCCCTTGCATTGCCTCCCCAGTGCTCCCCCTGTTGCATGAACTATCTTGAGCCACCTTGAGCTACCCTGGCTCAGGGTAGGTGACACCTCTGTCTCTGGTCCCAGAGCTGGAGCCTCAGCACCTGCCTGCCCCAGGCCAGTACTCAAATCCAAAACAAGCCCACCTGCCCCATGTTGCATTTGGAAGAATACCTCATCTTGGATTTGAGTGAATACAGTACCTCTATTTGAGGCAAGCAGTACCTTACCTTACAAAAAGTACTGTTATTTTAAAGAGGTATTTACAGAGCATTCTTCTGTTCAGCATCAGTGAAAATGGAAGAATCTGCCCTGGGGATGGGGGAAAAGTTAATGCTAATATTCTGCTGATGTTACAGCAGCCATATTGCATGTGTATGGTTGGAGTTTTTTTCTTTGTATTTTTTGGCAGCTGTGTGTAGCTTAGTTTATTATTACTATTTATGATGTAAAATGCATGCCTTCAGTCATGTTGCAAATCCTGTATATTTTAATGTTGCTATAAAACAATAGCTTTTGCATGTTCTGAGTTTTCCAAAAAATTAAACTATACAAGCTTGTTTTTGTGTGTACATATCTATTGCATACCGACGATAAACAGGTGGAGGGAAAGAGGAGACTAACTGGTGAACGAATGAAGGCTCAGCACACCTGCCTTAAGTCAGAGACGCCTATGCATTTCTTTTCGGTTATTGGTAATTTGCTCCTCAGAAAGTTGTAAAGACATCAGTATTTTAAAGGCAAGCATTTCCAACAGTAGGTTTCAAAATGTCGGAACACAATTCACTTGCTTCTTTAGAAACATTTTCCCTGTGTAAGGATTTTAGCCTTTATTTTTATCAGAAGCAGCTTTCAGATAAACAAGATCCTTTTTATTTGCAATAAAATTGCAAATAAAAGTGCACAATAGCTCTTTTCACAAGGCAGAACATGACATGAATTTAATAAAGGGTATTTGCATATTCATGAGCTCTTAAGTCCAGACTGACAAAGCACTTTTCACCAGATACAGCACATTTCCAGGCGGAGGGTTGAAGGCCAAAAATATCCAAAGAGTCATTGCACATTTCTAAGGTTAGAAGTGATAGTTAAATATAGATATGTGGGTGCTGGTAACTTTAGGTGCTTGTTTACAATTCCTTCCATCTCTCTAAAAATCAGTGCACAATCTTAACATTTCACTGAACATTCCTGCATCACTGCATATTTTTATTATTAGTACAGTTTTACGACAAATTTTAAAAGAACCAGAAGTTTTCAGATTCATTAGAGTTCACTGAAGTATTGCCTTTAAAATCCTGTGAACCTTTTTGGCTTGGTACATTCGATTGATGCTTAATTAATCATAGTGGTGTTAAAAGCAAGATTTTTTTTCCAATTACTGGTATTTGATTTTATTGTAAGCGGGTGATAGACCACCTCACTTGGAACAGAGAATACACACATAGTCTGTAATTCAAATGTATAACATAGTTTGGTTTTATGGAGACTTAAATAGGAACAGAATACAGGCAACCCCTGCTTAACACTGTTTCGCTTAGCGCTGTTTTACTACAATGCTCATTTTACACTGATACCTGATTCCAGTTAGCACTCAACAAGTTTCATTATAATGCTCATGGACATCGTACAGCTGGCAGCAGGGAGTGTACACTAGCACTACAGTGCATCAGCAGTGCACAGCCTCACTGTGCAATTTAGCTTGCCTCCACTATGTAGCTGCCCACATGGGCCAGCCGCAGCGGGTATATGACTCACACTATGACTTGCGCTGGGGGAGCCCTGGACGCTATGCCATGATCCCGCCACTAGGAGTGAGCACAACTGTGGCCATGACTGCCCCCTTGCCCCCAACCTGCCACCCAGCGGAGGACCAACAGCATCACCTCTGGGGCTGGGTAAGCAGCAATGGCATGGCGCTGGCCGAGCCTGCCCTGACCTACCAAGTGCTCATGTCACTGATGCTGAGTGCCCTGGTAATTAATTTTATTTATTTATATTAATTCTTATGGGAAAATTGCTTTCATTTTAGCAGGCCTTCAGGACTGAAAAAGGTGAAGCAAATAAGCTTCACTTTCTGAAGGGTAGAACAAACTTTGAAAAGTAAGAAGTATGCTCTAAGGCTGTGTTCATTCAGGGGAGATGGTGCAGATCTTCTCTACACAGTACTTCCTCTCTTTTCTTATCACATGCTTCTCATAGTAAAATGGTGATTAGTATAGGTGTCCAAAGTATAATCATCAGCATTTAAAGTATAACCATAAGCACCCATTGGAACAAGTGGAATGGTCCAGACAGTAAAGATATTATTTTCAGGTACCACTGCATCAGCTGCAGTCTAGTCACAATGGGGCTTCCTTTGCGTAGGCACCAGAACAAGTTTACTGGGAGGTAAGTTATGATCTGATACAACCCATGAGCTATTCCACAGCAAGTTCTGTGTACATGTTCTTAAGTCACAGGAAAGATCATTACCCTTCAGTGGCATGCAGACACCCAGGGTAGCACATGTATACAGGCAGTTACTATGAAATAGCTGTCAGTTTTCTTTACCCTAACGTACAATAACTTTTTCATGTGCCCTTACTCTGTAACCATGAGACATCCCAGGCTCTAATGCTCTGACTGTTGGGCCTTGATATCCTTGCCCCCAAGGGACATATCCAACATTTTGAAAAAACTCTATTAAGATATGGAAAAGCTATTAAATGATGCATCAACTGCCTGAGCCTAGGTATAAAAACTTGGGTTTCCCTCCTCTTCCTAAGCTCTGTGTTGGGTAAGACAGTAGTTGATGATCACTGTAACCAAGAACTCTAAATGGAAGATGTGCAGCAATTCTGAACGTAACGATCACTACATCTATGACACACAGTTCAGTGCTATTTCCAAGTTATCTTTTATTGGCTGCTGTGTTCACATTAAACAAAGTATAATGAAAACAAATAATCCCTTACCTGATCTTAGATTTTTTTTTGCCAGTTTTTTAAATGAAAAGATTGTGAAGATAATGTAATCATGATGAAAAGAGAATTTGCCAAATGCAGCTATAAATATTTCTGCAGAATGTGTGACACTGCTGGAAATGTGCCTGCCCTTCATCCATCTTTTCCTGAGCACTGTGAATGAGATCATAGAATTGGTGATCCAAAGCCGCTGTTACTTTCTAAGTAACTAGCTTCCTCATGTAGCATCCATTTTAATTGGAGTTACCATTTGTAATTTATTTTTTATTTTAAAATGTAGATCTTCCTTGTATTATTTTTAAAGCAGCCTTTGTGTCCAGACAAGACCAAATAATACTAATAGAAAAGCAAACACAAAAGCAATAGCAACGGAAAAAAACGCTCAATCATTAAAGAACTTCTAGTCAGTATAGCAATATTAACCCTTACTTATATCCTGACCAAATTCTAGCATATGTAATTGCATCTTGCCTATCTCTAGTTTCAAACAGACGTGATCCTTCTTTATCTGAGACACAAAATGCTGTGTAAGGGCTGCTACGTATTGTTAAACAAATACTGTGTTCAGTACCTCAGGCTGCTGAATTGCAGATGCAACTGAAGTGATCCCTTACTTTCCTGACACAGTCTAGTCTCGTGGCATATTTACATTGGTGTGAACTCCCTTTCCACATTAGTCCCAAAGTATAAGTAACTTAAAATTACCATAGAGTTACCCAGGAAAAAAACAGCTGTAAAAATATGTCATTGCATGCTATAGGCACTTTGGTGTAGCTACTTGTTCAGTACAAGCAGACCATCATATATACCCCTACCATGTTGTGGAGCAGTACTTTAATAGTGCCTTCTCTAGCAGCTACTTCAGGATAACTGTCTACTTTCTCCCATTGTAATTTTAGATTGAGGTACAAGCTGATGTAAATGACACCGGAGTTAACATGTCATGTGTCTAGCCTAACAGGTATTAAGAGAATTAATTAGTTAATAAATTATACGGTATACTTTGGATCTGTCAGTGAAAGTTAGTGCAGAAGTGTCAGGTAATATAAATAAGTTGTCTTCCACCTATATGTCATGTGGAGATATATTGCCTTCAAGATTCTCTAACATTAGTTAAAAAAAATTATGAAGTCAAAACTGAGGTTGACAGAAAGATCAAAATATGATGTTTCCCAGTGTGTTACTCAGTGTTATGTCCTATGGGCAAGCAGAGATTAAGGATTACTCTTATAGACAGAAAGCCATGCAAGTCTGATCACTTTGGAGGGTCATATCATGCCACGGAGAGTCTACATCTCACCACAGTTGCATTTATGGTGCAAAGAGATTTTTTTCACGTTGACTTTTCAGATCTAGTCCCTGATAAAGACCAGTAGCAGCAGAAGTTAGATTCAAGCACAGAAGAAAGAATATAAAGCATGTTTCTCCAGTGTCCCTCATTTCAAGGGATGTCACTGAGGCCCAGAGTTATCTAACTAAGTACATACAGATACGATGTTTCTTTGTTTTGGTCTTGAGAACCATTTATATCAGGCATAAAGAATCCTGGAAGAGAAATTATCAGTTGCCAGGAACCCTAACAGTAAACTTTTCTTGGTCATGATGGCTACATCTGCATGATGCCTGATTAGCTGGGACATGCAGTATGTCCTCTCCTCAAGCTCACTTATGGCAACTTGAGGACCAAAGGCTCATTAACTCTTCTGCTCCTGAGGCTCTACTCCTTGTTCTGGTCCTTGACTTCTGGATTCAGATCCTTTGGTTCTTGGTTCCTGAGTATTGTCTCAGATCCCTCTTTGCCCACTGCCCTGACCACTGGGCTAAATGGCCTGTGTCTCAGTCACATTACACCAATTTTTGTTACAAGAAATTTTGAAGAGAAAAATCTTTTTCTGTTTAATAATTTTTTTTAAAGCTAAAACTTTTAAATTAAAAAATCATTTTAATTTTTCAAAGTCATTTTCAATAAAGCTTTTTGGGTTTTAGCTAAAAACTTAAGGTTTTCGAAACCCAAAACCTAAACAGTTCTATTCCCAAATTAGAGACTAACAGATTTGGAGACGCACAAGCTTTCATGAGCAAGAGTTTACTTCATTAGATGCTGTGCTCTGCTCACAAAAGCTTGTGCATCTCTGATTCAGTTAGTCTACAGGGTGCATTCCTACCCTTCCTTTTGCCTGACTTAAGCATTACACCGCTGACTACCTCTGTCTATTCCCAAATTATCATTCTTCACTGAAAACCTAGAAAAGCAGTTTTGACCTGATAAACTAACTCTCTTATCCCAACCTTTTTGCTTGATTTGTCTGAATACACATGTGGAGATTTATCTTAATTTCCTTCAGCAAAAAGTCTCAAAGTTTTCAAAAAGTCTTGAAGTGTGTTCCTCAGACACTGCTGCATGTTATTTTTCTTCAGAGTCCAAAACATTGGAAGAATCATGAATTTACTCCTCCCATAATCTTTAACTGAAAATCTGTTTATAAGATACCTTTGCCATGATGTCTGTGATCACTTGTCAGAGATGGTCCTCTATGGAAATCCTGCTCCAACACCTTCACCTAGTAGTGAAGCATCTGTAGTGCTTGTGTGATACTTTATGCTGACACGAAACCTAGCTTTTTGGCTAGGATACTTAGGAAGTGCCCAGAACTTCTGTACTTGGGACTGTCCCTTGGAAATTTTTATTTTAGCTCTTGGATATTGTTTTAATTTATTTAAATCTGGATAAAGGAAACTATTCTTACAATCACTGAAAGGGGGACTGGTCCGTTCAGTTGGTTTACTAAAACAGTAGCCATGACCTACTCATTTTCTCTTTGAAGCAAAGATGCTAGGCTTCAGCTGTTCCCCTTCCTGAGAAGTAAGTTAAAATCAGGAGGGAAGCTAATTTTGCACAGCTTTTTTTGTTAGCGTACCCAATAATTGGGACTGAAGAGCAGCTTTCCCAGTTTGCACTTTAAAAATATTCATGGGGGAGAGATTTTCTAGAAAGATATTTAAAAATATATCATTTTCAGTTAAAATGTTTGGCATTGTTTATTTCTGCATGGTTACCCATTTCATTTTTCTGTGTAATGAACATTTTTTTTACTTGATTTTAAAGAATAACAGGCTCACCCCCCACACCCTTATAATTTCAGCCCTCTCCTTGGATTAGCCGAAAAAGCATATAGCAGAAGTGTGGGGTTATCAATTGTATAATATTTTCATAGGAAAATTTTCTCTTTGTGTTGCGAGTGGAATAGATCTGTTCACTTCCTGTCATCTCCAATGGTAAGGCAGCAATTATTGTAATGCATTATTGCCTTGTTCCTTTGTTGCCTTGAGCAGAAACACAAAAGGCTGTCCATAAGATAGTAGTGGTAGGGGGGGTGGTATATGTGTGTTGGTGAGCTTCTTTAGAAAAGAACAGGGAAGTCATGCCTGGCAAACATTCATTGTATTCTTATAGTTTGAAAGCCTGCCCAAACTTGTTAACCAGGAGTTGTTCTCTGACAGTAGAATCAAACTTTTATATATCTTTAGAAGCCCATATAATTAATCATCCAAAAATGAGAGGCAGGTAAAATTATGGATAGCTTTCCTGACGATGGTTCTATGATTGCTGATCTTGTGCGAGAAGAATGAGGATGGGGTTATATGGTCAAATTTTAGAAAAATCTTTGAATACTTTCTGTCAGTTTTCGGAGTACCAGGTTAATGAATTGATGGTATAGTGAAAAAGAGGCAAAAGGAGCATGCACCATGCAATTAAAGAATTAGTCCAAAGTTTCTTTTTGGAAATTTTATTTTTAAGACTTGAATTTTGACTGCATCTGACATGAAAATCTAAGTGAGGGCTTCAAACTGCTTATCACCCACATTGTTGACTAGCTGAATTATTTCTGTGTAGTAATGCTATATTTCTACTTCATAACATTCTTCCCATGACACATTGTTGCTTCAAAATTTGTCAGAGACTCCAGGAAATCTCTAGCTAACGTGCTCTTTGTTTTGAAGTAAAATCCTATATAAAAGCTTTGGTGCATGGTGAAGGGTGGAGGAAGGGGTTGTAAATAAATGGCCCCAGTTATCAGATTACTGGTTTATCTTGACCAGGAGGTGACAAGGGAAATTTTGTCGATGGAACCAGTATTTTGAAAGCAGGGTTTTATGTTGTGAACTGAAGGGAGTGTTATGGTCAGTTCTTAGCTGGACTGACTTCTTTTGGACCAGCAGGGGCTCGTTCTCAATAAGAGGAAGAGTCTGTTAGAGATGGCAAGGGCTGACTGCACAATAGTTTTCAATTCCCATCTCTTCCGTCTTGTTGAAAATGTACCTGTAAAGCCAAGAAAGCAGGTTGACTCCAATAACTTTATGGGGCTCTTCTCTAAACTTGGCTGACTATGAAGTGTCAGTAAACCCCTGCAGTGCTTCCTGGATCACTCCAAAGAATGAAAGACCCAAACCTGCTTCTAGGTCCAGACAAACATTTACAATCTATAACTGAACATGATGAAAATAATTGTTTTTCTACTAAACTTTTCTTCTAATGCTATTTTTATGAGTATAAAGGCTCTCAACATGTGGAAAATGAAGAGGCTAAATACAAAATGCTTCTTCCTTTTTATGTCCTTTATAATAATAATTTTTAAAAAATCTGTCTGCCTATTTTGATAGTTTTAGGCATCAGACTTATTCCAATCCCATCCAGGAGCAAAAGTGTGCTGGAACAAATGTAAAATGATTCCCTGATTGCTTTTGATACATCATTGCCTTTTTTCGCAGGACAGGTGTTCATTTGCATATAACTGCCCCAAAACAACTGCTGCTAGGTTTTTTGCTTCAAGATTCCCTGTCTCAAGGTAACTCAATTCACATGTCCATGACTTTGTGAGAGCAATGGAAACAAAATCCAGATTGCCTGCATTAGTCACCCTTTTCTCACTGTGATGCATAAGTACCCTAACAATAAGCTCCTTAAAAATACCAAAACTGGATGTTGAATGACTTCCAAGCTTTATTGGCACAGTTAAGGTTACCTGCCTGAGCCTTGTGGTTTTCTGAAATGCTAAATTTGGCTTCACTAAAATTTCTGCAAATCAAGGAATGACAAGTTACCACTGCTACTCCCTTCCCCCCACCCACACTTTGGAGCTGGCAGTAGCCTTTGAGAACATCTGAGTAAGAAGGGGGGGGACCATACATAATGGATTGGAAGATGTTCTAAGAGGATGTGTCGTAATATGTGCATTCCACAGATTTGAATTGTAACATTTAACAGCATGTGCTTCAGCTGTTTTCACTGTTAGTTGTAGTTGCATTGGAGGGTGGAGGAATTAGTTGGAGATTAGCATAGTTATTACTTCAGTGTGATGAGAAGCATACAAATATACCTCATTTCATCACTGATTTCATAGAGTATGTCAGTGGTGGTAACAGAAAAACTTTGTCATTGGAGATTCTCCGCCATTTGGAGGCATAATATAACAGTGGTCTCAGGGAACTGATGTGTAAGTGAAGTGATGTGATGTGTATGTGAAGGCAGTCTCTTATAAAGACTCTTCTGAGCAAGGATAAACTACTGCCCCATGCTCCTCATCCATGTGGGCACCAATGATACTTCCAGGGGAGACCCTGAGCATGTCAAAAGTGACTATGGGGCTCTGGGGGCAAGGGTGAGAGAGTTGGGGGCTCAGGTTGTAGCAGAAAGCCCCCTTTTCCTCTAATGTAGCAGAAAGCCCCCTTTTCCTCTTGCCTGCATTTGCTCTCCCCTCTTTGGATATGTGTCTCTTTTTCTACCTTTTCTTCCTTCCTCTCTCTTTCACTTTAAGATAAGGAATTGTATTTTAAAATGTGTATGTGTGCATTTTATATCTCCCCTTGTATTTTGGTATTTTTATCTATTTGTGTGCCATGGCATTTGTAGCTTATATTTTATACTCCTCACCTTTCAACTTTCAACTAAATGTGTTTTAGTAAGTTATTCATTGTAACATTGTTAACAAAGGCAGGAATCAAACTGCCCTTCCCTGTATCAGGCTGGCCTCTGAAAGAGTGAGTGAATCAGTGATTGAATGTGTAACATGGAAGCAGGCAGCAATTATCACCTGGAAGCTGAACTCAATAGAAGACAGTGTAACAACCGGGAAATCTCTATACCTCACTGATCAAGGGCTAGAAGCCCTGGCCTGACTTAATCAACACCAGAGACCAACTTTTGGGCTGAATATCTCCAGATTGACCACTCCCAGAGCCCTATTCTAAATTCATCAATGGACTCCCAAACCTGCACGTACATGCGGACGACCCCTGGGGCTGACAGATGCTGTCCAGTAGCCACCGAGGGGGGGGAAGTCCCACGAGGGTCAATGACCCCTGGATTGGGCAAACCAGAAAACTGGGGAGTCACCAAAGTCTGCCAAGGACAGATAAAAGGCAGTGAAAAGTGACCCTCAGTGGCGCCCTCTTGATCTCCAACTCGACCAGACCTGTCCAGCCAGAAGGACCAGCCGGCGACCCCCTTCTGGAAGATAACACCACACTGAAAGAAGCCTCAACGACAGACTCCAGCGCTTGTAGGATAGGTATACCTGACTCTGTAGCCTGCTACTGTGTGTGTGTATGTGTGTGCATGTGTGCATGTGTGTGTGTGGACCAGCCCCAAGGTTTATGATTACAGTGTTTCAATCCGCCTAATAAACTAGAATTTTAAGGATCCCGAGTTGGACATTTGTAACTGTTCAACAAGGTTATATTCTCATTGATCCTTCTGGTCAAGGGAAAGGGCCCAGGCAGGAGCAGGTGCATCCTGCAGATTAATACCTGAGTGCACAGGTGGTGGTGCCAGCAGGGATTTGGCTTCTTTGACTATGGGGTGTTCTTCCAAGAAGAAGGATTGCTGGGAAGAGATGGGATCCACCTGATGAAGAGAGGGAAGAGTGTCTTCACAGACAGGCTTGCTAACCTAGGAAGGAGGGCTTTAAACTAGGTTTGCTAGGGGTTGGAGACCAAAGTCCTGAGGTAAGTGGGGAAGCAGGAGACCTGGAGGAAGAGCAAGCAGGGAGAGGGCAACAGGAGGTGTTGTCATGCTTCCTGAGAAATCGGGGCAATCAACTAGTTTCCTCAGGTGTCTGTACCTCAATGCATGGAGCCTGGGAAACAAGCAGGAAGAATTGGAAGTCCTTGCACAGCCATGGAACTATGACGTGATTGGAATAACAGAGAGCTGGTGGGAGCTTGCATGGCTGGAGCACTGTTATGCATGGGTACAAACTGTTCAGATAAGACAGGCAGGGGAGAACAGGAGGAGGGATTGTGCTTTATGTAAAAGAGCCATATGATTGCTCAAAGCTCCAGTATAAAATTGGAGATATGCCTTTTGAGAGTCTCTGGGTTAGGGTCAGAGGGGAAAGCAACAAGGGTGACAACAAAAAGGAAGGTTATAAGAAGTGGAAACTTGGACAAATAACTAGGGAAGAATATAATATTGCTTGGGCATGTAGGGATGAAGTCAGGAAGGCCAAAGCAGAACTGGAACAAGGGATGTGATGAGTAACAAGAAGAGTTTCTACAAGTATTTCGGTAGCAAGAGGAGGATCAGGGAAATTGTGGGTCCTTTTCTGAATGGGGGAGGCAACCTTGTGACAGAGGATGCAGAAAAGGCTGAAGTGCTCAATACCTATTTTGCCTCAGTCTTCACAAGTAAGGTCAGCTTCCAGCCTATTATACCAGGCAGCACAGTTTGGGGGGGAGGTGAGCAGCCCTCAGTGGTGAAAGAGCAGGTTAGGGACTACCTAGAAATGCTGGACATGTACAAGTCCGTGAGGCCGGATGGGATTCACCCAAGGGCACTGAGTGAATTGGATGATGTGATTGCAGAGCCACTGGCCATCATCTTTGAAAACTCATGGCAAACAGGAGAGGTCCCAGATGACTAGCAAAGGGCAAACATAGTGCCCATATTTAAGAAAGAGAAGGGGGAGCATCCAGGGAACTACAGACCAGTCAGCCTCACCTCAGTTCCTGGAAAAACCATGGAGCAGGTCCTCAAGGACTCCTTTTCTGAGCACTTGGAGGAGAAAAAGGTGATTAGGAACAGTCAGCATTGATTCACTGGGGCAAGTCATGCCTGGCCAACCTAATTGCCTTCTATGATGAGGTGACTGGCTCTGTGGATATGGTGTGCCTTGATTTTAGCAAGGCTTTTGATACAGTTTCCCACAACATTCTCGCAGGTAAACTAAGGAAGTATGGGCTGCATGAATGGACTGTAAGGTAGATAGAAAACTGGCTACAGCTCAGGCTCAGAGGGTAGTAATCAATGTCTAGTAGGCAAACAGTATAAAGTGGAGTGCCCCAGGGGTCAGTCCTGGGGCTGATTTTGTTGAATAACTTCATCAGCGACCTGGAAGATGGTATAGAGTGCACCCTCAGCAACTTTGCACATGACACCAAGCTTGGGGCAGTAGTAGATATGCTGGAGGGCAGGGCTAGGATTCAGAATGACCTAGACAAATCATGAGATTCCTTTTGGCCCAATCCTCTGAAGTACAACAAGGACAAGTGCAAAGTCCTGCACTTAGGATGGAAAAATCCCATGCACCGGTACAGGTTAGGGACTGACTGGCTGGGCAGCAGCTCTGCAGAAAAGGACTTGGGGTTACAGTGGACAGTAAGCTGAATATAAGCCAGCAGTGTGCACTTGTTGCTAAGAAAGCTAACGGCATACTGGGCTGCATTGGCAGGTGTGTTGCCAGCAGGTCAAGGGAAGTGATTATTCCCCTCTGTTCAGCATTGGTGAGGCCACATCTGGAGTACTGTGTTCAGTTTTGGGCCCCTCACTACAAAAAGGATATGGACAACTGGAAAGAGTCCAGCAGAGGGTGACAGTAATGGTGAGGGGCCGGGGCACATGACTTATGAGGATAGACTGAGGAAACTGGGCTTATTTAGTCTAGAGAAGAGGAGACTGAGAGAGGATTTAATAGCAGCCTTCAACTACCTAAAGGGTAGTTTGAAAGAGGATGGAGCTGGACTGTTCTCAGTGGTGGCAGATGAAGGAACAAGGAGCAATGGTCTCAAGTTGCAGCAGGGGAAGATTAGGTTAGATATTAGGAAGAATTTTCTCACTCGGAGGGTAACAAAACACTGGAACAGGTTACCCAGAGAGGTGGTGGAGTCTCCATCCTTGGAAGTTTTCAAAACCCGGCTAGATAAAGCTTTGACTGGGATGATCTAGTTGGGGATGGTCCTGCTCTGAGGGCCCTTCCAAGCCTAACTTGCTATGATTCTGTGATTTGTAACAGGAAATCTGAGGTGATTTCTTTTTAAAATGCTTAGTAAGATAAGGGTAAGTAGGTCATTTGCTGACTTGACACCAAACTTGGCCAAGAGAATACTGCCCAAAAGTGTTTCTCTGTCTGTCCTTGTTTTTTTTTATAGTCTGTGTAAGGCTAGAGTGTTAATATGGACATTAAGACAGAATTACGATTCTGTTGCTGCAGTGATATGCATCTCAATGCTGTGTCTTGAGAAGCGTAAGTAGACCTGAATTTGGCACCAGGATCCACCAGGTAACCTTAACTCTCTGCTAACAGAGTTTTAAAGTGTTTAAATTCCCAGGGATAGGTAAATCTGGAAGCAGCATGGGAAAGAGATGGATTTCTGGTGGATTTTCTCCCAATCAAGGAACAGTAGAGGAAAATGAAAGGGGAGCCCAACTCTTTCCTTTGGCTGGGTGGGGCAGCAGTTGGTAGGAATTGTTGGGCATGGAGAGGATTTGAACAGGCATGTATGTTACTGGGGGGAAGGTGTTTACCTACTTTCAGAAGGGTGGTCATGGCTGAGCATCCGGAGCAGGCAGATATCTTCTGCCAGCCCAGGTGGTCTTTGCACCTGATTACTTTTTGTATTTTCTGCTGGAGAACTTGGACAAATCCCAATTGGCTTGAACTTCTTGTGCATTGTGTAGGGGAGTCAGGGTTCTAGCTTAGGGTATATGCAGATATTCCTGGGACCTGATCTTTGATCACATGACTTACTTTAAACTGGGTCCCACTTATGCAGATGGTCACCGGTGCTGGAAGCCACACCAGGAACATGATCTATATCATTCAAGGGGAGGGAAGGGGTTGGCAGGATGAGGCAGGGGACTATGGGGTTTGGGGCAGGGAGGCAGTTGGCAGGATTGTGGGGGCTGGCAGGTCTGCTGGGAGGTTTTCCATCTTGGAAGGGGAGGGAGTCTAGAAATACCTTGGTCCAGGGGAGGAAAGGTTGGAAAAGCACAGTCCCTGGGCTGAGGTAACAGGCTAGTAGGCTTTCTCACCCCTGGGGCTGCATTCCAAACGTGTACAGACATTCATTAGATTGGACTAACTCATTCCTCATTCCAGGTGAACTAATTTAGATCGGGCCAGCCATATTTTGTCTGATCTAACCTTGCTGAATGTACAGGTCGGCACTTAGATTGACTTAACCCTACTTAGGTAGGGTTCAATCTAAGTGTAATGTCTGCATGTACCCGTTAAGGATGTAGATTTCACTGGGTGCAGAGCGACCTATGAGTTACAGCACTTCACTCTCAAGTAATCTGTTTACCTGTGATCTTGCTCAGTTTCATTGTTCTGGATATGAAGATTGAGTCAGATTACTTTTTCCTAACTGCAGACCAGGGACTTCCATCTTCTCTCTGTTTAATTAATACTAATTTCTTGACAGTATGACATTGCATGTAAATTTTAGAATACATAACAAATATTGTTCTTAAACCAGAACAATTCCAAAATGAGCCCCTCCAGAAAGAGGGCATGCAATGTCTACAGTGCGTTTGCTGGAAACAACCATGGGTAGGATTTGAACCTTCAGTGCACAGGCTTGGTGACCACAAAATCTGGAACTGGCAAGTTATGACAACAGACTACTCAAAAGCAGTCTGGCTTTAAGGAAACTTTGTCTTGCTGTGCATCTTTGGTTTTTAGGTGCTTAGGCATAGCCCATGCTGATCAGGCATTATTAACTTTACCCATAATAACTCATTTCAGTATTCAGCAGAGGGGCAGCAGGTGCTGAGTTGAATTCCTAATGCCTGGGATTTAGCATGGGGAGAATTAGAGACAGAATTTGAGTCCCCAGGTGTGTGCAAAAGGACTCAATAAAACCAAAATAATAATAATAAAACAGTGTGGAGAACCAGGTGATTTTGTAAATGGCTAATGTCTGACAGAGCCCCCTTTGCCCAAATGATCCCAAATTCCAGTCACTAAATTTATCCTGCACTCATATAATGCACAGCCTGTTTTAAGGTAAGCTGAATCTTATGTGGATTTTAGACTACTTGCAGGTTTAGCTTCACAAAAAAAATGCTTTATAGCAGCCTTTACTACAATAAGTAGTAAAAAAGATGTAATAAGTTGGGAAGAAGGTAGCAAGGGAATCCTCTTGGAGGTGATGGGTTTGGATCACCTGCATGGAAACTTTAATTAAGTGCCTTCTCTCTTGTTTAAACCTTCCTTCACAACACCTGTCTTGGTTAATCATTATAATATTGCCTCCCTGCATTCTTCTATGTGGGTTGTTGTCCTGTGACGTGCATGGGGTCTAAGCTAAGGTATAATCTCTTTATCACTGTATTGTTTTCCTTTTTGTGGGTATTTTGTAAAATCCCATTACACTCTGATGGTGCTTTGTTAACAATAATAGTGTCGGCATCCTGGTTCAGAAACAGTAGTTCCTTTGAGCACCTTGCATCTTCAAAGGAATGCAATTTTAAATCCCTCTTTAAAGTTGTTTGCATCAGTTGATTTCCTTTAAGGTAGACTGCTTTCTTGAGAAAAGGGTCTCTGGGTAGATTTCACTGTTACATGATTTATTTTTTGAAAGCCAATTAGTGTTTGAGTGGTAGGCAATCCCCTATGGACTGACTGACTTTGTATGTATCATTTACTCTCTGTTTCTGTAGAAATAACAGCAAGGGACCTAACCTTTAGCATGGCCTTAAAAAGGAACACCTGCTTGTCTCCTTTTATTGAGCTTTCTTTCTTCATAATGGCTTACCCTTCTCCTACTTTATTTTCCTTTTCTTTGCATTCAACTCAAAGCAGAAAAGACTTTTAGTCGCTTTTGGAAGACACTTAATGAGTATCACCATGAATATGATATGGAGGGAAGTACAACCCACTGCTGTAGTTGCTTCCTAAGGGAAATGGATTAACAAACCATAGGGTGAGTTCTTAACTAAGACACGTGTGAGATAACAATGAGCAAAGTAAAGATGAGATACCTTTGAAAATAATAATGCAGTGTTACATGTTGAGAGATCAGTGATTTTATTCTAATGTGTACAGTATAAGGCACAAATAGAGTAGAGCTATATATCAGAGCTTGTTTTACTGTGGTCATTAATTAGAATAAATCAAACCCAGGGTATGGACAGACATAATGTTTATTGTGCATTAAAAGCAATAAATAGTGAGTAGTGCCATATGTAATACTAGCATGCTACAACTCAGCTCTTCCCAAATCAAAAATAACTGGATAAAATAGAAACAACTCCAACTTGCCTTAGAGTAAAGCCCATCAGGTTATATCCTTCCGTTCCTTTAAGGAGAGTCAGCCCAGCAGCATCTCATTATGCTTTGGGCTTCCCACTTCCATTCTGCCCTGTCAACTCTTCTGCTGTGTGGTCACAGGCCCTGCCTGTAACCTGAACCTTAATATAATAGGTAGGAAGGAAGGCAGTTGCCACTTACTGCAAGACCGCTACTTTGCTGATCTGGCTTCTTGAGAGTAGCATGCACCTTCCCACCCTCCTACCAAACAAATAACCGGAACTTCAGAAAATGCCCTCAAAATGTTTTACCAGCTGGAGATTCTTGACCTCTTTGCCATCCAGCGTGAGGAGAGCACTCAGTGGGTCCTGTGGGACAGCCACTGAAACCAGGCCATTTAAGAACAGATCACAGTAGAGTTGGCAGCTCACAGGCACAGTCAGGACCAAGGCAAAAGTCTGGAAATCCCAGTACAAGACACCAGCCAGGCTTCAGGTGCCCACCAGTCAATGTGCTTTTACTATGAAGAGCTGTCATAGAAACTCATTGGGAATGACACCATAGAGCCGTGTGTCATTGCTGAGTAAGGAGTGTACTTGGACTTGTTCAGAGGCAGTGATGTGGAGAATGAGGACCATAGGCAGGCTCAGAACATGCACCGGAATCAGCCCCAGGCTTGGAGTGCAGGCCTGAAGAATTTCAGAGAAACCCTGCTCCTTTTTGGGACCATGAAGCAGATGTGCTAGTTGTTAGCTGGGGTGACGCAAATATCAACAAGGACCCACCTGCCCCTTGTGCCTTCATCCTCCTTGGGAGAGGTCAGCCTCATCTTGACTTGGGAGATGTCAACCAGGGGGAATTCCTGCTTGGTTGCTCACAAATCCCACTGGTGTGTAGCAGTGCCCCTTCACTCTGGCAGCACCAGTAATATTCCTGCCTATTCAACTGGCCTGCTGTGTACAAGACCCAAGGTGTGCTATACCCAGAGCCCAGATTTGTGTGTACTTGGAGAAAGAGGAGAGGCTCAAAGCAGTTTGGGGGCTCTGGCTCTCAGCCCATTCATGCAC
This sequence comes from Alligator mississippiensis, assembly GCF_030867095.1. Lineage (NCBI taxonomy): Eukaryota > Metazoa > Chordata > Crocodylia > Alligatoridae > Alligator > Alligator mississippiensis. Next base: position 110,618,900 of record NC_081824.1, on the reverse strand, counting down.
CAAAAGTGGAAACTATTGTGACTGCTCTGGAAACTCCTGAAGTCTTCAGGTGTGGGTACCTACCATCTCAGGAGCCTGACCTTCATTTAAATAGTTTCCTGTGATGGCATGTTGGCAATTAAAGGGGGCTCTAGGAATTATCACCAAGTTTGACAAGTAAAACAATGATGCCTTGTTGATTTACTTCCCTTCCAGAGTCAAAGCCTGCAGCTGCTGATAATTCTGCTATAGTCCCAAAGTCAGTGCCAGAGGCAGGACTCAACGTGTGGCCAGAATGAGGATGAGGCAAAGCTGGGAAGGAGCAGCAAGAGTGACATGCCTCAGTGGGGTTTTATCAGGGCTAAGGCCAGTAGTGAGGCTGTGAGCCTGGTGAGATGCTGATGAAGAACCTCTGTGTGGAGAAGGAAACCGCATTCTCTTGTAGCCGTTCTCAACTAATAAATAAGAGCTTCCAAGCAATTTTGCTCCCCATGCTCAAACCTTCCTTGGCCCAAGCTGTTAGTTCCCACCACCCTCCTTTCCAGTCCCTGAGATGGGCTTTCATAGCTTAGACAGTAGTTTTCCATTCTATGGCTTCCAGTTACAGGGCCTTCCATCATGTGCACAAACTTACCTTCAGCAAGCTCAGCAGTTCCACAGGCAGATCTTGACTTCCTTCCAGAAACCATCTCCTCACCCATATTCCATCACTGGCTTTCAGTCTTCACTGAAAGGCTCCATAGCTCCTTTTCTGGTGCAGGAGGGAACGCTGGGACATAGTCCTTCCACAGAGACTTGGAAGTATGTGAACAGGAATAAATCCCCACCACCAAACTCATGCCCTGTCGGTGCTTTCGGTGGGGAAGGGGCATAGTGTGGGATACGAGCCCTTTCGGTCCTCCAGACAACACGGTGAAAGCCTGTTCCGCAAGTTCACCCCAAAAGACCCCTCCCTTTTTAGTGGCATGCACTGAATCTGGTCTGGAGCCCATTTTCAAGCTGCCTCTTCCTTGCAGAAATCTCCCATGCTCCCTTTACAAGGAAATTTGCTGTTTCTCTCTTGCAGCCCTGGATGTTTGTTTGTGCAATTTCATAAACATGTTTTGCCACATTTGTTGCCAAAAAAGTCTAATAATTTTGTCTTTCACTTAAATTTCAACTGATACACCCTTCCCCTGCCCAGCGATCTGGCAACATTGAATGTAGTTTGCAGGGTCTTCCCTCATGAAAATATCCTGTTGTGATTTTTGAGGCCAAGTCTCTGGGGCCTGAGACTGACAAGCCTCTAAGCCTCCATCACCCAGGCTTCCAGTAAGAATTCATGCTCCCCCCGCACAACCTCATTATGTTTGCAGCATGCAGGACAAAATGACCATCTTGGGTAGCTACTAAATGTTCAGTAGCTTCTAGGCATGCTCCCAGTGCTCTTTGACAGCCTCCAGACCTATTCCAGTATTTTGGCAGCTGCTCAGCCAGTAGCTGAACAGCCCTTCAGTATAGGACTTCATTAGTAAGGGGAGGAGAGTGTGGGCTGGGTCCCAGCGTAGCGTTAAGTCTAGAAGTGCTGGGGGAAACGCTCTCTGCATCACCGGGGGGCATCCTGTAGTTCTGCAAGCCCCTAACTGCACACTTGTATGACCACTCCATAGTCCATACATGAGCTGACCCTGCTGACCTGAGATGTCCTGGAGTATATCAGAGAAGTACCCCTTGCAGTTAGTTAGTATACTCTCAGCCCTGAGATGCAGGGCAGAGGATGGCAATGCACATGCAGTTTCAGAAACTCTTTACAGGCAAATCAGCCATGACATCCTCTAGACTGAGTGAGTGATGAACCTAGGTGCCAGCACCCTTAGGGGAGCAAAGCACATCTCCTGTGTGGCTGATCCAGCTGTAGATTTTCTTGCATTAAAATGGTTGGCCACACAACGGAGGAGGTTGGAGGTTTCTAGTTTCCAAGTGGCTATTGCCACCCACATCTCTGCTTATGGGGTACCCTCATTTGGTTGGCCTTGCTATAGAGCAACAGGTCCAGTTTGGTGCAGATCTCATGGATAAGCACCCAGCTCATTCTGAAATTCTGCTACTACTGTCATCCCGGGTCTGCAGCATGATCCACCCCCACCAGACCATGCTGGTCTGTGTCAGAAGCAGCAGTAGACATGATCCCACAGAAGACCATCATAAATGGAATCTCTCAATATCTCCCTTAGTATGTTATGTTCAGACTGAACAATACAGGACACAAGTTCTGGGAAGCACCTAATGCCAGGATCATTGAGTACTCAGCTGCCATGCTGTGGCAAAGCAGCCAGCAAAAATGCTAAAACAGTGGAAAGCGTGGCCTGGTAGGTCAAAACTCACTTGTGAAGCTTGCTGTGGCACTACTTGCTCAGTGCCAGCAGCTTGAGGAGATAGAAAGTATCTTCTGTACCACTTCTGGGAATGTAATGGACCTGTAACTGGTTAGTCTTCCTGACTGATACACTCACAATGGCAGGAAGCACAAGCCAGAGAATTCAGGAAGCCGGGAGAACAAATTCTCATAAAGCTGTGCAGTTTCTATCTTGGAAATTGTAGGTAAAAGGGGATCTCTGTTTCCCAACTCTATCAGTGAAGTGGTACAACACCATCAGCTACTGCAAAATGTGATACAACTTTGGTGGGAGGGAATTATAAGATACTGACACAGTACAAATGGAAAGCACTTCAATGTCTGCCTTGATTTGAAGCAGTTTTTATGTACGTCTGCCCAGATCTTTAAAGTGAGGCTCTAAATAGGAAGTGAGCAGAAATGAAGCCTGCAAATGCAAAATGAGGCTACAATAATTCAGAGAGGTGGCACCACCTTTACAACACTGTAGATCTGTACCCAGAGTTTGACCTGTCCTCTCAAAATACCAGTTTTGTGCTTTTGCTCATTTAGTTCAGGGGATGTTGATTTCTGGTGTTGTTTTCAGCATGAATTAAGGAAGCAGGCTGTGTTGGCACTTGTGAATCAGCACGAAGGCCTCTTACTGCATCTTCACACTTCATTTTCTTTCAGGCACTTGTAAAAAATGACCTCTGACTAGAGGTAGCAGTCATAGTACTAAATGGTCTGCTTGTCTGGTGCAGTCTAAGAAATATAATGCCTGGTTTCCAGAAGGTCTGAGTGATTATTCACATCTCAAACTGAAGACAGTAGTAGTTGTGAGTATGCAGCACCTTTAAAAAAAGAACTTGTTTAGCATCCAGGTACAAGCTGTTTAAGGGGCTCTGACCATAATAGCACACTACCTAGTGCTACTTCACTTCTGACACGAGAAACAGTAAAGTTGGTTTTAATGTGGTTCACAGTAACTAGAGATTAACCACTGAATTTTTGTTTCCTACCAACAGATTAATGACTCCAGGAAGCGAGATTAGATTTGTCCACAAAGAGATTGGTTTAGTACCTGGCTGGGGAGGAGCTACCAGACTAGTACAACTCATTGGTAGTGGCAATGCCCTCAAGCTGTTAAGTGGCGCTCTCAAAGTGGATCCTGAAAGAGCGGTGAGTCTCAGGCTTGCTGAGGAGATCTTACCATCTTCAGATGAAACTGGATCTTTAGAAGAAGCCTGTACGTGGCTAAATCAATATACAAAGGGTCCAGCTGAAGTGATTCAGGCTATGAAAAAGGTAGTCATAGCAGGAAGAGAACTACACCTAGAAGCTGCCCTAAGGGAAGAGAAGGACATTTTTGGAACTGTATGGGGTGGGCCTGCCCATGTGCAGGCCTTGGGTCAGAGACCAAAACACAAATGATTAATTATCAATGCATAAGAAAAACATGTTTGATCTTTTGAAAACAAAGCCATACATTTGAACCATTTAATGATTTGTTAATTTAAGCTGAAATTAACATTCCTAGCTTTTCATACCAAGGAGTTAGATTTGATGTGCTACCACAGAGAGAAATCCCCAGTAGATTGTTTGCTTTCCTACTCACAGGTTGAATGGAGATTAGTGAAATTAATGTTTAAAGATAAATGCTGTGCTGGGATGGAACTGCTATGCTCTCAGAATGGGACTGAAGTCATTGCTTTTCTAATTTGTATGGATATTATTGCTAGTGAAAGGTGCTGACTTGATTACGCTAGAAATGAAGCTTAGGATGAGTGAGGATTGAAAGTATGTCTCCCTCTGCATGTGGCCAAAGGATTTCAAACTAGTTCTGGTGAGATCCTCACTAAGGTGAGAGGGTGGTTTATTTTTCATCTTCCATTAGGTTTTGGTGCTGCAGCTGAAAATTTAAGCAAGGGTACATATTAAGGGGTTTTTTTTTGTGAAAAGGACACAAATTCAAGAATACTGAGCTACTAAACTAACTTAGACACAGGTCCTCAAAGATACTTAGATGCCTATTTATCTGCCTTTTTAGTGATCCAGGTACCACCATGTAGGTACCAGAACATCCTCAAGCTGTTGGTTGTCTGCTGTCTAGCATCATAGACCCCTGAATTCCCTCATTGGCTAAGTTTCTGCAGATGAGCCTATACAAAGCTGCCCAACTTTTGGCTCCATGCTTCAGCCCAGAGGCTCTGAAGTGGTACTATCAAAATACCCATTTCCCAGTGTGTGGTCCTCAATCCCTAGGTATGCTGAGAGTTCAGTGTTACAGTTTGAGTCCTATCCCAGAACAATGTAAGTGTTAGAGCACTTGCTGAGCTGTGGGATGCCCCAGTTTAAAAGCCTGCTCTGAAACAGGGATTTAAATGTGTTCCACATGTAAAGGGAGTCCACAGTCTTAAGCACCAGCCCATTGGCTATTCAGTGGTGGAGGGCATTTTCTCTCTGTCTCTCAGCTGTTTCACTTTGTGTAAAAAAATATTAATCAACTTATAGATCAGTAGTTGGGGGAGATTCACATCCCTGCTCCAAAGACTATTTAATCCTTTGTTCAAAGAACACCTCCACAAAGAGGATGCAGATACAAAACCATCCCAGAATTTCCAGCTTTGTGACTTAAGCACTTGTCTGTGACGTGGGTTCACATGTTGGCCTTACTAGGGTAGGATAGGGACTTGACCCTAGGTTTTCCATATTTCCACTGAATATTCTAGCTATTAGTCTGATGGAAGAACATTTTCCCTCATCAGGTGCCTACTTCCAACCATCTAAGCCTGTGCCAGAAGAGTACAGTATGGCACAGTATCCCCGAGGCACAGTCTTCCTGACTACTCAGATCACACCACTCCAGCCAGTCTTCCACTTAGGCCAGGGTGTTACAAAATAAGGCTTGTGGGCCAGATCCAGCCCATGAAGCCTAGGGTGCTACTCACGGGTCTTGCACACTGCATGGGGTGTATGCCAGACTAGTCATCTGCACTGCATGGGGTTTAGCATGCACTACGCAGTGCACAAGGCTGGATCTGGTGTACATGATGTATGTGGTGTGCAAAGCTAGAGCTGATCCAGGGTGTATACTGCATGCAAAGCCTATGCTGACCTAGCCTTGCATACTGGGTCTCACACACATGTACACAAAGCCCCAGCTAATATTCTGGCAAAACAGTAAATGGTAGGTGCCTAAAGGGTTGGGTGTATCCCTTGCTGGGATAGATACCTAAAGAACAATTCAAGCACCAGAGAACTTTTTCAAGTCTGGCCCTTCCTAGCCTCAGGTGGGGAATCCTGGGTACTACATTACAACTTTCTGCACACTACAGGGATCCTTTGTTGCAGTTACTTACATGCCCTAAAGCTCTGTGCTGATGCAGTGGAGATTTTATATCATTTAAAAGATATTCCGCACCCCCAAAAAAATTGCTGTAGTGTGCATCTATCCACCCTTCCTTTACAAGTTGCAAATCTCTTAATTCACTGAGCTACAGAGCAGCTTAGCTAAAATTGGCAGGAAAATAGTCTCCCATTGAAGGTAATGGCTTATGTCTAAAGACAGGAATTAGTATTTGCTGCTTCTTTCGAACTGGACTTAGAGAGTGAATCTGCCGCCTCTGATAAGCTCTCCCCAGCCTAGCTTTAATAGCCCATTAACAGAGGAATTCACAGCTGCAGTCAGTCAGTCAGTAGGAGCCAAAGACAGCTCGGGTGTTTTGCTCAATAGAAACCTGTGTCTACCTCAGACAAGAGTGAGAAGGAAAAGCACTAGTAAAATCCTCAGAAATAGGCTGCTTCATTGGCTGGGCAGCCTGGAACTGGGTCCACTGAAAGTTGTTTTATACATTTTGCCCATCTCAGTATGTGCCTTAAGATAGGACCAATACCTGCAAACTCTTTAGGATAGTGTGTTTCATTATGTATTTGTACAGCCCAAGGGTGCCCAATCCTCATTAGAACCTCTATTAAAATATAAGTAGCAAGAAAATGACTAGCTGAAAGCCAAACAAGAAAATTAAAGAGGAAACATTTTGTTTTCCTTTTTATGGTGCAATTCATATCCATTACCCATATTAAATGTAACCAGAGAGATTTTTTTTTTTAAGTTCTTTGCTTTGTGATAGCTGAAAGCACTAAGAACTAGGGGAGCAACTCTTCAGGAAGGCACCTCAAGGGGGGGGACAAGTGAGGACCAATGGGCATAAACAGAGAGGGTAAATTCAGGCTAGACAAGAATCTGGAACACACCCAGCAGAAGTGGTGAAGTCACCCTCCTTGGAGATGTTAAAGATGAGGCTGGACAAGCACATTGTCAGGCTTGTCTGAGCCCAATAACTTCCTGCCCACGGCAGGGGACCAAACTTGATGATCTTACAGGTCCTCCGGTTCTGTGATTCTATAAAGGAATCCTTTTCACAGCTCATCAATTTATACATCTTCCCCATTTCACAAGTGTCCCAACTCACTGTCATAAGTTCCTTTCCACCTCCAGAAATGACTCTTAGTATGCTCTTTAATCATTGCCACCAATTTTTGGTGAGAAGTGGAGAGCAAATAAGTAAAATCTCTTATGTTCCCATGTTCTGCATCTTCAGTTTCCACAAAGGAATCCGAGTGGGACAATGGAGTATGGTGTAACTTTATAGCAGCTACCCTGGCATAAATTTTTGCTCGAATTGTGACATATACCAAAATAAGATTTAAAATATGTGGGCTTTCTTTTCAGAAGAACAGTTTGAAATCCACAAATTTCAGAATGGACATCATTGTAATCTCTAGGGCTTCTGTTCTTGGCGTGTAAAGTGCACCCTTCAGCTCAGTTCTGAAGCACTGTACTTTTAAAAACACACTGCAGGTACCATATTTCTCTATTAGTTGAAATGTGCTGCATTTTCCACTGTTTTTTTATTAAGCATGTTAAGTTTACATTTTAATGGATGATGCTTTATTACCATCTTAGTCTGTTTTATTTTATTGCACAGACGACACCCTGCTTCTCTTCCCTCCGAAGACTAGGCTGAAATGTACTGAAATAGTTTCCTAATAAAATTTGAAAGATGAAAAGCAAATACAGTATTTCTAAGTTCTCTCAAACCACAGCTTCTCAAGTTCTGTAATCTTACTGAAGACATGAGGAAAAGCAAACATGGGATCAACAGCAGAGCTACGCTGTGAATTAAGGGAAAACCTTGGAAGTGTACCCACCAATTCAGGACATGATAATAGATTTGTCATGCCATAAACAAGTAGCAAAGTAATCCCTAAAATGTAACTAAAGCTTTGCCCTAGAACCAAACACTTTAACCTTTTGATTGTCTAAGTACACAGCCACACACACACTTACAATCTTCCTGAATGTAAATTACAGCCTGTCTGCTTCTCTCTTGAAGTCTTTATTTACCCCAGGAGAAAAACCTGAGCAGCTCTGACTGGAGACTACATAGGTTCTAAACCCATAACTAACGCTAATTCAGACAGTCAGAAGAACATGTACATACCATGGTGCGGTCAGCACACTACATTAGGAACAAAAATATCAAGATCACTCAAAGCCAGACCAAACCAGAGCATGCTGCTTCATGACAGATTTCCCTCTGATAAAGTTCAAAGTCCAAACAGACCGTAGATTGTTACTGATAAAATGTAGTTTTATTAAATTATAAATTTTGTAACAAAAACAAGACAGATCAAGAAAGACCTCAAAAACAAAACTACAAGGACTAGATGGTAAAGCCAGTGAAAACGCCATGAAGTGTCTATAGATAAGAATTTGCAACAGAAGTTAATACCATTTTTACATTTCCATTTAAGGAAGAAGATAAAATGATTGCTGTTTGTCTAGTAAAAACACATTTTAGCTCCAAACTCACATCTATTTTCTCACATCAAATTGAGCATCTCTCACACCCAACATGGTGTCCTGTTCCCACATTGCTTTAGTGTTCTTTTCATACATCAATCCATGCAGAAAGTAGTAAGACACTTAATGCAACAGTCAAATAATGAAGACAATCCAAGTTGTACAGTGGATATACATCGGCCAGAAAGGGAGAGAGTAGTTCCAAGGGGTAAAATGCTACAAAATAAACACGTGATACTTTCTGGGTAATGTTAAGCAGCTTTCAAACCATAAACAAGACAACCCATTTTCTTACATTTAAAGAGTTTTCCAGCTGAGATGTTAAAAAGCCTAACTTAAATGGCCAAATCAGTTTCTCATCTTACCAACCCCATCTCACTCCAAATATACTACGGTTTGAGTGCAATGCCAACAGGGACAGAAAATTTACAGATACAGGACTGAGTTTTTAATCACATGGCTCTAGATTTAAACTTCAGTTACTGTGCACTGTCCATCAGGCCTTCTAGATCTCACACTGGTGCTTACTGCCCCACCCCCTGCAACTGGTCTCTCCACTACTGACTGGTTTGCATTTGCAATCAAGTGTCTCTGCTGAGCAGAGGACGCACGTGGCTGGAGATGAGCAGACATATCCTCGCTATCACTGCTAGCATCCGATTCAGTTTCCTCAATAGAGGTGTCAGGAGCTGGCACCCTACCAGAAGACGATGATTCGTGGTCCTCCTCTCCCTCTCCTGTATGACTTCTTTCAGCCATACTGTCTCCATTTATTTGTAAGTGGGCAAAAGAGTTCTCTAAAGAAGTGCTTGCATCAGGTGATGGTGTTGAAGGACTTGTTGGCTGACCATCTACTGACGTTAGGGGCCTAGCAGAAACAGATCCAAGAGGCTGCAGAGCCGCAGCCCCCAGAGTCAGTGTACTGTCTGCACCATCAGCAGAGCTCTCTCTTGCTAGATTGACAGAATTAGAATCACAGTCCAACCTAAGCCCGGCCACACCCTTCTTTGGTATATCTATTATGTCCCGTTTTATTTTCCTGCGACGTCCATGCTCATTTCTCCTGTACTGAACCATGTTTTCAAGATCTGCTACATACAAAAACCCAGCGATTAACATCTCAGTACTCTTTTTACCTTTGGAAAAGGCATCTTCTAGCTCCCTACTGGTACGTTCATCATACTGCCACCAACCATTTCTACCTTCATAGTACCAGGCATATTCTCCATTGCCTCTGCTTGCTGCTTTGAGTTCCTCTGGTGACAGCAAGGTTGGCTTGTCAAGGAAGTCCTCTGGAATCTCCTGCCGACAGAGTGCACATCGTTTCCCAAGCCAGGAAGCTCCCTTCACACACAGATAGCAGAAGACATGTTTACAAGGCAGACTCACTGGATGGACACATGTTTGCAAACAAATAGCACATTCAGGGACGGTCAGGGAAGGTGCTGCATTGGAACATGACTCATTTGTCTTCCTGTTTGTGGGAAGCATGTTTATTGAGTGATCAATTTCACCACAGCCAGCCATCCTAAAGAGAATCAAAAATATAAAATCAGGTTATACACTTCAGATCAAACGGGTACCTAAGCTAATCACCACTCTCAGAAGAAACCTCTGTGAAGTTAAAACTACTACATTTTGAAAACATGAAGATTTTAAAAATACTGACATTTCTAAATGTTATATAGTTTTCAATCTCTTAGAACTGACTTTATTAAAGTACTCAAGGTGAATGACTTCAATTTTTTTCCAAATATTGCCTTGAGCATCCCAGCCTTTGGGATTTCAGTAGAACACCCTAGTATGCCAAGTGACAAATGAATGAGTTTGGAGTTCCTCCGTCTTCCATGAGCAGCAGTGTTAGCTAGACAGTCATGTAACTTTTGGCTGTGTCCACATGGGCGTGGACGTGTTTCTCTGGGGACAAGCAGCAGCACAGCTTGGCGCCACTGCTACTTGTCTCCAAGGAACGCCTGTACCACGCACCCTCTGGCATGTGGCGTATTTCCCTGGGTGGGGTAGGGGAGGCTGGGGCCAGCAACTGTGCAAGCCCCAGCAGCCTTACCTAGGGTCCTGGGGGCCTCAGGGAGCTGCAGCCTCAGCAATCCTGCTGCTCTGGTTTTGGGTAGCACATGCTGCCCCCACGTGCTCTGCCCCACTTTTTATTTGTGTGGGTTTTTTTGATCTGGGGATCTTCTGGGGTCAACCCCTCCCCCCCCCCCTTTGTAGCTTGGGGAACCCCTGAACACCCAGGCACATACTGCATGGCTGTGCTCATCTGGATGCAGCCTTTGATGAAATAGCTCCTAAAGAACATCTAGTCAGCCACCTGTTTCTTTGCCTATTCAGGAGGTGAACACTATTTTTGACTCCTTCCTCCCCCAAAGGAAAATATCTTCAATAAGTGTTTTCTTGTTGGCACTTGACTGTTTTAAGAGGTATTCTTAATACCACTGGTAAGCAGCAGCCTAGTTACGGGTTGGCAGATCGAAATACCTACTCAGTCTCCTCTCCCCACATAGCACACTACCCAAGACACTTAACGTTTATCTGACAAGAGCAGGGAAGAAAGTGCCAGCACTAGGTATCCACTCAAAAGAAGTTAACTTTGTCCTGAAGCAGTTTGTTTTCACTCTTACAAAGTACACTTTTTACCTTGTAATCTGGGGATATAAGGCTGACCTCAGCAAGGTCCCCTAGAGATAATATTGAAGTACCTGGTCTTCACTGTGTTTCTAAGCTCAGGATTGCTCATGCTTATTAATGATTTCAGAGTAAAAATGCACCTTTTCTAGCTGCAAAAAACAAGCTCAGTATTGTAAACAGCTCAGAGAGGACCTTTCAACCAGACCAGGCTCCTACTAGTTGTGACACACATGATGGTAGCCATCTTAACTCTACAATTTGTTTGGCAACAGGTCCCCGTTCAGCTGTTTCTGGCTGGCCTCCTGCCCAGATAGTTAAAAAAGTCTCAGCTTTGCTCAGAGATCCAACAGAAAAATAAGTTCCTGAAATAGCATTTTTTTCTGGACAATGAATTAACTGTTTCAGTGTCAATAAAGAGCCCTCAGACTTCCTCTTTACTGTACGGAGCCTGGTGGCTACTGGGGCATTTTTTCAGAAGCAAGGACTTTTTACCTTCCAGCCTCAAAGCTAGCAAAAATAAATTAAAAAAAAGAAAAAGAAAAATGAAGCAATTGTCAGCAATAAAAAGGGTTGTTTCAGAACTGGGTGAGATTAAAAGGGGACAAGAACAGTCTTTCATAGACATTATTCTGCCCTACAGCAATCAGAAGAAAGGAGGATCTCTTAAGGTACATGGCAAGAAGCTCAAGAATCTACATGAAAATGCAAATTTGAAGGTCATACCTTTAGTTCTGGTCCTAAATCCTTCATCTTGTTTTTATGACCCCCATATAAATAACCTTAAAGGTCAAAATAAGAGAAAGAATACAGATGGACTTTTCCAGTTTGTTCTGTTGTGGAGCCCCAAGTATTCCCCTCTTTAGAAAACAAAAAAAACAACAACCCCCCCCTAAAAAACACAAACATTAAATCATTTCCCACCTAATGCAGCAAAATAAAGCAAGCCACCTAGAATTCCATTCTCTTCAGGAACCAAAAAGGCTCCTCTTTTTGTCACTCAATCTCTAGAGTGGTCTCACTACAACTGGGGTTTTAAAAAGTTATGTCTGCTGCAGCATCTATGTTTTAAATGCATTTACTGCAAAAATGTGATACATTCCCTACATGTCGCCCAACATATTTGACTGCTATCATAATATAGTAAACTCTAGTTAATTTACTACCCCAAGGGAAATGCAAATAATGGTAAGTTACCCAGCAGTGGCTGTTTATCAGGTGTTAGAGGGGTGAGGGGAGGGAGGAGAGACAGCTGGCAGGGAATCAGAGCAGACCAGCAGCAAATTATACCATAGGCAAACTAATCAGAGTTTACCATAATTTGCTTCTGAATGAGAGCGATATGAAATCTCTTCACTCCAATTGCTGTTCATCCACTTATGCCCCTAAAAGCATGGCATTTTGGAAACTTTTTCCTTTCTAGTCGCATAGTTAACTTTTAGTTTCTTGTCCAAGAATTTCCAACTGTGAAATGAAAGGAATCTGTGAAGTTGTGTCTGAGCTAGCATACCAGATATAGGAACAGGAATATCACCCAGTACTTCTCTTTCTACACAGTAGTATAGGCCAGCCTGAGTGATCCTCCCATGAAAGATCTGAAAGGACAGTAAGCTATGTTTCAAGGTTTTACACCAGCTTGCACTAATTGCTTAACACTTGTACTGTGTTTGGAACAGAATTGTTGCATTTTTACAATAATTTTAGATTTACCTTAAGTTTGTGTTTGTGGTTAACTTCTACTAAATGGGGAAACTCTCAATGTCCATTGGATATAAGGGAATGGATCACTAAAAAAAAAAAATAAATCCTTATAATTATTATTATTATTTTACCAATGGCTGCTATATAGGCATTTCCATAATGACATACTACTGTGCTGGAAGGCAATTTCATATAAATTATTTCCATGCTACCCACTTATAAAAGGTTCCTTCTTATTGAATATTTTTTTCTGGATACAAAATTGTCCTTTTCAGAGGGATGGTAGAGATTAACCACTTACAGTATACATAATTTTCTATGTTTGGTACAACTGGTCAGCACCTCAAAGGAAGCTGAGTTTTTCTAATACAGAACACAAATGCACCTCACATTGGTAAAAATCACAGATTCCATGCATTTGTAGTCTAGTGGCAGGAGATTCAGAATTTCCCACTATTTGGTAATAACAAAACAAACCACATTAGCACTTAAACTGATCAATGGTTCAAAGCAGTTAATTTATAACTAACAGTAAACCTATACTACTACCTTCATTTTTTTTTTCCTCACTGCTGTACCATCAACTTATCTATAGTTCCCAAAGCAAGACTGGGGATAAAAAAAAAGATGGGCTAGCTAAGGGTCAACCTGGAATGCTGGCTTTCAGGACAGCAACTGAAATACCCCATTTTTACACAAATGTGTGCTTAGCTCTGGAAAATGCTATCAAGCTCTCCTCCTCAATTTCCACATATAGCACTGGCTTATCTAGGACTTCAGCTTATTCACTTAGCTTGAGATATTGAGGAAGAAAATATAATTATTCCAAGGATCTCAGGCAGACACGGCTGGAAGATCTAAATTCACAAGCAGCCACAACATAAAAAGGAGGAAAGGTTGTTTAAAGTAAACCTGCTGCAGGTTTAATTCTTACCTCCAGAAGCCCAATTTCTGTCTCAGCTGTGGAACAGAATATTTGAACCATACAATTTAATGTGCATGCTGAAATACAACATACAGTCACTAAGGAGGGGAACCCAGCTTGCACAGCTGCCAGACTATGCTCCATGTTACCCCTTCTTTCTTCATATATATTAACATTAAATTTTATCTCTAAATTCACATTCTTAGGATGTTTCTCTTGGACGGTCTTGAAAATCTGGAATAGCCAGGGCAGAAAATATAAAGCCATCCAGCATCCTGGTCTTCTTTTAAAAGAAAAAACTAGATTTGCTCCATTTAAATTTTTTTGAAAGAACAGGCCGTATTTTGGACCGTAACTAAGCATTCCTCTAAGCAACTGATCAATGAAAATCCATTAGAACACAAGAAACAGATCTTACTTTTTTAATACAATTCCTGTTGAAGCATGCCACAACAACAAAGCATCCTCTTCAAATGCACTCAGTTGGGATGCAGCATACTATTTCCCACTGCTGGCTCATTCCTCTTCTATCTTGCACAAGGAAACACTACTAGTTTTTCAACTACTCTGCAAATTGAGGGAAAAAGACATCATCATAATTAGGACAAGAGGGAAAGGTTCATTTTTCACATCCTATGAAATAAATAACATCATGTTCTTGCTGCAGCAAAGAAAAGAGTGTTACCCTCTTCACAATCTGATGGAGGGAACTTCTGACATCTAGAAATAATATATTCAAAGGTGTGTTGTTTTAAAAATTCCCTATTTCTCCTTACATTATGATATCCACTGTTAGGACACTGAACAAATCTACCCTTCTTTCTACAATATTTATAAAAGGCAGTTATAGTGGTATCTCAGAACTGGAAAAAAGTGGAAAATGAACACTAATTCTCTAGAGCTACTAATCAGTGTGCTGACCAACCATGCAGAAATAAGGCTGATCACTCCCAATACTGCACTCTTTTCATCAAGCTTTTCTAATGTTTAATATGCAACTAGGAGTCTGTGTGCTTAGACTCAGAGTTCAGGAAATCAGCAAGACTTCTGAGGTTTCTCAAAAAATGTTAATGTATTTGCAGATTTGCTCATGAGATGCATAAATGTAAGATATGAAAGAGTAAGAAAGTTGTTCAATTACTACAGATACTCATTCAAATGTCCCTCTGAAAGTGACAGGTTAACATCTATTGCAGTTCATCTTACACAATGTTACCTATCCAACAGGGCCAAATCATTTCACATAGACTACATGGTCATCTGAAGCCATGACTATCTAACCAACGACAAAGATTAGAACTGAAGCAGACTAAGTAAAGATCTGTAGGTTACTCACTTTAAAGCAGGGATCTGCAACTTTAAGGGGGAAATAAACAGACATCAAAGGCGCAGACAGAAATGATATTTGTTGTGTGATCGGCCCCTTGAAAGTGTTCTACAGCCACGCCCTCGGAGAAGAGCACAGCAGCAGAGCGCTCCAATCTTGCGACAAATTCACTCTCATTATATGAGGGTACAAATGAAGGTGCTTCAAAGCAGAGCACCTTCATTAGCTTCTGTCTGCCCCAGCAGCTGGACTGCTGCAGCCCAACCCCATCCATAGTGCTGTCTCAGGATGGGAGGGGGAAAAAGGTAGGGGAGGGAGGTCCGTTCTGAGGTTTGCCCAACTGTGCTGGAGGTGGGGACAGATGGACTGGTGCCCCTCAACTCATGGGTGGCAGGTGCATGAGGTGGGGGGCTCCAATCCTCCCACCTGCTACTCCAGCGCAGGCTGAGGAAACCCCAGAATAGACCTCCCTCCCCTGCCTTCACCCCCTCCCATCCTGAGATAGCACTAGACTGGGAGAAGGGAAAGCAGAGCTAAGGAAAGGTTGCAGTCTTTGCTGGATCGGCTCCAAATTGGAGCTCGATCCCCTACCCTCCCAACTCAACAGCTAATGTCCGTTGGATCGGGAAGGTCAATCTAACTCATGGTGCTTTCTGCTTTCGTGGAGCTGCACTTCTGTCTGCGCCTCAAGGGTTGATGAGCGCTTGTCTAAACATTCTAAATAGAGAGTGAAGCAGTCATAGTATGCCAGAAGCACCTGGGCTATGAAACGGGTTCAGAACTCTACACTGAAACATAACCAGACCTATGAGTTATACTCTCATAATTTCAGCATTTTAAATTACATCATCTTATCCAGCTTGCTCTACACCTTTTAACTGCTACTAAGGTGTAAAGTGAACTTGAAGATGTCGTATGCAACACTTCTCTTTGCTCAAGGAAAGAGCCACTTCTGTGAAGTCGTAATACACAGACCATTAATTTGCCCTAATCTGATGTTATGCATAGAGCTGAGCAAAAATTAAGAAATGATAGATCCTCAACTGCACTAAATACTCAGTGCAGTAGTGGAGCATACATAATTGATATTGGCAGACTGAATATTTGGATGACTTTCCAGTTAACAATCAAGACCGACACCCTAAAGTTATACCTACAGCTGAAGATGGAACTATTTAAATCAACAGCCCCCAAATCTGCCATGATAATCTTTGAACTAGAAAATTTTTTTTGTTTTTTTTTTTTTTAATCAGTACTTCTCTGCTCACAGGCTTCTTCCTGCATACATCAACCTCCAAAATAAAAATCTACAACAGTGTTAATATTTCAGATCCTTCACTTATCAGCCCAACAGACAAGATACTCCTTTACTATGATCAAAGAGGTAGTTGCAACAAGCTGCATGCTGAGGGGAGTGTATGGTTCTTCATCTGAGATGCTGCTGTTCTATTTCTATTGCTTTTGCAAGTAATTTAAAGAAACACAGGTCTACTACCTCTCCTTATCCACTATAAAAGGAGGTACACCGTGAAACCAAATGTTACTTTGGAAGGAAAGAAGGAAAGATCAGTTCTTTCAATTTTGACAGTCCTTAGAAAAAAAGATTGCACACTGGATATGTAATTATCCTTAGAAGAATACAAACAGGGTATAATTATGAGATTAAGGTAAAGGAACTCTCTCATGCCAGTTTTTAAGAGGAACTGATTCACAGACTAACTTCAGTTAATCTCTACATTTCATTAAGATGTTGTTTATACACCAAGATAGGTTTGAACATTTTACCAGCCAGTGTGAAAGATGCCTTCACACCTTTTCCCAAATTCCTCCCCCACACACAAATTTAGTTGCTGAATATCTATATATCAAATATTAATGTAAATTGTTACCCCATACACTTTACAAAACCATCTTTCCTAAGCTATAGCCACCCATTACCCCCAAAAGCATGCACACACCCCTCTTGTTCACTAATGCTCATGCACAAAAGCCTTGAAGCGTTAATTCTATTTCTCACAGCTAAATGACTGAAATCAAGAAAGAGGCCCAACGACCAACAGTCCTCGACTTAAGACGTTTCAAGTTACAACAAACGGCACTTACATTTATAAATTGACACCTGTTTCAACTTTATGACGCTTGATCCAACATGACGCCACGCCAGCGAACAAGTTCACTGTGGCACCCATCTCCCTGGAGAACATCTGTTCAAACTTCCTTGGACACTTTCTTTAAGAAAGCAGACAAGGCTCCAGAAAAACCCGCAGCCAAGCCTCCTGAGAAGACTCCAGCCAAGAACCCTTCAAAAAGTCCAGCAAAGTCACCTCAAAGAAGTCCTTCCAAATCAATGTGATTATACTGTAAATAGCAAATACATTAATGTTGCTATATTACTCATCTATAATTGAATGAGTATAAAATTCTGGGTTATTTTTGGTGAAAATAGGATATCGGGCCTTGGTTCAGGGACCAATCCCCTACTTATAACATTGTTCCTATGGGAAAAGTCAGTTCAGTTACAACGCTTCGACTTAAGACACGGTTTTCAGGAACCAATTATATCATAAGTCCAAAGACTGCTTGTATCCGTTAGAGTCCAAGCCTCCCAGCAGCTCTAGGGGAGGTACTGTAATTCCTCCTAAACTTATCAACAGGCTTTACTTGGGGATTCCAACTTCTTAAGTCATAGGTTAACACGTACCTCCTGCCCCTTAAAAAGTCCCTGTAGGTGCTGGAAAGGTGAAATAAGTATTGTCTCTTTTGCCCTTCCAATTCCAGAACCTGAAGGGTAATGGGTTTCTTCAGAAAACTTTAACTCCATATCCAAGTTTGCTCTCCTGCTCAGCAAACATTTTCAGCTTCTACTGGGTAGAAACAATGAAACTAGACTCCCCTTGTCAATTTGGGTTACTACTGTCATGGTTTTCAGCATAAAGAGTAAAAACTGACAGGGCTCTGGGTCAGTTTTCACTTTACTGATGCTCAGATCACCAACGCAGTACCTGAGCTAGAAGTACGAACAATTAAGAAGCCATAACTTATCCATTTATGCTTCTTTCATATTTAGAAGGTTCTCTCTCTTAAGCACTAGAAACTTTTCTCTAAATAGAAGCTTAGATACTGCAGACAGAAGCTATTATCTTTTTTGGTTGAGTACTTCCTGCTTATCAAAGGCAATTCAGATTTTTCAAATCCCGCATCAAATAACACTTTACGTACCCCAGAACGTACTGCAGTTCAATATGTTATGAAATAAGAAGTTCAATTAAGACATGAATTTGTGAAATTTGCAATTTTTTCCTAAATGCTTAAAATCTGAAAAACATTGCATCATAACTTCAGCCAGGAGACCAGTGAAGGACTGATTTTTAAGAATACTGATGACAAAATATTGACTGGAAAAAATCAAGGTACTGTTGAGTGAATAGGACTTGAAAAGCTCTTGTAGTCATTTGTCAATAAGTCTCATTTAAAATATAAAAACTTTTCTGTACATGCAGGTGGCTTCATTACCCTTTTAGCTTAGGAAGAAATCAAGCAAACACTAACTAATGCCTTCTGTTTAGAATCCATCATTAATTAAACACAGTATTTTTTAAGTATCTCCATCAACTTAAAAAAAAAAAAAAAGAAAGCCATCTTTTCAAAGTTCAAGGATTTGTTACCTACTCATTACAAAAACTACCTAAAATTGCAGAGATTAAACAAATGTTTCCATTGATTTTTTTATGCATTTGGAAACTAACTATATGCGGTGTTCTATTACTTCCCCTCTATGGTCAAATTTTATGAGAATTCTTTTAATAGGATTTTTTAAAAATAGCGTTCCTTTCCAGTTCTCCATGGGCACTTAATGGAAAGAAGCGACATTTATTTAGCAGAAATATCCATTTACTACTGCACCATAAAACAGATTAAGTAGGAAACAGGTTAAATATTTTAGCATAACACTGTTGCAAAGACATGCAAGCATCCCTCTCCCCACTCACTTAATCTTTTGCTTTACTACAACTGGTACTTAATTCTGAGCACCAGTTAGCTTTATGGACCAAATATCGGAAGAGTTATAATTTTATGTATGGTTAAACAACTTTAATAGCAACACAGTCCTACTACATGTCTAAAATATTTAAAACTTGCGATCAGCACCTGTTAAAAAAACAAAACAAGACAAAACCCGGTTGTTCTGAGCCAACTCCAACACCAGGGTTGTCTGATGTCTGCAGGACCAGGTTTGTACCCAGCCTCACACTGCATGTAAAGAGGCCCCAGATACATCAACATTTTTTTAGTCTTCATTATACATACCTGAGTGGTGTTCTGCTAAAGCTGCTCCCCTACCCCCAGTTTATTATTCCTTTACTCTTCCCAAATAATGACAATTCAATTACATGCGAACTGATGTAGGTTAAAATGTACTTCAATTGACCCACGTTAGTTAAAACAGGTACAACTTCCTCCCTTCTCACAGCACAGGTTCTCCACTGCATCAGAGTCAGAAAAGAATTTGTTATTCCTTCCGATGACAGATGTAATCAAAAGAAACCACAACATCACAACAAATTATGGAGCAAGTTGTTGCAAAAAAGTTCAGCATTGAAAGTAGGATTTTATCATTTGGGCCAAATCAAGATTCAGATTTTACTGTGCACTTAATACTATGGCAGTGCCTCAATTCAGACAGTGCAGCTGTACATTTGGTTGCCACCTCTTTTCTCAACTGCAGCATCTCCTTTAACCTCACAAGCATGTAAAAGGTACCTAAAGTTCTCATCCTTATCCTTCCTACTCATTATTCAACATTTGCTTTACTCCACAAGCACAGTTAAGCCAGCTACAACATGTGTTGCCTACAGAACAGAAAGATTATCCGGAGATTCAGTTAGCGCAAACCTATTTTCTGTATTATGTGAAATTCCAACCTGTGCATACAACTACCTAAATTATTGCACTCTAGGAAAATTTCCATTTAGCACTTATTCGGGACCAGCTTCCAGCACCGACAAAACAGCAATACATTTTCCACTTGTTGCACCAAAAGAAGGGAGCCAGAGACTATACCACCTTACCTAAATGTGCAAGTGATATAAAGGAAGTCCCAGAGACCAAGCTATCAGTCGCAACAACAAAAGCTGAGTATTACGCCCTATAAACTGTCCCCCTTAAAAAAAGGAGCTGCAAGGGTTAAATGATGCCAGTCCTATGCTTCCTGTTATTGATAAAGTCTCTGCTCCTACTAAGGGGGGAGGAACTGCATGTACTGACCACACAGATCATTAAGCCCTTATCTGGACAGGAGGGGACTGTCATCACTCAAAATTTGGGACCCATAAACGGGGTAATCTATGGGACTGGTTATATTCCCTAAATCCAAAACAGCAGTTGGGCATGTTGCAGGAGCAGGGGGATGCACATGCCTGCTTTTACAGGCTTCCTGCAGCATCACGAAGAACAACGCTCCTCTAGGGCGCATTCCGGGCCAGTGTCTCCTCACAATGCTCAGAGCTCTGGCGCAGCATTTGGCACCCAGCATGTGCCAGGCCCCGCACCATAGGATCTAAAACAGAAGAGATACCGCAGATCCTCCAGCCTGCAAGTCTAGTGAGAGGACCTTCCAGCCCTCCCACTCAGGGACAGAGCCACCCCTGCCACACGCCAAGAACTGGGCATTTGAATATCTTGCACACATTGGTGCCACTCAGCATGCGCACACGCGCACACACACACACACAAGCACGCACGCACACGAAGCCCCTGGTGTAGCAGAGGGGCTGACACCTGAAAAGGAGGTTGGGACTTGGCAAGAAAGGGAACGGCTTCATCTTCAGCCTCTCAAACAGCCCGGGCAACCCACAGAAGTCACCCTCGCACCTAGGTGGTGTAGTCAGTCTATAAGAGACACCTCCCTGCCCCTGCATTGAACCCTCAGGCCTGCCAGCCCCATCCGCAGACAGGGAGGGATGAGACCACCCCCCCCAACCCCGGCTGCAGCAGGGGCAAGCGCCCCTCACATGACCAGGGGGAACATCCACCCCTACGTCACCCCCGCGCAGGGGGGGGGGGGGGAGCTGCCTCTCCCTCACTCCCGGCAAGAGGCGGGGCGGAGCCACTCCCGGGGACGGCGGGGGCAGGGAGGGAAAAGTGGCAGCCGCCTCTCCCGATACCTCCCCTCCCCTGGGCCCTTTGTTGGCGGGGGGGGCGACGCGGAGGCCGCAGCGCCCGCGCCAGGGCCAAACGGGCCCAGCCGTTGACGAGGGACAGGGGGTTAAGAGGAGCAACCGCCTCCCGGGATTAGAACACCGTGACGTCACGGACTAACCCGCCAGCCCGGCCCGCGCCGCGCCGACCCTCCTCCGCGCCCGTCCGAGCCGCAGCCGCCGTCACCTGCGGCCGCTACTGCTGCCGCCGGCAGAGCGAGACGTGCCGACGTCACACGCCACGGGGAGGAACGCGGAACGAGCCGTGGTGACGCGAGGGGGGTGGTTACGCAGGAGCCCCATGCGCTCGCGCAGTTCTCCCGTCCACCGCGCCACAGTGAGGCTTCGCGGCTGCGTCACCAGGGGCGGGGCGGGACCAATCGCCACTCAGCCCCGAGCCGCCTTGAAGTGAGCGTTTGGGCCGAGGCCTGGGAGCGGGGCGGATGGCCGGGCGTTCGGGGTGCGGCAGTGGTTTTGCCCCGCGGGGCGGCTCGCAGTTAGAGTGCGTTACCCGGTGCCATAAGTGTATCGTGTGGCTGGCGCGGTGCCTGATAGACACGGAACGTTGCCAACTGCCATGATTTTTGTCGTTGTGCTTAAAGTCTGTGCTACGGGAATGTGCAAAACTTAGCTCTTTCATACATATATATGTACAAATGCACACACACACGTATACACATGCATACACATACATATATACACACACAGTGAAGTACCCATTTTCTGCCTGGGGCATTATTTTTGTAACGGCAGTGTGCTTATTTTCAAACAACTTAGCACAACCTGTTTTGGTCAAAAATATTGTTTATTTTTTAAGGAACATAGCACAACATACTGAATATTTAATGTGGAGCGGAAAAAAGGGCAAGCATCAATATAATAATGACAGTTGAACTGAATTCACTGCATCCAAAATGGAGTGGTAGCAGTTTCTGATCTGAGAAGCGATGTAATCCCAGTCAGTGGAGACCCCAAAAAGGGTCAAGTGAAAAATAACCCACCTGTAATTTTCCTCTGGTGGTATTGAGTGATTTTGAAAGGTTTGAACTGGATAGGTATAGCCATTCTCTTTTGCTAAGTTCACACCCTTGCAGTTTTAGCTTTAACCTGGGCGGGTCTCCCATTTTTTTAGGGCATCCTGATGGGCAGCTCAATTTTTTTTGTAGACCCACCCAAGAATCAAAGTGTAATTTGAACCCTGAAAATAGGGTTCTGTGCATTCACGTGCATACGTAGACGCACCCTGTAATGCCTTCTTTTCCTGAGCTCCTTTTCTTTAGCTTCGCTAGAATGTAGTCTAACTGGAAGTCCCACACAGCGATTCTCAAATTGAGTGCCACAAGATCCTTTAAAGGGTGTCAAGAGGTGTGAGGAGATAAGCAGGCACAGGCTCAGGCTTGCCCCTGCCTGGCCAATCCCTTCCTCCCCCACCATTGTCTGGCCTCTCTGCAAGGAGGTAAACATTGTAGCATATATTAGGTTTTGAAATTGGGTGCCACTCAATTCACAAAAGTTCTGGAGGAGTGCCTTGAGTTCAAACCGGTTGAGATCCACTGCTGTACTCTACAGCATTTCATTCAGTTGAGTATGGTGCTATTTATGAGCAGAGAGATTGGAAGCCATGTTAGTTTGCAGTCAGGCAGAAGGCAGGGGAGAGGTGAACCTTTTAGACCAGGAGTGGCCAACCTGTGGCACACCTACCACTTGGGGCACATGGCAGATTGGGGAGGGGACAGGCAGCACAGTGGCACAGAGAGCAGAAAGCTGAGCAGCAAGATAGGTCTGGGGAAAGATACCAGAGTGGCTATCTGGGAAGGTTCAGGGCTAATTTGTGGCATGCCTGCCAAAAAGGTTGACCCCCCCTACTATTATAGACTAATTGAACTACTAAATATATAAGTTTTCATGAGCTGCAGCTCACTTCATCAGGTGGAGTGTGATGAACCAAGATACTATCTGATAAAAACAGTCTCATAAAAGCTCACACATCTCTGATTCATTTAGTCTGTAAAGTGCACCTGTACCCTGCCGCCTTATCAACTTCATACTGACATGGCTAACGACCTCGACTTTAATTAAAGTCACTTCTCAATTTTCTTTTAGAGAAACAGCAGGTTGGATTTTCTGTGTCTCCTATTTGTGGGCTTTTTCTCCAGACCTTGAGTTATTTTTGTGATTCCTTCCATAACCTCTCTTAATTTTTCAAAATATTTTAATGCATGGGCACTAGCTTTGCATGCAACATTCCAGTATCAGCCTCATGAGCACTTGACATAGAGTTAAATCACCTCTCTGCCCCTACCCACCTCTATAGTAATCCTAGTTTTTGTTAATAAGTATACTGAGGAACCCAAATGCTACAACAGTATACATTTTATGTAATAATAATGGTCAATAATGCAGCTGCAAAATGAAAATTAGAAGTATTATAAATTGTGCAGACTGAGTCCCTCTGTGCATCAAGTCCTCCCTTTTACTATCAGCAGTATTGTCAACATTCACATTTTTACTGTGGTTTCACAATATCTGGTGATTTTCTGAGGCCCCAGATTCTGGAGTCAGGAGATGAGGTAACAACTCATCTTTCATTGTTCTAAAATAGGTACATTTCTAGCTGTCATGGTTTCAGGAAAAAAAAAAAAAGCTCGAAAAAATTACCTGAATGCCTGTTAAAGACCCAGGAACAAAATCTAAAGATATCTAATATACTGTGTATGTGTGTGCATGATTATTTGGTGGGGGGAGGCAAGGGTGGAGTTAAATCAACCTAAAGATAATTGGAAACCTGACTCATGATTTTTTAATGCTTGGGGTTAACAGCATCCTAGCAATCACAATACTGTGTTGACCTAGTGAGCATGTGTGTGTATTTGTTTCATCTCTGCTGGATGAGACAGTGAGCACTCAGCCATGTGTCATTCCCCTCCCCCATTCCTGCACTGCTGACAGTAAAAGGAGATTTGCTTTTTGCTCATACTGTTTTTGCAGCTGACTAAAACAAGTCCTGCCACTACTGTTCTGGGTAGCCTCTCTGTCCAGGATACCAGTACAGTGACAAACAAGGAGATCGTAGTTGGCCACTGTTTAGCTATAAAATTTCATGTAAAAGATGAAGTGCAAAGCTGAATTTAAGGACCTTTAAGATATCAAGGAATTCTGTACTAAATCTGAATATTTCAGTCTCCATACTTAGTCTGAGGAACCCTGTACTTTGGAAATCTTCTGATCCAAACACTGTCTTTTCAGGTCATTTCTGTTTGTACATCTAAAGCTTCCCCTATGCTAGAGAAATAATTCCTACTATGTCTAATGCTAATTCATCTGAACTGGTGACTAAGGGAAGCCCCAGCCACTTTTTGCCAGTTAGACTATATGTTTCAGCATATTTAACACATCAGTTCATCTGAACAAATTTCTCTCAAAATTTTTTGTCCAAAGGTACCCAAAAGCACTTTACCAACTGTTTGTATACAGTACCATTCATATACTGCCATATCTGTAGTGGAGGTCGGTCACACAATCAACATTTCAGCAGAAGTCAACCAGACTTCATTAGAATGGGTGTAGAATGCAGATGATATTCATATTGAGACAATGGAAATATAGGGAACTGTGTTTTGTCCTATTTTGGCGTGTATGACTGGGAAGTCTGTTGTACAAGCATCTTCTTTGCAACTAGTGGCTGAACCAATATAAAGAAATACTAATTTGGACAGCAAATAACCTGCCATAATACTGACTGTGACAGGACGGAAGTTATGAATTTGTATGCCCCTCACTTAGCAAATCTTGGCAAAACTGACCATTTAACAAAGATTACAAATATTTCTGATATAGCTGGAGCTTGAGAAGTCCAAATATCACACTTTTGAAAACAATTTGTAGTGAAGAAAATTCGTAGTTTACACCAGAAAAGAGAGACACTAGAGAACATCAGTAAGAATGATAACTTAAGAATAGTAAGTTGAAAAGTATAAAATAAAAATTCAAGATTTTTTAATCACCAAACTCTTATAACATTCTGAAAAGATCTGCATGTAATTAGAACTGCATTTAACAAAATGACATAATTACATCCAAGGACACTAATGTGGCAGCCTGTATTGCTATTTAAAGAGCTCACTGTGAGAAGGAGCCAAATAATAGTCAGAGATTAAACAAAAGAAAGTACTTCACTGGTAATTGGTTTGTTCAGCAAGAACAGACATAATCCTTTGCTCAGCCAGATCTGGATCCTGCAGTTGCTACTGAGACCAAATTCCCATTGGTCTTACTGGGAGTTTGACTTGAAAAAGGATAGCAGGATTGGGCTCTTAAAGGGCCAGAGTATGGCTGGTCTAAAACAATTATCAATACACAGAGCTTCACAGGAAAAAAGGAAAGGAATCTATCATTGAAAATTAAAGGGAAGATTCTCTGATGATGTGAATCATCAGAACTTCATTGGTTTCAGGGGAGCTATTACATTTTACTAGAATGAAGGATCTATACTCAAGTCTCAATACCAAATGCAAAATGCATTTCTACCATCCATCCCGCTATAAAAAAATTAATCATTATGATGATCACAGGTGATGTATCAGAGTACACTAGGTACCCCGCAAAATAAAGTAATTAAACTACCGTAAATCATTGGCCTAAGGAGATACAAGCCATACAGGGCTGGAGTGTTGTAGTTGTGATGGTCTATGAAATGTCCAAAGCCAGGCTTTTTTCTGATATCTGTAGTTGGGAGTTTTTGGATAAGCCTTCAAGCTTCAGTTGCTTTTCCTCAGATCTCAATGAGGTGCTGCAGGCTGTTTGCACTTCCATGGAGTCTTTTTTTTCTGGTGTGTGTGTGTGTGTGTGTAAATAACTATATATATGGTTTTTACATGCATATAGTTTTGCACATGCAGGACTGTGTTAAAGTTTCCTCTCAGCTCTAAAATGGCTGAAAATGACAATCCTTTCATGAGTTTGGCATCTACTCTTCTATCAATAAGCTTATATTCAATTGCTAGTACATTTTAACGTGCATGCCTTCTGCTGTATTACTGTTTTCTGAATAGCAGTCTTCCATTTTACATTTGTTTTGATTATTATTTTCCCTCAGCTATATTAGTTTTCATCTCTTGTCTGTACATGAAATCACCTCATTTATATATGTCTCTCCCAGCTTATTTTGTAATTCTGATCTCTTTCACATCGTCGCTATTCTTAGTTTACTATCTTCTCCAGATTTAATCTATCTGGAATTTGTCAATCTGGTCTTACTGCCAAATTGTTAATGAATACAGTATATTAAAATGTAAAGATACAAAAAACTGATCCCTGAAGGACACCACTTATTCTTCTCACTTTTCAATACCAGCATCATCAATAATCACTTGCTGCTACTTATTTGATCAGCGAAATATTATACTTCAGTGTTTCTGTTCACACAGCAACTTTTCCTTTTTTCTAAGTGTATGTGATACCACATCAAGAACGCTACAGTAAATACGTTTTATTTATCAAGGGCTCAATGGAGCAACTGAGGAAGTATGGAAAAACGTCTCTAAGTCACCTGCCCTCTTATCTGATTCTGTATCAGGTGGGTGTCAAAATGGCCCTTTGAGTCACTTAGTAAGGCCACATTTACATGAGATATTTACTACGGAGTAGACTACTAAACACCACAGTAAATGTCTCTGCATCTACATGTGTAGTCCTATTAGGCCACAGGAAACTAATAAACTCTACAGCAGGATAGTACTTGTAAAGAGTTTTGTTTTTTTTTCCATGTGCAGCACTGCATGTGTAGAGGCTGACCCAGCTGGCTGGGGCACTAGAGTGATTTAGTGCAGGGACTAGTCCCTCACTGAAGCACCCTTGTTCCCCAGCCATCCCCTCTGCATCACATTGAGCAGGGTTTGAGCAGCCTCAGGTTACAGGCTGACCCACAGGCCCCTGCCAACTGGGACTGCTCCAACCTAGCTCAAGGTGCTGTGTTCCATATATAAACATGGTGTCCAGGAGCAATAAACTTACGCGCAATATGCACCAGAGTTTATTGGTACGCATTAATATGCATATGTAAATGCACCCTGTATGCATGCACCTCCTAGTTATGCTTGCTGCAGTCAGATGCTGGCCCATTAAGAGAATGAATGGAAGCAAGGGTGTAGGTTGTAGCTGTGTTGGTCTAAGGACATTGGCAGACGATGTTCTTTGGGTGAATCTGGTATCTTTTATTAGATGAACTTAAATGGTTGGAAAACAATTTTTAAGCAAGCTTTCGGATTCAAAAACCCTTCATCGGGCTAAGGAAGTTTCAGTAGTTGGTGTGTGCTCTTCCTGGATGGAATGAAAAGTAAAGAAGCCAGAAGCTGGGCTGGTATGCATACAAGATAGGTAATCAGTGAAGATGAAGTTTGAGGTGTCAATGGGTGAGAGACAGGCTGGGTGGGGGGGAGAGAAGGGGGAAGGACAGTGGAGAAGTACCTGGGGAGTCAGGACACTCCTCCAGAGAGATAGATTGCATGTTTGAAAGAGCCACCCGGATACCACGTGAAGAACTGCTGCAGTACAGAATAAACCCCACCACAAATCACACACTGCTGGTTATGATATATCACCCCTCCCTCGAACCCATATGGAAAATCCTCAAACAATTGCAACCCATACTAGAGAGAGACCCTATTTTTAAAGAGATCTTCCCAGAACCACCCATCCTAGCCTTCAAACAAGCACTGAACCTCGCTAACCTCATCACCAGAAGCAAAATTCCTCAGACCCAGAACACACCAAATGGATCCAGACCATGCCATGACAAGAAATGCTAAACCTGCCAACACATCTCCACCACCCCCACTATTACTACACCCCACAACAGAGCCATCAGTATTCCCAGATCTTATAGCTGCACCTCCAGAAATGTAATAGATTTCATCCAATGCACCAAATGCCCTGATGGAAAATACGTAGGAGAGACCAAACAACAGCTGTGCACTGGAAACCTATCAAAGACAGGAATACTCAATTACCTGTGGAGGCACATTTCTCACAAGAAAACCACTCTCTCTCCAATCTCAGTCCTGATCCTTAAAGGAAACTTACAAAACACTTCCCAGAGATGAGTCTATGAACTCCACTTCATCATCCTCCTGGATACAAAAAATCATGGACTAAATATAGACATTGGATTTACGGCACATTATAACCTACCTGACATCTGACTCCCCAGGTATTTCTTCACTATTCATCCCCCTTCTCTCCCTCCCACCCAGCCTGTCTCTCACCCACTGACTCCTCAGTCTACATCTTCACTGACTGCCTGTCTTGTATGTATACCAGCCTAGCCCCTGGCTTCTTTACTTTTCATTCCATCTAGGAAGAGCACACATCAACTGCTGAAACTTCCTTAGCTTGACCCAAAAGTTTGCTTAAAAATTGTTTTCCAACTATTTAAGTTCGTCTAATAAAAGATATCAGATTCACCCAAAGAACCTGAACCTTGTCTGCCTCTGAATGGAAACAATGCACTCGGCTTTACCCTTTCTCAGACGAGGTCATTCCTCCCTACCCTAACTCTGTCCACTACATGACATGAAGAGAGAACAGCTGGCTATTTGCTACTTGACACAAAGGAAATGCTAGGAGGAATACTGGTGTCTGCTTTGTACTAGAAATTAGAGTAAGAGGCAAAATACTGAGCCTGAAAGCTGTAATATTAAAACAAATGCTTGCTTTGTTCATCTGAATGACATGGTATCTGAATGATACAGCTTAGAAAAGCTGAAAACATGCAACATGAATATAAGTCCCTGTCCGTGTTTTATGAGCCCCTGCTTATCACTCAGTAGATTTTTTTCCTCTAAATATTGCTGTAACTACTCAGTTGGTTTAATAAAAGATATCACATCTACCCAAGGAAGCTTGCCTGCCATATTATACTAAGATTTTTCTCAAATGTATTTGTTTTCCTTGGCACTGAAGTCTAACCAAATGTGGATGATTTCCAGATCTCTTTTTTATAGTTTCAGAAGGTTGTGGTCCAAGATCCTCCAATTCTTTTGTACTGCGTTTTTAGTCCAAAATGGTTCTGACCATAAGAAGACCATTCCATTATAAAGAGAGTCTGGTGGCAGAGAGTCAAAATTAGAGCTTTTCTATCACTTTCTCTCCCTATGGCCTAACAATCCCAGTTTTCTTTGGAACTATTGTTAACTAGTGTGTAGTGGTCTTCAGATGTGATTCATAAGATGGTATCACTTAGACACCATTACATTCATTTACATCTCCTGAGAGGCAGATCCAGAAGGATTGTAGTGGCATGGGCAAACACCCCTTTTGGACTACACCACACTAGCAACAGCAGGGACATTTTTTTAAATTTCCAAATCAGATAAGAGTCATACGCCCCTCACTCCCCACCCTACCCCCCACTCCTGGCATCTGCTTTGTTCATCTCTGTCCGTAGCAGCATGTCCTTTCCTCTCCCATTCACTCCTATCCCTTGCCTACCACTACAACCATCCCTGGCTGATGGAGGCAAGCCTAGGGTTACTATATGGCCAGATTTTCCTAGACATGTCCTCTTTTGGCCCCCATCCTCATGTCTGGGTGGGTTCTTAAAATGCGAGCAAATGTCTGGGTTTTTTGCTTTGCCTCTGCTTTTCCCAGGCACAAGCAGCTTGGATGTTTGAGGCTGGGAGCAGCGGGCAAGCTGATTGGCTGTCAGGGGTCACGTGCTCTGTGCCCACACTCCGGCAAGTAAGTAAGTAAGTAAGTAAGTGTGTGTGTGTGTGTGCTTGTGCATGCAGGCAGGAGCTCCATGGGCAGAAGGGCTGGGAGGACAGGGGACTCTGGGTTGAGAGTGAGGGGCACCAGCAGGGCTGGGGGGACAGGGCTGTGGGTTGGGAGTGAGGGGCTCTGGCAGTGCTGGGGGACAGGGGGTTGCAGGTCTGGAGTGAGGGGCACTGGCAGGGCTGGGGGAGCAGGGGCTTAGGAGTGAGGGGCAGAGGCAGGGCACAGGCATATCACTGCCCCCTCAACAATCAAATACCCTTGCCCCCTCACCCCCCTCAGCTCACTTCGCCCTCCCCCCCCCCCCGTGTCTTTTTTGATCCTGAGAATATGGTAAACCTAGGTAAGCCCCAGAACTGTGCCCGCCCCATTCCAGCTAGGAACAGCAGTGGCAGCAGCAACAGGCAGGTTTTTCCTCTCTATCTGATGTCCCTCCTTTCCCCCATCCCCCCTCTATCCCCGCCCCCCACGATGTTCCTTGCCAACACAGGAGCAAGCACCTGGCAGAGGAACCCACAAGCTGCTGCTGCTGCCTCCTGCTGAGCCCAGCTCCAATTACTCTAAAGTTCCTCGCCCTACAACCCTCCCAAGCCACACCCCTTCCACTTGATTTCACAGGGGGGAAAGGCTCCAGAGCTGCTGCAACTGAGCTGAGCAAGGGACAGCAGCAGCAGCAACACTGGATGGGTTCACCACTCCACACCTGCTTCTTGCTGGCAGGGAACTCCTTGGGGCACCAGGCAGAGAGAAGGAACCTGCCCGGTGCTGTCACTGCTGCTACTGTTCCCAGCAGCAATGCAGTAGTGGTGACTCATCAGCCAGGAACAGCAGCAGTGGTGAGCAGGAGAGGGGATGGGAGGGGATTTACAGCTGAGGATAGAGGAGAAGAGAGGCGGTGCTGAGAATGGATGGAGAGGCACAGGATTTTTACCTGGTCTGAGGGCTTAAAAAAAGACCCCACTGCTGCTCCCGTGGTATGATCTGCCCTCCTGGTGGGGGGATGCAGCCAAGATCAGGGTTCAGCTACTCCTACAGTACTGGTCACTGCTCCTGTACCCTCCCCCCCTTTTCCCAAAACCCCTGTTCCACCAGTGTTCATAAGACTCTAAGTGAATGTAGGTAGAGCTAAAAGAGTCTGCTTGTCTAAAACCCCCTTGTCTGCTTGGGGTTCCATCACTAAAATTCAGGTTTCACTTGGATTAGTTCACATAATTCAAATTCCTGCTTTGCCATGTCTATACTTGCTTAAGTATAATGTCTAAACTTACTTGCCTGCCCTGGTGCAGATACACTGATTGCTAGCCACCAATTGCTGAATCAGGACTATACAAACACAAGGCCTAAGTTAGTGAAAGGGAATCTAACTTCCTGTACCTTAGGCATCATTTTTATATTTAGCTTATAGAATACTCAATCCTATGTTCTAAATGTCTTCTCATTTAACAGCCTTTCATTACATTTGCCATTTATATCATAACCTTTGCATACCCATCTCACTCCTTCCTGACCCATTCCCTGTCAATAAAAGATACAGTCTGAATACTGAATTGCCAACCCCCAAGTACTCCAAAATCATGAGTCAGGCATCCTTAAAGCCTTAACATTTCACAAATAAAACATTTCACCTTTTCTCCTCCAAGTTCTCCTCCTCAGTCTTCATCCGCCTGGCTTAATGATTTCAAGCTTACTTCTTTCTTCAAAAGAGAGAAGGAATTTATTTTTCAGTTGAGAGTCTCACGTTATCACAGGTCTCCAGAAGTTGGCACTCTGTAAGAACTACCAGATATCAGAAGAAATGGCAACACAATAGGTCTTAGATAGAGGCCATAGTGAATGCTAAACGAACAACAGACACTGCATTTTTTGTTTTTGTAATAAGAATAGCACTCATTGGGTGTGTCCATACAATCATTTTCCAGGAAACTGTACATCAGCATGTTAGACTTCCAGCTGAGGGAGATATTTAAAACAGGAACACAGTATTGAAGCTTTTATAAATATCCAGCAACACAATTCATTGCTAACGTGTTTGCAGAGGACTCAAACTCTTTCAACCACGCCCTACTCACCAGATATATGTGCTACTGAACTCTTGGCTGAGTTCCCAATTCTTGAAACAGAACAGTTGACTACATAGGTCTAATAGTGCAGTCCCTTGTGTCTGAAACAACAGACTGTTTCTCAGGGAAGTGCTATATTTATGGCTACATTTAGAATGTTTACAGTTTTACTTTTATAAAATGATCACTGATGTGGCTCCATGCAGTGTTTGTGAAGAAAAGTAAAAGAAAAGCAGATAGACAAGAGAAGGAAACATAAAGCACAAAGGAAACATTGAAACAAAGAAACTGTAACAATCTTCCTGTTCACCCTAAGCTTAAAACATGATTGCTTAGAATTTTAGCAACTGAGAGGGAAAGACAAAAACCTGTTTCCATAAGATATCCTAAAAAGCCATATGGGAACACCAGAAAAGCTTGTTCTCCTGAGCTCTTACTAACACCTTCCATTGCTGTGGTAAAATTCAAACCTTAGGACATAAAAGCTAATTGACAGAACGTGCCAGCTGACTAGTGTTTTATGAGTGAAATGCTTTTGCTGTTTTTTCATAAAAGATATAAGGACATTTCACACTGGATATTCCAGTGAATATGGTGGGGTTTTTTTTAAATGAGGCTTTGGACAGAGGAACAAATTATACTAAATTAAAACGGGTAGAGTAGGGTGGCAGTTTACCACACATCAGATGTTTTCCAATAACTTTTCTTTTTTTTTTTTTTAGTGTTGTGTTCTAACCTACAAAATTTGAAGCTAATCTGTGATGCCATAGGGTAAGCGGCCTCAGTTTAGTTTCTACCTTCTGAGGGACAAGATGGACATGCAAAAACAAAATGAAAGCAGGGGGTACATGGCAGGATGCCCTGCTTGTGCCCGTTTCCCTCCCACCCAAAGCCCCTGCCCTTCAGCCCTGCTGCCCTTGCCCCCCAGCCCAAAGCCCTGTGCCCCCCAGCCAAGGCCCCTGCCCCCCAATCCCGCTCATGACCCTTGCCTCCCACCCAAAGCACTTGTCCCCCAGCCCTGATGCCCCTTGCCCCCCAGCCAAAGCCCCTCTCCCCCAGCCCAGGGTCTGTGGCTGTCAACAGCTACCCAAAACCTGGGCCAGCTGCAAACTGCAAAGCAGAATTGGAACCCGGAGCAGCAGGACACAGTGGGATGGGGGGCAGAAAACTGCCTGATCAGAGCTCCCTGCTGCCCTGCCACACTTCCCCTGTGTGTATGGGAGCAGAGTGGGCAGCAGCGCAGGGTTGTGCCCCTCACTGCTGCCCCCACCTGCAGGGGAAGTGTGGCAGGGCAGCGGGGAGCTAGGAACAGGCAGCTTTCTGTGCCTCCCCTCTGTGCCCTGCTGCACCAGGTTCCAACCCTGCTTTGCAGAAGTGGCAAGGGCACCACAGCAGGGAGAACTGCCATTATCTGCTGCCTCACTGGAGGCAGAGGCCTGGTCTGGGACTGGGAGGCAGCTGGGGCTGGGGCCAGGGCAAAGAGGCAGCAAATGTTTGCAGATGGCCCAGGTTCTGGGTAGCTGCTGATAGCCACGGAGCCCAGGCTGCTTGCAGCAGGGCTTCCATGGGAGCAGCCCCAGGCTCCTTGACTATCAGCTGCTACCCAGAGCCAGGGCTGACTGCAGCCAGGAGGCTACAAATAGCTGCTGCCCTCCTGCCCCGGCCACAGCCTCAGCTGTCTCCTAGCCCCAGGCTCCAGGAAGGCAGCAGGTGCTGGCCCATTGGGGCTGGGGAGGCAGCAGCTGTTTGTACTCCCAGCTGCAGGTGGCCCCGACTCTGGATAGCTGCTGATAGCCATGGAGCCCAGGCTGCTCCCAGCAGGGCTTGTTGAGCTGTCTGCTGGGAGCAGCTCTGGCTCCTGGCTGGCAGCATCTACCCAGAGCTGGGGCCGGCTGCAGCCAGGAGGCTGCAAACATCTGCTGTCTCCCCTGCCCCAATGTGTGTCGAGGAAAATGGCCTCATGTACCATGATCAGCACGCGTGCTGGGGGTTGCTGACCCCTGATCTAGATCATCCCAGCCAAGGCTTTGTCTAGCCAGGTCTTAAAAACCTCCAAGGATGGAGAGTCCACAACTTCTCTCAGCAACCTGTTCCAGTGATTTACTACCCTCCCAGTGAGAAAATTCTTCCTAATATCTAACCTAAGCTTCCCTTGCTGCAACTTGAGACCATTGCTCCTTGTTCTGTTATCCCCCATCACTGAGAACAGTCTAGCTCCATCCTCTTTGGAGTTACCCTCCAGGTAGTTGAAGGTTAAATCCCATCTCAGTCTTTTCTTCTCTAGACTAAATAAACCCAGTTCCATCAGCCTCTCCTCATAAGTCATGTGCCAGCCCCCTCACTATTTTCATTGCCCTCCACTGTACTCTCTCTAATTTGTCCACATCCTTTTTGTAGTGCAGAGCCCAAAACTGAACACAGTACTCCAGATGTGGCCTAATCAGTGTTGAGCAGAGGGGAATAATCACTTCCCTTGATCTGATGGCTACACTCCTACCAATGCAGCACAGGATGTTGTTAGCCTTCTTGGCAACAAACACACTGTTGTCTCATATGCAGCTTATTGTCCACTGTAACCCCCAGGTCCTTTTCTGCAGAGCTGCCACCCAGTCAGTCAGCCCCCAGCCTGTACCGGTGCATGGGATTGTTCCAGGGCTTTGCACTTGTCTTTGTAGAACCTCATGAGATTCTTTTGGTCCAATCCTCGAATTTGTCTAGGTCTCTCTGAATCCTAGCCCTACCCTCCAGCATATCTACTACTTCCCGCAGCTTGGTGTCATCTACAAACTTGCTGAGGGTGTACTTTATGCCATCTTCCAGGTCACTGATAAAGATATTGAACAAAACCGGCCACAGGACTGACCCCTGGGGCACGCTGCTTGATACTGGATGCCAGCTAGACATTGAGCCATTGATTGCTACCCTCTGAGCCCAGTGACCCAGCCAGTTTTTTATCCACCTTACAGTCCATTCATCCAGCCCATACTTCCTTAGCTTACCTCTGAGAATATTGTGGGGGATCACATCAAAAGCCTTGCTAAAATCAAAATATACCACTTCCACTGGTCTCCCTGCATCTACAGAGCTAGTCATATCATCATAGAAGGCAATCAGGGTGGTCAGGCATGACTTGCCCTTGGCAAATCCATCACCTAATCACCTTCCTAATCACCACCTTCTCCAAGTGCTTAGAAATAGATTCCTTAAGGATCTGCTCCATGATTTTGCCAGGGACTGAGGTGAGGTGAGGCAAACCATGCTAATTATGCTGTTTCAATTTAAAAGCTATTAATTCATTGAAAAATACCTGTAGATATTTCATATGATGGTTTCATAAATGATTCACTCCTACAGCCATTGCTGTGGTGAGCATTTCAGTTGTCCTCATTAAGAGTGCATCTACGTGACAAAATGCAGTGTCATGTAGATAGACATACACTAGCTTATTTAAAGATGAACTGAACAAGATGACTCAAATTCCAGGAGATGTATAATTGTGTTACCTTGAAAAACAGGATAAATGAGTCAGGGCAAAGCTACCATGTTACTACAGTCACACTGCTTCTGGTACCCGAGTTATTTTGTTTTGAGGCAGCTCAAGCTTCTGTACTCAGTGCTTTCTGCCATATAGATAAACTGTCACATTGTTCACACACATGGATTACAGAATCAATTCCACTATCAAGCACTGTGCCTGTTGTTTAGTATACAAGCCATCAGGTATGTCTGTACCACTTCCCTAACACCCTTGAGACTGCCTTCATGCACCCATTCCCACACACATAGGCAACTGGTAGGGGTGGCATGGGGAAGCCTTCCCAGGCAGGGCCATCCCTTGCTGCCACCACTGCTGACGGCTTCTGTGGGTGCCCCCTGCAGACTCAGGAGGCATCAGTCACCCATGCCCAAACAGCAAGTGCCAAATCCAGAAATGAGTTGGTTAAACCCTGGTTGTTCCTCTCATACATACTAAGCACAGGGAGCTTGAGAGCAGAGGTGAAGGCTGTGTCTTTTGCTATCTTTTGTCTGTTGTTTAGGACTTAGACCTCTTAGGGGCAGGGATCTTCTTTACATTGTGTGTGTATACAGTGACTAATGCCAGGGGTCTCCAAGTTGCCACTTGTATGGCATCACCTGCATACTCACTATAATGGGCTGAGGAATGATACCGAGAGTATAAGGCTGTTGTTCCAGAAGCATAAAGCCAGTGTAGGGACTTGTTCCCCAGCCCTACCCCTTGCTAATAGAGTGGGCTATAGCCATCAAAAAGGTGGCATTGCTGGGATGCCTTTGTTTGCACATCATCTGAAGCTACATATTTTTTGTTTGCAGCAGCTGTTTCAGCTGTGTGTAAGCTGGAGCAGTCCCCTGGCTTCAAGCAAATTTAACTCAGTGCTGGTGGACTGGACCTGTGCAGAGTTCTGTCAGAAGTTGGGGGTGCAGCCATGGGGAGCTATCAGTTCCTTTTGCATACATGTTCCTTTTATTGCAGGCTATAAATTTATCTTTATTCCCTGGATTTAGCCCCCATCTTTCAGAAACTAACAGTCCTGTGCACAAATGTTGTGCATTTCTTTGAATGAACTCCATTAGGTCTCCACGCCAAAGTGGCTAGCTCTATTTTAAGAAACACAAGCAGGAAGTTATTTACCTGTTGTCAGTCACCCAGAGAGTCTGTGCAGGAAAACATACTTGCCTGGACCCCTAGATTACTTCTTTCACAAGACATGGGAGGGAGCAGAGGGAGGAAGGAAAGGGGGAATCAGGCTGTTCTCCACTCATATTGGTTTTATACCAATGTCATTTTAATAAGTGGCTTGAAGTTAGTCCATGTGTCTGTTGTCCATGATTCTGAGAACACAATCAAGATTTTAACCCCAATGTATCTTGGACCCAGACTCAATGCAATTTATCCCTTTCATCTGATTTTTTCATCTGAACTTCTCATGAAAAGAGTTAGAGCTCATCAGAAATGAAAGAAGGCTCTTTAGCAGAGCATCCCTAGGGGAGGAGAGTTGGAGTGAGGCATCCAACCCCTTCAGCCACAAGTCACCAATTCTAGGGAAGGTCAAAATAATCCACTCAATCCATAGGTCCTTCTCTCTCCTTTGCTGACTGATCTGTGGAGACCCAAGGAGGGTCCCTGCATGACTGGTGGAGGGCAACATGGCTCTATGGCAGGGGTGGGCAAAATATGGCCCATGGGCCAGATCTGGCCCACAAGGCCATTCTATCTGGCCCGCAGGGCCCCTAAAACATTTAGAAAATTAATATTTATCTGCCCTTGGTTCCTGTCAAAAATGACAGGAACCAAGGGCAGTAGGACCCAGGGGAAGCCCAGTGGGCTCCCACAACAACAGGGCCCGCTCAGCCCCGCCCCACAAGCCAGAAGCCCCAGCAGGGGCTTCTGGCCTGGGACCATGTGATGGCCCCACATCGGAAACTCAAGTAAAGTAATGGGGAAGGTGGGGGGGAAGGGCAGGGGAGGACCCCAGGCAGGGAAGGAGCCCAGGGAAAAGTGGTCCAGGGAAAAGCTGAGCACGGGGGGGAAAAGTGGCCCCTCGCCTGCCCCGTAGATGGCACCCTGCACTGCAGCCACTTGCAGCCTGCATGGGGCTGCCTGTGCCTGCTCCGGACAGCCCTGTGTGGGCTGCGAGCAGCTGCAGCAGGGAGCGCTGGCCATGGGGCAGGTGAGAGGCCACTTCCCTGCCTCCCCACCCGCTCAGCTTTTCCCTTGTCTCCTTCCTGGCATGGAGAAAAGTGACCCCTCCCCCGCCCTGTGCCCAGACCCCCGTGCTGCAGCCTATCACAGCCCATGCAGGGCTGTCCTGAGCAGGCACATGCAGCCCCATGTGGGCTGTGAGTGGCTGCAGTGTGGGGCACTGGCCATGGGGCGGGCATGGGCCACTTTTTCCCCCACCCTGCACTCAGCACCACCTTGTAACCCGGCCCCACTGCCAGCCTGGGCCCTGCACCATTGGGGCTGTGTGTGGTGACAGCAGCTGCGGCCCCCCTTCCGCTTGCCACACCAGACAGTATTTGCCACCGCCACCTGTGGGCTACCCAGCGTGTGAGCTCTGGGTGGGCAGCAGCAGCCAACACTGCCTGGCGCGGTAAGTGGGGGGTGCTGCAGCTGCTGCCACCAATGGGCAAGCCCAGGGCCAGCGCAGAACCCAGGCTGGCAGTGGGGCCAGGTTACAAGCTGATGCTGAGTGCAGGGAAAAGCAGCCCTTCGTTCACCCCGTGGCCAGCGCCCCACACTGGAGCCACTCACAGCCTGCGTGGGGCTACCTGTGCCTGCTCCAGACAGCCCTGTGTGGGCTGTGAGCACCTGCAGCAGGGAGCACTATGGGGCAGGCGAGGGGCCGCTTTTCCCCGTGCTCAGCACCAGCTTCTTCCCTGATGGCGAGTAGGGGGTCGGGGCTGTGCGCTGCCCCCCGCCTGTACCGCGGGGCTGGGGGGCATTGAGAGTGAGCAAGTGCGGGAGCCAGCGGGAGCACGGGGGAGCACTGGTGTTCCGGGGCCAGAGCAGGGTGTCAGGAGCGTGGGGCCCCAGCCGGCAGGGGCTCTATGGAACCAGGCCAGCTCCCCACTCTCCCTGCTGGTGCAGTCCAGCCTGGCTCCACAGACCCCTGCCAGCCTGCACCCCGCTGTGGGCCCCACCAGTGCTGGCCCTGGGACATTGGTCCCAAGATGGTGACCAGGGGGCCAGGCACCTGTCAAAGGGCGGGGCTACCCATGTGACCCTTGACAGCCTGCCAAAACTGGGTAAGCAGCCCTCTGCCTGAAATAATTGCCCATCCCTGCTCTATGGTCTTGGACAATGCACTGGAGCATGAGCTACTTTGTGTCTCCCTGAAGTGGCCTATCTTCAGTACTATTCTGAGAATAGGAGCTGTAGTTTCTCTCAGGATCTAAGCACTATACAGCTCAGCAAATTCCAAAAAAGGAAAAAACAAAGAAACAGAACACCACACAGTGTAAAAGTCACAATTAAAAAAAATCTTTCTGTTTTGATATTACTAACACGTGGAAGAAAATTTTATTTGATTCCTAAAAGTATATTGGTATATAGCTAGAGTCAGCAAGCTACTGGCCTGTGGAGTGAGTTTATGCAGCTCACAAAGCCAATTACTGGTGATGATCTGGCCCACACAGTGATTTTATTCAGCCTGCAAAGCCCAGATATTGGTGGTGATTTGACAGTAGGGTCTTCTGTGGCAATTCAGCAGCATGAGGCTTCAGCAGCAACAGCTGGAGGGGTTTGTGCACATGGTGACAAACTGGTGGTGAAAAAAACAGTGACCGGATTGAAAGCGCTGGCTTGCCATGCATCAAGTGCCACTAGTTTGATCTGCCACTTCTAAAGGTTACCAACCCCTGGCATATAGCATACAACTTGACAAGGTCTCTTGAAAGGGGAGTGGGGGAAGGGCGAAGTGGGACTAAGAGAATAGCTAGGCCAAAAGTACATGTTCCAGTTCAGAGTTTGAGATCTTAATTTCCCCATTAATAAATCTGGGACAGCTGATATCAGAAGAGTTCAGAGTGTTCAAGCAATGCAGGTGAGGCCATATTTAATGCACTTGGCAATTTAGGCAACTAATTAGCACTACCACACAAGACTAGTTCTCAACATCATTTGTTTCTTAAAATATGTAGAACTGTATGGCAAATGAATAAAAACCAATGAGGAGAAAATAAATTTCAGCTGCTTCACTGGTCTTTTTACCCTCAGGGGATGGAGGGAAGAGAGTGTCATCATCACAAAAGCTAAACTGCAATAAATAAATCTTAAAAATTGTCACACCATTGTACATAATATAATTGCAGTTTTTACAACTACAGTCCATAAAAACTAGTATCTTTGACACAGGAACAATTCTGAAAATTGAAAAACATTTAGTATTATCTGCTTTGATGTCCATTCTCTAGTCGTAAGGAGTCGCTCCAGATGGTGCTGCTCTACAGTGCA
Organism: Alligator mississippiensis; assembly: GCF_030867095.1. Classification (NCBI taxonomy): domain Eukaryota; kingdom Metazoa; phylum Chordata; order Crocodylia; family Alligatoridae; genus Alligator; species Alligator mississippiensis. Next base: position 110,579,102 of record NC_081824.1, on the reverse strand, counting down.
ATTAATAAATTTCTCAGTGGCACCAACTCTAAGATTACAGGATTTTGCCTCGGACTTGAAGCATGCATTAATCAGCTGTGCTGCGCCGTCTGTTATACCTTATTTTTTAATTAACAAATTCAGTGTGGGGAAATAGTACCTACAGGCACTGATAATGCAATGTGCAGCACAGCTTGCAAAAATAAGTCTACACTTTTTTTTTAATTTGAAAGTTAATGCTTACAGATGCAAGGCCCTGATATAGCAGGTACTAAAAGTGCATGTTTATCTTTGCATATGTGAGTACTTCCAATGGCTCCAATGGATAAAATCACCTGAATAAAGGTAAGGACTGACTGCGGGATGGGGTCCCAAGAGTTTAGAATTTCCCATTCCCACTGAAACCATAACAAAACTCCCATCAGCTTCTAGAGAGAAGGATCAATCTCTATAACACATGTGAGATATACTAGTTATTATACTGACAATATGAAATACACAAGGGAAGGTGAGTGAAGAAAAGGAACTAAATTTAATGAAAGACAGACGAAACTTTAAAAAAAACTTCTTACAGTAATGTTTGATCAACCCTTCTCTTACCTTCAATATTAGTTTCAGGGCCTTATTATACCCTCTAGTGGGGGAAAATCCATATGAAAGAGTCAGGAGGATAAAACTCACCAGGGTTCTTTTCCTGCTAAACTCCCCCAAAACCCACCCCTCTGATTACTCCATGGGGCAGGGTTTGGAAGGGGAGGGGTCTGGAACCCATGGCTCCATTGACCTCTGAGTGAATATAAGTGAGAACTGTAGCTGCACAGACTCTGTTGCAGCTGTGCTGCTAAAGAACCCACAAGAAGCTAGTGTTCAAGAAACCCCTGACAGAAGTGCCCAAAGCACCACTGAAAAATGAATAAGGCCTTAGGCCATAGTCATTCTTCTGCGGATTCCTACATGCCTGCTGAAGGTAAGATGACAATTAGTCCAACAATTCCAGCCCAATCTGGACAAATCCAGGAAGTTGCATAGAGAACCCAACATGGGGAAAGGGGAAACAGCGTCACGGTGAGGCCAATCCTCCCTTCTTTCCTTGTTGATCAAAAGAGGATTCCTCTTAGTTTCATAACTTCATAGTAGCTAGGGTCAGGAGGAACCTGAACAGATCATCTAGCCTGACCCCCTGCCACAGGCAGGAATGAATGCTGGGTTCACAACACCCCAGACAGGTGATCATCCAACCTCCTCTTGAATTTGCCCAAGGTAGGGACGAGGACCCCTTCCCTGGGAAGCTGGTTCCAGATTTTGGCCACCCTAACTGTAAAATATTGCCTTCTGATCTCTAACCTAAACCTATTCTCCATCAGCTTATTACCATTGATCCTTGTCACCTCAGGTGGTGCTGGGGAGAAAAGGGCTCTACCTATTTGCTGATGATCTCCCCTGATGAGTTTGTAGGCAGCCACCAGGTCCCCCCTCAGCCTCCTCTTGCCAAGGCTGAACAGGTTCAGGTCCTTCAGTCTCTCCTCGTAGGGCCTGTCCTGCTGCCCTCTCATTAAGCAGGTGTCCCTCCTCTGAACCCTCTCCAGGCTGGCTACATCCCTTTTGAAGTGCAGCGCCCAATACTGGACACAGTACTCCAACTGCGGCCTGACCAAAGTCACATAGAGGGGGAGTATCACCTCTCTGGATCAGCTTGAGATGCACCTTTGGATGCATGACAAGGTATGGCTGGCCTTGCTGGCTGTGGTCTGGCATTGGCAGCTCATGTTCATCTTGGAGTCAATAATGACTCCAAGATCCCTTTCCATATCTGTGCTTTCAAAAAGGGAACTCCCCAGCCTGTATGTATGCTGTGGATTCATTCTCCCAAGGTGCAGCACCCTGCATTTGTCTACGTTGAACCCCATCCTATTCTCATCTGCCCACTTTTGTAGTCTGTCTAAATCTAGTTGCAGCCTCTCTCTCCCTTCAAGTGTGTCCACCTTGCCCCATGTCTTAGTGTCATCAGCAAACTTGGACAGCGTGCTTTCCACCCCCTCATCCAAGTCACTGATGAAGATGTTAAACAGTGCGGGCCCAAGCCCTGGGGTACCCCACTGCTCACATCTTGCCAGGTTGAGTGCAACCCTTCTACCACTACTCTCTGGGTGCGCCCCATCAGCCAATTTTTTACCCATCCAACTGTGCAGGCATCCATGCCACAGTCACTTAATTTATTGATGAAGATGAGGTGAGAGACAGTGTCAAAGGCCTTCTTAAAGTCCAGAAAGACTACATCCATGGCAACACCATCATCCAAGGATTTAGTTACTTGGTCATAAAAGGCAATCGGGTTGGTCTTATGCGAGAAGGAATCATGGCATCCCCAGTTATATCTTGTAAGGTATGACAAGATTGAGCCCTGGAGTGATCGTAACGCACTCTAGTGGCCATGTTGTTCCTGCCCCTTGCTGACTTCTTGGATACTTCACCTTTCCTCTTGATCTACTTTTCCTCCTAGTAGCTCCTGGGACCTCTTTGGCGCTTTGCAGCTTCCCCATCTTTGTGCACCCGGTGAGATTGCTCTCCTCTTTCTCTTTAGGGCATTTTCCTGTCAAATAGTCCCTCAGCCCCTATCCTGGGAGTACCATCCTTCCCCTTCCCCTTCCCCTTAGAGTGATACCTCCTCAGGTTGGAGGCTCATTGTTATTAGTCCACGTGTAACTACATACCTCATGCCCATAAACCCCACTATTATTAGCACCATCACATGCCTTTTTAAATGGCATAGCTGGTCCCTCTGGAGTTGGGCTGTCCATTTTCTGGTGGGCTCCACTTCTACCATGGTTTGAATCCTGACACTTTAATGCAAGTTTGGACTCCCCATGTGTTTGGGTAGATGGTCCTGTTTCTGCTTTTAGGACCTATGTTGTCTTCCTTGGGGTTTTCTCCCCGTGTCCTGGTCCCACAACTCCCATTCATGGCTGTGGTGGACACTGTCATGGCCCCCTCTTCCAGGCACCCTTCTCATTGAGGCTGCAGTGGAGACAAGGCTTTGTGCTACTTCTATAGTCAGACCTACCCTACCCCCTCCCGGTGTTGACAACTCAACCCTTGCCACTATTTATTTTGGGTTTTCTGCAACCTTCCCCATGTGTGTGATTTTGTTCAGGATCTTCTTTCTCCCAGTGCTTTCTTGGGTCTACCACTCAGTTTCTCTTCCGCCTCCCTTAAGTGGGGTTTGTGACTTTTCTTGTTGTAGAGCTGTGGCTGACTTCACCTTGCCTCTCCCAACTCTGCCTTTAACTACAGGATTTGGCTCCCAAGGCCATGACCTAGTGCTCAGCCTCCACCTGCTCTAATATCTTATCTCTCTCCTTTGGAGAGGCCTCATACTGGCTGGTGAGTCAGTCTTGCCAGCTATTTACATAGTCCTTCCGTCTTCTGGTTGACTCAAGCTCAGTGAGGCTTGGCTGCTGCTCTTTTGCCTTTTCTGTATCTGTCAATAGGCTTTTGCAGCTGGTCTGTCCTTTGCACAGCTCTTTAACCTGGGTTTGGGTCTCGGTAAAATACTACTTCTCACTATAGTATTTTCCTGGCATCTTCTAGCTAGAAGTACTTCCTCTGCCAGGTCTCTACTTCTTCATGGAGCTCCTCCTCTCACTCCTCCTGGGAACTCAGTTGTCTCTCCAGGGTTTATGTGGTTATTTTCTGCTCCTTCACTAGTTTGGAGTGGCTTGGCACCTCACCTGTCTTGACTGTGTCCCTCTCTGCCTTCTTGGAGGCCATGGCAATAACCTTTTTCAGAAGCATTTGTAGCTTCTCCTCATACTTCTTGCTCTTCTCTGAGCCACTTTAGTTTATTTCTGTCAGCCTCTGCTGCAATTAAGCATTTTACTTCCTTGGCTTTTCTTTCCATTTCCCCTTTCTGCAGGAGCTGTTTCAAAGAAGCCACTTCTGCTTTGGTCCATTTATATTGGCACCTCCCTACCATGACCTCCCTCTGTAAGCAACCAGAAAACTTAAGTCCTTACCTCCCTCCAGCCCTCAGTCCAAGAGAAAGCCTGGCTTCAAGACACTTCCCTTTTTCTTTGTGTTGCATAAGCCAACTTCCTTGCTCAGAATAGTGGTTTTTTTTGTGGATTGCACTCTGGGGTGTCTATGGGCAGAATCCTATTTCACTTTATGTGCTCAAATGTAAGTACCAACTATGTGGGCTCATCTACATGAGACACTTCCTACGCATTAGCCTAATAACACTGCACAGTAGCCTGGTGGTTAAAAACCATTCTAATAGCCTATTGCGCAGTGTTATTAAGCTAATGCGTAGTAAGCATCACAAAATAACTGCTCCAGTGCTACTGTACAGTAACTCTAGTTACTTAGCATTTACTTAATACTTTATCAAGCAAGTACTAAACTAAATGCACAGTATCTAATGAGCATTAATGAGCATGTAGATGTGCCCAGTAAGTACCATTTTTGGCACTTACACCCAGCTTGTGATCCTACTCCATTTAAACTGTGGGTATGCAAGTGTCCACATAACTACTAAGCAGACGTAGTAATCTGTGCTGTGGCCAGGTAGGTATACATCTCTGTACTTGGATACTTAGGCTGACATAAATCCTGAAATTGAGGCTGGGCAAATGACTAGCGGGTGTTAGATGGAGGAGGAGAGACCACCCATATTTTAGTCCAATTGATTAATCATTAGGGAACTCATCCAGGACTAAGAGCCTCAGGTTCTAGAGCCCTCCCACTCATCCCTCTCCCGCCCCCCCCCCCACCCGCCACCCCAATCCTCCACCATCCAAAAGAGATTTAAATCTACATTTCTCTGATCTACCAGGCTACAGGTTAGACAACAGCAAGTTCCCTCTTCAGCCTCCCAGCTTCCTGTCTCCATACTGTATGTTAAATAAGATCTCAAAGTGCACATAAGTGCCAAAACCAACACTTACAGAGCGGAGTCAGTGCCATTGAAGTGAAAGAGGATTCTATCCTAAGTCTGTCCATGAATTGTAGAGGGAAACCATGTGTCCCAGAGATAGAAGTGGATTTCAACAGGCAGCTAGAAACCTGAACATTAGCAACACTAAGCCTATGTCCCCTTTATCTAGACTAAAGTGAGAGAGAGAGGAAAGACAGGGAAAGAAATATAGAAAGCAGGAGAATAAGGATACCCAGAGGGTAAAAAATATCCCTTGAGGTTCCAGAGAAAGATAAATTTAAGAGCCAGGAACTACATAATTCTAATCTCCGCTCTGACACTGACACTGACTTTCCCAAGTCACCGATTGATCTTACTGCCTCAGCTCGCCATCAACAAAAGGGATGCTAATAATACTCACCTACCTCAACAGGGCCTTATGAGGATTAATTAGGTACAGCTCTTTGAACATGGAAAGTTCAGAGTCACATTCTTCTGCTGACATCACAATATTCTTGAGGTTTATAATATCCCCAGGGAACTCTATCAAGTATATATTTATTTCTGAGCCACAGTTGCTAATCATTTGTTATCTGCTATGTATGTAAAAATCTATATCTGCTTGGCTTGCCTTCACTTGTTTTCCAAAACTGGCTGATTGAAGCTGAAGCTGAAATTGATTTGCCCAGTTTGTGGTGGTATGTCTCCAGGGATTGTTACACCTGAGCTCAGCCATAGCCTCTACATCAATTAATCATTATGGGGCCTCGTGGAATTACAGTGAGTGAGAGAGAACGAGAGCAGGAGTGAGAGTGAGCTAGCTTTGCCACTGTTATTTGGGTTATGTAACTTAAGGTATTTTTATAATTAGCCTGGTTTTAGTTTGTAGTCCATTTCAATAATATAGCAGTGTTTGTGATGTACTAGCCCTATGAATGTTCATAAAAGGAGCTAAATGAAATAAAAGATGCATTTTATCAATTTCTTCTAGGCACTCACAAGAATTGGATTAGAAACGTATTCAGATTAAAGGGAATTTTGAAAGCTGGGGAGAAAAGAGTTTGGTCCACCTGGACAAAACTTAAAAAGGAAGTGGGAAAGCCACACAGGGTTACCCCTACTTATTGCCTCTCACAAGTACTTTGAAGATAAGGAGCTTCAGACTGGTAGTGGGGGGCTTTGCTGTTTCATTTCTTGGTTTGACGCATGTAAACAGGAAGTCCGTGAGCAGGGCATGCTTCTCAGTGGAAGTCTCAGCAGTCTGGGAAAGTGTTACAGCTATAATCTTTTGACTTTAATTAATTCTTTCATGTATGGACTAACTAATCTATGAGGTGCAAATTTACCTTTCCTCTGCCTGAGGAAAGTTTCTTTCCAGGGCAAGTTGTGGTGATTTTTCTCCATTTCAGCTATGAATCTAGATTCATATCTCTTAATTGTGAAATTGAGTTTGAATATCTTTCTGTGTGTTGACTCAGTGTTACACCACTATTCAATACCACTGTCATTCCCCACAACTTAGATAAAGCCATATATAAAAACATTCACTGCTTGCACAGCTCAGTGCAATTCTATTGAATTTCAAAGAGTATCATGCATGTATACCAGGAATGAATAATGCATAATCTTGTAAATCACAGACTATGTGAATATCAAGCTGATGAGAGCAAATTCAGTCCTAAGATATATTCATGTATATATGCCAGTTCTGAATTTATGTTACCAAATTACCTAGGGTTGGATTCTGCTCCATCCTTCATGCTGAATATCATCCCAAGTGAGTAATCTTGTTGTATATGGATTAAATTCATGGATAGTAGAAATGGAAATGACTCAGTTTGATTCAATTAAGTTGCACTGGGTTACACCAGCAGTGAGTTGTTCCCTATGACTTTGTCCAACACTTTATTAAAGTCACCAGTATTAGTTGGTGAAGTAGAATTGTTCTGCATTGTCTTGGAAACTGAACAGTAAGTATAAGAAAAAGGATCATGATATATGTGAGTGAATTAATGTATTCATTCCTGATTCACATTACAAGCCCTACAGGACAAGAAATTTTGATGATTAAGTACTAGATTTTCTGAAAAGGCTTATGCTGTCAGTATGGAAGATAGTGATGGATGGGCTTACAGCTTTGCTTGTGTTTCTATGATGTGGAAATCATCTATACATTTTATTGAATTTAACTTTCATAGCGTGGGGGGTGGGGGGGGAGATTATAAATTTATACAATTATAAAAGATCTGTGCAATCTTGACCTATATTCTGTGGCAAAGTCTCTATGGCATTTAGTTCTAGCACAGGAGAAATTCTATAGCAGGTTCAGACAATTAGAAATGGAACTTTTTTCAGCTAGGTGGGACAATGACTAATAGGGTCAGTGCACTGTGGTTTTTATTTTATTTTACATTGTCACAACATCTTCAGATTTCCTCATACTGCAAAATTCTATTTTGAAAGTGACTGACTGTGAATTGTGAGGGTTGAAGCTGAAAAGTCAGGTAACAGGGTGGGTAACAAGTAGGGCCCTGGCATCTTGGAAGATGTGGGAGACAGTTGGGGATTGTTGGTAAGTAAGTAAACTGGATATTGCTGCTAAAATGTCAATCAGTCACTAGTAGCTCCACAATTTCAGCTCTCAGCATCAGGCTTCATTGTGAACATCCCATTGAGAAGAGAGGTAGTTAGCCGTGTTAGTTTTCAAGTCGGGGGGAAAAGGCAGGGCAGGGTGGCACATTATGCCTCTCTGAACCAGTTAGTTTCTAAGTTTTCATAGGTGCCAGCCTAGTTTTTAATATATATACAATGAATGGGCTTGCATTCATAGCATCTGAGGAAGCAGAAGCTGTGAAAGCTTATGCCTTTCTGAACCATTTAATCTCTAAGAGACACCCTGCCCTCTCTTACCCCATGAGAAGAATGGAAGCCAGCGTCATTTCTTTCAGAGCTACAAGTTTCGATTCTCTACAGACTTTGTGAAACGCCAGTGAAATGGTTTATTTTGAAAAATTAAAGCTTCAAGAGCATAATTTTGCAGTAAAACATTGATTATACTGAAAATGTTGTTGGTGCAGAATTTTAGTGCAAATGGGTCTCTGGCAATAATATTTTGTTGTTACAGTGAACAGGAAAGAATTATACAATATAAGGCAATAGGGGAGAACATATGCACCTTTTTGGAAAATCTGCAGGAAAAAACTATATTTCTATATATAGATCAATTAAGAAGGAAACATTATTGTTAAGTTCCTAATTGAAGACTGAAATAGTGCCAAGCAGTAAAAACTCACAAGACATCATTTATAAATGTGATGAAAAGACTTCCATTGATTACACTACTGAGACTAGATAAATGAAACCAGAGCACAATCTGATGGGATTAGTGACTACAGCTCTGAGGCTTTTGGAGAACTAGATCAATAAGCAGAGAGGAAGGTTACAACTTAATATTTAAATAATATAGTTTAGTTTTAGACATTAACTTTCTTTTATGGCCACTTAGTCACTGAGAACACATATGCTTATCCTCATCCAGCAGCAGCTGATCCCCCGGAGGTAAGTGGGGCGACGGGCCCGGAGCAGCTGAGCCGGATCCGGAGGGGAAGCCCCCTGCGTCCCATATAGCTGAGCTGGTAGGGAGCCGCGCTCCCGAGCCACACGGCGCGAACAGAGCGCGCAAACAGGCGCGCTCTGTAAGAGCACGCCGGCGTTTGCGCAGGCGTTCGCGCCGGCGGGCGGGCCGGGAGGGCCAGGAGTGGGACTCCTGTAGGGGTAGGGCATAGACACCGTGCAGGTCTACAAACAGCAGCTTATAGAATGGTGTCTACGAGGAGTGCTGCTAGGGCCTCTGCCCAGGGGGACAAGGCTACCCGGGGCAGGTCTGAGGCCTCCACCCAGACCGAGCCCATGGGGGAGCTGGTGTCCCCCTACCTCCTGGCCTGCGGGGTATCCCCAGCAGGGCCGGGGGGGGCAGAGATTGGGGGCCCCCACACCTGTCCGGCAGGTGCCCGTCTTAGGGCTCTGGAGGCGCAGGTGAGGGAGCTCCGGGAGGAGGTTAGCAGGCTGAGGGGGATCAGGGAGGCGGAGGATGAAATTGACAGTTATTTCCATTCCCTGCAGGCCCAGGCACCGAAGGAAGAAGCAGCCCGGGGAGTGCCCTCCGCAGCAGAGTGGCACACGGTCACAGCCAGGACCGGAGCAGCTCGCAGCGAACCAGTACCAGCTTCTCCAGTCCGACTGGTGAACAGGTACGAGGCCCTGGCAACCCTGCAGGAGATGGAAGGGGAGGAGGAAACTCTTGGGCAAGAAGAAACACCACGTTCTTCACACTCCTAACAGATCAAGAGATCCACGAGGACCCAGAGGAGGAGGCGACGAGTGCTCGTCATAGGCGACTCTATCCTGAGAGGTACGGAAGGACCCATCTGTCACCAGGACCCCTCAGCACGAGAGGTATGCTGCCTCCCTGGAGCAAAGATTCGGGATGTGACGGAGGTAATCCAGACCAGGATCAAGCCCACCGATTACTACCCCATGGTCCTAGTCCATGTGGGTACTAATGATGCGGCCAGGAGAACCCCTGATCACCTGATGGCGGACTACAGTGCTCTGGGTGGCATGCTGAAGGAGTTCGGTGCACAGGTGGTTTTCTCTTCCATCCTACCAGTGACCAGACGAGGAAGATGGCAGGAGAACTGTATCCGAGAAACCAACTGGCGGCTTCGGCAGTGGTGTCTCGAGGCAGGCTTTGGCTTCCTGAACAATGACCCGCACATCACGACGAGGGACATGCTCAGCTGGGATGGGCTTCACCTGTCCCCCAAAGGTAAGCGTGTGTTTTCTTCTAGGTTGGCGGATCTCCTCCGGCGGGCTTTAAACTAGGCTTGTCGGGGGGAGGGGAGTACGAGGGCAGGGGAAGCTGTGGACCACCAAACCATGTGACACCCACAAGGACAGACCAGCCTGAAGAAAGAGAGCATTGGAAACCTGAAAGCTATGGGGAGACCAGCACTACAGAACAGGTAAGGAACAAGAAGGTAAGAAACAATGGGCCCCTTGGGACTCGGAGCGGGGGGGCAGCAAAGGCACCAGTCGCAGGGCTCAAGTGCCTATATACTAATGCCAGGAGCATGGGGAACAAGCAGGATGAACTAGCACTCCTGCTTGCACTAAACACCTATGACTTAGTGGGGCTAACAGAGACCTGGTGGGATTCATCCCATGACTGGGCGGTACATATTGAGGGCTATAGATTGTACAGAAAGGACAGGTCGGGGAAGAAAGGGGGGGGGGGGTTTGCACTTTATGTCAGTGAGCAATATACATCAACCCTCATCAAGACAGAATCCAAGGTTGAGGAAGTAGAAGGATTGTGGGTTAGGCTACATGGGGGGCAAGGAGAAAGGGATTTGGTGGTAGGGGTCTGCTACAGACCCCCACACCAAGGGGAAGAAATAGATGCGGGGCTCCTGAGGCAACTCTCGGAGACCATAAAAGCTAAAGAGGCGGTAGTCATGGGGGACCTAAACTACCCGGACATCTGCTGGGAGACGCAGACAGCAAGGTCCCATCGCTCACGCAGGTTTCTAACCTGTGTACAGGACCTCCACCTGACACAGGAGGTGCATGGTCCCACTAGGGGGAATGCCATACTGGATCTGGTATTGGCAACAGGGGATGACATGATAGGGGACCTCCAGATTGGTAGCCATTTGGGAGGCAGTGATCACCTAATAATAGAATTCAACATAAGACGTCGAGTGGGTAAGGTAACTAGTAGGGTGAATGTGCTAGACTTTAGGAAAGCTGATCTCAATGCAGTCAGGCAATTAGTCAAGGACGCACTGCAGAGTAGGAGTTTTGAAGGGATGGGAGCCCAAGAAGGGTGGCTGTGCCTTAAGGAAACGATCCTTCGGGCACAAAGCAAGACGATCCCCGAGCGAGGCAAAAGAGGGAAAGGGGCCAGGAGGCTTCCATGGCTGATCAGAGAAATCCAGGGCAGCCTAAGGGCCAAAAGGGGAGCACATAAAAAGTGGAAACAGGGTGAGATCACTAAAGATGAATATACCTCCTCTGCTCGTGCTTGTAGGGAGGCAGTTAGGCGGGCCAAAGCTACCATGGAGCTGAGGATGGCAACCCAAGTAAAAGACAACAAGAAATTGTTTTTTAGATATATTGGGAGTAAAAGGAAGGCCCAGGGAGGAATAGGACCGCTGCTAAATGGGCAAAAACAATTGGTGACAGACAGGGGGGACAAGGCTGAACTCCTCAACGAGTTCTTTGCCTCAGTGTTCCTAAGTGAGGGGCACGACAAGTCTCTCACTGGGGTTGTAGAGAGGCAGCAGCAAGGCGCCAGACTTCCATACGTAGATCCTGAGGTGGTGCAGAGTCACTTGGAAGAACTGGATGCCTTTAAGTCGGCAGGCCCGGATGAGCTCCATCCGAGGGTGCTGAAGGCACTGGCCGACATCATTGCAGAGCCACTGGCGGGAATATTCGAACGCTCGTGGCGTATGGGCCAAGTCCCAGAGGACTGGAAAAGGGCTAACATGGTCCCCATTTTCAAAAAGGGGAGGAAGGAGGACCCGGGCAACTATAGGCCGGTCAGTCTCACCTCCATCCTTGGTAAAGTCTTTGAAAAAATTATCAAGGCTCACATTTATGAGAGCCCGGCAGGACAAATTATGCTGAGGGGAAACCAGCACGGGTTTGTGGCGGGCAGATCGTGCCTGACCAATCTAGTCTCTTTCTATGACCAGGTTACGAAACGCCTGGACACAGGAGGAGGGGTGGATGTCATATACTTAGACCTCAGGAAGGCCTTCGATACGGTATCCCACCCCATACTGGTGAAAAAGTTAAGAGGCTGTGATGTGGATGACTACACAGTCCGGTGGGTGGCGAATTGGCTAGAAGGTCACACCCAGAGAGTCGTGGTGGATGGGTCGGTCTCGACCTGGAAGGGTGTGGGCAGTGGGGTCCCGCAGGGCTCGGTCCTTGGACCGATACTCTTTAATGTCTTCATCAGTGACTTGCACAAGGGAGTCAAATGTACTCTGTCCAAGTTTGCAGATGACACAAAGCTATGGGGAGAAGTGGACACGCCGGAGGGCAGGGAACAGCTGCAGGCAGACCTGGATAGGTTGGACAAGTGGGCAGAAAACAACAGGATGCAGTTCAACAAGGAGAAATGCAAAGTGCTGCACCTAGGGAGGAAAAATGTCCAGCACACCTACAGCCTAGGGAATGACCTGCTGGGTGGCACAGAGGTGGAAAGGGATCTTGGAGTCCTAGTGGACTCCAAGATGAACATGAGCCGGCAGTGTGACGAAGCCATCAGAAAAGCCAATGGCACTTTATCGTGCATCAGCAGATGCATGACGAATAGGTCCAAGGAGGTGATACTTCCCCTCTATAGGGCGCTGGTCAGACCGCAGTTGGAGTACTGTGTGCAATTCTGGGCGCCACACTTCAAGAGGGATGCGGATAACCTGGAGAGGGTCCAGAGAAGGGCAGCTCGTATGGTCAAGGGCCTGCAGACCAAGCCCTACGAGGAGAGACTAGAGAAACTGGACCTTTTCAGCCTCCGCAAGAGAAGGTTGAGAGGCGACCTTGTGGCTGCCTTTAAGTTCATCACGGGGGCACAGAAGGGAATTGGTGAGTATTTATTCACCAAGGCGCCCCTGGGGATTACAAGAAACAATGGCCACAAGCTAGCAGAGAGCAGATTTAGATTGGACATTAGGAAGAACTTCTTCACAGTTCGAGTGGCCAAGGTCTGGAACGGGGTCCCAAGGGAGGTGGTGCTCTCCCCTACCCTGGGGGTCTTCAAGAGGAGGTTAGACGAGTATCTAGCTGGGGTCATCTAGACCCAGTACTCTTTCCTGCTTATGCAGGGGGTCGGACTCGATGATCTATTGAGGTCCCTTCCGACCCTAACATCTATGAATCTATGAATCCTGCTAAGCTCAGTCCAGAGGATGACTCTATTCATCAATAGATGAGTAGTGGCAGGCTGACTGCCTCAAGTTTCCTGTTTACTTGCTATGACACCACTCCCCAGGCTATGCAGGGTTTCCAACTGTCCATAAATTAAAAAACAATCTAAAAACACCTGTCTGTGAAAAAAAATGGAGCAGTTTGTAAAAACACTAAGCAACAATTGTCACCTGGTGTCTGAGCAGAAGTGCAGCTCAGCTCAGGGCTTTTAGGTCCTCAGTACCCTTGTTCCCCTCACCAGTCATGTGCTACTGATGATGCATCCTGTCACCTGCTTGTAACACTGCTGGGTCTCAGGTAGGTAGCTCAGTGTTGCCCTGGGCAAGATGGGGAGGAGGTGGTGTAGCTGGGATGAAACTGCAGGATCAGAAGGGGGAGAGATTGGGGGGGGGGTGTATGCCAGGATGGGGGAAGAAGGGCTAGTGGGTAAGGCTGGGAGGAGTGCTGGGGGGCACTGTTGTACACTGTAGGGTATGGTTGGGGGTATCGGGGCGTGAGGGTGAGCAGGAGATCCCTGGGGTGGAGGCAGTACAGGATAAAACCATTGTTGCAGTCAAGCAGTGTTACCAACACAAGTTTGGGGTTTTTTGCTGAGAATCTGCAACATTTTTACTGACAGCCAAATTCTTCTACTATGGTTGTTGTTAAACCCCCAAATTTGAACAGAGCCCTAGTTACTGCCATCTAGGGCCTGGCAGAAGGGCTACATTTACATTATGTAAAACATATGTCAGTAAAATCATATGTCAATATAAAAAGTTTGATTGTCTGTACAAAGTTTTCAGATTGTCAGTAAAAAAAAAACCTTGGGTTGCTAACTCTGACTGTATACATTGTCATCAGCAAAAGAGAGAAATATAAGTGATACTCAATCCAGAGGCAATTTTTTTCTAGTCAAGCATACTAAACAAGTTTATAACTGACAGAAATTTTCTTTAACATGGGGTCATATAAGAAGCAGGCACAGTTTGCACAGGTATGAGAACTATTCCAGTTAGTCACTCAAAGAAGGGTTGAGGCCCATGTTTAGAAACAGAACCCAGAGCTCTCCTAGTCCTGGCCTGGAACAAGTCTGCTATCTTCTATGGACTTGAAACCTCCCCTGTAAATCCGTAGCTCAATGCATGGACTAAGATATTACTGTTTGTAGAGCACTTTATGGTCAAGGTGCTAGAGAAGTTAAAACCTGTTATTTCCATGGAACTGGGACAGAGTTTCAGCCTGTTATAGGTCCAGTTGTGGGAGTGGAATGACCACTCCTCCTTCTGTCATGGCATCTGTCAGAATGTGTCACAGTTAATTGTTCTTTCTATGTACAATGCTGCAATTCTGTCAGCATCCCCGTATCTGTGTGTGACATGGAAGACACTGATGGCGCATCTACACATGCAAGCACGTGTGCTTGCAGCAGCTCAAATAGAAGCGGTGAAAATTTGAGCCGGGGCTTTTTGCCTCAGCGCATGTGCTCGGACATGCACTTTTCTGTGAAACAAATTGTGCCACTTGGGGCAAAATAACCCTGCCTGGCTCCTCCTGGATCTGCAGCCAGGGGGAGCTAGAGCCTGGGGCCAGCACTTGTGCTGTCCCCAGCAGTATAAAAAGCTATCCTGTCATGGTTTCAGCAGTATAAAAACTTGCCCTGGCCAGCAGCTCAGGGTTACTTCTCTCAGGAGCTGCTGGGGAGAAGATGGCCAGGCCCTTTCCTGCTTCTGGCTACTGCTAGCTGCTGGCTTGGTCTCAGAGCTTTTGGGAGTAAGTTGGCTTGGGCTGCTGACCTCCCCCACTCAGGGAGAGACCTATTGCATTGCAGTACACCCCAGCACCGCACCCCAGCTTCTGCACCTCTGTTCTGGCCTGCTGCCTAGCCAAGCTGTGGTCAGGGGACAGCCTGGGGAGGAAGCCTGCACTGCCTGTGGGCCCCTCCCCACCATCACTGCCGGAGCCTAAAGGTGCCTTGCCTGCCCCAGCTGCCTTGGCAGGCCACCCCCACCTTCACCTCCACTTTCACCAGAAGCACATCTTGAATGGCTGAACTGGATGGCTCCCACCATCACTGTTGCTACTACTGCTGCTATTGTTTCTGCTGCTGCCCCCTCTCAGGAGAGAGGGAGATTCCCTGCTGCACTGCCTAACACCACACCTACACTGGATTACTTCCTAATTGACTGACTGCTCCTGCCCTCCCCCACAGCTACCCAACTGCATCTGATCCTGCTTTGTCTTTCTGCCTACTGTTCTGCTGCTGAGTGCCTGGCTGGAGGCCTGAGTGGCTTCTGGACAGATCTTCAACAAACAAAGCCCCTCCACTGCTCCAGCCATCTTTTACATCTGCCTCAGCAGTCTTCCCTGTGTGTTCTTGCCCTTGTGTGGTAAATCCTGTGCTCCACCCCCCCTGCCCTTGTGTTTGTTGTGTGGCTGAGTAATCCAGCTTGAGTTTTCCCCAGCCCTTGTGTGTATCTGTGTTTCCCCCTCCCTGACATTCCCAAAGCATATGCCCCCCATTTATTTTTTCCTGTAGGGCTGTAGCTCAGTGAGCTTCAGCCCCTTTCCCCCCTACCTCCTTCTCCCCCACAACCCCAGCCTGCCCCTACTAGATTCACCAGCCCCACTGGACATTTTTTTTTCTTTATTGTCTTCCCTGCCCTCATGTGAAACAATGGCAGGGCAGGAACCTTCTGCAGGGCAATATGCCCCCACAGAGCTTCCTGCAGCCCCCACTATAGGTGCATATCCCAACCAAGCCCCTAAGGGAATGCATGCCCCTGCAGCCTCCACCCCAGAGGCAGAGTCCAACCAACCTCCTCCAGGGGTGGAGAAGCCTGCAACCTCTGCTGCAGAGGCAGGTTGGGACTCCAGTAGGAAGCAAACAGGGACAGAGGGTCTCCCCTGGCCAGGCTTCCCCCCCCTGGAGGGGTTCCCAAACCCCCTCTCCTGTCATCGTGGAGCAAGGGCAGTGGGAAGGACTCCTCTTCGGCCTCCTCCACATCTGGGGGTGAGAAGGGCAAAGGCCCTGCCCCCAAGCTTAAACCACCATTGCCTAAGGGGACCAGGTGCACTATACCAGCTAGCACACTTACTCAGCCTGTCCCTGGCCCTAGCCCTGGCCCTACCAACGTGGCCCCCTGGGGGGTGGAAAACCACAGCTATGCACAGGCAGCTGCAGGGAGACCCAAATCTGGGGGGCCTGGACCCTCCACCACTGGCCCTTCCAGCTTAGGCAGTGGGGCCCCCTTTCTGGCACTCACCCATAGGCACGGGGTGAAGTGCCAACTGTCCAAGTGGGAGAACCTGCACTTTGAGACCTGGGTGCAGGCCTTGGCTTGCGTAGTAGGGGCCTTCAAGATCATGGTAGCCTCCCGCTTTCATGGCAAAGGGGTCTTTTTCCTTACCTTGGAGGTCACCGCACAAAAAATGGTGGAGAGGGGGCTCATGGTGGAGGATGAATACTTCCCCCTCGAGCCTCTAGAAGAGCTGGGGACTAGAAAGGTTCTCAGCTTCGTCCCTCCATATATCCCCAGTTGGGCAGGTCCCCTCTGGGCATAAAGGCAAGAGGAAGGCCCGAGCATAGCTGGAGCCCTCTGACGTGGAGGACTCCTCTCCCCCTCCTAAGACCACCACACAGGGGGAAGGAGCGGGCCAGCCTCCAGGGGCCTCCCCAGCTGTACCTGACACCCCACCCCCAGGAAAGATCAAATGGGTGATCCCCATGGAAGAGGTTTTGGGGCTGTTAGTCCCAAACAGGAGCCCATGGAGGAAGCCCCTCATTCTGCTGACCAGGGCCTACACCCTGAAACAACGGGCACTGAGGCCTACCCAAAGGTAATGGAGCCACCTCCCTCTGACAATCTGGGTGATACAGAGGTCCTGGGGTTCACCCTGGTGAGTCCTGAGGGAGGAGGTCCCCTTTCCCAGGACCCCAAGGCAGACGCTGAAGCCACCCTGGTGCCTGATGGGTCTCTTCCTGCTCCCCCCCCACAAAAATGTCACCTCCAGCCTGCCCCATAGTCCTGCAACAGAGGGGTTGTGGTGGGGGTCCCCTAATCAACAGGCTGATCTTATCGGGGACCATGCCCTGACCCGTTTTTTTTCCCCTGGGGTTTTGTTTGGCCATCTAATTTTGTTCCCTCGCTGCAAATTTGCAGTGGAGGGAACGTTATTTTCCCCCACATGTGCCTCTTGCAGCATCTCAAAGGGGTTTGAGACACTGGAAGAGGCACGTGCGGGCTCGCCTAGATGCACCCTGAGAGAGCAGAGCAAACTAAAATCATTTTGCAAAGATTTACTCAATTCATCAGAGTTAAAGCATATCAGTGGGGTTTTTTTCTAATTTTTCAAAAGAATTTCCACTTCAATCCTGTTATTGAAATGGAAGGGTTGGTTCCAGGACTTCTGAGTCTGTTGTAGGAGCTCAAAATTCTCTATAGTTTTAATTATGATTAAGGTCATCTCTGTCAGCAGAGGAGAGACTCTCACACCAACTCAAGTTGTGACAAAGAGGGTACGTCTACACAAGATGCTTTACTGCAAAGTAGCATAGTTTACTACACAATAAGCATGTGCATCTACATGTGCGCTCACTTATTGCTCAGTAAACCTTGCTACCCACAAGTAAATTTCCTACCTGCAAATGCAAGCAGCAAAATTACTTGCTATTATTAACTGCACAGTAGTGCTTGTGTAGATGCCTGTCCCAGAGCAAATCTGCTTGGTCAGCCAGCCACCAGGGGGTAAGAGATTGCTCCCTCTCCCTGGGAGCTGCCTGCTGCCAGGGTGGAGTGCTTTACTGGAGCCTGGGGAGGGACTATGAACCCCTATGCAGCAGGAGGGAGCTCCAAGCCCCCCACTCAGATATCATGATCAAGGAGCAGGGGGCATGGAGATCCTTATCTCCCAGTGCCAACTCTGTGGTTGTGGGGCTGGGGCTGGGAGATGAGTATCACCCAGTGCCAGCCCTACAACCACAGAGTTGCCCCTGGGAGATGAGGATCTCCCAGGGCTAGCCCTGTAGTTGTTAAGTGGGTGCTGGGAGCTCCCAGCTGGTGGGGGATAGGGAACCTGTTCCCTGTCCAGCTCTGTGATCCTCACAAAGCTGAACTGAGTAGCTCAGCAATTGTGGAGCTGAGCAGGGAACAGGCTCTCCAGCCCCCACCCTGCAATCATGGAGTGGAGGCTGGGAACTGTCTTGGTCAGGGGCAGGTCCCAGCCCTGCACCCCAATCAGGCAATCGAGGCATGACACTTAGAAAGAGCTGCAGGGGTGGGGCAGGTCCCAGCCTCCTACCCTGATCTGCTAGTACAGCAGCTAGTAGCAAGCCCTCGGCTGGGCAGTGCCTTGCCCCCCCAAGCCAGAGGGGCAGCTGAGCCACGCAGGGGCTTAGCTGCCCCACTGGTAGATCAGGTCAGGGGGCTGGGACCTGCCCCTCCTCTGAAGCTCTTTCCAAATCCCCTCTCCCGATCAGGGAGCCAGGGCTGGGAGCTCCTTGCCAAGCCCTATGAGGAGAGACTGGGGCACCTGGACCTCTCCAGCCTCCGCAAGAGAAGGTTGAGAGGCGACCTTGTGGTTGCCTATAAGTTCATCACGGGGGCACAGATGGGGTGTCGGACTCAATGATCTATTGAGGTTCCTTCCGACCCTAGCATCTATGAATCTATGAAAGCAAATAAAAGGTTGGGCTGTAGACCTGTTTCTGCCTTGTTTATCAGTAGTCTACTCACAAGGTTACCTGTAATCTGGGTAACAGACCTGTCTGAAAAACAAGAATGCTAATTTTGGACAGGATCCTATGATAAATATGGAAGCAATGGATTATGAAGATGGACACGGTCGGTGTGCAGAGCTGGTTGCAGGGAGACTCCCAGACTGTGTCACCATGATGCCCCGCACGAGGACCTTCCTGGAGCGGCATCCTTCAGGAACCGTGGAAGCAATGGATTATGAAGATGGAGGTGTGCTGATACTTTAATGCAAGGTCCTGATGGAAATTACGCTCACATTATGTGTGGCTGTGATAAGTATTTGTGAGTAACAGAGACACCGTTGCTAATAGGCCCTATGACAGTGAGGCTACTAAGGCTACTTTGCACTACTTGGAAGCTTGGAAGCTTGGGAGTACACTACAATTTTGTTCAGCTTGGACCTTGTGCACTTACCCATCTGATTTCTTCATTAGATATAATGAGAACTACAGCACAAGAAAAATCCTGGAACAAGAGGGAAATTAATAGTGTGTGGAAGGAACTCTATATTTATCCTTTTTCCATAGTCCATCTTGGTGTACTGAGGTGAAATATCCCAGTATTAGAAAAATTGCCATACTATTCTCCAACAAGGGGAGTCTTGTTGATGGCTAAATATATTTAAATTAGAGAATGTAGTTTCTCAAGACACAGTAAAAGGACAGTATTGTCAACTGTCAGTGCCCATAACTTAGTAGATAATTGCAGATGTGCATGAGCTACGCTTATGACTGATTAAACTGATTTACTCAGTAACTGAAGGCTTTCTGTAATATCTATACTATGTTATTTTCAAACAATAGAAGAATAAGGGCTAACAGCTATTCTCCCTGTGTGCAAATAAATCATCTTGCTATTATAAAGCAAAAGCATTGTGTTTTGCTAGACTCGCAACAAGGAAATCATTATCTGTCTAGCCTGTAAACTGGAAATTATAATCTGTATATCCAGAATTAAAAATCTAATTAAAACATTATTATGGGTTCAAAAGAAATAATGGGGAGGGGGGAAGAATAACTTTGGGGCCCACCAGGTCAAGGACCCAACCCCACACCCACTGAATTACTAGTCCACCTTTCTTCAGTCTACCTTGCTCCCTCAAGGGTTGCTTTTTTGGCCATAGGGAAATCACCACAGCATGCCAGTGCTGATCACCTCTGTCCAATAGGAGGCATGAATGAGAGAGAAAAAGCATAGGTGGGACACCCCTCAGTGGTCCTCAGCTTTTACATTAGTCCTTGGCACCCAGATTATTTTAGAGTAGTCTTCAGCCCAGTGCTCAATACCACCAGGTTTTGTGGGGCTCAAAAAGGTGGATTATAACTAATTTTACACCTGTCTTCTGTGCACTTTGTATTTTTTGTGCCCAGTTAAAAAATTGTCCCATTTTATCTTCAATGAGAGCAGAACCTAGCCTTTCTTTTATTATCTATTTTCTACAAGAGCAAGATATGTCACGATATAAAAATATATTTCACTATTATATACTTGAAATAATGGCAGCCACCAGGAAGCCTGTGTCACTGCTGTTGGTGCTGCAGCCAAAACCACTGTTAAAGGAGATAAATGATCATTTCCCTCACATCTCCCCCTTCTCCCACTGCCCAGGGTGCTGCAGTTCTGCCCTGTATTGGCTGGCTTATTGATGGACAGATGGTGCCCTGAATTGGGTATACAGAGAGGAAAATATCTGTTTAATTTGGCATTTTCCCACAGAAGATCTAACACTATTGAAATTCTGTGCTTCAGGATCTGATTTGGTGAGGTGAGGAGCTCTTTCTGATTTCAGCGGGAACTGAAAATAGTTATCACTTTGCAGAAAGCAATCCATGCCTGGAAAGTTTGGGGTTAAAACAAGTCTCATGACTTAACTATTTAAGGCTGGCATTGGCAAAGCTATTTTGATACTTGCATAATGCTTATCTAGTGATACCATAGCTTCTAGCTTTCACAAGCAGTAAAATTAATCTTCCTAACAGAAAAATCAACAATGTTGCAAATACATTTTAGGAACTAACACAATTTCATGCACAAATTTAGCATAAGTGATATATATACTTTCTTAATTTCAAAAAGCATCTATAATTCCCAAGTCTTCCACTCATTGGGTGTGTCTACACATACAATTAATAGGCACTTGTACACGAAATGCCATTAACATGTACATGTGACAAAAATTTCACTTTGTGTGGCTTAATGGTGTCACACTGTCTAATAGGGGGTTTAAATGACTTTGCATCATTACAAACTAAACTACATCTGGATGTAGTTTAGTTTGCAACAATGCATTGCAGCTGTCAGTTCACCTCCCGGCCATGGGAGAGATGGGCAGGCTCCACAGAAAAAAGGATCAAACCCCTCGCTGCTTCTTTCTTCAGTGGGTGTCGTTGAACAAGTTTTAGTTAAAGCAGCCCCACTGACATTTTAAAGCATGGGGATGCTGATACACGAGACACCAGGAGGCTGCTGGAGCATTTTAATTGCCACACTCCAGCAGACTCAACTAATCAAGTTTGCTCTAACGTGCTGGAATTTCATCGTGATGGAGCAGCCTCCACACTTGTGTGTAGGCCCCGATTTGTACTAAACATAATACACAGTAGGAAAAATGCATGAATGAATGTGTAGATACACCCACTGACACCCTCAGAACTGCTGCTTAGGTACTACTTAACCCTGAAGGTACATAAACTCTGTAGCCCTATGGGCACCTGTAGATGTGCATGGAGGCTGCTCTGATGTGCTGTAATTATAGTGAATTGGAGCAGACTTGATTAATTGAGTGTGTTGGAGTGTGGTAATTAATGCGCTTCACATCTCATGTATCCGTGTCTCCACACATCAAAATGGTGGTGGGGGCACTTTAACTAAACCTTGTTTGACAAGCTTTAGTTAAAGTGCCCCCACCACCATTTTGAAGCATGGGGACATGGATGCATGAGACATGGTGGGCACTTTAATTAGAGTGGCTCTCAGAGATGCTCTAAATAAAGCATGCCTACTTCCTGGAGCATGTGTAAAAATGCCATATGTGACTAAGTTTCCACTGGTGAGCCTGTACAAAGTGATGAAAAGGGTGTTGTTATCCATTAGCTTAAGGTTATACTAAGAGTTCTTAATACTGGATTGTCCACATATGAAAGCAGCGATGGGCAAAATGATGGATCCAGCCAGTGGCTGGACTCCATTTCACAGCAGCCCCTGCCCGCATAGCTTGTGCCAATTTCCATGGAGACAGCCGCGCTGTGATAGCACAAGGCCGGGGTTTCTGTGGAGACCGGCCCCAGCAGCAGTGGTAGGCAGTGGATCATGGTTCTGCCCTGGCTCCTTGCAGCAGTGACAGTGTGGCCTGGAGGTGGGACAGAGCCATGATCCGCTACCTGCATGTCCCTGCCCAGGGCATGCAGGCTGCAGATTATGGCTCTGCCTTGGCTCTGGACCATGTTGTCACCACTGCAAGATCCCAGCCCAGCTCTGGAGCCGCTCGGCACCCTGTTGCATGCCTTGCTAACAGGGGCAGTGCTAGAGGGAGAATTGAGGGGGCTATAAGCAGTGCAAAATTCCCTGTAGCCCCCTGTAGCCACCTCTCCCAGTGGTGCTGCTGATACCACCACTGCTGCCTGCCCTGCACAGGTGGCAGCAGCTGAGCCTGCCCCACTCCCACCTGCAGCACAGCCCCACCTCAGCCCCACCCAGAAAGAGGCTGGTGCCACTACTGCCTTCTAGCACTGCTGGGGCCAGACTTCACAGAAACCACAGCCACAGGCTATCACAATGCAGCTGCTGGGTCTCCATGGAAACCAGCCCCAGCCACACAGGCAGGGGCTGCTGGGAAATGGAGTCCACTGCTAGCTAGATCTGGCCCATGGGCGAGACTTTGCCTGCCTCTGCTTTAAAGTGCTAAGTACCTTCTAGAAATCTTAAAATGTTGCCACTACAGGCAAGGATTACCTTTGAGTTGTGCTACAGTAACATGTGACTGCTAGGCTGAAATAAAATGAACAATTTTCTGTCCTCCAGCATCCCAGAATGCAGTCTCTCCTCCCCAACCCTCTTGTTCTGTGTGGACAAACATTCCACCCCGCAGCCTCTACTGCCTGGGGGGGTGGTGGTGCTGGCATTAAACTTCCTACTCCCAGGGTATGTGACCCTGTGAAGTCAACCAGCAGTGCAAGCCAACTATTGCCTACCTTCCTTCATCAAAAGGAGGCAATCAGAGGCAGAGAATGAGCCAAAAGATGTCTCCCCTGGACCATAGATTCATAGATTCATAGATGTTAGGGTAGGAAGGGACCTCAATAGATCATCGAGTCCAACCCCCTGCATAGGCAGGAAAGAGTGTTGGGTTTATATGACCCCAGGTAGATGCCTATCTAACCTCCTCTTGAAGACCCCCAGGGTAGGGGAGAGCACCACCTCCCTTGGGAGCCCATTCCAGACCTTGGCCACTCGAACTGTGAAAAAGTTCTTCCTAATGTCCAATCTAAATCTGCTCTCTGCTAGCTTGTGGCCATTGTTTCTTGTAACCCCCAGGGGCGCCTTGGTGAGTAAAGCCTCACCAATTCCCTTCTGTGCCCCCGAGATGAACTTATAGGCAGCCACAAGGTCTCCTCTCAACCTTCTCTTGCGGAGGCTGAAGAGGTCCAGGTGTCCTAGTCTCTCCTCATAGGGCTTGGGACCACATCAAGAAGACATCGAACTGGAGCTGTGGTGAGGTGCTGGGGAGATGAGAGGACCATCATCAGCACTGCCAAGGTCAATCCCCGCAAAAACATCTTTCCCCACTTCTGCCAGCTTCCTGGGACAGCATGGCCCTGCTGACCAATTCCCCAACATCACCCTCTGACCCAATCCCATTCATTACACATGAGACTTTTTTTCTACTATTATTCTTTTTATTTCTTTCATTTTATCCATTTTTTTTTAAAAAAAACTTACTTCAATGGCTGGCTGACTTCATATCACCACAGCCCCCATTCCCTATTGCCTCTCTGCCTCTCAGCTCCATGCTCTCACTCCCACAAGCCATCACTCCCACCCCGTCCCACCCCAACCTAGTAGTCTAGAAGCCAGTCACCACTAGCACTCTTAAGCTAAGGACAGATGTTTAAAAAGCTTGAGGCAGAAGTGTTGTAAGTGTCTCATTTTATTCAAGGCGGACAAGGTTCATAGATTCATAGATTCATAGATGTTAGGGTCGGAAGGGACCTCAATAGATCATCGAGTCCGACCCCCTGCATAAGCAGGAAAGAGTGCTGGGTCTAGATGACCCCAGCTAGATGCTCGACTAACCTCCTCTTGAAGACCCCCAGGGTAGGGGAGAGCACCACCTCCCTTGGGAGCCCGTTCCAGACCTTGGCCACTCGAACTGTGAAGAAGTTCTTCCTAATATCCAGTCTAAATCTGCTCTCTGCTAGCTTGTGGCCATTGTTTCTTGTAACCCCCGGGGGCGCCTTGGTGAATAAATCCTCACCAACTCCCTTCTGTGCCCCCGTGATGAACTTATAGGCAGCCACAAGGTCGCCTCTCAACCTTCTCTTGCGGAGGCTGAAAAGGTCCAGTTTCTCTAGTCTCTCCTCGTAGGGCTTGGTCTGCAGGCCCTTGACCATACGAGTTGCCCTTCTCTGGACCCTCTCCAGGTTATCCACATCCTTCTTGAAGTGTGGCGCCCAGAATTGCACGCAGTACTCCAACTGCGGTCTGACCAACGCCCTATAGAGGGGAAGTATCACCTCCCTGGACCTATTCGTCATGCATCTGCTGATGCACGATAAAGTGCCATTGGCTTTTCTGATGGCTTCGTCACACTGCCGGCTCATGTTCATCTTGGAGTCCACTAGGACTCCAAGATCCCTTTCCACCTCTGTGCCACCCAGCAGGTCATTCCCTAGGCTGTAGGTGTGCTGGACATTTTTCCTCCCTAGGTGCAGCACTTTGCATTTCTCCTTGTTGAACTGCATCCTATTGTTTTCTGCCCACTTGTCCAACCTATCCAGGTCTGCCTGCAGCTGTTCCCTGCCCTCCGGCGTGTCCACTTCTCCCCATAGCTTTGTGTCATCTGCAAACTTGGACAGAGTACATTTGACTCCCTCGTGCAAGTCGCTGATGAAGACATTAAAGAGTATCGGTCCAAGGACCGAACCCTGCGGGACCCCACTGCCCACACCCTTCCAGGTCGAGACCGACCCATCTACCATGACTCTTTGGGTGCAACCCTCTAGCCAATTCGCCACCCACCGGACTGTGCAGTCATCCACATCACAGCCTCTTAACTTTTTCACCAGTATGGGGTGGGATACCGTATCGAAAGCCTTCCTGAAGTCTAAGTATGCGACATCCACCCCTCCTCCTGTGTCCAGGCGTTTCGTAACCTTGTCATAGAAAGAGACTAGGTTGGTCAGGCACGATCTGCCCGCCACAAACCCATGCTGGTTTCCCCTCAGCATAATTTGCCCTGCCGGGCTCTCACAAATGTGAGCCTTGATAATTTTTTCAAAGACTTTACCAAGGATGGAGGTGAGATTGACCGGCCTATAGTTGCCCGGGTCCTCCTTCCTCCCCTTTTTGAAAATGGGGACCACGTTAGCCCTTTTCCAGTCCTCTGGGACTTGGCCCGTGTGCCACGAGCATTCGAATATTCCCGCCAGTGGCTCTGCAATGATGTTGGCCAGTGCCTTCAGCACCCTCGGATGGAGCCCATCCGGGCCTGCCGACTTAAAGGCATCCAGTTCTTCCAAGTGACTCTGCACCACCTCAGGATCTACGTATGGAAGTCTGGCGCCTTGCTGCTGCCTCTCTACAACCCCAGTGAGAGACTTGTCGTGCCCTTCACTTAGGAAAACTGAGGCAAAGAACTTGTTGAGGAGTTCAGCCTTGTCCCCCCTATCTGTCACCAATTATTTCTGCCCATTTAGCAGCGGTCCTATTCCTCCCTGGGCCTTCCTTTTACTCCCAATATATCTAAAAAACAATTTCTTGTTGTCCTTTACTTGGGTTGCCATCCTCAGCTCCATGGTAGCTTTGGCCCGCCTAAATGCCTCCCTACAAACACGAGCAGAGGAGGTATATTCATCTTTAATGATCTCACCCTGTTTCCACTTTTTATGTGCTCCCCTTTTGGCCCTTAGGCTGCCCTGGATTTCTCTGGT